>NC_080843.1:45029976-45654976 GCF_030435755.1 Ochotona princeps
CATTTAAATCTATTATCTGTTTGGAGTTGATATTTGTTTCTAGTGTTTGATAAGAGCCTAGCATTTTACTATTGTCCCTGTTGTTGTTTGGACAGATGAAAATCCAATTGTTCTGGCCTCTTTCCCTCATTATGGAAAAGACAACCTTTGAAACTGTGCACCGTTTTTTAAAATCCATGAACTAGAGCTCAGTGTGGTTGCTAGTGGTGGAAGTCCTCATTTTGCACATGCCAGGATCCCATATGGGTGCCAGTTTATGTCCCGCCAGCCCTGCTTCCCATGCAGCTCCCTGCTTGTGGCCTGGGAAAGCAGTCAAGGATGGCCCAAAGCCTTGGAACGGGCACCTGTGTGGGAGACAAGGAAAAGGCTCCTGGCTCCTGGCTCCTGACTTCAGCTGGGCTCAGCTCCAGCAGTTGCAGCTATTTGGGGAGGGAATCAGTGGATGGAAGATCTTCCTCTCTGTCTCTCCTCCTCTCTGTATATCTGACTTTGCAATACAAATAAATAAATCTTAAACAAAAAGGTCAAAAGTCAATGGATTACAAATGTAGTGGTTTACTTCTTAACTCCAGTCTCTGTCATCGATCCACAAACTATCACCCTGCAAATCCCACCTGTCTCTCTTTACTGCAGCTTTATAATCAGTGCTGAAATCAAACAGCCTAAGCTTTTGCTCTTTTTACAAACTCATTTTGGTAACCACAGGTCCTCTGCAGTTCCAGCCCTTTGAATGAGGAGAACTATAGTTTTTCCTTTATGGAAAAAAATTCATATCGCTTCCATGTCTTTTTTTCTGACCGATCAGAATTCAACCCAACTTGAACAAGAAAGGTGGTTAGCAGTTGACAGTATATCAGGTTATGCCTTCAGTCGAACAGGCACTAAAAAGAAAAAAGAAATCAGCTCTCTTTATTCACACTTGCTTTTCTACTAGAAATTGGAAGTCAGAAGAACATTGATTTAAATTCTGCATCTGTCGCTCACCAGCTGGGTGATCTTAGGCAAATTATTTAACCTCACCAAGCTCCATCTGTAAAACAGAGATAATAATATCTACCCCATAAGGTGTTATGACTATCAAATGTAATGTGCCAAGTACATAGGAAAACTTAATAAATATTTTATGGATGAATGAATAAATAAATGAAGAATTGGTGATTATTCCAGCTACATGACAAAATGAACCAAGGACACTCCATGGTTTTGTGATTAAAGAAACACTGGGAAGAGAAGAACTCATGATCACAAACATTCCAGGTAAGAAATTAACCTCCCAGACTTTCCCTGGTGATGGGAGAAAGGATGCTTAACATTCCTCCCATGGGAGTCCCGGTTTTCAGATTTTAGCAATTTGCTTTCTGTTTTCTTTGTTCTGTATAATGACCTTGTAGCTTAGCGATTACTTTGCTTCTGGGGGAAAAAAAAAACAAAAAAAACATGTTCTTTGCTTTCTGAAGTTGTCAGATTTTGCAAATAAAAACATCAAACGCCCAGTTAATTTTGAATTTCAGATAAACAACAAATAAACCTTTACCATAAGTCTGCAGAATTTTAGATATGCTAGAAAGTTAATCATTCATTATCTGAAATTCACATCTCACTGCATATCCTGTATTTTATTTATATCATGCTTTATAGGGCCTTGCTGCCTATTAACACACTCAAAGCCATCTAGCAATAAATGGGAGAAGTATTCGTGCACTTGGCATTTGTTACCCAGACCCGCCTTCAACATTCTCTTTCCCTAAAACCTGCTGGTAGCTGACACCCATCAGGCCCCACGGCCTGACATGTGTACTCCTCTGAGTTTTTTTGTCTTTGATATAAAAGAAAAATATACCAAATGTTGTGAAGTTCCGCGTGGCTCATTTCAGGATCCCACAGCAGATATTGCTTCCAAGGACTAGGAACTTTAGAGTGACAGCAGCATGATGGTACAAGACACATTCATTGACTTGCCAAGACCTTCCTTTCAGACACCCTGCATGACACAGACTCATACAAAATTAAGTAATTGTTTCACAGTTGTGCTGGATGACCTACTTGTGTGAAGCACAGGAATCTATAGGTACTAGGAAATTTGTGGGGCTTTCATAATATAGTCACAGGAAAATAGCTGGCGATATTAAATAATGCACATTGTTTTTAATTGTGTATATTTATATATATATACACATGATATGCATAAAACATGATAGTGATTCTTCATGCTGACAATTAGACATTTAATGCTAAAAAGACAAATTGTTAAGTGACATATTTAATAATATTCAAGCATTTAATAGACTAAAACCTCAACTGTGTTTAAAACATTTTGGTTTAAACCCTTGGTATTGTCAATGATAATCTGTAACTTCTCTTTTCATTTTACAGGGAATTTTGATCATTTTCAGAGAAAAGTTACCATCTGCAAACATGTCTAAAAATATTATAGGGGCTGGCACCATGGCGTAGTAGACGGAGCCTCCGCCTGTGGCACTGACATCCCATGTGGGCACTGGTTCATGTCTCTGCTACCCCATTCCTGATCCAGCTCCCTTCTTAGACTCTGGGAAAGCAGTGGAAGCTGGCTCAGGTCCTGGGGCCCCTGCGCCCACGTAGAAGACCTAGAAGAGGCTTGTTGCTTCTGGATTCAGGCCAACCCAGTTCTGGCTATTGTGGTCATTTGGGGAATGAATCAGCAGATAAAAGATCTGCCTCTCCTTCTCTTTCTGTTAAAAGTAAAACAAATCTTTATATATATATGTATATAGATATGTTAACATTTAATTTGCTAATAAATAAGTATATACACACTTTTTACCTTTAAATAACTACTTTTAATCCTTTATGTCATTATTATCAATTATATACAATAAATATAAATGATATGAAATACCGATTATAATAGTATAATTAGTGATTAAGCTAAAATAAGGCAAGAAAAATAAATCTGTCACAAAAACACAATAATCATTACTTGGGCCTCTAACAATTATATAAAAACTGCCAAGTCATCAGAAGATCACTTAGAGGCCCTGCTTGCAAGCAACAGGATTCCATATGGGCACCGATGAATGTCCCAGTGGCCCTGCTTCCCATACAGTTCCCTGCCTGTGGCTTGGGAAAGCACTCAAGGATGGCCCAAAGCCTTGGGACACTGCACCATGTGGGAGACAGGAAGAAGCTCCTGGCTCCTGGCTTCAAATTGGCTCAGCTCTGGCTGTTGCAGCTGCATGGGTAGTGAATCATTGAATGGAAGATCTTCTTCTCTGTTTCTTCTCTCTGTGCATCTGCTTTTCCAATAAAGATTTAAAAAAATTCTTAAAAAGATCACTTTGACATGTACAATTATCATTAAGTTCAACCATTTTGCAATACTGTGCCAACTCTCAGTTGAGTAGAAACTACAGTTAATCATATTCTTAAAAAATTTTGCTACTGTTCTCCATTGTATTCTGTTAACCAGTGTGTTGACTACGTTGATAACCTTCAGCAGTTAGCTATTTGGGTGTTGGTTCTCTACTGGGTCTCTTGGTTGGATTCAGTAGCTGTCAGGAGGGACCCTACCTGAGCAAGCCAGTCACGGTAAGCAATGGTAGCTGGTGTGCAGCTTGAACTTCCCTGAAAGAAAACAGGGGCAAGATCCCCAGGCTCCTGAACATTGGGGAAATCTGCTTCTTAGCTCCTTCTGAGATCAAAGACCTCTCAAGAAGCAGCGAAGTCTTGACTGTGAGTGTGAGATTGAAAGCAAAGCCAGAAGTACAGGGATAGCATCTGCTGAGTCCTGGGATGCTCAGACAGGCAGCTGCTCCTCTCAAGACAATAGTCACAGGTTCACAGGAGCAGACCCTGCTGCAGCTGAGGATGCTGAGTTCTGCACATAGACAAGAATCTCCACTAGATGAGTCCACAGCAAGGCTGGGCACATGGGAGTGGTGGGGGCAGAGAAAGGGTAGGTGGAGGGCACATGATAGGAAGGACAGGTGAAAGTTCGCAAGAAATCGCTTAAATTGGCCAAGGCTGCTTGAAAGAGAAGACTTGGGAAAGCCTAAGGTTCACAGGAAGTCTGCTTTGTATAACTAAGTCACCTCTATTAGTCCATTTTCTGCTACTGTAATGAAACCCCTGAAGCTAGATATTTTAGAAGAGAAGTCAGGTTAGTTCCATCATTATAGCTTCAAAGGCAGGACCTCAGCATCAATTCTGCTCCAGCAACGGCTCCCATAGCTGCATTGTGGAAGTGTTAAAGGAGGAGATTTTGTAGCCACACAGGAAGCCAGAAAGGGCAGGACCAGCCTTGCTCTTTAATAACGACCTCCGGTGAGAACTGCCAGCATGCCCAATAGCTCCATCTGCCCTCTGCGGGCAGCACTCCTACTGTGGCAACAAACTGCCTTTACTGAGGCTGTACCTCCACAGTCTCACAATATGCCCCATGGGAGACCAAGTGCCCAACACTTGAGCCCTAGGGGCACAAACCACTCCAAAGTGTAGCATGGCTGTTGACTGGCTCCATGTTAACCTGATGATGGCCAAACTGTCTACTAGTCCTGAGATTGCCTATTTCCACTGCTAGCATTTGGCAATATCCCGTCCTCCAGGGCCAGGGAAGCCAAGTACCCCAGCCTGTCTTGCAGCACAACCCCCTCCCCCAGCTGGCTACTTTTGTCTGTTCGCTTGCAGCACTCACTTAATTCTGCAGTTACACAGGAGGATGTAATGCTCCACATGGGAGCACCACATTTGTACCCCCTCTACTTAGCAGCCCTCTCTGTTCCTGATGGATCCCCAAGCACCTTCTAGACAAAATTCAGGACCAGCTGTCACTCACTTGCCTTGACACAACAGGACAATGGCTTCTCCTGGACTCTCCTTAAGGGCAGCAAGCAGGCTTCAGCCCCAGCAATCATCCTTCCATGTGGAACAGATCATACCATCACGGGTCTGTCTCTAGAACACAGAGAGTGTTTGAGGTTCAAGGACATTTTCATCTTTTCTTTCTAAGAATCTGTTGATGTGTCTGGCACATAACTGATGCTCATCAAATCTCAGTTGCCTGAATGGAACATAATTTCACTTGATACTCACACTCCACCAACCAGAAATGAATATTTATCCCATCTATGTTGATAAGAATTAAGGCTCAAAAGAACCCCCAGACCAATGATCTTAGAGTTAAATGTTCTAACTTCTAAGGTCCCCACACAAGAGACCCGTAAATTCTTCATGTTAACTTTTAACTGGTACTTTTTGTTTTAAATTGAAGCTTTAGACCCATGAATTCAGGCTCAAGAAGAAAGGGAACAGGTGGTTCTCATCTTTGAAGCCATGGAGCCACAGCTACACACGTTGGAATACTTCATCAATGAGAACTGGTATTGAACCTTCCCTTTGTGCTCAAGTTGGGCTCGTACCATTAGCTGAGCAGTAATTTCACAGCACAAAGCACTTGGCCCACAAGGGTCTTTTGTTTAAAACAATGCTTTACAGGAAGTTGGCTTGTATCCAAGTAACTAGAGCAAAATATTTATCCAGGTAAGAGAAATATTCCTTGTCCAATCAGAGGCATTTCCGTTGTGTGACTTCACCTACGTCATGAAAATGCACTGCAGCACCATGTAATTATCTTGGAGATGCATTACATCCTGTTTCTGTTTGCTCAGATTCTCTTACGGACATTATCTCTGACTTTCCAAGATGTCTTGGTCAAACAGGTAACAAGAAGACCCAGCTCATCAGGCTCAAAACCCTGCTTCCTAGGATGTGGGGGTGTGGCCACATGAACCGCCATTCCTGAAGAGCTGGACCTGAGCATTCCATGGAGAGGATCCTCAGCTGTTCCAGGAATAAACATAGGGATGGGCCAGGAAAAGAACACTGAGGAAGGAGGTGATCTTCCAGGGAGTGGCAGATACTGCCCTGAGGTTCCCACAGGCACAGACCTGGAGATTAGCAACAACTGCCTAAACATAGGCGGAGCCTTAGCAATGACGCCATCAAAATCCCTGATAAGCTAATTTTCTAGCAATTGGTGCAACCTGAGTAGAGAATGGGATAGGCGTTCCTAAGAGCCAGCCTCAAACACAGGTTGGGCCTCCAGGCTACAGTGTAACCTTGGGCAAGTTACTCAACTCACCAAGCTTGTTTGTAACGCAGGATAATGAGATTTCCCTCCCAGCTATTGTGAAGGTTGAATAACATGAAGTAGGTAGAAGGCAGAGCATGGCAGAGCTGGTACCATCCAATCATAATTGTCATCCCTGGGTCTGTGCGAGCTAAGGACGAGACTTGGCAGGAGTGCAATAGTGTAGGCATCGTGAAGGAACCTGGGGACAAGTCACAGAAACTGGAACGGCAAATTCAGATTCCTAGGAGGAGAGCCAGGCAGGACAAAGACATCCGTCGGCGCACACAGTGTGTGTACTGGGGACCCTAACAAGAGGAAAAAACATGCCACACTGAAAGGGGCCTTTTAGAATGATCTAAAAGATGCAGGTATCTGGTCTAGTGTTACCAGAGCTTCAATTATTTTTAAAGCAAGAAATCCAAGTATTTATTTGGGCATCTCCAATTTTTCAAAGTTGGAATGAATTAAAGGTATTTTTGAGTCAAATGAAATATGTCTATGGGCCATCAGTCTACGATCTCTGTACACAGTAAAAAATGTAAATGGCAGAAGACATTAGCTTGTGGGGACTAACTTGTGTCATTTACAGTGATCTGTAATCCCATGCGTAAATCTGCCAGTTCTTGCCTCAGATAGCTGACCCGTCATGAATTCTTACTGCATGTCGGCATTACCTCACTTACTCCTGACACTCCTAGAGAGTAGGCAATTATGACACTCACTTTACAGGTAAGAAAAATGGGGCTTGGAGGTAAATTTGCCTATGTCACCTATTTGTCTAGAAGTGGAACAGAGATTGATCGTCCATACACACTAAATCCCAGCATCCTCTGTCTCCCACAATGGCCAAGGACTCAGTGAACTTGGAGAATTAGGAGAGACAGGTCCAGGGAGGATTCTGGTAACCAGTTATTGCCTTTATGAGTACTCAACATTGATTCCTAACAGTAAGAGGCAGCTCCTCTTAGGAAACAGAAGGGTTTTTTTTTTATTTTTGCCAAGGTTGGAGGCATTTTCTATTCTGTGTTCTCGTCCGGAAGAGAGTCCAATCACCTAATACACAAGCAGAACCCTACACTTAAGAAAATTGGGGTCAATATTTGCTATGGCCTTGCAGTCTGACAGACTAACAGGATGTGGGCACAGAGGCTATCATGAGCAGAGCATGACACATCTCCCCCACACAGCTGCTCCTACCCAGGCCTTCCCACTGCCCCATCTGCTTGGCATTCTCCAGGAAAGATGGAAGGTGGGTGGTGGCTGAACCTCCTAGGAAGCAGAGGTCTGCCCTTGACATTCACATGATGAGCCTTAAGACATGTTAAAAAATTGCATGAGAAAAACACAACAGAGCTACCACTTCCCACCCACCCAATTGGCAAAATTGAAGTTTGGTAATCATAAATGTTAGCAAAAATACGAGACAGGAGATTTCTCGTACATAACTGATAGGAGAGCACTAATTTAAACACTGGAAAGCATCTGCTAATATTGAAGATGAACACGACTTATGACCCTGCTCTACCATTTCTAGGTATATATTGGTGGAGACAATGTTTTATGTGCACAAGAAGCCTGGAGCTTCTTCCAGGTCTCCCACTTGGGTGCAGGAGCCCAAGGGCTTAAGTTATTCTTCTTTGATTTTCCAGGCCATCTAACAGAGAGCTGGACTGGAAGTGGAGCAGCTAAGACATGAGCCAGAGCCCATATGGGATGCCAGTGATACAGGTAGAGGATCAGCCTGTTATACCACCATATCACTCCCTAGATCTACTTTCTTAAAAAACAACACAAGTATCTGCTAAGTATTTCAAGGGAAAACCTGGATAATTTCTGAAACTATATATTTATTAGAAAAATAAAGTGTAAGACTAGAGAAATACATATTAAGCATATATATTGTGCTGCGTTGATTGTAAATACTTTTCTTGTATTTACTCTGATGATAACAATCTTACCAATTAAAACAGTAAGTTTTGGTCTCATTTTTATATGAGACAAATTAAGCCTGGAAATAGTAGTTGAAGTTCAGATAGATGGTTTTGATAGATGTAAACTCCTTTTTTACTCAAATTCTAAGTCTAACTTCCTTTTATTTTGCTCTAAGAGCAACCAAGAAGTGACCACTTCTAAAGACTTTATGTTGTAGTCTGTTATGTTGGGCTTCCATGTCAAGTATTTTATTAGATTTCTTGCTTTTCTGATCACTCTCTCAACCTATCTTGTAAGTGACAGTACCGAGTTATCCATCTCTTTCTTTCCTTCTAACTTATGCACCATAAACTCATTTCTCAAAAGAATTTTGACAGTCTGTCATGACAGCAAAAGCAAATGTGTTCACTTGCGTCATATCTCTGCCTGGCAATTTGCCTGTGTCTGCTGGCATATTCTGATGAGATTACTGCTCAATTTACAGAGTTCTTCCTTACAGCCCTGAGTGAATCCCCTTGCCCCATTAATCTATATTTTTGTCTCTCCAAGATGTCAGCTTGATATCTTATTTTCCATTCTGGCTAACTCGCTAGTAACACAGTCTGTGAAGCAACACATCAAAAAGGAAACAGCTCCCAGAAAATGCAGTCACAAACACGTGTCAAGTTTATCATATGGTAGATTTTTTTAATATAGCTCAGAGAGGATTTTAATATACATGATCAAACATACGTCTATGTTTTTATTTTCGAACCAAGAGAGTGAGATTATTGGAGTCTTGAAAGTTATGATTTTGATCTTCAGACAATCTGTTGTGACTCGAATCAGTGCCCACGTGGGAAGCTGCTGTTGCAGGCAGCAGCTTAACCTGTTACGCCACAACACTAAGAGATTAATCATCTGCATCCCTTACAGTGCGGATTATAATTTCAATGCATGAATAACTGGAAGACACAGCCAGACTCTATCCAAACCACAGCAACAGTGAGAGGGAAATGGCAGTAGAAGCCCTAACGCTTGTAGTGGGTCAGCCTATGATCTTACTGGGGAGTCAGCCAGACCTCAGACCTAGAGTTCCCCACAGCAATGGGCAATCTTTGACAGGTGAATGGCTTCAGAAAAAGGGATGAAGAATTTCAGAGGACACAGAAGTTACAGCCGGAGTCAACAGAAAAGACTCCGTGAGTGAAGATGGGATCTTCACGCTCCGCTAAGAGAATCATTGCATGCTCTTCTGGTTTTTAAAGTAGGTCTATGAATATATTTTGGATGCTTTCTGGGTGAAGATGGAAGAAAATAAGTTCAATTCCTCCCTCTGTCATACTTCTCTCTCTCCAAAATAGGAAAAATAACTAGTTCTCTGACTACAATGTTGAGAAGACTACCTAAGCACCTGCTTTGATTTAGAAGGTTACTCAGTGAGCCCAAGGGTCCAATGGTTTGACGGACTCATGGGGTTCTCAGGAAGCTAATCTCCCTGGTAGAAATCACCACGTCCTGGCTGTAGTTGCAGAAACATCAGTCCATGTGACTCCTGTTTCCCAAGAAGATAGCCTTGTATGTACAAAGTTTTGTGAAAGCAACTTCCTTATCACTACAAAGAAATCACAAAAAAAGTTAATCTATAACCAGGAATCCAATGTTTTAAGTTTCTACCAACAAGTCCTACTGTGCCAAAACAGATGCCTGAAATAAAAGCCAGGACATTTTTTTTTAAGATTTATTTTATTTATTTGAAGAATAGAATTACAGAGACACAGACACTCAGACAAGCAGAGAGGGAGAGAAAAAGAGATATCTCCCATCCACCGAATCACTCTTCAAATGGCCACAATGGTCAGAGCAGGCCATACAGAAGCTAGCAGCCAGGAGCTTTGTCCAGGTTTCCTTATGTGAGTATAGGAAACCAAGTACCTAGGTCATCTGCTGCTGTTTTTCCAAGTGCATTGGCATGGAGCTGAATTGGAAGTGGAGCAGCTGGAACTTGAACCAGTGTCCATATGGAATATCAGCTTCAAAGGCAGAAGCTTAATCTGATTGCTACAGCCTTGACCACAAGGCCAGAACTTTCACAAGTGCCTCCACTCTTGATGTGGAATCTCACTGCTGCTATTGAGTGAATTTGGGTTACATTAGTTCTAATAAGGGAATTATATGAAAGATGGAGAAGAAGTAAATTCTCAGAAGCTGAGAATTAGAAGTGACCAGGGGTGGGAGGCAGGGGAATACAGGAAGTCACACATGATCCAATGGGTTCAATTCTTGGGATGAAATTCTGGAGTTCGATGTTGGTGTTGATTTCACAATAATGTGAGTGTACTTAATGTACTTTATACCAAATAACCATACAGTTATAATTGGTCAAACTGATAAGCTTTAGTTTGTGTAAACTTTGCCACATTTTTTTAAAAACAAAGAATGAAGTAAAAGGATTTTATTTCAAAACCAATTAACTAGAATCATCTTCTTAGGGCTATTACTATGGCAGTTGCCACCTTTTAAGAATAGATCAGTTTCCAGTACATTGTTTTTGCAAGATAACATAAAAACAGGGAAAGGAGAGAGAAATCTTGAGAAGTATTCATGGGAAGAAGAGGAGTCAGTAGTATGAGTCATTCAGGTGAGTCACGGCTGTTTCCTGTATTATTCAAGGAACAATTCAGTCCCCCCGAATGGTCATTCAGTAATTTATAGAGGCACACTGAGGCTGCCAGCCAATTATCAACATAAGAACACTAAGCCCTTCAAACTATGCTTGAAGAATGGGACTGTGGCACAGTGGGCTAAGCTGTTGCTGGGGATGCCTGCATCCTGCATCCAGATCTGATCTTGTCCTTAACGAGCTTATAAGCTTATTGTGGAGTCAGAGTCCCTGCTACTCCATTTGTGGTCTAGTTCATATTAATGTGCCCCAAAATGCAGCAGAAAAATAATCCAAGTGCTAAGGTCATGGCTACCCATGTGGGAGACCCAGATGGAGTTACTGGATCCTGAATTTGGCCTGATCCAGTCCCAAATGTTGTAAATATTTGAGGAATGAACAGGAGAAATAACCATTTGTCTCAGTTTCTCTCTCTCTGTGTCACTCTGCCTTTCAAACAAATAAATCATTTTTAAGAACTATATTTCAATAACTAGAATGAGCAACTTCAGGGGCTAAAGAACTGTTTAATAAGCACAGAGTTGATGTTTGGAATGATGAGAAAATTCTGGATAATAGTGGTGATGGTTCTATAGCATTATGAATTGAATTGAAAGCCACTAAATTATGACACTTTCATATGGTTGAATTGTATACATTTTACCCTGATTAAAAAAATTAAAAAGATCTGCTTGGTGATTTGAGGTAAGAATAATGTTAAAATCCTTTCTGGGGAAAATAAAAAGTGAGCCTTAAGGGAAAAGAGCAAAGATTGGTCAACACCATGGGAGTGGGATTCGATTTCACAACCGGTTGTTTAAGGATGTGATGCAGCATTAGTCACTCAGTCCGCAAACATCTGAACTGGCTCCTTGGCTGGTAAAGTCCTTTGCAGCCAGAACTTGTCCAAGTGGCCCCATCTCTCTCTGCTAGGCCCTTTGTCTCCTCCCTACACTTTTCTGAGCCCTAACCAGTCATTTTCTTCTTTTTATATTGGTAACCACCCATGTTGAATAAACAGAATACTCAGGATAGATGGAGATGATGTGGAGGAGGCAGATTTCAGAGTTAAGAAAACAGATAACCAATGAAGTGTGAGAGACTACAATTCGATTTCAAACAGGTTTAGCTATGAAAATGTTGCATGAGTCAATTGTTTCCAGATCTCAACAGGATGAAAATAAAAAGAGCAAACCTTGCCATCTATCAAAATGAGTTGACACAAGGTGGGGTGGAAGTTCAGGGCATGGACAGGAAGAGTGAGAAGGGGAGTTGAGGTCCTTTTTGTTAACTAGTCACTGAGAGAGTTAAGTGTGTAATCAAAGTCCTGTGGGGCCTGTCAGGATTCTGTGGGATTGGGTAAGCAAGGAGAAAGAACAGCCTGGACAGTAACAGAGGAACTGAGGAGGGACAATTTAATCTCAGTTTTGAAGCACATCATCTCCCTGACTTTCACGGAATGGCAGAGACAGTGTCAGGCTAAACCCAACCCAGAGGCTGCACAGCCACACAGCCACTTCCCAAGGAGTTTCCATGGGCTTCCAAAGGATTACCATCTCAGGAGGAGAGAAGAGATGGGAGGGCATATGGTTCATGGGGAAAAATGAGCAGGTTCTGCCACTTTGATAGTCTTGGCCATCAGAAAATAAAGACCACATAGAACTCACGGTGAGCTTCCAATAGAGCATGCCCAAAAGCAAACATACCTTAAACATAACCTGATGAGGTTAGCTGAGGGTGGAACCAGACAAGGCCTTGTGTTTTGTCTGATGAATATACCGCAGAATGGACTAGTTACACTATAAGCCAGGTGCTCCCTTTAGGGACCTCCCAGGGTAGACTTTCAGCTCCTTCATATTGCACAGAATCAAACTATTGGCTGTGCCTTCCAACCGTATCATTCTGGCTCAAGGATGACTTGGGCCATCCAAGGTTCTCCTGGCTGCATACTGGTGCCTTTGACAATCCTATGCAATGCTAGGATAAGCTCGGTAAAGGCCCCAAGAATAATAATAATAGTAAAAAAAACCAGATCAGGCAAATAGGTACCAAGTGAATACCTCACAGAATATCAATTCAGACAAATGAATGATGCCCAGAGGAACACCCAGTGCTGAAGAGCCAGGGAAAGCCAAATTTACATGGAATCAACCATGGGGGCTTCCTGGAGAATGTTCGTGTTTAAACCAATAACGCTAACAGTCACCACAATTCATTGGAAAGAGGCATGTTTTAGCCACTTCAGAGTAAAGCAAGAAAAAACTTTTAAACGAGTCATTTTCCTCCTTGTAGGCTTCATTTATTTAACTGCCAAACTCTGTTTATGTCTTTTACTAGAGGATTATAATTAGCTGTGTTAAAATACAGAAATTTATTTTAACATGTGCCCTATGTATCATTAAAATAATAGCAAGCAGCAGAGACATACATATACACACATCTATGTGCACAGTCTCGGATTTATTGAATATAGATTTTGCATATGAAGATCATTACTTTCAGTTGCAAAGCAACCACTGTGATTTGTTTTTCTGTTTTGTTGATTCCTTTGTACCACTTTTAGTGGGGAGTTGGACTGGACAAACTCCAATGTCATGTTCAATTTTGAGGTCCCTTGAGTCTGTGAAGGAAGTGGAGTCCTACATTGACAGATGGGATGTTTTGGCACAGAGTGGAGAGATTGGAAACCTGAACCCTCACCCAGTGTTGCCAGAGGAATCTAAGAACCTGCCCTTCCCTACAAAGATGTGTCCAAAGTCACGTCTTTTGGATAATGGCGGTGCCAAAAAAACAGGGATGAGGGAAGGAGCTAGGTATATCTGAGACGTTTTTAATTTTACAAAAACATGCTGTGCAAACATGACTTCAAGATACATTCCAACTGCTTTCCACCTTGTCCCACTTCTAACCAGACTTTTGTCTCCAAGTTCTTTCTATAAGTGTGCACAGGTGCTAGCATCCCATGAGCTGGTTTCCCAGCTATAAATCTGGAATAAGTACACCACTGACCTATCACCCAGTGGTGCTAACGTGGGACTTGAAGAATTAAGTTCCCCCAAGTGCCTTGAGGCATGGACAATAGAGTGCCCTGCCTATCTGTCAAAAAGAATTCATTCGATTCCCTGAGGCCTGACCCGAGGGCGAAGGGAGCTAAGCATGTCGCCCGGTGCCAGTATTCTGTCAAACTTAGACAAAGGCTTTGGAGTCAAAGGGCAGCTGAATCACAACCCCTGCCCACACACACCCTATAGAAAGCTTGGATGGATTCCTGCGAATCCTTCAAGCCTGAGGAACTGTCAGCTGCTCTGAAGCATTTCCTTCCTCCCCATGGATTGGCTCTTTCCTGATTTTGGCTCTAGGATGTCAGGGATGAGCGTGTGTCTGCTGGGAGAGCGACCACGGCTCTGGGTGAGGCTCTCACTGCCAGGTGACCTGGGGCTCCGAATGCTTCTTTCTACTGTAAATCAGGTGGGGCCTCCCTTTGCAGCTTACTCTTCTGGATTCCTCATCTACTTCTAATCTTCACTCTGTTCCATTTTGTTATCTTAACAGTCTTAGGACAATCCATGCCTAATAGGTAATATTATTCAGATAAATCTTGGAAGCAAGAATGACCCAAGTCTCCCTGTGATTACAAATAAATAAAAATGCTGTAGTTATGGTGAAAAGAGTTCCTTGCAAAGCCTGGGCACTTTTTTTTTAAATATATTTTATTGTATTGTTGTTGACAATCTTTACATAGTTAATTACGGTTTAAAAAAAAAAGGTTCAGGGGGTATAGGGAAGTGGGTAATACTATTATGTCCATATTGTTTCCATCATGTATCTGAGGTAAAGGGGGATATTGAGGAAGAAGCCCCACCTGGTTTCCTGCCCACCCCAAGTCCCGGATGTGGGGCATGCTCTGAGATATTTGCTCAAGTGGTTTTAATAGTTCTCCAGTTATGAATTGCTGCCAGTTTCGCTCGATGAGGTCGTCCACTGATTGATATGGTCCATCATAAAGTCTCCGTTCACCCCATATTTTGCTGCCAACATATAGCTGAGATGAATGTTTGACCTGTTCTGTCTTCTGTCTTTTCTTGGTTAGAGTTCTGAGTCCAGCAGTTCGATTGGGGAGATCTCCAAAGAAACTTTGAGGTATTCCCAGACTAGTTTCTTGCATGTTCTAGCAAGCACAGGGCCCGGCACAGTCCATCACCCCGATCAGCTGGTGGTTTCAATTGCTGTGTTGGTTCTGTTTTCGGTCCCGAGTTGCACTGGAACCAATGGGTGTTACAGTCCAGTCTGGTTCTGCCCAGCCTGGGCACTTTTGCAAATAGATTGCTGTTCAGAACATATTATCGCCAGGAAACTCTTTTTTTAAAAAAATCCTTTTTGAAGTCTATCAAATGAGAGAAACTTTTAGAATTTTTGCATACCTAGCTGAATGTTGTGGTACTGGGAAAGGCCAATAGCATACCTCAGCATCAGCACAGTTCCTTCTGAGTCACATCTCAATAGTCATTGAAAAGGACTTTGTTTTCCTTACATTTGATGCAACAGAGATATAAAAGACAACTTCAATAGGGACAACATTCATTGGACCTGTAAAACATGTATGGTAGATTTTAAAATAGTAACGTTAAGTTCACTTGGAACTCAGGGAAACAGCATAGGCAGTCAAATGTGAGCTCAAATGGCTGTCTATCACAGATGCTCGAGTATCAGCTAGGACTGTCAACCCTGCCACTGCAAGCATTTGGGGAGTAAACCAGTAAATGGAAACTTTCTGTCTACTGTCCCTCTGCATGTAACTCTCTTTGCCTTTCAAATAAATACATGTATGTATGTATATTACAGAAAATTAAGCAATTATCATATGTCAAAATATACATGTGTATATACATACATGCATATACATATGTCAAAATATGTATATATCCTTGAACATTCATAGAAATACATGACAACAATGGCAGAGACTTTTTGAATTTAGGGTTATAGTTTAAGAGGAGCTACTTTTTAATATATCCCTTTAATATGATAATATTTGGCTTTCATTTTCTAAATTTAAAAATAATTGACAAGGAAAAACTATGTTAAGATATTTTCTCTAGGGCTAGCATTGTGGTGCCGCTGGTGAAGTTGCCACCTGGGATGCCAGATGTCTCAGCTGCTCTACTTCCCATCCAGCTGCCTGTTGATGTGCCTGGGAAGGTAGAAGTAACACAGATGAGGAAAGAGATTTTTATCACAAAACATAAACAGAGGGGCTAGGGTTTCTAGAACCTGTGAATATGTAGGACTGTGGCAAGAAGAAATGCAAAATTGCAGGTAAAGAGCTTGACACAGTGTCTGGCCCTTTCAGAAAAAACATTGGTTGTGATTACTGACGTTATTGCTTCCCTACCAGGAACTTTTTTCAGCCATAAAACCACACAACTGATTGAACGGAAACAAGATGGTTTTGTCCTCTAGTAAGTGAAGAAGTTTGAGTAGGACATGGCCGCCACTTGAGCTCTTGGCGTCTCTACAGCAGGCATTGAATTGTCATGGGAGACCATTGGTGAGAGTAACTCTCACAGTTACTCTCCAGTTGTGGCTGGGCTGTTTTCTTCCCCCTCTGGGATACAATGGTTTTATTGCTATTCATAACAGATGTGGCCAGCCAATTACAGACTGGAGATAAGTAATCACCTTGCATGTTTCGGCTTAATCTGATCACCTCTAGGGGCCAAGGAATTATATGGTTAGCACAATGATTAAAGTCAGTTTTGTGCCACTCTTCATGGACCAAAGTCTAAGACATGCATCACAGCTTCTTCCTTTCTGCAGAGTGTGTGTGTGTGTGTGTGTGTGTGTAGGCATGTGTGCAGGCATGTGTGTGATTTATTTCTTTGTGCATGAATAAATGCTCCAAAGCTGCTCAGCCAGAGGCTGTCACCCCGGCTCCATTCCAGCTACCTGTTTCTATTGAGAAAAATGGGCAGCCTGCCAGAATTCCTTTTGCAATTCTGGGACCCTTGCTCATTTGTGAAATTAGAGCAATCTCCCAATACTTACTTAGGTGTTTCACACAAAGCTGACAGTCCCCTAAAGCTGAAACTGCTCTATCATTCTCCCAGTCCTTGCATTCTGGGTGCCCAAAATAGTGTCTAGCATACAACAGATCCTCAATAAACACTAAGCAAATAAATAACAGCTGGTGTGAGCCCATAAAATCATGATCTAGTGCATCGAGTTGATTCTGAGGCACAGAGAAAGCAACTTGGACTATTGGTCTTCTTACATTTTTTTCTCCTCACTATTGAGACACTTTCATGAACATCTCCACCAAAATGTAAAAGGTATGTGCAACATGAGATGAACTAAGATTCTCCAAATTTTCTCTAGCAGTCTCGGATCTGGCCTGGATGAGGAAGAATGTTAGTGACCTGCTGGCTCTATTTGCATAGGGTGTGCCTGCCAACCACTCCCGTTCCTGATGGAGGCTGTCCCCAAAACCTCTATCCTTCAGCTCTCTTTGATGTGGTTAAGTTTAAGACAGGTCACAAGTCAACAATGCCTGGGTGTCCCAAGGGAAATGGCCAATTAAGACATCCTGGTTCTTGGTTTTCACGTCAGGGTTCCTGGTTGTTGACAAACGTACTGTGGCCAATAGAACAGAAGAACTGTTGACCATAATGATTCCAGATCTTGCAAAGGAAGTTAGGCTATCACCACTAGTGCCTTTGAATACAACCTGCCTTTGGAGAGCCACCACCACGACTGCCAGGTACGACCTGCCTTTGGAGAGTCACTCACCAGCATAAAGTTGTCCCTTTGTCTTTGTACTACCTGATCAATAGTCAGAGTTCTACACAAGACATTGTGATTAACCAAGCTGGGTCACATATCCAAGCTGCTTCTTTATTGGAAAATATTTCTTTATGTGTTTGTTTTAAAGGTGCACACACCTAGATCACTCTTCTACTGATTCATTCTCCAAATGCCCACATCAGCCAGGATTGAGCCAGGCTAAATCCAAGAGCCAGGACTCAACTCGGGTCTCCCATGTGGGAAAATGAGCCCAAGACCTTCAGCCAACACCTGCTGTCTCCCAAGGTATGCATTAATGGAAAACTAGAATCAAGAGTAAAGCCAGGACTCAAACCCAGGCCATCCCAAGCAGTGTCTGAACTGCTGGGCCAAAATGCCACCTCTTCCTTTATACTTCAGAGTCCAAAGGGTCACACAGTAAGGGACTCCCCTAAATATCCAAGGGGTTTGCATACTAGTCAGCTGCAAAAAGAGCGGCTCTGTGCTTCAGTCCTAAAAAGTTTATAAAGTTGAGTCAGACCCAATCAGTCATAAATCCAGGGTCCTACATGGGACAAATTAGACTTCCTAACTGGAGACTGATGTAATCAAGCTTGTCAAGAATTCTTGTTCTAAAGGCTGAAAAACAACAACAACAACAACAACAAACAAATTAAAATGTAGTTTCCCCATGCAAAACTTTGGAAGTTGTGGTTGAACTCCACATACTTGGCATGTCACAAACCGTTAATCAACTTTCCATTCCCCTCCCAAATCCTTCCATCCCCAAAGAGCAAGGCAACCCCAGGATTTGCTCCTCCTTAGTTCAGTTATTACTGGGATTCCTCAGGGACACAGCCAGCTCAGCCTCTGCAATGAGCCAGCCCAGCCTCTGGCTTCAGGGAAGCTGAGTAGATGAGAGAGGATCCCTGTGGGGAGGGAAAACTCTCCTTGCCGAGAGTGGAGATCACCAAGGCAACACACAGAGCTGAGATCTGCAGAGCAGCTGCTCTGCCTGCAGGGACCGCAGCAGTTCAAGTGAAGGTTCCTGCACAAGTTGTCCTCAACTACCATATAGCACCAGGACGTCTGCTACTAAGGGACATGAAAAGTGGCCATTATTTCACTTCCAGAAACCTCGTTGCACAGTTTTGTGATACAGGAAAAACCAAAGTGCTTCTCCTACTCTCATACAGTCAGCTCAAACTTCTGACATGAGCTGTGTGGGGACTGGTTGTCACTACACTCCGAGCAGTTCTGCAGTGGAGGCCGGCAGAGGATCCTCTGACGAGGCTCACTTCTGACATACTCTATCTGGAGAGAGACTCCTACAGCTTAGGGCTTCATCCCATCATGCCCCACCTTGGATGACCATCATCATTAAGCTTCTGGCCAGCTGGCTGTAGATTGGAGTTTCCATGCCCCACTTCACCAAGGCTCACATTTGCTAGAGTTGCTCACAATCTGGTGGAAAACACATCCATGGACATGACAGAAGACATCAATAAATAGCCTAATGGAAAAGGTACTTCGGGAGAAGCATGGGCAAACAGGGCTTCCAAGTCCAAGTCCTCCAGCAATCGTCATGTGTTATTTGGAAGCTCCCTGAATCCAGTGCTCTGGGACTTTCTTGGAGGTTTTATTACCTAGGCATTGCTGACTATGTCATTGGCTACTAGGGATCAACTCGCCCTTCAGCTCTCTTTCTTTTCCAGAGATTGGGGGTGGTGGAGGACACTGAAAATCCCACTCCTCTAATTCTGATTTGGTCTTTTCATCCTAGAGTTATGGAGGACAACAGCCATCTCATCAGCATAGAAAAGACACTCATCATTTTGGAGAATCCAAGGGTTTTAGGAGTTCCATGTCAGTCAACAGGAAAGTAGTGAATATAGATTTGACAATAGAACATACATATGTAATAGCACATAAGGATGTGAAGTCAAGGATAGTCACTAAAGTATCATTGGCAACCAAGACTTCATCAACCAATTGTTCAATATATGACAGTATAATCATCCTACAGGACATAATGCACCTACAGGGAATAAAAGGGCCATGCATCAGCAAGAATATTACTAATAAATTATAAGGCACACATGGGAAAACAGTGGGTACTGCATCCCCTTTGCTTTTTCAGGATTATACCAGTAGGTTTGTTCACAGGCAGAAAATGATGGAAAGGAGCCCTAGGAAGCAATGGGGATTTTCACTTCATGTCCTGTTGCTGTGACATATCTAGCCGGGGTCAAAGAGGTGGGGCCTATGCATAGTAAAAGCGCAAGACTGGACTTTACCAGGCTTGGCTGGCAGTTGTGTGATGAGAGCCATAATGCTGGTGGAAATGAGGGCTTGAAAAACCAGCAGAGTTTCCGTTGAGCTGATGTGACTCCAGAGTAGTGACCAGAGGATATCAACACCCTGGTTTCCCCAGCTCCTGGGTAAGCAGGAGGCTTGCATGACAAGAAGTGGAAGTGAGGGTAGGGGAGGTCAGGGAGCAAAGTCCAGTTGACCCCCAAAGCCAGGAGCTCTCCTTAGCTTCCCACTCACACGGGGGATTTCACCTGTGGAAATCCAGTTACACACAGCTGCGAGAGAGGCTGGGGTACAGGAGCCTCAGCAATTCCTTCCCTGCTAGGGGAGCTGGTGCCCTAGGGACCTTAAGTCACCATTTACCACCTGCCCAAATCTGCCAGATTGAATGTTCCTCCCCCGGCCCCTTTATTCTTTTAAGCGTCAAAGAGCTAATTCCTATATGCTCAGCACAGGGAAAATGTGAGCACACACACAAACACAGGACCATGAAAGAGTCCTAATACAGGCGGGGAGGGGTACCATGCTTCTGCTTTTATCCTTCTGCTGCAGGCAAAGGCTCCATGTTCAGTCCAGCGGCCCATAATCACTGCCCCGGACAAAAGCAGCTGGAGGCAGGGCCAGGCTATTCAGGCATGGGAGGCCATGTCTGAAGTGAGCCGTGACCATTCATTCTGGGACCACAGCTTCAGGCCCAAGTCCTTTTCATCCTTGGCCCCCTCTCCACTCAGAGGTGTCGCTGGTGCATCTCCGGGAGGGGGGGGGACTCACAGCTTCCATCCCCCCCCCCCCCAGGGAATCCAGTTGTCCAGCTCTCCTTGTGCTGGGCCCTTGGCAGAGCCCTCAGGGTGCCTGAAGGTCCCGGCACAACTCTCGTCCTGCCCTGGCCCCCTATTTGTCTTGTGAATCAATGGGCAATGGTGCGGATGCAGATGCAGGGGAGACTAGGAGTCCTGGCCTGAAACGTGGCCGTCCCAGTTTCTTCCCCGGAACCAGGGATGGGTTCCCGGCCCCCAAGCCCGGGAGCGGCCGCGCCCCCGTCCTCCAGGAGCGTACCATCGCCGCGACGCGCCAACGCAGGGCCCCGGCGCGCTCGGCCGCGAAACACGGACGCCCTGTGGTCTCGGTCCAGGGGACTCTGCGCACGCTCTGGCCGCTGGGCACGGGGGGACCCGCGGCCGCACCCGCCTGGGTGGCCGCGCTGGGTAGGTAGTTGGGGGGACCGGAAGGATAGCGAGGAAGTCGGAGAGGGTTTCCTGAGATGAGAGATTACTTCCGTCCGGGCTCTGGCCTCTCTCTGGAACCGGCTCGATAGGGCTCGCGAGCGGGTGCGCGGGGGGCTCGGCCGGCGCCTTGCCACCTGCAGCGCCCGGGTGGGCCACGCCAGCCTCGGCGGGACGCGCTCAATCCGGCCGGAGGGGCTAACGCGCGGGGTTGGGGGGGAAATCTTTGCAGGTGGCAGCCGCGTGCGTGTCACCGCGCCCGAGCCATGGTGGCCAAACAGCGGATCCGGATGGCTAACGAGAAGCACAGCAAAAACATCACCCAGAGGGGGAACGTAGCCAAAACCTTGGTAAGGCGGGGGCGGCGCCGGCCGAGCCGCGCGGGGCAGGACCAGGCGGAGCGGGGCGGGGCGGGGCCGGGCTGGGCCAGCGCGGGGCCCTGGCCTCCCCTCCCGCTCTGGGAGACCGGCCCACAGGGCCTGCGGGGTCCTGCCGAGGGGGATCCCCGAGCTGGGCCCTGCGGTAACGAGGGTTGAGGTACTTAGAGGGACGGGAATGCAGGGTCTTGGTTGGTTGTGATCCCTCTAGGAGTGGCAGCCTAGGGCCCTTCATGGCTTGGAGCAGCGTCCCCAGCAAAGAAAGGGACTCTACTCCCTGGGTAAAATGGAACCATAGGGACCAGTTAAGTCAAGGAACGTGACACAGGGCCTGGAACCTTATGGATACTAACTTGTTTGTGGAATGCATGATTGAATGAATGAAGGTTGCTTAAGCAATCTCTCCATCTTGGGATTGCACCCCATCCTCCCTTCTCAACACACATACCACAGGTTTGTCAGTAGCCTATTGTGACGCCCCCCTGCATCCTTCCAAAGGACTTGAAGTGGGGAACAAGGATGGGACCCCCTTTTCTCTCCAGCTTCCCTTGTGCTTTTGCGGCTTTTTCCCTTGTGAGACCTCCATTGGCTGCTGGGCTGACGTTTAAATGCAGTATTCCCTGCATGGACCCTGTCGCAAATTCAGGCTCATTCTGATGGTGCCCTTGGAGAAAACATCCTATTGCCAGGCATTCTGTGCTCCCACAAACTGCAGCTTGCAGCCCTGCAACTGGAGATTGAAGTAGAATCTATGCCCGGGCACAGGGGAAGTTCTTACAGCAAGGCAGGTACTCCCCCCTAGAAAAGCCAGTTCTTTGATGTTGGGCGTTCAGGAGCCTGAGTCAGATAGCATGCTGGGTAGAACTGGTCTCCAAGCCTGTGAGCAAAGACTCCAGGAGTCTGTAAGCCCGTACAGCTCATTGGAAGTCCAGCTGAAGCTTGGGGTTTGGCTGCATAGTCTTGGAGATTAGATGAGGCAATTTCTTGTCGTCAAAGAAATGGTGCTGTTTTGATTAGCTGAGCCAAAAACTGGGTCTACAATCACACGTGGGAATTCCTGCTCTTACAAACAGGACTGTGGCCCAGGAGCCTTGGGTTTAGAGCTTCATACGCAATTTAACTTTCTTTCGCCTGGGCAGTAGATCAGTTAGTTGTGATTAGGGAACTCAAAAGTTAATGTGCCATTGAACTGGAGTTATCTTTTTCCATACAGATCTATGCTTTCCTCATGTTCACTCAGGAAAAAAAAAATGCTGCCCACATTGATATTGGAAAGCAATTTTTCATTGACACGAAAATAGACAGTTTTATAAACCTTGGAGATAAATTATTCTTTTTTTTTAAGACATTTATTTTTATTGGAGGGGCAGATTTACAGAGAAAAGGAGAGAGAAAGATCTTTCATCCACCAGTTCACTCCTCAAATGGCCGCAATGGCCAGAGCTGAGCCAATCTGAGGCCAGGAGCCACCTCTGGGTCTCCCATAGGAACCTCCTCCTGATCTTCCACGCCAGTAAAGGGTTCTAAGGCTTTGGGCCATCCTCCACTGCTTTCCTAGGTCATAAGCAGGGAACTGGATGGAAAGTAGAGCAACCAGACCCAGCACCCATATGGATTGCTGGAGGAACAAGGTGGAGGATCAGCTAGTTGAACTATCCTGTCAGCCCCAGAGATCAATTCATCTTTGTTAAGCTATCAGACCTACTACTTGTTGCCTTATTTGTGTGTGGTTCTTTTTCATTGATTGAAGAATTGGAGTTCTGTTGTTCACTGGTCTCAGTTGAAGACCAACTCAAATCATGATTTGCAGGGCTGTTTTATCCATCTGGCTCCATAGACTCAGTGTCTGCCACATCTCACTTTGCAAGACCATGAGATTGTGCTTGGAACCTAACAGACATTAGTGGCTACAAAATAAGAAAAGAAAATGGAAAAATTAGGAAAACACTATTTAAATATCAAGAAAATGTAATCACCTGCAATTCAATGCAACCCAACTTTCAGAGATATACCAAAATTATATTTAATGTGTAGTATGAGTGCACTTTAAAAGGCTCTGATATACAGTTGGGTGGGTCCTGAGAGAGTGCCTGGCGCCTTTGAGGGCTTTTTAATGGCCCAACTAAATTTGTAATGAAAGGTTTTCAAACCAAGCCCCAATCAGTTTTCATTTTCAGTTGGTTGGAGAGCCTTTCAGTTAACTTTATTGTAAGTGGATCAACATCCAAAAATGAAAGTGAAATTCTCTTTCAAAAAGAAACTCTTTAAATCCTATCTCATTTTTTCCTGTTATAAGTCAATGATGATTATGTGTTTGACAAAAGTCACTTGCAAGGCAACTTCTTCAGGATGAAGTTGAGTAAATGGGACCATATGTATACAATCTAACTGAAAATTCAGATTCCTTACTTAGAAATCAACTTCTGCTTTAATTGTGTGCAGATGCTTCAGTATTTCATTATTAGCTAGTAGCCATGGGGTAAATCAGTATCATTCTCCAAGACAGCAAATTAATCCAAGAAACAGAACTGGAATAATTATCATGTAATTAACAGTAACTTCTTCAGAATGAAGGGAGAACTGGAATTTCCAACTTCTGAGTTCCCCAACTGTTACCGTATCACAGGGAACACCATTCCCTGACATTTTGGAACTTTAGAAAGTAGCAAACTTACATTTGCAGTGAGCTATGACATTCATCGAATTGCTACTGTGTCCCCCACCTTTTTCAGCAATAGAGTTGGGCTTGTATGAATCATCCCAATGGGATTGCACATGTTCCAAATCAATAGGAAGCCAAGTTCTCAGTAAATGACATATTGGCATTATGATTAGCCAAGGGTTTCTGGCCTCCAAGAGTCGCCAAGTCACATTGATTCACTGGAGAATGTCATCAAAAAAGATCTTCGTGTCACACACTCCAGCATGTGTTTTCCTACAAACGCAAGATAAAGTACTCCATTTGGATTTTTACTAGACCGATAATCCACTTACAGGCTCTTGAATTCACTTGTTGGCTTTACTCGAAAGAGAGCAGAAATGAAATCTTTTTTCTTTTTTTTTAATGTAGCATTAGTGGAATAGTGGCAACAGAATGGGTTACTGTAACTATGACAACTTGTTAGGAAGCTGGCGGAAGAGGAGGGGAAGGGGACATGACACACCCTGTTTAGGTAACTTATTTCATATCTCTGTTATTTGCATGATATGAGCTCCACCTGGTCTTAAATGCCCTAGAATGATCAAGATCTCTTTTGCATTAGTAAAGACTGGTGTTTCCCATGTCTAGTCAAGAGCAACCCCTGCCCCCTCGCAGTGTGAGCTCCTGGCATATAAGTGGTAGTAGATCACCAGTGAACAGCTGAATCTTTAGTCAAAGTCCACCTGCCATTGACACATTATACCTCTGAGGTATGAGAAATATGCTCATAAACTACCACCTATTAGGAGGTATTAATAAAAACACAGTATCTTTCCTGGACTCTGACCTTACCCAACTTAAGAAATCATATTTGATGAACCTTGTATTCTTATTTGTTATCCAGTGAACATTTGCTGAGCCTGAGGTAATGTTTTAAAAGTTCTGTGTTAGCATTGCTCTGCAGTCATGCCTGGGAGAATTGACACAGTGCCTCCTGCCCTTGAGGAGGCCACAGGCTAGTGTTGAAGTAGGAATAAAATGTATGTCACAAGAATAGAGGCAAAAGCACAGAGTAATAAATGCTATGAAGTTCATGGCCAAATGATAAGTAAGCCAAGTTGGGCCGAGCATGTTAGCCTAGTGGCTAAAGTCCTTGCCTTGCACACCCAGGATTCCATAGGGTCACCATTTCGTATACTAGCTTCTCCACTCTCTATCCAGCTCCCTGCTTGTGGTCTAGCAAAGCAGTATAGGACAGCCCAAAACCTGCAAAGCCTTGGGATCCTGCACCCGAGTGGGACATCCAGAAGAAGCTCCTGGTACCTGGTTTCAGATCGCCTCAACTCTGGCCGCTGTGGCCACTTGAGAAGTGAACCTGCAGATGGAAAATCTTTCTGTCTATCCTTCTCTCTCTGTAAAATCTGACTTTCCAATAAAAATAAATAAATCTTAAAAAAAAAAGTGAGCCAAGCAAGATCAGAGGAAAGGCTCCCTAGAGCAGTAATAGGTAAGCTGAGAACTAAGGAACTGCTACTTTGTCTGTAGTAAAATGAGTACTTTTTGATGAAGCCAAGCCTATTATGTATATGAGTCTAGAATGTATGTTAAGCCTTTGTTTTGTTAATATATGGCAGATTTTACAGGAAAATGCCTACAATGAGAATCAAAGGTTGTCCTTTTTTGGCTAGATGCTTTACTAAAACTTTCCCAACGCTTCAATTACATCCTTAATAACAGCACCCCTGACCCTCTGGCCATGGAAACATTACCTAACTGGAGTGTGAATCTGTAGCTATCACATTGGTACAGACACAAACACACTTCATAGCCCGGACTTTACAATGCTGACTCTTAAACCATCAACAACGGGTCCAGGATGGTAGCCTAGCGGCTAAAAGCCCTTGCCTTGCACACGCCAGGATCCTATATGGGCGCTGGTTCTAATCCCAGCAGCTCCACTTCCCATCCAGCTCCCTGCTTGTAGCCTGGAAAAGCAGTTGAGGACAGCCCAAAACCTTGGGAACCTGCGCCTATGTGGGAGACCCAGAAGAAGTTCCTGGCTCCTGGCTTCGGATGGTCTTAGGTCCAGCCACAACAGCCACTTGAGGAGTGAAACATTGGATGGAAGATCTTTCTCTCTGTCTCTCCTCCTCTCTGCATATCTGACTTTCCAATAAAAAAATTAACAAATAAATCTTTAAAAAATCAACAACATTTAAAAGAAATGGGAAAATGGGTTTTCTGATTTCAATCAAGAGACAAGCTCTATGTCTACCCTGCCACATGTTTTTATGTCTGAGTTCTATAATTTATATTGAACACAGTCCATCCTTTGCTGAAGCTAATGAGGAATAGTGAGCTTTTTTGTTCAGTCTCCTACTTTCCCCCTTCCAGAATATGTTTTCTGTGTCACTGGTGGGTAGGGTGTGCAGGCCCTGTGTGCACACGGTCCTCTGTGTGCCATGGGAGAGCGTTCTTCTCATCAGTCTGCACTTTGGGTTTGAGAAGGGCACAAGACATGTGAGGCAAGGTTTTTGCAGGTGCAGCAGGCCCTTCTGCTGCCCCGAGAAGGCAGCGACTTCTCCAAAGCTGAGTTTAGCTAAAACCTGGGAGCTTGATTATGTAATGCCTCATCCCTCACAACCACTCCCAGTTGCTATGGTACGACTCATATCCCAAGGATTTCAACTGCTCTGACTGCCCAATTTTTTTTGTTTGTTTGTTTATAAGACAGTATTAAAAAATCTGAACACTCATATCGTGCTTGCAATTCAGGATGCAGAAATTAAAATGAATTAATTATATGGAAAATACTCAGATTCTGTATTAAGCTTGAATCTTCGTTCTGGCCCAAGTTAACAAATTTTGAAACTCTGTCATCCTGACAAAATGGAAATAATAATGTTTCCAGGGACTGTGTGTGCTGGAAATAACTGGTACAGGCCACCTAGCACAGTGCCTAGCGTAGAGTTTGGTTGCCACAGATGGAAGCAATTGTTATTAATGTCATTTTCTCTCCCAAATCACTATATTGGGTTATGGATTTATATTCTATCTGCCCCAGACTACAAAAGGTTTTTAAAAAGTTCATGGGAAATATATATTGTGAATTTTTGAAATTTTCATGCCAGAGTATATTTTCTTTTAGATTTTTTTTTAATTATTCGAAAGGACAATGGAAAGAGAAGGAAAGATACAGTAAGAAAGAGAGAGGGAGAGAGAAATGATCCATTCACAGTTCATTCCCCCTGCGATAGTCAGGGGTGAACCAGGCCAGATCTAACAGTCAGAGACTCCATCTGGGTCCCTGCATAGGTGGCAGGAACCCAACTACTTGAGCCCTCACCTGTTGCTGTCTGCCTTCCCAGGGGCATTGGCAGGAGTCTGGTGCAGCAGCAGAGAGGGGAGACTTGGTTTCAGGCATTCCCATGTGGGACGCAGGTGCCCTAAGTAGTGTCTTTAACTCACTGTGCCGGAACACTCACCCCTAAACATATCTTTTCATTCAGTTTCCCACAGACTTTTTGGAGTTCCCTTGTGTGAAAGACAAAGGTCCCTGAGTTCTGGGGATGATAATCAGGTCATTGTTATAAACCACTTCCAAAGTCTAGCTCATTATATTTTTTCATCTTTGCCTGCTGAGGTATAAGACTGAGTCCATCTCATTCACAGAATGCCTAGTACTTAGCACAAGCTTGGAAATAGTCAGGAACTGCTTATGACATCAATGACCCTAATCTCGCTTTTTCACTTTTCCCCTTTTTCTTTTAGAGGCCGCAAGAGGAGAAATACCCCGTGGGACCATGGCTGTTAGCACTGTTTGTTTTTGTGGTCTGTGGCTCAGGTATGGGTGTTTCACTGAACTTCCAATCACAGTCCTGAACAAGTCACATATTTAATTCACAAAATAGACTAAAGCATATTGGACCAGATTCAAGTTAATTACTACCTTAAACCCGAATCTTAGTAATTTTGATTTCTATTCCTAATTAAAGGAAAGACAGAAGTAATATCTTATCAAGTCATAATCAGAGTGATTTTTGTGGGAAAACTTTGCTGTGAAACAGCAGGCTAAAAAGGGCATTTAGAACAGAAAGTGCAGCTCCTGTTTGCCAGTCATAAAATCCAGAGAGAAGGAGAGGCCTTATGTCTTATGAGAGAGTTCTGCAGAACTGAGTCTTTGACCTTAAGATGTGGGTGCCTTGATCCTACAAAGTGGCAGGTTGAGAGCACTTTACAAACTCACAAGTGTGCACCTGCACAGATGGGGTGGGTGGAGGTGGGGAGGTGCTGGCGGACAGCACCCTGCAGTTGTTTTTCAGTGCTGTTGGCAGCCTTGGCATGGTTGCTGGTCTCCATACATCGTCATGAAGGGTATATTGATGCAATATTTCTACCACTACCTACGGACTTAATTGTGATACATTGCCTCAGCTGCTGTCATGGAATTCCACCAACAAACAAAACAGACAAAACTAAGCCTTTAGTGTGTTACAGGGAACTATTAAAAATCAACCTATATCAAAAAACTTATCTGAGTTTATAGGCATATAACCGGTTCATGAATTGTTCAGTTCTGAACCTTGAGCTAATTATCTTTGTTTCCAAACCTTACAGTCTGTGAAAATATGTTAAACTTCCAAGTCACTGAGTAAAGTCTAGACCTAGAGAAGTCCATGGAACACCGAGACAGCCTGCCGACTTTAGGTTAACTTTGAAGACTTAATCAAGCTTGCTCAGATAACTGTCACGATATGAGGGTCCCAGTGTGCCTGGCACTGTGCCAGGCTTTGAAATGAAACCTCTCTGGGAGTTTGCAGGCATTGGGAGAGGCAGATAAAGAGGTTATCAGCTTGTAGCCCAGGAAAAGGCCACTGTGAGAGCGACTGCGCGGTGTGCACAGTGCTTGGCAAGTGTGGATAAGGCATTTCCAATCATGTTGGGCAAAAGAGTAAGTCTCTAAGAGTGGGCGCTGTTTGCGCTGAGTTTTGAAGAACAGACAAAAAGAGGATGAACAAGGTGACTGCATGAGGGACATGACGTGGCAGTGGCCCAAGGCTTCGGATAACAGGTTGGGTCCCAAAATCAGACATTCAGAATGGCCAAGGACTGAACACAGGGCAGACAGGAACTGTAGCCTTCCCTAGCTTGCTCCTTCAAATAATATAGAAGGGGGCAAGGCCAGAAGAGCTGTTTGATTTGGCCTGTTTGTCTGAAATTCATCCTAGTTCTCAAAAACCCATCTTTTCCTTTTGGAAGAACTTGGAAACCCCTCATGAATTTTTTTCAGGCCTACAGTTTTTCCCCAGGCATATTGGTCCATACAGCAGGAACTTTACCTTTCCCTCTTGAGCCATTTGGCACGTTGGCTACCAGCCATCCTCTAAAACTCTCAGGTTCTGGCATTTTTTCCAGGCTGAAGTACACTGGCTGTGTGAGCCGCTGTGGCTCGCTCCCTTTCTCTCTCTCTCTCTTTTTCTCCCTCCCTCCCTCTCTCTGGATTCATCCTGGGCCCTGGGACTTTGCAGTCGGTGACTGTACCACTTGCTGCTATGCCTCTCCTCTCCTTAGTTCCTAGTGCTCACATAAGGAAGCTTCTGGAAGTCTTTCTAGTTAGAAGACCATTTTGCTTTTATTGGGACACTAAATAAAAAATGGAAACTGAGTTGTCTTTTTCACTCTTCTTTGTTAATGTGTTACCATGACCCCTAATTAAGGGGCCTTATCCTTTTTTCTAATTATAAATGGAAATAATCCACCACTACCACCTTTTTTTTTTTTTTTTGTCAACTTTAGCAAATTTTTGCAAGCCTCAACTCAAGTTAGGCTGTATTCTTGCAGAAATGTGTCAGCCATTTCAAGTTGTCCTTGGGACTGTGTCCTTCCATCTTTGTACATGTCCTTTTCTAAACAGAACATGTCATGAAAAACACAATGGCTCCTTTAGAGCCGTCCATCACCATCTCTCTGAGGTTAGTCACACTTCATTGCATCTTACTGAGCCTCCACTCTTCTTTTTGCGCTTCTCCTTTCACAGGGTCAAGGGCCAGAGCTCCTACCCATCTTTTCAGCATATTTAAAAGAAAGTGATTTCCTCAGGTCTCACCCAGATTCTCTGCTTTAGGCAAAAAGCCCTCTTGTAGACACCTGATTATCTACATCTGTACCCAATGCTGGAGTCCAAGACTGGAAGGATCCCTTCCCATTGACACTCCATGGGCAATGTGCACACTCAGAACTTAGCCTTGCCCTTGCACTTCACCCTCATGCAGATGTACTCAAATTCCAAGGCAGCCATTTCTCCCCATTCCTTTCTATGAGCTCTCTCTCCTTTGAGCAAATTTTGCCCTTGTGCCAGACTCAAGTTTCTTTTCTCAGTTCCAATTACCTTGAAGATCATCTTCCCTTGTTTGCCTTCCTATAACTGGTTACTATTCTCAAATGCCTTTTAATTATTTATTTGAAAGGCAGAGTGATAGAGGAGAGATAGATTGAGAGAGAGAGAAAGAAATCTTTCATCTGCTGGTTCATTTCTAGTTGACTTCAATAGCCAGGTCTCGGCCAAGCCAAATCCAAGGAGCCAGGGACTCCAGCAAGGTCTCCCATGTGGATGAGAGGAGCCCAAGCAGTTGAAGCATCTTCCACCACCTTCCTAGGCATATTAGGGGGAAGCTGTGCTCTGATAAGGCATGCGAGGGTCACAAGTGGTGGCTTACCCTATTGCACCATAACGGCCTGGTGACACAATACACAGCAAATGCATGTTTGTACATAAATGCTAAGGAAAAGACTAAAATAGTCTCATATGAGTGAAAATGTTGATCACTGATCAGAAACTCTTGAGAACTCTCACTTGCTTTTTCTTACCTTATTCTATGAACCTACCATTCTAATTGATGATGAGTTGGGTGAAATTCTCTTTTTAAAAATAGTGCCAGTGCACCTGGGATAAATACACACTTGGGTCAGGCAAGGAGCAGGGAACATACATCTTGTCTGATTTTTCTAGCTGTATTCTGGCAAAGAATTAGGACTCGTAAAAGTTGGAGCTGAAGTGTATGCTCCCTAAAGAGTCACCTTTACTCTGAAGTATGTGGAGAAAGAAATTAAGCTGCGAAAAGATGACAGTCATGTGTCACCACTCCCTCTCCAGCTTGGCCTCTCCCACTGCGGCCTTCTTGCTCCCTGGGCATTCCTTGCGTGCCTGTGGTGCTGACAAAAGCCAGATAAGGGAAGGAAGGAAAATAATGACAGTATCGACAGTATTGAGGGGATGGACCAGGCACCCAGGGACCCCTGATACAAACACCCTGCGAATCCTTTCCTCCCACTGAGAGAAATCAGATGGAAATCACAGACCTCCTGGAGCTGCCTTAGGGTCCCCAAGTCTGAGTCCAGCCTGGCCCTGCTGTTACTTCTTGCTTGGATACATGACTGTAACCTCTACAACATTCCTGGGGTAAGGGAGAGTTTGGGGAAATTATCTAAATACACCCCTTTCCAAGTAAGTAAATTTACACTTTCCATGATTGCGAAAGGTGTCTTAGGCAAGCGCACTCTTTGTAAACAGACTGATTGGCAGTGAGGGGGTAAGAGGCCTCCAAAGGAAGGGAAGCTTCTGGAATCTATCAGAGGGGTCTTCAGAGCCTCCATTTGCTGTTTTTCAGTTGCGTAACGTTGAGCAAGTAATGTACTCTCCCTCTATTGATTTCCTCCTTAAGGAACTAGAGCTAATAAGAAGCCCTCCAAGGGCTGGCCTGGCATGGAATGTTCTGGAAATAAAAGTGTTGGTTCAAATAAAGCTCTAACGTGCAGCTCCACCAGCCCCACCTCTGCCCCCTAGCCCTTGTGAGAAGGGACAGCACCATGGGACTGTCAATCATGCGCAGGAGGCTGATCCTGCCGTGCACCTGTCTGTCTTCCCAAGCTGCATATTTCAGGCCCCAGCATAGGCTTTATCTATCTGAGACTCACAGGCCCTGTCTCAGTGCTCCGAGTGGGCGCAGTGGTCCGTGATGACACATCCAGGGCGTGAGACCGCTCTCCCCTGTGATAAAGACTCAACATCTCACCCGCTCAGAAGAAGGAAGGGCTGCCATGCAGCTGAATCTGAAATAAATGTGACTGACAGTTCCTTGATACAACCCTTACATGTGGCTGTTTGGCTGTAGGCATTTTTCTTTGTGAGCCAACCGAAGCTAGGGGAGCAGTGTGTTCTTGGGGGACATGGAATTGGCCAATGAGGATATCTCAAGCCCTGCCCCTCTCTTGTTTTGTTACTTTTTGTTTAATTAGTTGTTGTTACTATTCTATTAGTGTTTCTGACACCTGTTTCTCAGCCAGAGTCCTCCATCAAATCCCCTGGGGTTATTATCCCACCTAGGCCAGACACTCATCAGGCTCAAGTCTTAGCTAGGAAGTTCATTCCACTGGAGCCTTTCGGTGGACTGGATTTGTCACTGCTGCATCTCCCAGAACCCAGTTTCACATTGAATTCCACAAGGAACTCAAGTGTCCCTGTCAAAGAGTTTGTCCTTTCTCTCTCATCGATTCATAAAAGCTTTTACTACCATTTCTGCAGGCAGTGGGGCTTCTTTCCAGATAAGCAGCTCATCCGGGTTCCCTCCCTGTCCCCAGTGTCAAGCCCTGCCCGTGTTCTGAAGAGTGCTTGGTTTTTATCTCCAAACTTGGAGACAGTGTGACCCAGAATGTCCGTCTGGGCTGCTATCTGCAAAGACGCTGTCAAGCAGAGACATCAGCTGCTATCTGTATGAGACACACGTGGGTCAAAGCAGTCACCCACACCACTTTGGAACCTAAGCACTTTTATGTTTGCCTGGGCCTTCACTCTTGGTTTTTGTTTGTTTGCTTGTTTGTTTACCCCTCCTCTCATTTGTCCTCAGCTCTTTTAAGAGCTTGATTGAAAAGGGTTCTCAGGGCCTGGCATTGTGGCCTAGTGGCTAAAGTCCTCGCCTTGAACGTGCCAGGATCCCATATGATCGCCGGTTCTAATCCCGGCAGCTCCACTTCCTCTCTGTCTCTCCTCCTCTCTGTATATCTGACTTTGTAATAAAAATAAAAAATAAATCTAAAAAAATATATAAATATTTATTAAAAAAAAAAGAAAAGGATTCTCAGACTACAATATGATGCAGTAGGCAACAGTTGATTAGTAATGTCAGCTGTGGACACAGTAGGGTCACTTCCTCATCGTTGCCTTCTCTAATTCTGTATGCTGTTTGTGTCACGGTGCCCACGGGCCAACTGTCTTCAGTGTTTTCAAGTTTGCTATTTACCAAGAACAGCTCTCAGACATGGTGAAATTAGGTCTTTTCTTTAATATGCTAGTTGTGAAGATAACTGAATGAGTTCTATGTCTTGTCGTCTGGTGTGATCTGCTCGAAGCCCAAGCTGTGACACTATTCATTAATAGGAGCAACAACCGGAGACTTACTCTGCAATATGGTTTTCTCCTTCATCCTTTTAACTCACAGGACGTTTGAGTTGGGCTCTGCGGATCCCCCTTTCCGTTCCCATCATCCTTTGGTACTCAGAGGGAATCTCAGATGTGCCAGCCGTGCCCATTTCGCTTTCTCAAACTATTTTTCTCTCATGGATTCCAATATCTCTCTGGCCACCTGTGACACTTATTTGCTAATCAGAGATTATGAGAAATGTAACGGTTGTCAAGGCCTGAGAATTAATGAACCTGACAAGCATATGTCCCTCATCGAAAGGAAACTTCTAGGCTAATAGACTTCCCAGTGACGCTTCTTGTTTTTATACTTTTCTATATTTTCCAAATTTTTTAAATTATAAAAAATTAAGTTCATTCCAACAGAAATTTAGACTGATGGTTTTCAGCTCTTAGTCTTTAAAGTTGCTTTTTTTAAAAAAATTTTTGAGATAATATGTTTATTTTAACTTATAGTCAAAGGCAAAAGTGAAAAGATCATAATTTAATAGGAAGGAACCCAGGCAGGGATTATAAATGTTGCTTGGTATTCTTTAAAAGGCAAAGTGACAGAGGGAGACCTCTTTTGTCTGCTTTTTCACTTTCTAAATGCTCCCAGTAGCCAAGACTGGGCCAAGCTGAAGCCAGGAGCCAGAAACTTCACTTGGGTTTCCCGCATGGGTGTTAGGAACTCAAGCACTTGAGCCAGCATCTGCTGCCTTCCTAGGAGCATTAGCAGAAAACTTGAAGCTAAGGTGGGTGTCAATCCCCAGGCACCCTTGGCATAACTCAAGTAAAACAATGTCCACCCTTTCTGTTTTTTGTAAGTCTGAAGAACTCTTTGTCAAATCCTAAAGAGAAACAAATGAAAGTATATGTCCTAGTTCAAGTAAGTGTGCATTGATATTTGTGTGTGACGGTGGTAGGTCGGGATTTTTGAGTGTGTGTGTGTGTGTGTGTGGCATACCTCCCTGTGTTGCTGCATGTTCTGGCTTTCCCAGTACCAGAAGGGAGCCTGTATCTGAACCTTATTTGTCCATCAAAGAAAAAATTGTGTCTGGCCCAGAGCTGGCCTGTTGTTGCAGGGTCCTTGCCTGTCAGCTAGGTTTCTTCTGCGTGAACATCCCCCTGTCCCTGCACATGACGTTGCTTTTGTCTATCTGTGATCAGACTATATCCCTCTGTTGTACTGTCCCAGGCCTTTGCCTGCCAGCAAGGAACAATAGGGAGAAAGAGAGAGAAAGAGAGAGAGAGACGATGTCACATACCAGACCTTTTATAAGATCATCTTTTCAGAATAGATGTGAAAAAGTGGTTCATTGAGATAAACATTTCCTGTTTCTACAAACTCATGCTCCAGGTGGTCCAATTTCCTATCTTTGTGGATGCAGAATGGAGTGTGGGGAAGGTGTTTCCATTTCTGGAAGAGTCACCCTGGCCCTTCCCTCACCCTTAGGACTCCCTGCGCATGTTAAGGAGTGTGGAGGAGGGGCTACACCAAGTAGCATAGGTACTAGGGACACACGGGAGAACAGAGGGCCATTCCTGTCGGCATCCTCTCAAACCCCTTCTTGTGTGATCCTCTTGGGGGTCACCAGTTCTCGGTGCACTGTTCTTGGTGCACCTTTTGAGTCCAAAGGTTGAAAATCAGAGCAGTGAGTGCCATTTCCAACAGCTATACAGTGTCACCCTGTGAACTGCTAACTGCCCCTGAAGTTTCCCGGGCACACGACAGGGGAGGAAGGTATACAGTTTGGGATGTGTTGGTTGAAAACCACCAAGTCAGCCACCCAGGTGTGGGACAGCAGGCAGTTAGCATGGTTGTCAGGAGCTCCAACTCCAGAGCTTCTCCCCCTTCCTTTAAACCTGTTCTGGCACTTTGTAGCAGCTGTGGAGGCTTGTCTAAGTTGCTTGCCCCTTCATCGGTCCCATTCTTAGAAGCAGATGATACTAGTTTCTAGTTCCCAGCATCCTCAGGACAAGTAATGCTGAGGATTGACCATGAATAAGCATGGGAACTGTGTGGTGAGTCATAGTAATGATGTTAATATATGTCTACTGCTGCTGTGATTGTATGTGGCCCTTTGGCTGCTTTCCTACCTCTTGACCTCACTGAGATTGTGCAGGCTTACAAGGAAAAAGCATTTTGCATTTTGACCTTTGTTGTTGCTTTCCTTTGTGATGTCTGATAAGAAAGCTTACAACGTGGATAGTGTGACTCTGAGATACAGAGAAACCTGCATGAACCAGACCAGCTACCAGCTGCCACCTAGATGTGTAGAACTCATAAGCCAGAGAATCAGTAGTGTCACCTCTGCTTCTGGAAAGAGCTCTTGAAAGCTGACCATGGAGAAAAAGATTCTTTCATACAATGATCTTGGCTGCCATGCCTTAAGAACTTCTTGTTGGAATGTCATGCCCTATACTGCCTTTTCCCGTCTCGTTGCACAGTCCCTGCCACCAGGCTATTACAGTTATTCTCCCACACCACAAAGCTAAGGATGGATGATATGGAGGAAACCAGTAAGCATCCTCTGGCTGAACAGTGCGGAAGCTGGTACCCAAACCTAGCTCTTTGAGACTCAAGAACCCATCTGCTATCATCCTGTACTCCCTCTGTGCCTGAAAGGACTAGGTGCAAAAGTCTTCCACCAGCTTCAAACCTGAAGCCTATGACCATCGAAAAGCTCCAATTTCTTGCCTGAAAAGGTATGTTTTCCAGAGGTTCTCCTTCATGTGTCTGCCCCCAGATGCAAGAAGCCTAGCCCCAGCTCAGGATGCTTCTTGATTGGGCCACTTGTGCCCCTTCGCTTACACTTGCTGGATGCTTATTCCAGGACAAACTTGAATTTGTCATGTTTGCAGGTTGACCTCCTAGACACTGGCCTTTCCTGGAGGTGTCCAGAACATTCTCAAAGTTACAGTGTCCGGAGAGACTCGCTCCGTTGAGACCAGCCAGTCAGAAGTTTGCAGAACAGGACCACCCCAGAGGGAAAGATCAAGGCCATTCATGTGCGCTGAGTTCCTTCCTTGCGACATGAGTGGCACAACTGCAGAAGATGGCTCCTCAGCCAGCAGCCCCTTCCAGGTGACCTGCAGCCCCACCCCTGTGAAGTGCCATCCTAGACCCCGAGCTCCCTGGAGCATTTGGGGGTCTTTGTGGTCTCCCCCTCAGAGGACTCTTTCTGCTGTTTTAACATGGTGATGGGCCTTACTTTCTTTGCTGCTAACACCTGTTGCCTGACCACATCTGCCTGTCCCCTCCTGTCTCAGCCATCTGTCTTTTTTCCTCTCTTCTCCCTCTCCTGCTGCCACCTAGACAACCACCAGAAAATAGTGTTTTGCTTTTGACTTTCTTGGTTGCAGATTCTTCCAGAGAGCTTAAGGATTTAATTTTGCAATATATTGCCTCCTGACATTTCTACTGATCTGCCAAGCAGCTCATCCTTTCTCTTACAAACTAGTTTATTTTCATTTTTTAAATGAAAAATCATCATAAGTTGTTTGATTTCTAGGGTTGTCTTATCCCAGAAGGGAATGATCCTCCAGCTTGCTTTAAATTTCTCTGCTCGGAAGCTCCCTTGTGCTCTGTTCTCTCCACTATTTTTTTCTTTTTTTTTTTTAAAGTTAAATGTTATTTTATTGTAGAGGAAAAATATCCTGAAACATTTGTTACATAAATGATTCCTGAAAACAACCGCCCTTCTGAGGTTTTTGTCAGTCTCCCTGTCTGGACGGATGGCGGGAGCTGTCCCTCACACAGCAGCTTCATTGACATGCCCAGAAAGCACAGGAAAACTCCAGTCACGTCCTAAATGGTTTCCAAATCTCTGCAGAGATGTCCTGATTTAGTTCAAAGGTAAAGAATAAACAAGTTGGCGGATAATTAGAAGAATCACGGAGAGGAAAACAACGTTAGTTGGCGAATCTAGAACAAAGTGTGTATGGGTGTCCAGTATACCTGTCTTTCCACTTAACTTTTGGGTTACAGTTACTTTAGTGAGGTCATGCTTTTTCAGACTTACTTCAAAAGTACATTCAAGTAATTCTTTTCAAACCAGAAACATAAAATCAGTTCTCCCCCAGGTGATTCCCCCTGCTTTCTATTCTGTCTAAGAAAAGCTTCCAAAGCTCTCTCCCTGGAAAGCCTAAAGGAGGGAGCTGCTGTACACTGAAGTGCACTCTGGTTCTTAGAACGCATCTCTGAGTCACACTCTCATCGAAGGTCTGTGATGGTCATGGCTCTGTCCACAACAGTCATGTGGCTACAGCTACAGAACAAAGGTGGATCCTTGCTGTGAGGGTGAAATCCTTTCTGGCGACAAGAAAAGATCTCTTCTAGCCCATGGTCAGTTAGTTTAAAATATCTAGTTGCCTGAAACTTGGGGGAGCAGACGGTGGCTATGGACTCTGGCAACATCACCTGGCAGGAGCAGTGGATGTGCAGGTCAGCACTGAAGAAGGCAGTCTGGGTGGGATGCATGTGGATCCAGCCCAGTGTGATGAGGCCCTGCTGATCCTGGGTGAGGACCAGTTCTTCTTTCTCTGTATTATAATAATCAGACCCAGCTCTTTGCTTAGTCATGAGAACACGGGTGATGGTAAACTCAGTTTTCCACAGAGAACTCCACAGGTCTCTACTCACCAGGCAGTGTTGGCACTGGCTAATTGGAGAAACTGTGGACACAGCCTCCCTGGTACCACCACATGATGTAATCCATCAATTGTAGGAATATTTTCTGAGTTGCTCAGTGCTCCAGGTTCCAAGGACCTGTCCACCACAGGTGGCTTAGCTGGTCTTACAGCTGTGTTATAGTCTGAAGGCTGCATGGTGAGACAGGTGAGGTGGGGAACACATCTAAGGAAGGCCCTTCCAAGTCAGGCACCAGGGGATCACCTAGGCCAGGGTCCACCTTCCCAAACCTTTGTACAATGTTCAGTTGTTCTTTTTCCAGTTCCTGGTTCCAGATCATCTCCTCAAAGTCATGGAACTGCTCCTGTGCCAGCTGCTGCTGCTTCTGCTATGCTACCCTCTGTCTCTCCTTTCCCAGTTCTTGCTGGATGGCCATATTTCAGGCAGATTCCTTTGCTTCCTTCTTTTTCTCATTATATTATGTATATTTCTTTGGTGTATGGCTTTAACTGCTCAGCCTTCTGCTTCAGTAACTGCATCCTTCTGAGGACATTTGGACTTCAGGGAAGCCATTGGATGCCAACTCTTTTGGCTTGCAAAGTTGTCATCTGAGATATTTTAAATATGTCTTTCTTTGTGCTTTTTGCAACCATTCACCTTGCCTTTGTTAGGTAAAGATAGATCTGCTTAACCTGACAAATCTGCAGTCTCTTGCAATCTAGTGGAAAAGAAAGATGATTTAGTCAATTAATCGTGCTAAACCATGTAAATTTGCAGCCAGAAAAGTATCTGAAGAAGAGACACATAGGGCTGTGAGAGCTTATTACATGACGAGTCGGTTGGCACTTGGGTAAGTGGCTCTAAAACTATGTTCCCTGGACCAGCAGCCTCAACAGCCCTGTGAACTTGTTAGATTCCCAGGTTCGCAGTCCCCTTTGACTTGAGAGTTCAGCCATGCATCTGTGTTTTCACACATCCCCAGGAGATTGGGGTGCATGCTTCATTTTGAAAACCTTGCTCCAAGAGGCCAAAGAAGGCTTTTCAGGAGAATGAACTTAGGCGATTGGGTAGGGTAGGGAAGTATTGCAGACAGAAAGAATGGCAGATGCCAAACTCCTGTGGTAAGAGCCAGATGCTGTTGAAACTGTGAGGGGAATGTTCCATGTGAGGGAAAAGGTCGTGTAAAGGAGAGTCTGGACAGACAGACAGGCAGCAGACTATGCAGAGCACAGAGGCCTCATCAAGGATCAAGAAGTAGGAAGCTAGCTTTGGGTGTGCTTTAAACGTGGGGTGACACCATGTTATTTGCTGTTGTTTAAAGGATCAGTCTAGCTAAATTGTGAAGAAAGGAGTGAAGAAGAGAAAGCATAGATGAGGCGCAAGAGTTCCTCCCCACAGGAGCCTGGGGAGGGATGATGGAGCTGGGACTAGGGTGGTTTCTGGGGCATGCAGAGAAGGGTGCACAATCCTAAAACCCTTAAGGAACATCTGCAAGTTTGGGTCAGCAACTGAAAGTGCCAGGGATGGCAGGAAGCAGACACTGATGCCAGTTTAGGTAATGGGAAGAAATTGTGAAGAGTTCCTGTTGTGTCTGAGACACTTAGGAGTATGTGGATGTCAGGTCAATAGCATTAGGGGTGCATCCAGAGCTCCAAGGAGTCAGGCTGGGGGCACACATGTTTGAGTCCTCAACAACTGAGTGGCAGCAGAAACTGCAGCCCAGGACTGGCCCCCTCAGCAGAAAGACAGGGATTAGGGGGAAGCAAGCCAGCAATGCTCAGGGAGGAACTGTGATGCTCTTGTTTACTGATTGGGTGGAGGAGGACGATCCCCTAAAACAAGCTTACAGGCAAGAGCCAGAGAGTAGGAGGAATCTTGGGAAATAGGAGGCTGGTGCTTCGGGGGCTCAAGGAAAGGAGTTTCTTGCTGGGAGCAAGGTAAGAGCAGATGGAAGAGTGGGCGTGGAGTGATGTGCATGGAGATCACCTGTGGCTTTAGCAAAGGTGTTTCAGTGGCACCGGAAAGAGCAGAAACAGAGTGGGTAGTTTGAGCAGGGCATGAAAGGCAAGGAAATGGAGAAAGTACATTCAGACAGCTCTTCAAAAGTGGGTGTGAAAGTGAAGAAAGCTCACTGACCGACAGGGCCCAAGTGTTGTTTCTGGGATGGGAGTGACTGTTACAGCCTAAGGTGTAAGGTGGAAAGGTGGAGTCGGAAGAGCAGAGAGCTGTGATCAGATAAAGTGAACCAGGCCAGGCTCTTAAACACAGGTGGAAGAGTGCCAAGGCTCTTGATCCTGAGGTTCCTGCTCTTGCTGAGAGTTCTCTGCACCACTGAGCATGCCTGGGGTCAGATCCTCCACTTGGAATGCCTGCCATCCTCCCTTTCTTGGCTTCTCTCCTCCCCGCTGGCTTACCTGCCCTAAGCCTAGCTCCCGCAGCCAGATTGGCTCTTTTCTCAGTTTTGTTCACCCACTGTTAAGTTATGAACTTGTCAGGGTCTAGACTCCCTGCTTCCTCTCCCTCTTTGAACTCCATTGCTAGCTCCTTTCCTGTTCGCTGGCTCTGAAAGTCAGCTTTTGGAAGGCTGGGGTTTCTCTGCCAGTCAGTATGGGCAGGCACACAGAGTTACAATTAATATAAGGCATGGAAAACTTCTTGAAGACATTGCTGTAGCTGAAAAAGAAGTCATAAACACAACCATATCTCTTGTGATCTTAGAGGTAGAAGTAAGTGGTGAACTTAAAAAGATTTTATTCAAAGACATTTCCCCAAGAGGAGTCAGGATCACATATAAACATGTAAGAATTATTGGAGTTTTACATATTAGTCCATGGATTCTGTAACAATCAACAATGACCTTTATTTTCTAACACAGAAGAACTGGGTAAATTGTTTCACTCTAAGTGGCACTACTCTGAGACATGCAAATTTTCTTTGAGCATTTTGTAGAGATTTGCAGTTCTCTAAAAAGAATTGAGTGCCTTTATCATTCTAGAACTATTGAATCATTCGTGGACGTAAAGGGTATGATGAGCCAAGACATAGCCTGATTCCTATGTGTTGACCCATATCCACTAATAATTTCTTGTCTGAGGATAAGATGAAGACACAGAACTAACATCCCTGAATGCTCCTTAAGGACAATTCTCTTCTGTATGTCATCATCCTCATAGGCTTTGGCCATATACAGTTTTATCACTGCAGAAAAGTGAGCCCAGAATTGTGTGGTAACATCCCAAAGTTCACATCATGAAGGCTGGATGCTATTGAACACTAGTCTATGTTTGTACATTAAAAAGCAGTAGGCATTGTTACAGTGACATAAGCAGGTTGACAGCTTCTCAGTTCTACCTCTGAAGCCCAGAAGGCTCCAACATCTGGAACATTTTGTTTACCAGCACAAGTATAAATCCCACATCTGGCCTCGTCACAGATCACAGTCAAAATGCAAGTGCACTAGAAATTTTGTATTTTCAGGCCATGTGTATGAGGTATGTACGAAAAAAAAATTGTGTTTGGACGTGGGCCCCAGCCCCAAGATGTCTCTTTATGTATATGCAGATATGCCAAATTGGGGGGGAGGAAATCTGAAATCTGAAATATTTCTGATTCCACGCATTTTGGACAAGGAATATTCCATGTTTAAAAATGATGACAACACCTGCTACCATTCATTGCATCCTCAGTACATGAGGAGCCTTCAGATATCCTGTCATTTAACGCCTATGGCATCAAGTACGCTGATCCCCTGTCACAGAAAGTGAAATCACCTCAAAGAAGTTAAATTTGATCAGCAGCTGTGATTCAACCCAATCCCGTGTCATCCTAACATTCAGCCCTCTGGGCATGGTAGGTGTGAATATTGTTTTTCCTAATGATGTTGGATACACAGCTGCCCCATGGCATTCCTACCAAACCAGAACCCAGGATCTGTTTTCGTTCTTATTTCTTGTTTGCCTTGGTAAAAGGAGAGAGAAACATCAGTTATGTCTTTGAGCTTATTCATTGGTTTCCTTCTCGAGGACCCCCAAGAACTGGAAATAAGCCAAAGGCACCTCTTGAGGGCAGCCAAAAGAAAATGTCACAAGTTGTGAAAGGAACAACTCCTCTCTGTGTCACCCAAAGAGCCCTTCACATTCCCATGGCTCGGGTTGGCCCAGATGTTATACACAACTTTAGTAGGCTTGGCTTTCAGTGTAGAGCGACAAAGGCCAGGAAGAGCCCAGGGCAGATTGGCATGAGAGCAACAGAAATGAGAGAAGGCGATAAGAAAAAAAAAAAAAAAAAAGATAAGCAGACATGAGAGCTCCAGTGGCCAGCCAAGCAGAACCCGTGGGTGCCACACACTGCGTATCCTCCTTAAGACTATCACAGCAGAGTCTTACTGGTGATTGTTGTCATGAAGGTGACCCTGATTATTCATGAAAACTTAACATGTATATCATGCTTGATATCTCCAGGTTAAGAAGGTAGTGACAACAGCTTCTTATATTTAGAAAATAAGAAGTGTATTTTTTAGGAAAAAAAAAAAAGAAGAAGAAAATGTGTTAGTCCTTTGTCCTTAAGCTCCAGCTATCCAAGAAAGATTCCCCAAGGAACCAGTGTGTGAGTTCTCTTTGTTATCCCCAAAGTACAATACCCCACATAGCGTACAGATTGAGCATTCCTCTTTCAGAAAACATAAAAGCTCCAACATCTGAACCTTGGGAAAGAAAGATATGCCAGAACTGGAGATGCCTACACCAGGAAACTGCTGCATACACAGATTTATTTGCAATAATGGACAGTTACCTTTAAGTAACATGTAGAAGGTTTAGATTAAATGCAAGTGAGTTTCCTGCTTTAGACTTATATCTTAGCCTCCATATATCTGATTCTTGTAAGCATAATCAGACATTCGGGAACCTGAAGAAAATATGAACTCCACAACACCTCTTGGTGCAAAACATCTTGGATAAGGGATGCTCTGCCTGTATCGTGTGTTAAGTTCAGTGGTATTGGATGCTGAAACCTCAGCCAACTTGTTGCTCGAGACTCGTGCAGGTTCTGTTTAACTGTAGGCATTTGAGAAGCTATGTTCCTGAAGATGTTCCAGGATGGCTTGATGAAGGAGAGAAGGGCTTGGATCCCTACAGGCTCACTGTTTATTCTGTTTTTATATGTGATTAAATCAGATGATAATAAAAATTGAAAAAGCAAATACTCTTCAGTACCTTTTAGCATTACCATGGTCTTCATCAGTGCCAACTTGGCTTGCTGGGGAAGATAAAGGAGGAGGAGAAGGCAAGCCCCTCCTCTGCTGGGACACATTTGCATCCCTGTGGGTAGAACCAGGCTGGGTGCTTCCTAATGGGTTCTCACCAGAATATCTGGGAATAGGGTGAGGGTGCCAGGACTTGTCTGTGGGCATCAGGCTGCTCACATCAGCCCAGCTGGTCAAGCCAGAACTCTGAGTACATCATTGTCACTCAGGGGAGAGTTCCAGGATTGGAAGCTGCACCTGTGTGTGGGGCTCTGGGCAGCCAGAGCCTGCCTGGGAACCACTGCTGGGAGCACCTGGCCTGATTATTTTACAGGTCATGGCCGTTCTGAAAAGGCAGATTCACTGACCTGTTTAATGAGTGTTGTTTCTGCACCAAAGCCCAGATTCCCTCGACCCAGCAGCAGCACCCACCTGTGTTGCTGGGGACAGGGGCCAGGGCTGCGCTCAGCGCCCCGGGGATTTCTGTCCAGGACTCCCCATGGAATTAGCAGGAGTTATCTATAAATCCCCACGGCATCCATCTGCAGACACAGCGCGGCTGCCTCTTTAAAGAAGTTCAGTGACCCCTTGTTAACTGAACTCCTTGTTAGGAAATATCTAATCAGCTATGAGCCAGCACCACAAGGGCTTGTGGGGGCTGGCTAGGGGCTGGGTTTCCAGCTGCGTGCTGTCTGGTGTCTGAGCTGTCTCTTTTGTTTTCCTCTTGCAGCTATCTTTCAGATCATCCAGAGCATAAGGATGGGCATGTGAGAAGGCCCGTGATTTGTCTCAGCTTCCCTCTCACGAGCTGGTAGGCGGTTGGAGGACCACGGAAGCGTGCAGCCGGGAATCTGTGGGAAGCAAACGAGCCACCCGGGATAGGAAAATGGGTCTCTCGGTTGTTCCCTGAGCGCTTCGTCGTGGATGTCAGACTAAATTGCCTTCTCACGGGACATCTGGGGGCGTCAGCGTTCTCAAGCGGAAAGGACATTTTGCTTTGCTGTGGGCCGCTGCCGGGGAGAGAGGGGTGGGAAGGGAGAGGGCGGCCGGTGGCATTGCCTGCAGGTCTTCGCTTGCTCTCACTCATGTCTGCATGTGGTCCTCTGAAAGCGCGCTGGGGCTCGGTTCCTTCCCACGGATGCAAGCTCTTCTCCACAGGGAGCTGGTTTTACAAATAAATGTCTTCCTTCTACCTTCTGCCAGGCGTGGCTCACAGTGAGAGGAATCCAGCACAGAAAACAGCAGAGGCCTTTGAAGGAACTTAAGGCTGGATGGGGGAGACCTGGCTGTGCACTGGGCCAGGGGGGCAGGAAACCAGGCCTGCCAACCGGAGCCACATTCACGCAGCAGGTTTCTGGCCAGGCCATCACAGTCTACTGTACAGGCATTTGGGCTTGTCAGACATCTGACTGTTTTCATACATGTAATTTTCCCCTTGTTTTGTGTTCCACTGAGTCCAGAAAAGGCGCACTCATGCTGTGTCTAAGAGCTTGACTAGCTATTATCTGCTGGAGCTTAGCACTAGAGCACCTGTCCCAAGCTTCTGGGTGAGCCCTCCCTGAAGCCCCCCCAGAAGCCTGGGCCCACGGAAGCCTGCAGCACCAGCGTGGGCATGGGGTGGATGTCCCAGGCTGAGGGTGAAGCCCTGCTTTCCAGCCAGTCCCTCACAGTCTGGCAAAGCCTGGCACGGTAACGTTAAAGGAAGTGATGGGCAGCCGCAGGAGCCCACTGACAGCATTCAGCAGGTCCCTGTGCAAGAGTGAGCAGGGCTTTATGTGTCCATTGTAGTTCCAGCTTGACTTTAGCAATTTTCTCTCCTTCTTTAATGCTATGAGAGCCAGTAAGTGCCAAGTGGCAGAGGGGCCAGCAGGGGAGGGGCCAGCACTCCCTAGAGTCTCATTCTGGGAATGTCTTGGAGCCTTTCTCCCTTTCCGCCATCTGAGCCCCCTCTTCCTTTGCCTTCCTTTCCCTCTGTAAGATGCTCCCCTCACCCCACTGGCTGCATCTGCTTCAAGGTCACCCAGACACACCAGCATGCTGGGACAGCAGCCCCCACATCTTCTTTCCCGGGGTCCAGGAGACCAGCTGCTTGCCTAGGGGCAGCCGAAAAGAGGCCTGTGCCCCCCAAGCAGCGTCTTTCTGACTCCCACTCTGCTGCCTTTCTCTTTCTCCCCTAGTGCCAAGGAATGCACAGCTACCAAACCAGCACTGCAGGCCGTCCCTGGGCCTGCACTGTGTGCTTCAGCCTTAATTGCACCGACTGTGCTCTGATCCTTTGGACTTGCACATTCCAGCATTAGTCAAGGGGGAGAGCTTCCCCGTTTCACGGAAAGGCAAAGCGGGCTTGGCTCCAGGCACACCCAGCAGATGTGCTTGTGCTATAGACTGGGTTAGGGTGGCCTACACAACACGACCAGTGATGGATTTTTCTCCGTGGGTTCTGCCGTTGTCAGCAAAGTGGTTTTCTATTGGCTTGCAGATAACCTCCTGCTGGACTTACATCTGATGGTCTACTTCCCTGGTGGCTTTGATGAGAGGAGCCATAAATAACATAGGATCAGCATTGATTTATGCTGCACATCAGAGACGAGGGGTAACATGATGCATGCGGGGCAAGTGCACAGGGACCCAAGGTGCAGTGTACCCACCAACACACAAGGCACCCGCTGACACATGAGTAGTACAGAATACTGCTTTTCCTGACCACACATAGGCAATCTTAACTCTCCTCTCTCTCCTCTCTCTCTCTCTCTCCCTCTCTCTCTCTCTCTCTCAATGCTGGTTGCATCCTCTGCAACAGTTAGCATGAGGTGTCGAGACACTATCCTCTAAGGGGAATAGATACCAGGGTTGATATTGTGACCAAGCTGGAATCCCATGTGGTGTCCAGGTGAGAAGGTGAGGTCTCATCTCAGGCATGGCCAGTCAGCACCTGCAGTGGCGTATGTTGCTGATGATGTCTTTGGGGATGAAAGACTCATTGGTAGCCCTGCTGAGAAAGTTGTGGTGGGGGTGGGTCAGAAGGCAAAGGTGGATCTAGCACTACTTTTTGCATTCGTTGGAAAGCTGAGGCAAGCCTCTCCAGTTCCATTTGGCACCATTCTCTGGCAGTAAGTAAGTCACAGTCACTTTGACGAGGGATGGTGAGTTCTCTGAAGCAGGAGGTCAACCCAGGACTGCTGAAAATCCAACTTCCTGGGGAAGATCTGCATGCATTTGTGTTTGTATTTACTTGTTTTATTGAGTTCATTTATTTGAGAGGCAGACAGAGAAAGAGAGCATTATCTTTCTGCCTCTGGTTCACTTCCCAAACGCTGCGACACCTAGGACTGTGCGAGGCACAGTAGACAGGACTTGCATCCAGATCTCCCCACGGGGTGGCAGGAACACACATGCTTAAGCCATCACCTGCTGCCTTCCAGGGTGCACATTAGAAGAAGCTGAGTGGGGATGGTGTGGTAGCATAGCACACTAATCCTCTGCCTACAGTACCAGCATCCCTGCGGCAGCAGTCAGTAGTAGTCCCAGGTGCTCCATTTCAGATCCAGCTCCCTGCCTGTGGCCTGGGAAAGCACTGGGAGATGGCCCAAAGCCTTGGGACACTGTACCTACTTGGGAAAACCAGGAGAAGCTTCTGGCTCTCAGCTTCAAGTCAACACAGCTCTGACATTGTACCATTTGGGGGAGTGAATTAGCAAATGGAGGCTCTCTCTCTCTCTCTCTCTCTCTTGCTTTGTAACTCTGGCTTTCAAATTAAATCAGTAAATCTTTCAAAAAGGAGAAGAAAGCTGAAATTGTGAGCTGGGACTGTACATTGAACCCAGGCCCTGTTACATGGGAAATGGTGTCCCAGGCTCCAGGACATGTATTTTAAAAAGCCATTCAGATGATTGTGACCCTACCCGTCCTCTAAGGAGCATTTGGAAACCAATGCCCAGTAGACTTAGTTTAATTAAACAAAGCAGGGACCCAGAAATGAACACTGCATAGACAATGACTAACAAGTTTCTCTTTCCTTCCGTGTGCTGTAGCATTGCCCAGAGCCCAGCCATTATGACAATGCAGCTTGCTTTGTACAGCGGCTCCGGTCCCAGCGAGGGCACCCTCGGGCGTGGAGGGTACACTCTGAGCCATACGGACACAGAACACTCCTACTGCCAATTATCACTAATACTTCTTTAGGGACACCAGATATGAAGTAGGATTGTACTGGGCAAATCAGGACATACAGTCTGACTCACCAGATGCATAAACTCTTACTCAGAATACACTGAACTAAGTCAGAAACTTTGGTATCCCATTTTTCATTGCATAGGAAAGTCTCTAAGAAGAAATTTATAATTCTGCCTTCCTAAATAATAGCTTAGATTCTACAGCTAACACCTGTGGAAGGCTTCCTGGGTACCAACCATCGTTCAGGTCCTTAGGAGTTCACTTGATCCTCATAAAATGTCTCTCAGCAGGTACTATAACTGTCTCTATCTTACAGATGAGGAAACTGTGACCAGATGATTTGCAGATATTGCCACAAGCAATGTCGCTGGAAGATGGCCCAGCTTGGACCCAGACACATGGGTCTTTGCCTCCGCACTGCCCTGAGAAAGGGCATGATGCTGTGGAGGGGAAAGGAGTGATTTTCTTTTTGATTTTGTTTCTCGCTGCTCCACATTCAAAACAGAGGACCATTATTCAATGAATGCTTACAAAATGAATGGACAAGTGAACTAATGGACAGTTCATTGGTGAGGTTGGAGTTGTAGCAGAATTGGATGGAGATACAGCACTGGGGTGGAAGTCCCGCCCCTGGGTTCCTGCCAACCTCACTGCTCAACCTCTGGGAATACTGCCCTGCATCTGGGGATACATGGGGGGTTACACAGTGCTCGCATTTTGCTCTGGCACAACAGCAGCTCTTGCCTTGTGTGTATGTGCATGTGTGTACTTGTGTTCAGGTTCCCAGGCAGTTCAGCCAACAGGCAAAAGAACAGAACTGCTCCCCAGTGAATGGGGGCCATTGGCACTGGCAGTCACCAAACCTGTACTGTTGGCACCTTCTCTCCTGCCGTCCATCTCCCAGGGCTTGGCTCCTGCAAAGATTCAGATCGCTCTCTGCGTGCTACGGCCCCTACAAGGTCTCTCTCCAGTTTCCAAATCCCAGAGAATCCCAGACACACCATCGTGTGTGCTTTTGGCAGGAAGATTTCCTGCTGCTTTCCAGCAGGGGCTTTGTCCCCCAGTGGGGTGCTGAGAGGAGGATCATCGCTGCTAGATCAATCCAGCCCAGGGCTTGCTTCAGCTGCCTTAGGGGGCTGCAGAAGGAAGCCAGTGCACAGAGGTTGCACAGGATGAACCGCCTCCCAGCAACCTGGAAACAGGTCCTCCCGGACATGCCACCGGTCTCCAGCACACACCTGGGGACAACCAGTGCCTCTTCAGGCCTCTCTGGGTGTCTGTGGTGGAGGAAGGGAGTGTACGTGTGGGCAGTTCTCTGTGTGTGTGTGTGTGTGTGTGTGTGTGTGTGTGTGTGTGTGTGGTAAGTTTCTCTAGCTGCCTTTGGCTCTCTCCCTCTCTTCCTCTCTCAGGAGCCATCATTGTTACACTCCAACTAACAGGTCCACTTTGTCTTTGCTTTGCACGGTAAGCTAAGTCCTAGCTTGAGGTATTGAATGGCATCACTTCCCCAACTTCTCCACCTGTAGCCCCCATCTGGCTGCGCCCAGTGTGACTGGCTCAGGCCTGCACTGGGTTCACTACCCAAGTCAGCTTCACCTCCCTGCTCTCCTTACTGACCTCTCCAGCAAAGGCACGTAGTTAGGAGGCATGATCATTAGATTTTCTTGTTGCCAAGGTGCAGGAGAGGTGCAGTCCATGCCCAGGGCCTGAGGCCAGTGCTGGGGACCGCAGAGTACCTGGGTCTGGGAACCCAGCCATCTTGCAGGCCTTTAGTCTGCCTTTGTTTGGAAAGCAGACAGAAAATAATCTTTATAATACTTCCCAATAAAGGTCCCCTATGCTGGCTTAGCCAGTCCACCAGAGCAGACAAAACAGGAACTCCTTCCTCTCATAGGGCTGGGGTACTCCTGCCAGCCAGGGCCACAGCTGTTCTGGCGAGACCCGAGCCTGCCCTTGGGCAGACTGTAGCCTGAGTGGGACTCACTTTCCATCCTCCACATCTGGAAGCAGACCTTCCACCAGAGATGGGGTGAAGGCCAAGTGAGCTGGGGTGAAGTGGTGCGTAGCGACACGGCCCGGTGCTAACCCAGGGAGGGCACCTTGCCTGCTCAGTGTGGTCGCTGCGACCAGGCCAACTCTCCTAGCTCCCTGTGCCAACGTCCTGCAGGGAATCAGAAAACCACTTCCTTTGACACTAGGGAATCTGTGTTCCCGTATCATTTCTAAGTAAAAACACACAGGGGAGGTAGGTGAGTGGAGACAGCTTTGAGGGCGCAAACATGAGGGGACTGCCTCCCAGGCGCTGTGTGTCCTTACGTGGCTGCGGGCTCAGGGGCTCGCTTGCTCTGGCTGCCTGCCTTCTGGGGTCCTGTGTCTTCCTCCCTCTCCGTCCCTCTCCACTTCCATCAGCCCAGAAACCACTGCTGTGATCTTAGGGGCTGCAAGGGACTGCTCCAAGCACTGTTTAGTGTCCCAACCTCCACAAGCAAGCTTCCTTCTCTCTCCTCCACTCTCACTCACTGTTCCTGTGTGTCACACATGCTCACACACACATACCTTTACACACACACTCATACACACATCACCCCCATCCACACTGCCATGCTCAAAGGCACACATTCACACCAGTCACACCTACACACCCTCACACCTTGGTATTCACACTCTCTGGCTCAGACTACATTCTTACACATTCTGACACATTCACACTCATAAACACACACACGAGTCATACTCTCACAAGTATACAAGTCACACATTAACACATTCACAGTCACATGTTCACACATGCCCCCACATTCACACTCATAAACACTCATAATAATCACATACTCACAGGCTAACATGCCCACTGTTATATACACGCTCACATATGGCCACATTCACACTCATAAACACACTCACAAATCCCATACTCATGCCCACACTCTCACGTTCACACACTCAGAATACTGATACATTTACACACCCACATTCTCACTCACACACACTCTCACACATTAGCGTGGGCACACACATGCATGCGCACACTCATGGCGGGAAGCAGAGGACAGGAACAGCTTCAGAGCGTGAAGAATCTTATGCATTCCGCTCCGGTGGAGCCACCTGGACTCACCTGCCCTACCTGGGGCTGGCTGGCCCCGAGGGGCCTCTGTCCTGAGTGAGCCTTGACCTCGTTGAGAGTGCCCAGGAAGGCGAGCTGCCACCCCCTGCTGAATGCCAGTCCAGTCCAGCTGCCCCAGGCTGGGTTCCAGGGGTAAGGGTCAGGTGAGTGTCTGCCTGCCGCCTCTTCGGCCCTTTGAGAGGAGGGAGAGAGGCAGAGCGGAGGAGAGATGCTAAGCAGGACACTTCCTCCCCCTGGCACCAGAAAGTGGTGGCGGCACGCTGACTGCAGAATGGGAAGCCTGGATTCTGGTTCTGCCCAGGAGTTTCTGTTTCTCCCACAGAGAGAGGCAGCCCTCCTTGCCAGCAAAACCAGACAAGCTGCAAGAGTACAGCCCATAAAAGTGGAAGCAGGCAGGCCGCCCTTTGCAGGTATGCTCGCCTGGCTAATCCTGCTCCACACAGCCCACGTGCCTCGGGGTGCCCTCAGGGTGCGCAGTGGTGCAGTCTCCCAGCCCACCAGGCCCTTGAAGAGAGGACTGTGCAAACAGACCAATGCAGTGCCCCGAGCAGGTGGCATAACTTGCAGGCAGCCATGTGCAAAGCCCAGCAGATCAGCCTCGGGAAAGGTGATTTAATCAACCCATTTCTGGACATACACATGCAGGCGCTGAGAGAGAGTTGAAGAAATCACTGTGTGCCCATGCTCTTAGCAGCAATATGCAGGGGCTGAAGCAACGCCAGTGTCCTAGTGGTTATGATACCCACGTCCCAGGGGGAAGTACCCAGGTTCGATTCCTGGCTCCAGCTTCTTGCTAATACACACCCTGGGAGGTAGCAGGTGGTGGTTCAAGTACTCTGCTCCACAACATCCATGTGGGAGGTCTGGACTGACTTGCCAGTTCAATCCAAATTCTTACAAATAGTAATACTATTATAGTAATAATAATAGTATAATAATACATATTATTGTACTATTATACTTATACTATTATACTATATATACTATTATGATTACATATAAATAATATGTAATAATATAGTAGTGATAATAATAGCAAAAATATAGTAATATTTTTACAAATAGTAATAATAATTTAAGGAAATCGTCATGTCAACATCTCCAAGTATATTCTGTGTTTGGCAGAGGCAGGACGAGGAAGCCAGAAGGCTGTGACTCAAGCCCTGGGCTGCCTCTCTCCCTGAAGCTAAGGAACCCTCTTCACCCCTGCATGGCTATTTCTTTCACCACGTGCTTTTCCCCTTGATATTTCCACAGGTGTGATCCATGCGGCTCTGCCCTCCATTGCCACCTCCTCAAAAAGTCCTCGCTGACTGCAATAACGCTCAAGCATGTGTGCGTATACACACACACAAATACACACTCACTGCCTAGCAGGTGGCTTACGGGATCTAAGTCTTTCACAGCACTCCCCGCCATATCCTATGTTATCGAACCTATCTCATTTGTTTTTATTTTTCTGCATTAAAATGTCACTAGACACAATAGCCTAGAGGCTAAATCTTCACCTTACAAGCACCAGGATCCCATATGGGCACCAGTTCATGTCCCAGCTGCTCCATTTCCCATCCAGCTCCCTGCCTGTGGCCTGGGAAAGCAGTGGAGGATGGGCCAAAACCTTGGGACCCTGCACCCACGTGGGAGACGGGAATAACCTCCTGGCTCCTGACTTTGGATCTGCTCAGTCTTGGCCATTGTAGCCACTTGGGGAGTGTACCACTGGGTGGGAGATTCTCTCTCTCTCATTCTCTCTGTAAATCTGCTGTTCAAATAAAAATAAATCTTAAACTTGAGTTCTCATAATTAAAGGCGTACTTTGACTTACTTTCTAGTTGAGTTTGGTTTCAGTGAGGGAAGACGCAGTAGCAGGAAACGCACACAGGGAGGATGGGGAGCAGGCACTGCGGGCTTTGGCACACACAGCAGTGCACACGCATGCTTGGGCTGAGGATGAGGAGCCACTGGAGCCACGAGGAAAGGGAAGGCAGGGCCAGGGACCCTGAGCAGGTGCCCAATGTCAACTTTGCCCTGCAGGCTTGTTCTAGGGCCTGAGAGACCGGCTGGCACTTGCAGCCTGTGGGTCCCAGGCACAGCCTTTCACAAACTGGATGCTTTCAAGCGCTTACATCATCAGCATGTTGTAAGAGCTCTAATTACCACATGATGCAGCCTACAACACTAAAAATAAAAGCCAAGTTGAAGAATTCTATGAAAAATTCTTCTTCTCTGTCACTCTGCCCCTTTAGAATAAATAAAATATATTTTCAAAAAAAAGAGGGCGGCTGGTAGAGTGGCACAGAGAGTGAAGTTGCTGCCTGCCGCCCACATGAAAGACCTTAATGGAAGGTGGATCCTGGCTTCCTCCCAGTCTGTCTGGCCGTTGCAGCCATTTTGGGGAGTGAGCCATGATATAAAAGATCTTTCCATCAAGCCTGGCACGATTGGTTCAATGGCTAAATTCTCACCTTGTAAGCGCTGGGATCCCACATGGGCACTGATTCATGTCCCAGGTGCTCCACTTCCCATCCAGCTCCCTGTTCCCTGCTATGGTTGGGAAAGGAGGAGAGGATGTCCCAAAGCCTTGGAACCCTGCACACATGTGGGAGACTAGGAAGCTCCTGACTTCTGGCTCCTTCAGATCAGCTCAGCTCCAGCCATTGCAGCCATGTGGGGAGTGATGGATGGAAGATCTGTTTCTCCTTCTCTCCATAATCTGATTTGCCTTTTCTACAACAACAACAACAAACAAAACAAAAAACCTTGCCATCTTTGCCTCTTTCTCTGTCATTGTACCCTTCAGATAAATGCATCTTATAAAAACATTCCATGCAAATCTGAAGGTTGAAGGGCAACTCTGAATCTCCCTTCACTTCCCATGTCACGTTCACCACACCTCAGCACCTGCCACTGGAATCACGCATCCCTAGGATGGAGGGTGTGTGCTGCTCCCATGCCAGAGCCTTTAAAGCCAAAACGAATAAAGACAGCCAAAGTAGTAAATGCCACAAGCATCACACACAATCAAGGTCAGCATGGTTTCTGGAAACTTCTGACTCAGGTATCCATAATTGTGGATGTGTGAAATACATTGCAAGATGAACTATGCAGATTAGTATGGGTCAGAGATGTTCTGGAAACTTCCTGCTCCACATTCCATGTAGGGCCTGATACTCCTTTATCCAGCTGCTGCCAAACTATTCCCAAATTCCTGAAGTTATTAAGTGCTCCTGGTGTAGACAGCACCTGAGCTATGTCCGGGGGAAAAGGGCTGATTGGGGCAGTGTGTGAGGCGGTGAGTTGGCAGGAAACCTTGGCACATGCTAACTAGGTCACAGGGGCAGGGCTCAATAAAGAAACAATTTATGTGCTATGGAAAGGTGATGACCACACCTGAAGAGAAAATGCAGAGCCCTGGAGCTCTGACGAGCTGAGCACAACTGGAAGGGCTGCAGGAGAGGAGCTGCTTCCAGAGACCAAAGTGAGGAAGGAGAGGCTTTGTGACGGAGAAGCTGCCAACTTCAGCCAGGAGAGCAAGCCAGCCGTCTCTCCGGCACCTGCAGGGGAGTGACCAGACAGACAAAGAGCTCAGATCTTATCTCCAGCCTAAGAGCCACACCTTCTAAATTCTCGAGAAGCCAGAGGACACAGGCTCCCAAGGACTGGCGCAAACAGGTGAGCAGGGGACAAAGCCAAACAGACGGAAGATGACCGAAAATAGTAATCCTTCATCCCTCCCCAACACCCCCAGAAGCTGGCATCAGATGAGGAGAGCACACACAACCAAAACAACTACAACCACCTAACACATGCAAGAAGAAAGGCATTGATGAAGCTTCTGTAAACAAACAGAAAAAAAAAATGAATGCTCTTAAGAGAGATACTATGGTCTGCCTCCCAGCACTTCTGCCTTCAGGGAACCAACTTGTCTGCTTCTTACCCTCCTCATGGCCCCCACAGGATCTCAGGGTAGCCAGGGTGTACCCCATTGCCTGGCCCCAGTGCCCCCAGAATCCTCCCTGGGGCTCCTCTGCTACTCACGGAAGCCACACCTCGCCTCTGCATTAAGGATGCTGAGCGGATGTGAAGCAAGAATTAGCAGATGTCCCCTCCTTGCCTCTCCAACACGTGTAAATAGCTTGGGAGAACATGGGAGCATGTGGAGAGCCTACCTATCGGGATGACGGACAGAAACAGGTAGACCTGGGAGCAAGGACTGTGGCAGAAGCCAAGGACTGGTCAAGGGAGCAGTCACAGTGACAGCGGCCTTGGAGCTGGATGACAGAGGGCAGGACTGACAGAAGTAAAAGAGTCTGGACTTAGAACTCAAGCTCTGCTCTGGGGTGGAAGGGTAAGGGAGGCACGAATGGACACCTGCTTTAGTTACAGTCAGTCTCTGCATTACAATACTTGGGCCAGTGGCAAATCATGTATGTCATGGCCATCCCATGAGATTAGATTGACGCTGTGGCTACCAGTATGCTTTGTGATGTTTGCACAACTACACAGTCCCCTCATGACACTTCTTAGCATGTGTACTCATTGTAAGCGACAGGTGGCTGTATTCCTGCCTGTCACAGTGCTGTCACGCAGCATTCTGGGGGTAGCCATCTCCTCTGTAAAATTTGAGGCCCAGGAGAGAAATCCAGATGCAGGCAGAATCTGACCCATGGAAAGTGGTGTCATCCCGCACTGGGTTCTTGGGAATTTATGGGAAGTCATCGACTATGATGATTCATACAGTATACAGGATTTTCTAAAACCTTTTAAGTCTTTTTCTTATACAAACTCTGGATAATTTTTTAATGAAATACAAATATTTTTACAAATGAATGATTTTTTAAAGATTTATTTTTTAAAATTTATTTTGAAAGGTAGAGTTAAAGAGATCTTCTACCTGTTGGCCACAAAGGCTGAAACTAAGTCATTCCAAAGCCAGAGCAGAAGCTTCTTCTAGGTCTCCCACATGATGGATCCTGCTCTGTTATCTTCCAAGGTCTTTAGCAGGGAGCAGGATGAGAACTGGATACAAACTGACACTCACATATGGGTTATGGCTCCACAGACAGAGCCTTAGCCAGTTACACCATAGCCCCAGCCCCAGTAAGTGATATGTTGACCCAGATCATTAGGATTAGCATGTTTTCCCTACAGCTAAGTCTTTTAACCGCTGTCAGTTAAAGCCACTTGAATTTGACAAGTGAGCATGAGTTGAAGGTTCTGGGGCAGATACTGTGGAAGATGTGTGAAACAGCATGGCCTGCTAGTCTTAAGTGGCTTAGAAGACAATGTGACAAAAAGGAAAGACAGTGCTAAATTGAGATCTTCAGAGCCATTACCAGTTGGGAAAGCCCAGGGTGGAGCAGCTGCTGTTGAGTCGTCCTGGAGAAATATTCACCGTTCACTTCCCTGTTTCATCTCCACAGTTCAGCATATCAGGACATTTTCAGTAAGTGAACTTTGCATTGCCTGTTATCTGTCTATACTCTGTATAATTCAGGCCGAGTCACTGACCCTCCGGCGCCTTGACTTTTGCCCTAGAATGTAACATTGCCCTCTGCCTTTCTTCTCTTAGGCTGACTTCTTATTTCTAAAACTCACTAACTTATATGGATGTGGCTTACGGGAGTTGTCATAGAAAATCGACTTCCTGATATTCTCTTTGTAAGCTCTATGTTATTTTAAAACTCATTCCCCTGCTACCACCATTTTCTCCTGCCCACCTAGATTTTCATCATCTCTAGTGAGTCCTAGCACAGCTGCCACACAAGAGGACTCTTTGCTTTCTCTTGGATTACCAATTTCCAACCAATCCAACCAATTGAGCCATGGGCCTTACAATGTCCATCCCATTACATACTTCCCCTTTTCTGATGATTCAGAGAGCTCAGAACAGGAGGAGGAAAAAAATCCACAAATTTTAGTAGACCCAGCCATTAGCTGAGCACCTGCTGTGTGCGTTCAACACTCAGAGAGATGCAGCAGAGCCGAGTTGGTGGCCGGAGACAGGACACCCAGCAAACTGCAGGGAAGGGTGGGGGACCCAGGGGACCAAGCACCCAAGACACTTTAGAATGAGGAGAGGAAAGACCAGAGAACTAAAAGTACCAAAGGAAGCTTCCTGAAGGAAGTTGGTGAGCTGAATCAAGAATGGGGAGTGAGAGAGGGTTGCAAACTGTGGAGTGTGAAAGGCTGGCACGACGGGTGTGAGGCTGAAAAGGGAGTTTTATCCAAAGGCAACAGGAAGCCGTTGACAAATTTTAAGCCAAAACTGATAGGATCAGAGGGATCCAATTTCTGTCTTTGATAGCTGGGGCGGGCAGAAGTGAATCTGCAGCAACTGTGGAGAGCGTGTCACTGCTGTGCGGTTTGCAGGCTCACCTACCTTTCTTTTATCCTCTTCCCCCTTCTGCCCAGAGTCCTTTAAGAGCTCTCACTGTACTCTAAGGCATCCTTGAAAGCCCCACCATGTTAAATAAATAAACAATGCTAGCGCCTTTCCTAATGGCCCTTGAGTTAAATCAACATTTTATAGAGAAAGAAACTAAAGCTTGGAGAAATCAAGCAATTGCCCTTGACCGTGGAATCATTTCATTATTGGCCCTTGTCAGACTGTCGCTTTCCCCCAGCTGATGGCAAACACCATGAGGGTAGAGATTATGTTTGCTGGGGTCATGGGAATGTGTCCTCCATAAAACCCAGGGGACCCCACAAGCACTGCAGGCCAGTAGAGGAGCCGGCCCTCCCTGCTGTGGACTCTCAGACTCACAGTGGTCAAAGACTAGGCTGCTGGATTCCTAGATCTCAGAACCGGTCGCTTGTGGCCTGCTCATCCACTCCCTGGCGCACTGCAAGTGTGTGCTATTTAAAAAGATCCTCCACTTCACGTTCAAGTACATTGGGTAACTAACACCATTTGCCCAAGCTGCCATTAGCCCTTCCTGAAGCCAGACTTCTAGAACTGGAGGACACAAGAGTGATATTGATCTAACGGCCTCAGTTTTCATGACTTAACTCAGGCTCAGAGGGAGTGGTTGGTTCTCTGAGCCACATGGCTAGGTACCTGCAAGGCTGAACTCAACAGTGGCGCCCCCACTTGCCTCCATGAGATTTCTAGGTGCTTTGCGCATTTAGAAACATAAACAGTAAATGTTTGATTTGCCTTATTTTCTTTTTAAAATATTTATTCATTTTTATTGGAAAGTCAGATATACAGAGAAGAGGAGAGACACAGAGGAAGATCTTCCATCTATTGATTCATGCCTCAAGTGGCTGCAATGACCGGAGCAGAGCCAATCCAAAGCTAGGAGCCTGGAGCCTCTTCCAGGTCTCCCGTGCAGGTGCTTTGGGTCATCCTTGACTGTCTTCCCAGGCCACAAGCAGGGAGCTGGATGGGAAGTGGAGCTGCCGGTATTAGAATCAGCACCCATATGGGATCCCAGTGTGTTCAAGCCAAGGACTTTAGCTGCTAGGTCACTGCGCTGGGCCCTGATTTGCCTTGTTGATGCAATGGAGGTTGTGATACATTTAGATATTAGATCTGTTGACAATTCAGTTCAAAAAGATTTCAAAGCCGGAATCCCTAACCAGAAACGGAGGAAGTAAGCTTTCTTGCAAGCTAACGTGGCAGCTGTCTTCTTGCTTGATCCTAGCCTTCAACCACCACCTAAAACCAGGAGAGTCCAAAACACAAAGGGACTTTCAAAAGTTCATGGAAAATGGAATCAAAGGATGAGGGATGGGTGTTTATCCTGGCCATTAATACGGCCACAGCCCAAAACAGAGTGTGATTCTGGACTCAGACTTTGGGCTCCAGCTTTTCCTACAGTGCTGGGGAGCAGTGGTGAGGGTTCCTGACACCCATGTGTGAGGCCTGGGTTGGGTGTCTGGCTCGACCAGGCCACTGTGGGCCTTTGATGAATAACCTGCATTGAGAATGATTCTTTCGCTCTCTCTCTTTCTCCCCCACCCAAATAAAAAGTGATTCAGTACATTGTTGGTACAAAGCAACTTTGAAGCCAGGCATAGCTGTTTCATATCACACATTTTTAAATATCCTTTTTGAGAGTCACTGATACATATGGATTTATAAATGGTTTGAAAACAAGAAAAACATAACTTTTATGTTTCCCATGAACCTCGGTCCTATATGGGTCCTGAGCGTTTCAACATGCACAATTATTGAGTTATCTCATTTCTAATCTTTTTGTTTGTTTATTTGAGATGGCGGGAGTGAGACAGTATGTGCTCCCATCCTCTGCTCTGCTCCCCAGATGTCTGTGATTATGACTGAGGGAACTGAAGGCAGGAGGCAGGAGTCCCCTAGAAACCCAATTGCTCCAGCATTTCTACAGCTTCCAGGGCCTGCATTAGCAGAGGGCTGAATTAGCAGCTGGAGACAGTGTCCTACATGTTGTCCTATGTGGCTTCTTCGTGGCCAGGCTCAATGCCCACTCCAGGCTGTCACAGTGAGTCCTAATGGCAGCCACACTATGTAGGATAGGAAGCAGAGGCACAGAGGGGCCAAATGGTCATAGGTGGCAGTCCTATGCTGCCTGCTTCTGGAGCAGGGCCCCCTTATCAGGACAGCATTGTCTTAGTTCTAGTGCAGTTTGTCTGTTGGTTCACCCCCCAAATAACCTCAATGGCCGGAGCTGAGCTGACTGAACACTGGAGCCACATGGGTGCAGGGACCCAAGAACTAGCACCATCCCCTACTGCTTTCCCAGACAGGGAAAGCAGGGAGTTGGAGCAGAAGTGGAGCAGCCAGGACATGAACCACAGTCCATGTAGGATGCTTAGCTTGTTATACCACAGCACTGGACCCACAAAAAAATGTTAATGCCAGACAAAACTCACACCTTAATTTTCCAAATTGTAATTTTGCTGTGATATATTTTTGGGCTGTGATTGAGCTTTGTATTGTGAACTGTTTGTTTTTGTTTAAAAAAATACCAAAGAACTGGTATACATCTCTTTAAGAAAAATGTAATTATTTTCCTTAAAAAAATGTTAGCAGCAGGATGTTGTGTTCCAAGTATATGCACAGGCTTAAGGCCTTGTATGCAGATTGCCTAACTATTCCATGGGGAAAAAATGCAGAGTTGACTGCAAAAATACCCTGTATTTCCATTCCCTCAATGGCTCTAGGTGTTACTGTTCTTCAGCTTCATTTTCCAGAAGACAAATGAACGAAACTGTCCAGCTGATAAGTAGTAATCCATGGTTTGTTTGTTAAGACCTCATCAAGCAAGTGAAAAGAACCCAATTGAGAGTTTCTGCTGCTTAACCCTCAGCATGGGGGCCCATGCTATGATACAACAAGTCAAGTCTCTGCCTGCCATGCTTGTCAACCCATATGAGTCCTGCTTATTTTGTTGTCAATCCAGTTCCCTGCTAATGCGCCTAGGAAAGCAGACAAAGATGGCTCAAGATGTGCTGGGCCACTGCCACCCACATGGAGGACCTGCAGAGTTCCTGGCTCCTTCAGCTTGGCCTGGTCCTAGCTGACGCACCCATTTGGAGGATGAATCGGTGGATGGGAGATCTCTCTCGTCTCTTCTCAACTGTTTCTGTCCTTCAAATAAATCAATAAATCTTTGTCAAAGATAAACAAAACACCAAATACATCAGGAGGATACTAAACATATTAGACCTTTGAGCCCATTGAATTTTCTGGAGACAAACTGCACTGAGCTTCAGGCCAGGCTGCATAAACTCTCTCCACCATTTATTTGTCTCTGCAGCAGAGGCACCTGCGACATGACCCCGAAGGTTCTACTGCAGCCTGCCAGGCCCAGCTTGGGGCGTGCCTGCTCCTCAGTGACTGTGACTTCAAAATAATCACTGGTGGGGATGGTGAGGAATGAATGGGCAGAAGGTTATAACCAGGGATTAAACCATTCAGGTAGGGAAGAAAAATCTATCATTTCGCTAACCTGTCACCATCCCCTTGTGTTTCCTTTGGTAACAAATGCAGCCAATACCATCAAAGGGTGTTTACAGTTTTGTTACCAGTAGTAAGCACAGATATTTTCAGGCCTATCCCAGTTGTGGCAGATATTTAAAACTGTCATTAATGCAAGGTGAGGTAGCTAAATTTTCACCTAGCATGCACCAGGATCCCATATGGCCACCAGTTCAAGTCCCAGCTGCCCCACTTCCCATCCAGCTCCCTGCCTGTGGCCTAGAGAGAACAGTGGAGGATGGCCCAAGGCCTTGGGACCCTGCATCTGCATGGGAGACCTGGAAGAAGCTTCTGGCTCCTGACTTTTGATCGGCTCAGCTTTGGCCGTTGCGGCCGCTGGGGGAATGAACCAGCGGATAAAAGATCTTTCACTCTGTCTCTCCTCCTCTCGGTACATCTGTCTTTCTAATAAAAATAATTCTCACAAAAATTTGTCATTAAACTTATACTTGCTTCAAATTTACAGTAACTAAAGAAATCTGCTATTAGAGCTTTGCTTTTAAACATGTTAACCCTCAAGTTTATCTATGATTATAACATTTATTTCTCAGAATATTCAGACACCTATATTCGCATAATTTTGTCAATCATGCATAGTTAACATTTACATTTAATTGAGAGGGATGTAGGCCTCACCAGACTACAAAGGGGTCTAGGTATAACACTAAGAACCTTGGAGGAAGAAGGCAAGCTTTGGGTCAGCACAAGCTATTCAGTTTTGTAATCACCGAGTCCCAGCCAGTTTCCCCCAAAGCAGGAAGGTATAGGCCCTTTCTGGTATTTTCTTCCTTTCCCATCCATTTCAAGGAGCATCTATTCATGTCTGCCAAGTACCAAAACAAGATGACAGGTGATCCTGGTAGCACATGCAGGGAGAGGACCCGCTCAGAGAAATCCGAGAAAAGGCTGCTGGGCGCCGGCATAGCCACAGCTGCTCTCTCACGAAGGCAGAGCCTCCACCAGAGCTCCAAGGATTCCGTGCCTCCCCACCCATCCCTGGGGAAATCCTGCTGGGCCCGCCGGACCTCCTGCTTGCCTCAGCAGGGGCCCTCAGAGATTTTAGCACTGTCCCCGTCTTGCTTTCACTATGGGAGTCCCTCAGGTGAGAATGTGGCTCCTTAGGGTCGTGGGGAGGGAGGGGGGTAGCCGCATTCAAAGCTCTGCTGGCTCCACATCTGCCATACCCCCGGAGCTCTCCTCCTGTAAGATCTTCCCCCAGGGCTCAGACACAAAGCCTCCCGCCCTGGCCAGACCCAGGAGCGGCCCCACTCCCTCTGCTGATTATACCCTTTCTCTTGGCCAATTGGCTTCCAGTTGCATCCTTCCAGATATGCTTCTCCATGGATCCGTCTCCCAACACTAAGGTGGGAATGACCTCTCACCCTCCCATGCCCCTGCATCCTGCATACCTCACGCTGCAGTCCCTGGAAGGCAAATGCCTTCAGGATCTGGGGTGCAAACACCTCGAAGGCCATACTTTGTTGGATGAAGGAGTTGAGGAATGAATGCACACATGCCCTGCTCTCCTCTCTTCTCCCCACCTCCCTCTCCCTCTTCTCATCACTGCTGGTTGCGGTGCTGGTGGCTGACACTATGATTAAGAAGTAACTTCACACTCCTACGACTCAATGTCTCCTGTCTTGGCAAAAAGAGAGAGGGGGCAGTTTAAGAGTCCACCTCCTGCTCCTGTGTAACATGTGATGTTGTCACGTTACTTCCAAGCGTCTATGTCTGCTGGGGTAAGGAGTCCCCAGCGCCATCCTCTCTATCCCATCACCAAGCCGGGACGGAGATCCCAGCCCCCACGTGAATGTGTGTGTCACTGGGTCCTCTCAGTACTTGCAGCTTTCGTGTCTTTAGATCCCACCCCTGCTCTTCCCTTATACCACTGCCTTCTCCAATGACAGCTCCCGAAGTGGCTGACAAAGTGCTCCCTGGTTCACACCTTGCTTGTACACCCCACAGCCTGGTGTTCCGGCTGCTGGACTGGGGGGTGGGGAAGAGGATAGAGGCTTCTGCAGAGACCCCAGGGGCACAGCCAGGCCTGGATTTGCCATCAGAATCAAATGTCCTTGACACCACTTGCTCCCTTCCCCTTCCTTGAATTTTTGTGGTAATGTTTTACTGCTTTTCTCAAACATGCTTTCAGCCTGTGCCACTCTAAGTATCCAGACAGGCTCTGCTTCTGTGCTCCAGGAGGACACACTGGGTGGCAGGAGGGAGGATACCCAGGCTCCCAGCTCTCCTTTGTATTTGCAGCCACCTTCACTTTCCTGTATTTTGGGAGGACGCTAATTCCTCCACCTCATCATGCTTCTGAGTTCTTCTTGCTCCTTCGGAAACCACCAGCTTTGATCTCTATGACTGATCAATGTGCAAACATCTAAACAATTGCTCTTTTAGGGGCTGGTGTCATGGCACAATAAGTTAAGCCCTGGCTGCATCACTGACAAACCATGTGAGCACCAGTTCCAGCCTCAGCAGCTCTACTTTTTTTTTCCTGTAAGATTTATTATTATTGGAAAGGCAGATTTACAGAACAGACAGAAAGACCCTCCATCTGATTCACTCCCCAAGTGGCCACAAGGGCTGGAGCGTCCTCCCAGCGGGACGCGCCCAAGCCTTTGACGCTATCGCACAGGCACCTTTTCGTCCACCATGTTTGGGGATCTCGGTCTCTCTGGCTGTCTTTAGCTGGCTTCATCACGCCACAACTCAAGGGTGACGGGTGCCACGCAGTTCAGGGTTTTCGACAGCAACGCCTCACTCGGTTAAGGCTGGCCGCTGAAGCAGGACTGTCCGACATGGCCAATGGCTGCAACACTCCCTGTTCACGGCGCGTTGCCGCCTGCTTCCGGATTCACAGGAAACGGCGCTCAACATCAGTCCTGCGGGGGCTCAAGGCTAGCAAAGTCTCTGTCATCTCCAACCACCAGGTTTTCTTCAGCCCACTGGTGAAAGATGAAAACAAGCGTGGCGGACCACGGAGGACAACTGCCTTACGGATTGGGTCATTTTAGCTACACCAGAATACCACAGTCACACAGAAGTACAAGGGGGAATGGGAAGTGTAATTTAGCCAGGTACCTAAATAGAAGAGCAAATGGGATTCAGGTGATCTGTATGTCTCTTTTTGCCTGGGACTTCCTTGGAGTTAGCACTGCAGTGTCACCCTCAGTCACAGACAAGCACGATGAGTTGGTCATCCGGGAAGTTTGCATGGTGGGCGCTCTTGCTCCATACGTAGAGTATGCTGAGTCTTCCACTCCCTCCACCTCTCAATCTACAACGGTTGCAGCCTGAGCTGGATAGACTGGGGACGTGGCAATGCAGGATATTTCACCCGAAATGCCTTTCTCTGGAAATTTGGGGCATGTGTGATTTGAGCTCCTAATCCACACTTCCGTAAACGTGGTCTCTCACTATGTCACCCAACAGTGTACTGATAAGTAGGGGGTACTGCTACCCACTTGCCACGAGTTCTTCAGAGTTCCATCGGAAACACCTTGGCCCGAGCATGCCTCTGTGGACCTGCACAGGAATGACTCAAGATAACATATCCACAGAGGGCAGACATGGCCAGAGAACAAACCTCCTCCACGATGTCCTACAGACAGCTCCACCGGCAGTTCAGGGGACAGGGACTGTAGCTTGCTCCCTTTCTGTGTTATGTTTGGCACAGAGAAGGTTCTCAAAAATCAGTTAACACACTACTTGCCAGACAGCTGCACCCTTTTGTTCTAACTGAAAAGCCTTTTTTTTTTTTAACTCGGTTTGGTTTGTGCCGTCAAGGTGAGTTGGCACTGTGGCTGGAGTGTAGTTCCTGAGACAGAGTAGTAGAGTATGAACACTTGGGTTTGGGGACCACGTCAGCTTCTCATGTATGCTGTTGTCCTCACAGTCTCCAAAAGTTGGGACTTTCCTGACAGAACCCTGAAGGACGTGGCCACCAGGGGGGTGTGAATTCCCTTAAGACACAGCTGTACAGAGCCAAATGGCCGCTGTTCTCTTCAGATGGGATACACACTCTCCAATACCCCTTTCTGACCCTCACCCACTCAAGTAACTTTGGATACAGCCAAAATGTATGGTGCCCCAAACACCCACCTTGCATACTTTTCAATGGCCACTGAACCTTCTAATGGAAGTTGACTGAGCCCAATGTCAATACCTGTGGCTTCAAGCCTGGCTAGTATTTTATAACATTGTTAGCCATCCAGGGCTTTTTTTCCATGATGAAATCATTAACTTGATGTGCTCACTTCCACCTGGGACTACTTATTGGCTGCCACAACACTATTTTCTTTTTTTTTTTTAAAGATTTATTTATTTTATTACAAAGTCAGATATACAGAGAGGAGGAAAGACAGAGAGGAAGATCTTCCGTCCAATGATTCACTCCCCAAGTGAGCGCAACGGGCCGGTGAGCGCCGATCCGAAGCTGGGAACCTGGAACCTCTTCCGGGTCTCCCACACGGGTGCAGGGTTCCAATGCATTGGGCTGTCCTCGACTGCTTTCCCAGGCCACAAGCAGGGAGCTGGATGGGAAGTGGAGCTGCCGGGATTAGAACCGGCGCCCATATGGGATCCCGGTGCGTTCAAGGCGAGGACTTTAGCCATTAGGCCACGCCGCCGGACCCCACAACACTATTTTCAAAACAATCAATTCCTACCCAATCCTCTAACGTCAACGAAATGAGCTGCCTTTTGGTATTATTTCTATCCATATTCTATAGGGTATTTTTTTTCTGTGTACCTTTTCCACAGTGGTTTAAATAGCCATTACAAGGGGCTAGCACTGTGGTGCAGTCTAAACCAGCTCCCAGCCAATGCGCCTGGGACAGCAGCAGATGGCCCAGATACCTAGGTACTTGTCCCCCTGTGGGAGACCCAGATGGAGCTCTGGGATCCTGGCTTTGGCCTGGAGCATTCCTGGCCCTTTGTGGCCATTCGGGTTGTGAACCAGCAGATGGAACCCCTCTTTCTATCACTCTGCGTTTTGAACAAATCTTAAACACACACATAATCAAATGCTAAGTCAGAAGCTATCAGCAAACAAAGCCGCCACAACTCTATTCCTATGAAAACTACAGGATGAAGGATTCAGAAGTACCAATCATGGCTGATCCTCCTGGCACACACACAAAGCTGGCTCTGCGTGTGTTGCTATGCAATAACAGCCTCAACAACTGTGCAGTAACAGCCTCAAGACGGAGGAGTGTACCCTGCACTTGTCTCTAACCATCATGCCTTTACAGCTGTCCACGCAGCTCCGAAGCTGACCTGTGACAGCAGTCACGTTGTCTGGCTCTTTTTGTTTTACACAAAGGGCCAAGTCTTGCCTGTGTTGGAATTCGTGTTCATTTGTAATTTCAGCTGCAATCAGTTTTCACACATTTTTTTAAAATGTAAACTTGAAACTGATACTAGCATTGTGTATAATCAAGTGCATTTTTTCCTTACTTTGATGATATCCAAGCAAGCACAGAACTACTGACTTATGAACACTGTGAATTTGAAGCAGAATTCATCAAAATCATGTAAAATTCCTTCTGTCTCTCCTTCAGTGAGCAGTGGCTGCTCCTGCTGTAACTGACATCAAGAACACCCAGTCCCGGTACAACATTCCATTCCCCATAAAAAAAAAACTGTTTCCTGCTCCAGCGAACATAAGTACGATATGATCAATTATGTAATAACCCACAGGTCAACACAGCCTAAGCATGTGGCAGATGCCTTTTGAAATTGCATTCCATATTAAAGTCTATCTAGTAATTACTAAAACAAAGAACATGTATATTTTTTTTTCCAAAAAAAGCATCTTTGGATTTTAGTCATTCACTTATATTTCACCTGCTAATGTCTCAGGACCCTGACTTCTACTAAATACGAGAAGGAAGTTCTCCATTATCTTAATAATATGCTGGCATTAGATGTTTTTCAAGTTTTCCATGGTTGCTTCTTACTGTGTAAGGGAGCGACATCAAAACTAAAAGAGGAAATGACTCGGGATTTCTACTCATTGCAGTTTTGCTTTTAAAGGAAACATTTTAATTACCAGACATGTAAGAGTCCCCTTGTCTGAACCACATTTATATAACCTTCGAACTAATATGACAGACTTTTTTCACGTCCTTGCCCAATTAGCCAAAACTTCTTCATGGCACGTGTCACCAGCCTGTGACAGCTGAACAGGAAGCCTATATTGCTGCTTCCCCACGCAAGCTCAGCCTCCAACCATCCTTCTGCAGCAGCTTTGAAATCCCATCCTCCTAGTGCCTTCCCACCGGCCCGGGAAAGAGCCACAAAGTCCCGACCTGGTCCTGCCAGGCCTTAAGCAAGCCTTAGAGCTGGGGCATGCAGCAGTGAGTCCCCGCAGTGGGCTGGGGCCTGGGGCCAGACTACAGAGCTAAGGCCACCCCGTTCACTGGCTCGCTGACCCCCATTCCTGCAGCTGAGTGGACCCTCTCAGGTGCCCCCTCGCTTTGGGACTCCATCTTGATCCTTTCAGCTGGGAGGGACTCCCACCTCAGATGCAGTACAAGAAATGACTGGAATCACTTTGCCTCTTGGCTCAGACCAAACAAACTGGACATTCCTTCCATACCGGGAAAGATGTCCCAATGCAGGGTGGCTGAGTTAGGCAGATGGGAATCGGCTTTTCTGACTTTCAGCTTTTGATCCTGGCATTGCTTATTGGGATTATACACTGAAAAGACTCATTTCCTTCTCAGCTTGAAAAACACTGGGGTTAACATCTCCATGTCCTCTTCAAAAGTCCTAAGGGACGTTGGGATTCTCTATTCTAATAACCTATGGCCTCCCAGAGGGCTTTAAGTGACCTAAGATGGTCTCCTCCCTAACCAGCTAAATAATGTAAAGTCGGATTTCAAACCATTCCCACTTCAGGATTTCAGCAAGTCCAATGATTTTAATTCTGCCTGGAAAGGGTCGTGGAAACACAGCAGTTTCGTTAGCACTGTAATAGGGCAACACTTGTTTATCAACATTTTTATATGCTTTATTGAAAGTTGACAAGTGCAACAGTTAAATACAGTGACACCTTACAACTGTGTAGAGAACATGCCGGAAACATATGCATATAACTACTATACAGGTAATACGCAAACCCCTAGGGGAAACCCATCTCACTAGCTAGCACTGATCTTTTCAAAGTATTCACCAGCTCAACCCAAAGACTTCAGGGAACAGGGATTTACTTGAGGATTTTCAGCAGATTTCAGCGTACACACAAAGTGACTGCCTGGGCCAAAAACCTGTCAAATTTCTGGATGTGGCTTTTGTTGTGGAGCAGTTTCTATGTCCATTTCTCTATAAAAGACGATCCACACCTCTGCAAGACAGCCAATGAAGCTCCTAAATGGCAATCTGTACAACCTAAATAGTAGTTACAGTCCTCTATGGTACAAAATAGTTACACTACATACACAAATGTACAATAAGCAAAACAACCTTCGTGGGAAGATTGCCTAGGCCCCAGCTACCTGTCACCGTTTATTCATTTATTTATTTTTTTTTGTCACTCGAATAGTTTCGTGTCATCTGCTGTTTCAGTAGAGGCACAGCACTATTGTTTTGTATGGACTCAGGTGACAGTCGTCAGTTGGTGCAATGCACTCTGTGCCCCAACTCAGTTTAGTCTTGAACCTCCCTGGATTCCCTCCTGGGGAGGACAGGATAGTCTGGTGGGAAGCGCCAGTGCTAGGCGACCCCATGGAGAACCCTACATGTGCAGGTAGGAGGGAGGCTCTCAGATCAGGGGGTTAGGGGGTGGGGGCGGGAAGGGTTGCAAGGCACCCTGCTCGGCTCGGTTCCGCAGCACGCGAGCTAAACTACTTCTCCGAGATCTGCCAAGCTAGCACGGGGGGGTGCCCGGCACATCCATGCTAATTCTCTGGTTAACCTGTAATTCACCCAACTAGGACATGTCTTCAAGCCGAAAGCATATGAGTGTTTAATACTGGGAAAAAGAGAGAATGGCATGTCAGTCTCACGTCTCTTTTTGCCGCGAGCAATGAAATGGGCGACTGTGGAGGCGCACGCTCCCTAGCACATCTTCTGCGGTGGTCTGTTCAGTTCCGACGGCAGCAGCCAGTTCTGCGCGGGGTGGGCCCAGGCGGCTAGGCGGTCGGTCCCGAGCCCTGAGATGCCGGCTGCGCAGGCGGCTGCGTGCTGCCCTGGGGCTGCGTGGTGGCCGGCGGCGACCCTGTCTGCAGCTGGGCCTGAAACTGCGCGAGCTGCTCGGGGCTGGCCAGGGTCTTCAGCAGGTTATTCTCCTGCTCCAGCTGGGAGTTCTTCTCTATGAGTTCTTTGATCTGCTCCTTCAGGACCTCCACTTCCTCTCGAACCGCATACATCAAATGGCTTTTCACCAGATCCTGAAGGAGGAACAGAGAAAAGCAAAACGGGTGAAGCGGCTGATTCCTCCACTGGGGCGTTTTGAACGCTGCCAGGCTCTTCCCCCAGGCATGCAGACATGTGGGCTTTTACAGTTCGTTACAAAGCATTCTAGCACACCCGAACGCTTCCCCTAACGTACGGTGCTTTCAGTTCGAGGGATCATGCCTTTTTACAAGTCTGGGATTTCTCTACAGCCCTTTAGTCAGCAGTGCACACAGCGGTGGGACGCGCCCAGCGCACCGCGGCTCCTCGGCCTGCCCCGGGGGCCCAGCCCGGGATGTCCAGCCCGGAGTGTCCAGGCCCGCCAGGCGCCGGTGGCCTCCTCCCCGCCCCCACGGCCCTCCGGCGCCGCCTCCCTCAGCACCGGCTGCAGCCAGTTCCTACCGAGCTGCCGCATTTTCTTCCCTCCACCCCAGCCCGCTCCTCCCCACACCACCCCCCTCCGCGATTAAGCTGACATCACAGAAACCTGGGCAGCCGTCGCGGCCAATGGGAGCCCGAGTTATTTATAGCTCCGAATTAAAGGTTCGGAGTTTGCCTAGCAACAGTGGGCAGAGAATCCCGTGAGAAGAGCTACAGGCGCTGCTCCAATAACAAAGAATGGCCGAGGCGGAAATAAAAATAGGAGAAATCCAGGCGCAGGCTTAGACCATGAAACTTTGCCCCAACCCTCGACCCTTCCCCATTGTTGCAGGGGCCAGCGTCACGGGGGACCCCGTGTGTGCACCGTCTGGGAGGGAGTGCTTCCCAGTGAAAAAACCTTAAAGGAGTCCAGCTACGGCCCCATCCCTTAAAAAAAGAAAAGTGCTTTGGGCCCACGCTAGGGGACGCGGAGCCTGGTGCTTCCTTTAGCCTATCCACAGCAAAGAGGAAAAGGCAGAGACGGGGGAGAACCTTTTAACGCCCCCAGAGCCCCCTTCTCCCTGTGCGCGTGGCCTTGAGCCCCCCGGACGCCGGAGGGGGCAACCCAAGGCATCCTATCTTAAGGGAGGCGCTGGGGTTCCACCCCAAGACAAGCCTGTTTGTGCGTGTGCAATGCGCCCACAAGTAGGACAAAACAATTTCCAAGCGTTACATACCATAGCTTGCTCGATTTTGTTGTCAATAGCTACCACGCTTGCACCGGAGGAGCTGAAAAAGAAAGCAAACAGATCATCGGTAGCTGAAATCTATCGAAAATACATCCTAGGCTTTTTTTTTCTAAGAGGACCTCCCAATTAGGCGACATTGCCAAGCGTTATTTTTGAATATATTCGTTAGTCCTAGATAGTGTGCCATTCTCCAGAAAATACCAGCTACTCTCTAGCAAATAATCCAGGCATTTCCGTATTTTAGTTAACCACAAAAGGGCTAAATTACATAATGTGGGGGAAAAGCCAGAGCTCTGGGCTGGACCCAGCCACCACAGTTATTCTCCACATTATCAAAAAGCAACAGCCGCGGTCACTGGTCATCTCTCAGCAATGGACAAAGGAATTAGCCTGGTTACCCTTCACCTGCAATATTTGCAAGTGATTTTTACAGCTAGAGGGAAAAAAAAAAGATCCCGGCCGACATTTACCTATTGTCAAGTCGCACAGAGGCGTTCTCCGTCCCCAGCAAGGACGACAAGAAAGAAATTGAGAAATGTCTCAGCTGGTAAACTCCTAGATCCATCGCCACTGGTCTACACCATTGGGATTTCATGCAATTGCAGCCAAAAACACTCTCACGGAAAAGAAAAAAAAAAAAGAGGGAACAGCAGCAGTTCTGTTGGAGCTAGATAAAAATCTTCGAGCTATCTGCAGCCCGGGGGAGAGAGAGCAAAGTGCAGCCCCTAATTTAAGAGGAGACACCGGCTTCTTGGGCTTGGAGATCCCGGGCAGGATGCGGATCCCAGTGCTGTGCCGAGCAGGCTCCAAGACCCACAGCCAGGCTCCGACTCGAATCTAACACCCGGCGCCCCGGGCTCAGTGCAGAATATAAGCGGGGCTTGAGGAGGAGGAGGAGGAGCGGCGCCGATTGGCCGCCTGCTCTCCCGTCCCCGCCCTCCGCCTGCTTCCCGGCCTTTCTCCACCACCCCGCCCCCAGGCGCCAGATCCCGCTCTCAGGGAGTGGGGGGTGGGGGAGGCGCCCAGAGCCGGGGTGCGGGGCTCTGGGGGCGTCCGCCGCCCCCTGCTCGGAACGCCTGCCCACTGCCACGGCACAGGAGTCCAGGGTCCCTGCAAAGATCCGCTCGGAGACCCCCGCACGTGCTTACGTTTCAAGGGAGTCCGACCCAGTCCCAGGAGCTGCCCGTCCCCGTGGCTGCCGCGCCGCGAAAGCTTCCTATTTGCAACCAGAACCCTCTGAGCTACTGGGCATGCTCAATCCTTCCTGCTTTAAAGACTTGGAGGAGCTTGGAGTGTCTCGATTTTGATTTATCTAGTTCTTACAGGCAACAGCAATGGGAGAATTTTCTAGGCGGTTTTATTTATCAGGATAAGAACTGTATTGCAATACTATATATTTTTGAAATGCCAGTGAATTTTTAGAGGGGAATATTGTGTTTGCTTTTTCAGAGATACTACCTTTATCAAAACAAAACCTGTGTGTGTGTGTGTGTGTGTGTGTGTGTGTGTTTGTGCGCGCGCGCGCGCTTTGCTAGGCATACAAAAACAGAGCCAAAACGGAATCCACCAGATGGAGACCAGTCGATCTTCCTTCTGTCCCTGGGACCTTATAAATCATAGATTGCATATCCCTAACAATGCTTTCTCACCAGTGATTAACTATGTATGCCTTCTTCCATTTTACAGCTAGAAAAGTCAGTCCACGGGCTGAATACTACATGGAGCTATTTTCAGTAAGTCCATAAGGCAAGCTTTTGGAAATTAAGGAGACAATGCCTCTAAGACTCAATCCTGTGAGCCTTCAGAAGGCTTGGATTGTTGCAAAGAACACATCGAAAGCACACAAACTCCTTCAAGTTGATCCTTTGCCCAGTCCCCGTGTCCTGAGTTGGTTAAATAGCCGAAAGATGCTGCAGGCTTACTTCTATTTCATCTTAGGGTCACACAGACCAACATGTTTTCCTTCTTCAAGACAAAAACCAAGAGATTCAGATGTAGAATAGCTTCCCCTCTTACAAACTTTCCTCCATTATTTTAGAGGCATCAATTAAGTTTAGTTTAATATAATATACATGTAACTAAGCCCTGACCTTTACTTGACCATGGTAAAACACAGTTTGCAATGCAATACATGAAAGAAAAACTTAACCTCGACAATACTGCCCTCTAACGGCACACAACTATGAGAACAAGAACTCCAAGTGCGTGGGGAGGCCTCTCCCAATCCTGTCATCACAATTTCCAACATGGAATTTGACCACAGAACATACACAACACGAATTGTGTTCACACACACACACACACACACACACACACACACACAAGCACACATGTGATACAATCTCCTGTCTCCAGCAGCAGCCTTTCCAGCCTCTTAGATTGACCTGAGACCTGCAGGGCAAAGTCTGGGTGTGGAAACCGTCAAAAGAGATTCAGAGCCAAATCTAATGATGTGTGAGATGATATACAAAATAATTCTCTTTTGGGTTAAAAACCGAAATCTGACAAACTCTACATCTCCAGGACTCCTTTTTCATATTATGATCCAAATTTTGAGGCTTCGCTTTTGTATAAAAAGGTAATGTTTTCGGGACATCTATAATTTGTAAAAACTAATTTCATTATTTCACATAACACATTCGATTCTAAGAAGGCACCAATTTTCAATAAGAAGGGAACAGAGTATAAGTGGAAGCCTAAAAAATCATGATGAGTTGGGGGTCAGATCCCTAAGTCTATAGATGTTAAACAGAATTGCCACGGGACAGCTTCTGCATTTTTAAAAATTATGACTAAAACTGTGCATTTCCCCTGATCGCCCTCTGCAAAAAGCAACAGAAGCTGATACAAGCAAGCACAGCCTGCTAAGCCCATCTCCCTACTCAGGGGCAGGATGGTTACTGCCCGTATTTTACTATTTTAAATAGAATTGCAAGAAACGTGTGTGTGCACGCGCACGTGTGTGTCCATCCTTCGGCATGTGGAGGACTCTGGAGAATTCTGGAGAAATCTGCTGGGCCAAAGGACATAAACCCAGAGAAATACCAGAAGGTTACACAGATCTAGTCATTTCACGTAAGTGTATCAGATCCTGATAAAGACTAGAGTTTATGTGAAACCAGAAGACAGAACTTGAGAAAGTGGAGTCACATCCTTGGATTACAAATACCTGGGGCCCAATTGTCTGGAACTACATTCAAGACACAATATCTGCTTGGGGCCCATCCAGGGCTCACCAAAGACCTGCTGCTGGGACCAGGAACATGCTACGATTGTTCTCAGGGGCACCTAGACAGATGTGCCCCACCAAGGGGCTTCAGGGCAGGTGTCTGAAGTGAGTCCAGAGGTCTCACTCCCGGGAGTAATGCAGGCTTGCAGGGTGAGATGCTTATTTTGCTGTTGTCTATGTAAGCATCTTCTTGTGTGGCAACCACCTTTACACACTAGTAACAGGGGGACGTGACAGCTGAGAGGAGGAACCAAGGCAGGGACTGCGTTCTTCTAGGTTAGTGACACCTGCCTTCCTCCCAAATCTGATCCGCCCTGGGCAACATAGCTACGGGTGGGAGGCTGCCACCCAGATAGAACAACCCGTTTCTTCCCTGTCCAGATTCCTTGCAAAGCTAAAGCAACTGCCAGAAACGAAACTAGGGTACTTCATTCAGCCTTGATAAATCACTGCTGTGAGTGGACTCCTAGGCCACCCCCACTTTGCTGGTTGACTGTAACTAGGCACTGGCAGCAGGGTTACCAGGTTGAACAAACAAAACTACAACAGAAAAGGGGGTACACACATGGTTAAAATACATTCAGCCCCAATAGGGAACAAAAGTGTGTTATTTGCAACAACACAGATGAATGTGGAGGACATTATCTTAAGCAGAATAGGCCAGGCACAGAAAGACAAATGTGCATGCTATACAATCCCACTGGTATGTTAAATCTAAAACAGTTCATGACAGAAAAATTGAGACTATATGGTGGCCTCCGGCGGCTCGGATGGTTAGAAAGGGGGGATGAGAGGATTTTGGTCAAAGGAAACATGAAGAGGCTTTCAAACATCCATGGTAAAGTGGAATTCAAACATAACATGCATTTTTCCATGAGCTTTTGAAAGATCTCCCATATAGTTACAGTTAGATAGTATGAATAGTTGAAGAGACTTACTAAATAGTATGGTGATTACAGAAGGCAACCATAAACTGTATTTGTAAAAAATGCAAAGCGTGAATGCAAGTTCTTACCACAGAGGCCTGTAAGACAATGCATATGCTAACTGGCTAGCATATTCCACAGGTTACAGATACTTCAGAGCATTGTGTCATACACAATAAATGCATACAATTTTATCTGTAAACTTAAAAAATAAAGCAAATGTGGTCAGAAAAGGAAACTGATTCACAGATAAACACCAAATAATGCCTTAGTGTTGGTGTTGGGACCACACACTGTGAGAACAAGCAATAAGGCCAAATAGACTTGAAATTTCATACCACAGGGGACAGACAGCATTTAAAAACTTGCAAATGGGAAAAACTAAGGTATAAACACAGGCCTAGCATCAGAATGGTTTTGCTGGCTGCTGGTTAAAATACCTTTACAATTCCCAATGAAAAGGATTTTTTATCTAGAATTCCTCACTTGTCCAAATCATCATCTTAGTGTAAGGGTAAAATGAAAGCATTTCCACCCGCTGTCTCTGTGTCTCTTCTCTCCCTCTCACGAGAACAAAACAACACATTTTTAGATACTTCAGAAACCAAAATGGAGGAGCAAATCAAGAAAAAGAGCAAGGAAGGAAAAGAAAAAAGCAAAAAGCAAAGAAAGCAAGAGAATAGGAAGCAGAGACTCAAACACCCAAGAGAAGGAGAACCAACAGGCTGATGGTGATGAAATCTGAAATCTCAAACAGACAGCAGCCAAGCAAGCTTAACCAGCAGGTGGCCTGCCTCTAGGCTGTGATGGTGGAGGAAGATAGAAGATTCCAGACCAACAAACACACCTAAGCCCTAGCAGTGGGCAGGGGAGCCACCACTCAATACACAAGCACAGGACAGCCTGAATGGGCCAACCAGATAACCCTCAAAGGCGGTTGTGCAAGATGATGAAAAGCAATGGAATGCTCATAAAATTTACAGGACTACGTTCATTGTTTCAGTTTCATATTAACTTTCAAAAGCTTTTTGGGAAGTTTGTAGGGACCACATGGTGGGAATGGTTTATGAGTGCTCAGTTGTAATACACTCTGCAGCTTGACTATATGATATCTAAAGTTAACAAAATATGAAGTAATATGGGGATAAATATATTATGCAGAAAGGTAGAGGTAAATATCAGAAAAAAAATAAAGTTGAAAGTGGGTCTCAGAAAAGAACAAACTGGAAGGAGTTAAAAAAAGGGAACTGCTAATTTTTTATTTTTACTCATTTTTTTAATCTTTAGGGATGCATATGCATTACTTTAAGATTTAAAAATAAATAAACAAAACCAAGAGAGTCAGGCAAAGAAAAGGACCTGCATGGGCTGGGGCTCCAGCTGAGTGCTTATCCACATGTACCAGGAGGAAACCACTCCTAACCAGCAGGGATAGAACTGGGCACAGTGTGGAATCCGTTGGTGTTAGCGCCCTCTGAGTGAAAGTATTGTGTAACTGGGACCACTGGACACCAAAAAGGATACCGTCTGAGGACAGGGGCTAAGGCTGTCCTTGAGTGAAGGGTGTTCATCCTCTAAAAACTGATTCGAAAGGAAATTTTGAAAGGATCTAAGTATTTCTAAGTTACTGAATTTTGTCCCAACACAAAATAAGTTCAAGGATATTTAACCAAACAAGGTCCTGAACATCCAATAATGAATAATGTCTGGTACTCTGAAAGAAGCACCAGACATATAAACAAGTAGGGAAATGAGAAAATCAATTAGAGTGACCCAGCTATGCCAAAGATGCTCAAATCTATAGACAAACAAAACAAAACCAATCCAAAAAAACCCAGCTATTGGGATTGTATTTTATATGTTCAAGAAGACAGAGAAATTCATTACTATATTAAGCACAGTGTGAAAATATAATGGAAAAACACAAATTCTACTTATGAAGATGGAATATACAACATTTGGATAGAAAAATACACAGGGTGGGATTAGTAACAGATTAGACAAGAGAGAAGTATTAGTGATATTATAGTAATAAAAACTATCCCAAACAGAAACAAACACAATGACAACGTGTCAAAAACTGTGCAATCATTTAAGCAACCAAATGTACCTTAGTGAAGTCCTCAGAGGAGGGGAGAATATTTAAGAAACAATGACAATTTCCCCAAACTTTAATACCAAACAACATACCCTGCAAGTTCCCTGAACTCTATGTAAGAGAATAACAATGAAATCTACAAGGTATATCATAATCAAATAAGCGTAAGAACAGTGAAAAAATCTTAGAAAAAAAGAAGAATGTTAGAAGTGGCCAGAAGTAAAGAACCAGATTAGGTACACACAGCAAAGGTAAGAGGAGCGAGGGAAGGCTCCTGGCTGGAACCAGTGTAGCAGCACCCTTCGGTTGCTTCAAGAAAACATCAACCTTCCACCTACAAATAAAACATCTTTCGCCAGTAAGAAGTAAAACTTCGACTTTGTCAGATATACAAATACTGAAGATATACATCACCAGCAGACCTGCACTGTGGGATCTGTTAAATTTAAATCTTTCAGATAGAAGGAAACTGATACTAGGGGAAATTGAGTTTTAAATCTTTTAAATAATAATTGACTATTTAAAGAAAAAACAAAACAAAAGAAAAAGCAGCATATGGGGATGGGCTATAAACATTTGGGGAAGTAAAAGGCTAAAACAAAACAAAGGCTGGCGGTAGCAAAAGTACCTATGTGAAGTTCTATTGTCAAGTGAGTGGATGATGATGTTCAAGAGTATGCGCCTGCTGAGTATCCTTCATCCACAGTGCTTGAGACTCCAAATGTTCCAGATACTGTTCCGCCCCACCCGATTTTAGAGAATTATCTGTACATAGGGAAGGAGCTCGGCAACGGGATATAAATCATAACATATAATTCATTTATGTTTCATAAACACCTTACACATAGACCAAAGGTAATGATATAAAATGTTTTTGGTGCATCTGCATTTTGTGGAGAATTTGTCATATGAAGAATTTTCTACTGTGGCACCATCCTATTGACACTCAGGTAACTTTCAGATTTTGAAGAATTTTGAATTTTGGAATTTTAGTTTAGGGAAGCTCAACCTGTACTACAAAGTCTAAAGCCAATAAGCCAATGTAGAAGGAAAAATGCAACCATAAAAAAATTGCACAGGGGTTGGTATTATAGCACAGTAGGATAGGCTGCTGTTGTAAGGTTGGCATCCCATATATGAATGCCAGTTTGAGTCTTGGCTACACTGCTTCTGACCTAGTTCTCTGCTAATGACCCATCTACTTGGGTCCCTGCCACCCATGTAGGACACCAGGATTGAGTTCCAGGCTCTTGGCTTTGCTCTGGTCCAGACCTGGCTGTTAGGATCATTTGAGAAATGAACCAAGGAATAGAAGATGCTTGTCTGTCTCTTTGCTCTACTTCTCTGTTGTTCTGCTTTTCAAATAAATAAATAAATCTTTTTAAAAGTTTGTAATCTAGAGCTAGCATTGTGGTACAGTGGGTCAGGTCATTGCTTGGGATGCCAGTACCCCATACCTGTCAAGCTACTTTCATCAAGATAGTCTAGTATGGGTAAAAACACAGAACGATGGAACAAAACAGAGAAGTCGGAAATTGATCCATATGTTTAGCAAGTTGATTTTCAACAGGGAAGTCAAGTCAGTTCACAGCAGGGGAGACACTCTTCCCCAGATGGTACCAGAATGACTGGGTAACCGCATTCATAAAAAGCAAAATCAGCAAGCCCACCTTGATGCATGCACATACCACATGAGACCTTCTTGTAAAATCCAAAACTATAAAGTTTGTGGAGGAAAACATAAATGAAATCTTTCAGACATTGCATTTGCAAAGATTTCTTAGATATGACAACAAAAGCACAGTCTATGAAATAAAAAAATAAACTATTTGATTCAGTATGAAAGACTACTATTCTTGAAAGACAAAAAGTGAGAAATATATATATATATATAGAGAGAGAGAGAGATAGAAATTAAATATTGCAAGTTATATATCTGGTAAGAGTCTTACACAAAAATACCTGAAGGACTGAAAACTCAATGGCAAGAAAACAATCAATAAAAGAAATTGGCAAAAGACTTCGAGACATTTAATCAAAGATTTAGGAATGGCAAACACATGACAAAAAAACACGAAACAATACTATTCACTATAGAAATGTAAACTAAAGTCATAGAAATACCACTGCTCACATATTAGAATAAAGAAAACATTTTACACCTGAAAATCTCAAGTGCTGATAAAAAAGGGTTGTGGGAGCTGAGACAGTGGGAACGCACGCTCCTGAAACCACCTGGCCAATGGTTTTGCAGAGGCTTCTAAAACTGGACATTCACTTCATAAAACCCAGTAATTCCAATCCAATTTCTTTACCCTAGAGAAATAACACTATGACAAAACCTTCATTTGAATGCCTAGAGGAGTTTCAACAAATCACCCAAACCCTGACAACCCAAATCTCATTCAACCAAGAAAGAAAACAGATCAGGAAACATCTAATAAAAACAAATGAACTACTGATATATGTAACAACACGAAGGACTCTCAAACATATTATAATGGAAGGAGCTGGACTCAAAAAGGTTTGCAAACTACCTATGACCTGCTAGAAAAGGCAAAACCATAGGAACAGAAAACAAATCAGAAGCTGTTGGAACCTGGAATAGGGAGGGAGATTTTTGAGAGTAACTGAACTATTTCACATTTTGACTGTGGCAGCATCCTCATTATATCATTATATCTTTCTTTTGTTTTGTTTTCTGTATTTTTTCAAAATTTGTGTAACTATATGCCCAAAAGGGAAACTTAATCTAAAGCACACCTTTAAAAAAATGATAAACAAGGGCCCAATGCAATAGCCTAGTAGCTGAATCCTCACCTTGCGTGTGTCCAGGATCCCATATGGGCATTGGCTCGTGTCCCAGAAGCTCCACATTGCATCCAGCTCCCTGCTTGTGGCCTGGGCAAGCAGTGGAGGACGGCCCTAAGCCTTGGGACCCTGCAACCACGTGGGAGACCCAGAAGAGGCTCCTGGCTTCGGATAGGCTCAGCTCTGGCCATTGAGGCCACTTGGGGAGTGAATCAGCGGATAGGAGATCTTTCTCTCTGTATATTTATTTGGCTTTCCAATAAAAATAAATAAATCTTTTTAAAAAAAAATGAAAAATAAAACAAAACCAAAAAATGGGTGCCTCTTGATAGCAAATTAAAAAAAATGAAAACAAAATTAGTTTTTTTTAGTTAATTCTATTTTATGTTTATATAGAGATGTATTTTAGAAAAGAGTAAAAAAGAAGAAAAAAATTACCATTGTAACAATCTCTCAGCATATGATTCAGTATTAAGTATACAAACATTGCTGTGAAACACACCTCCATAACATTTTTATCTTGCAAATCTGAATACTAGCTTAGTGTCTCCTCATTTCCTCCCTTCTCCCAGTTCCTGGTAGCTGCCATTCTACTCTCTCTTGGTATGAACTGGGCTACTTTATATACTTTCATATATATGTATTAAATTAAAGATATATAAAAGTAGAAGCAAATAAAAATATTTTAAAAATACAAGTACTTGCATATGTTGATCGAAGAGACCTAAAGTTTCCTATTTTATGTAACTGATTTTATTTTCTTTTAAAAAGACTTGTATATTTGAATGGCAGAGTTATACAGAGGGAGAAAGATTTTACATTTGCTGGTTCAGCCTCAAATGGCTGCAATAGTTAGGGCTGCGTCAAGCACAGGAAACCGAAACCTCATTTGGGCCTTCCACATGGGTGACATTGCCTAAGTACTTGAGCCATTTTCTGCTGCTTTCTCTAGCATATTAGTAGGGTGCTGGATTGACAGGAGCAGCTCATACTCAAACCAGCACCAATAAAGGATGGCGTCATTCTAGAATGGCTTAACCCAATGTACTCACTACAGCTATTTTATATAATCAACAGTTCTATAATCATATGAAATATATGATTGGGCTTGCACTTTAGTTTATAATCTTGTTCTTACAGCTACTAAATTGGGCCCGGTGTGGTAGCTAGTGGCTAAAGTCCTTGCCTTGCTTGCTCCAGGATCCCATATGGGCACCAGTTCGTACCCCGGAATTTAATTTCTTCAAAAAAATTTAGGACAAGGAGCAGGGTGATCCAATAACTGACTGGTAGAACAGGGTTTAAAGGTAGACTTCAGGACTCTGTGTTGGTAATAACTTTTAAAATTTATTTGAAAGTCAGAATTAACAGAGAGAGAGAAAGGAAGAGGTGAGGAAGGAGGCTGAGGGAAAAGAGAGATTGAATCTTCCATGTGCTCTGGTTCTTTTTTCCAGATGGCTGCAACAGCCAGGATCAAGCCAGGCCAAAGCCAGGAGCTTCATCTAGGTCTGCCTCGTGGGTAGCAGGGGCTCAAGCAGTTGGGCTATCTCCTGTTATTTCTCTAATCCATAAGCAGAGAGCTGGATCAGAACAGAACTTCCAAGACACAAACTTGTACCCATATGGGATGCTGGCTGCACAGATAATGGTTTAAACGCCTGGGCCACAATACTGAGCCTTAAGAATGCCAATTTTAAAAATCTTAACAACATGCTTATAAATGTATGGGTACTCTTTGTTGCATGTATGATACCTGAAGCTCTTTGTAAGTGCTGCTGCTTGGCATGCCCACATTCCATGTGGTAGTGCTGTCTGTTTCAGCAAGTTCCAGATGCTTTGGATCCAGCTTCCTGCTACTGCGACTGGGAAGGCAGCAGATGGTGGCTCAAGACCTTGGGTCCTTGTCACCCACATGGGAGATCAGGACGGAGTCTTGGCTTGTGGCTTCCACTTAGCTCAGCCCCACTTGTTGCAGCTATCTGGAGAACTAACCAGAAGATGGACGATCTCGCTCACTTTCAAATAAGTATACCTTTAACAAATAATACTTTAAAACAAATTAGTACAGAAGACTTAAACTGAAGATGAGCTGCTGCAACAGGAGTTCCAGCAGGAGAGAGATGAAGCTCAACACGATGCCGAAAGTACTTTGTCAAACTTTCACCTACATGAGAATAATAAGCATTTCAAAATGAAATCTTTCCATTAATCACCACTTCTGCTAAACAGCAGTTTATGAAATCTAGAGTCACATACAAAAAGAAGCATCAAAAATTGAGAAGCCAAATGACATTATAAAGTATCCGAACTAAAAAGTTGGCCTAATTATGATTTTCTATTTCAAGAACTTAGTGTTCTTTGAAAATGAGTTTTATTTCTATTCTACTTTTGTGCAGCTGTGAAAAATAGATGCTTTGAGCTTCTCTTTTACTTTTTTTTAAAGAACTAGTTACTTCAAGTTAACTTTTCATGTTAAATTGCAGAAGGCAGGGAGCTGGGCTAATTTAGCCTAACGGTTAAGGTTTCTCTGTCCCACATTCAAGAGCTTTGATTCAGTTCACCACCCAGTACCCCACCAAAGAATTCCCGGCGTTACTAATGGAGTTCCTACTCCCCACCACAGGAGACCAGGGACTGCACTCCTGGCTTTGTGTTCAGACACCAGGTCATCTCTGCCACTGCCGGGGGCACTTGGTGAGTGAACAAGTTGATGGGAGTTCTTTCTCTGGTTTTTTTTTTGCCTCTCAAAAACAAAGTAAGAGCCCAATCTGATGGCTCAGTGACTAAATCCTCATCTTGCAAGCTTCTGGATCCCATATGAGTGCCAGTTCATGTCCTGGCTGCTCCACTTCCCATTCAGCTCCCTGCTTGTGGCCTGGGAGAGCAGAGGAGGATGGCCTAAATGCTTGGGACCTTGCACCCTCGTGGGAGACCTGGAAGAAGCTCCTGGCTCCTGGCTTCGGATGGGTTCAGCCCTGGCCGTTGCAGCCACTTGGGGGAGTAAACCAGCAGACAGAAGATCTTCCTCTCTGTCTCTCGTTCTCTCTGTAAATCTGACTTTCCAGTAAAAATAAATAAATCTTAGAACGAAATCTGGAAGGTGAGCAGTACCAAGAGACGAGCCAGTAGAAATGATACTAATTATTTCATGTTTCTGTGCACACAGGCCCACTTAGGACCATAAGAGTTGGTCCAAAATAATCTCCTGAAGCTCAGCTGAACAGCTTAATGTACAAAGCTGCAGATAAATTCACAGATGAAACAGAGCAATGAATGCTGAATGTAGTGCAGCACCGCGTATGCATTAACACATGCAAATGACTATTCCATGCCAGGGATATGTGTTTGGTAACTATGTTTCCTTCAATTAGTGGACACATTTCTACACTCAGCTCTGTGATTTACATAGTGCTTGAGGGTTACTTTAAGGGATCTATTTAGAATTTCAGAGCTGAAATGGGCTCTAGATATCAATTAGTTTTAATTTCTTCATTATTATAAATGGAGGCCAAACAATGTTAAGTATTGTGACCCACACTTGTCTAGTTAATTGTAGGACTGGGTCCAAAGCCAGGTTCCCATTCAACATGCTGTGTGTTCTAGAAGGGAAGTCTAAGAATTTTAGATCCACACAGATGGTAATTCAACCAATGACTCTCACATCTGGGAAGAGTGAAGAAGGTGTAAAGCAGCGAGCCTTACTGCTCATCTCTGTGGGACCACAGTCATCTTCTAAGGTTTCCCACACTGGAGAAAAGGAAACCAGCTGGGAGGCTGGAGGTGAGGCATGGGAACCAGGCAGCCCAGTCGTAGGGCTTCTGGTCTAGTTTAGGGAAGGGGAGCTCTGGTGAGAATGGCCTTCTCCAGCCCTGTATGCTCCTGGACAGCTAACAGGATCACCCAGGGGAGCCCTGGGACCAGCGAGTTGCACAGTCCCAGAAGTCTGGAAGTGAGCAAGTCTTACCATGGACACAGAATACCTGCCGACATTCCTTACGGGAATGTGCCTAAGAATTGGCAGACAGCTTTCATCAACATGGCAGCTCCTTAGGAACCTTCTGGAGCTACCAAGAGGGTTAGGAGGAGTCCATGCAGGTTAGAGAAAAAGGTTCACTTGCCAAGGGCAGTGTCCTCAAGGCTGGGGACTGAACATGAAAGGGGAACTGGCCTTGGCTGCATATTTCTCTGGGAGCCTCTATGTTGTCCCAGCAGTCGTTCTGGATCTTCTCTGTTACTAGCTGTCACCTAGGATCTCTCTCCACATCTCATCATCTTATTGTGACTCTGGCTCTATACCCTGTTTTCTTTAGTCAAATAAGGGATGGGGCTGGCACTGTGGCACAGCACATTAAGCCATCAACTGTGATATTGGCATTCCATGCAGGCACTAGTTTGAGTTCCATTGCTCCACCTCCCATCCAGCTCCCTGCTAATGAACCTAGCAAAGCAGTGGAGGATGGCTTAAGTCCTGAGTCTCATGTGCCCACTTGAGATAAAGTTTCAGACTCCTGGCTTTAACCTGCCCCAGGCCATTGAAACCATCTGGGGAATAAACTGACAGATCAAAGATTGGTCTTTCCCTCCTTCTGGCCCCTTGCCTTTCCAATAAATAAATCTTCAGGAAAAGAAAAAAAGAAAATAAAGGCAAGGGGCCAGCATGATGGCTCAGTTGGCTAATCCTCTGTCTACCAGTACCAGTATCTCATAATGGCACTGGTTCATGACCTGGGTGCACCACTTCCAACCCAGCTCCCCGCTGAGGCCTGGAAAAGCAATGAAGCATGGCCCAAAGCCAACCCTGCACCCGGCGTGGGAGACCCAAAAGAGGTGCCAGGTATCTGGCTTTGGATTGGCTCAGTTCCACCATTGCAGACATTTGAGGAGTGAGCCAGGGGATATAAGATCTTTCTCTCTGTCTCTCCTTCTCTCTGTAGATCTGCCTTTCCAATACAGATAAATGCATCTTTAAAAAGGAGGGCAAAAAGACAAAATAATAAAAATAATAAAGTACTGAATGGTGCTACCAAGGCCAATGGAGTATGAAATGTCAATTTACAATGATCATTAGGATTTTTTTAGTATTTAAACTTGTTGCCTATACTGTTTTATACTGTACTACAAAAAAAATCATAAAATGGTGAAAAGCTCAAATGTTTGAGGAGATGGATATGCTTACCCTGATCGGACATTGCTCTCTGCTGAGCAGCTATGCAAGCGCCTGGAGAAACTCATTAGGTAGGATAAAGCAAACGACAAGCGGAGGCTAACCTAGGTGAACGCCGGGTGAGTTCCCTGCCTCCCTGGGACCTCCAGTGACAGCCGTGGTAGAGGAGCTCTGTGGCTGACCACTCTTCCTTTCAGGTAGACACTGCTTTTACTGGGCTGATGGTGTCTGCCCTACTCCTGCACCTACACTTAGACATGGAAACTGTTTTCTGTTCTTATCTTTTCTTTTTAAACTGGGACTCTCAGGTGAGAAAACAAAAACATGCTTAACAAACAATAAACGAGGACAACTTTTCACGTCACGACAGCAAATGCCGGTGTAATTGTTTAATTTGCGGCTTCTGTAAACAACTTGTATAATGCAAGCGTAGGGAAATAAGCGTGGCTCTCCTTCAGATGACCCTTCACTTTGGCTTAAAGGCATAGTACTTAGTCCAGATTTCAGCAAGTCTGAAGTGAATTGGGGCAGCCCTTTGGTAAGACAGAGCCATCAGTCTAGCAAGCATGGCAGAGGCAGCTGGCCTTGAGTTGTCCTGCAAGCACCTGCTTCGTCGGCCTAGCCTAAGGTATGAGGAAACCAACATGGCACAGGTGTTCTCATTGAGCAGGCGGCGAGTGACGGTCAGCTCTCCACTGCCAGGTCACCTAGGGTGCTTTCCAGAAAGCCAGCCAATATGACTCTCCTGGGAAAGAACATTCCTCTTCCTTCTGAAAGGACCTTCGGCCAGACAGTGGGAGAGACACAGAACAGCAGCCGTGTAACCGAGACCAGGAGGAGCCTGCGGCAGCACCTTGCAGAGGCACCTCGCAGAGGCCTGCGCCCCTCTGTCCCTCCTGACTGCCCCAGGACCGCATGCCAGCCCTGAGAAGAGGGAGAGGAGACAGGGAGAAACCAGCAAGGCTCCACACCACCACCAGCATCAGCACTGAATTTTCATGTTTCTTTCCTTTTCAGGAAAAAAACACACACACGCACACACAAAAACTGTACAGAAAGCAACAGTTTTTCACTTAGGAATGAAAAGAACTGTTTAAGTGTCTGTTTAAACGACCAAAATCAGCATGAAGATGTGGGAATGGGTCGGCATGTTGGTAAGGAAGCCTGCCACGAGGTGAAAGGAGAGTCAACAGGACACACGGGTGGCAGCTGTCACCAGCAGAAACAGCGCCAAACCAAGGCATGTTTGCTCTCCCCGATGAAGGCAGACACACTACATGAAGAGCTCTAGGGGTGAGCCAGAAGAATGAGGCACAAAGAAGCACAAAGAAGCTGGGAGCTGGGGTCTGGCAGTGCACGAGCCTGCCAAGACCTCAGCAAGCACTGTGGGGCACAACAAGCCCATCAGGCACTGCCGGGTTACGCCTCTGGTCCCTCTCCTACACCCCTGCCCCATGTCAGGAATTTATTCTGGAAAGGCAGTACGGAACAGACAGATGTCAGGCCCAATCAGCTCCAGCTAACTCTACTCCAAACTGCTGGAGACAAGCTTAGCCCGAATTGGCAAAAGAGAGCTCTCAAGAAGGCACAACATGGAGGCAATCAATTATAAACTAAGTTTCAGGAAATAAAATGAATCTGCTTAAAAATTCAAAAAGGTAGGAATATGAATTACTACAGCTATTGTGAAAAACAGTACTGGGGTTCCCCAGAAAACTAAAAACACATCACTCACATGACCCAGCAACCCCATTAGTTCGGTATGTACTCAAAGAAAATGAAATCCACTTCTTCAAAAGGCATTTGTGCTCCCATGTTTGTTGCAGCGATATTCACAACAGCCAAAGTGTTCATCCATCAGTTGAAATGATAGATGTGGCATACACACACACACACACACACACACACAGAGGTAATATTACACAGCCAGAAAAAATTAAGTCTTGTCATTTGCAGCAGCATGGATTGAATCGGAGGTCATTACATTAAATGAAATGAACCAAGCAGAGAAAGGTAAATATGATATGACTTTACTGATATGTGGAGTCTAAAAAACAGGTTAGGTCATGAAAGAAAATAACAGTGGCTACCACAGGGTGGGGAAGGAAGTTTGGAGCAAGGTTGCTTAACAGGTGCTACATTACAACTGGACAAGAGTAAGTTCTGGGTTTCTATGGCATTATATGTTTCTTTATAAAGCAAGTCCAGAAGTTAGGATCTGGGATATTTTCATCATAAGAAGTGTTAGATGCTTGAAGAGATCTTTTTTTTTTCTCTGACTAGATAGTATACAATGTGTACATGTAATGAAATGTCACATGGCACTCCATAAATACACAATTTTTTATGTCTTAAAATTTTGGAAAGTAAAATATTAAGAAACTAAAAATAATTGAAAAGTTACAGATCTCTACTGGGATACTCCAAAGCAGCTCCCTGGCACAGACACAAGGGAAGAGTTTATAAAGGTTAAAGCTGGCTGTAATTATTACAGATATAAATTTCTGCATCTTCATAATCCCCAAAGGTTGTGACTCCTCAATAAGCTTGTATATACACATTGCTTCATTTAATCCTCACAACTGTTAAGGTGGTAAGGACTACACTTAAAAGTCTAAAAAAAATTGGGGTTGAGAACAATTAAAGACTTAATAAATTGCAGAATCAAGATTCAAACTCATGTTAGTCGGCTCTACTTTTGGGCACAATCCAACTATTAAATAAAACCAGAATCTGAGTTGTTTCTATGCACCCCAGAAATGGACAATTCAATTAATTTATGGGAAAAAAAAAAAGACCCATGGGGGTAGGCCTTTGTTTGGCAATTAAGACTCCTCCAGGACATTCCCGTTTCTATCAGAGTGCCTGGGTTGGAGTTCCAGCTTTGCTCTCAATTGCAGCCTCCTGCTAGTATGCATCCTGGGATGGCTCAAGTCCATGTGCCCCTGCCGCCCAGGTGGGAGAGGGTGGCTTGGTCCAGCCTGGCTGTTGTGGGCATTTAGAGAGTGAATCAGTAGATAGGGGTTATAATAAAACAAAAATACAAAACACAAAAAAATTAAGTGTTTTTAAAAAAATGACACTCATCCTTCCAAAAAAAAAGTGTTACTTGTAGTCAGTATGATTACACAATTTGAACAGTTTATCTCTTAAACTGATTTATCAATTAGATTTGTATCTCTAATAAAAAATTTGTAATTCAATTGTAATTGAATTTGTAATTCACTTCAAGAGAAAACATAGTGATTAATATAGAGTGATGGAGGAAAAACTAAGTCCTTTGTTTCATTACAAATTTATCATTAGAAATTTTAAAATTCGGTGAAATTATTTTGAATAAGACAGGCTGTTTTGCAAAGACCATTAAAATTATATCAATGATAAGATAAATTCCATGGCCTAATTACTATCACAAGTCAGCATAATTCTGCAAAAATCATATAAAACTGGAACACTATGTAAAACATAATTACAATGAACTTCACCTGCGTTTAATAAAGTAGATGGAGGGGGTCGATAGGGTACCAGTTTGTTATAATAAAAGACGTACAAAAAACCAGCTTTCTGGAGCTGGCACTGTGTAATAGGGGATTAAGCTGTCATCTGTGGCACTAGGATGCTATATAGAAGTCCAAGCTGCTCCACTTCTGATCCAGCTCTCTGCTAATGTGCTTGGGAAAAGCTGTGGTAGATGACTCAAATCCCAGGACCCCAGTTTGGGCAGCAACTTGGGAAAGTAGCAGACAGAAGAGCTCTCTCTTTATGCCTCTTTCTCTCTAACTCTGCCTTTCAAATAGTCTTTATAAATCAGCTTCCTTCCTAGTCAGATAACTAGATTTAGTGAATGATTAACTTGTTTTAACACCAAAGTATACTTGGGATGGACAAGACTTTTTTTGTTTTTTAGAAAATGATGTACTGAAAGCATATAAAATGTATCATTTATGTAAATTGGAAGAAATAACAGTAAAATGAAACACTCATATGCCCACCACAGGATGTCGCCGCCACTGCTGAAGTTCTGTGTGCCCTGTCCCCCAAGCCCCATGCAAGGGGCAGCACTGCACCAGCACCAAATCCTTCAAAGTGACTGCCATGTACATACTTACTAAATTTGTTGCTGCTTCCTTCTGCTAGAACCTATTAGAAAAGGATGGAGCTTTTTACTGTTTTATCAATGTGTCGCAAGCAGAAGTGTTCATCAGTAACTAATGATAATAATTCACTTAATCACACTTACTAGTTGCTGGTCACTATTCCAAGGCCTGGTTCATACACTAGGTAACATTATAATGGCCATTTATACACATGCGAGGAAACCAAATGGAAGAAGGAATTACCTGCCTTGAACAGGAGCCCACTCATTACCACTATGAAAAGTTGCCACAGATGCCAACTATCACGCTTTGGTAATGCTCACTCTCCTGAAGGCTGGCTACCAGTGGGATACTTGGAAGTAGTTGGAAAGGTAAAGGAAGCCCCACAAAAATACATTGCATACCCATCTGTGCGAGGCATTGTTCTGGGGGAGGGAGGGAGGAACCCCTGAAACACTTCGTTCTTGTAAAAGTTATGTTCAAATGGGCTTAAAAAACAAACAAGAGAGGCCTGACATGATGGCCTAGTGGCTAAATCCTTGCCTTGCATGCCCATGATCCCATGTGGATGCCAGTTTGTGGCCCAGCTGCTTCATTTCCCATCTAGCTCCCTGCCTGTGGCCTGGGAAAGGATGGCTCAAAGCCTTGGTACCCTGCACACTTGTGGGAGAACCAGAAGAAGTTCCTGGCTCTTGGCTTTGGATCAGCTCAGATCCAGCCATCGCAGCCACTTGGGGAGTGAGCAAGCATATGGAAGATCATTCTCCCTCCTTTTCTTTGTAAATCCATCTTTCCAGTAATAATAATGATAATAATAACAATAATAAAACCCAAACAAGACAGGTAAGTACATGTATAGGAAGGGAGGCAGTGGCAAGGATTGTAGAGACATGATCAGAGGAGGCAACGTTTTAGATAAAGCCTTTGAGAAAGGATGCCTTGAGAAAAAGAGTTTCACGCAGAGGAGTGGAGGGAGTTGGCTGTGTAGATGGTTTGACACAGGGAGCAGCCAGAAGACACGCATCCCTGCTATTCACGCTCTAACAGAACCACACTAGCAGGCAGCATCAGTGGAGTGTGCAGTGATGCATGCGAGATTCTATGAGGCAAAAGCTCGCTCTCACCTGCTACCTGCCCTCGGAGAGTCCTCTGTTTTTTGGGTAGAGAGGCAGCTTCTTGGAGCCATCAGCATGGTACACCGCACATTTAAGAAGCACTGTCACACACTTAAGAGCAGCAGGTATTCTATCCCACCTTCTATTCTAAGGGACTGTCAAGGATTGCCACAGAGCACTTTTCATCTTTCAATAGAAATCCAAGTCTTTCCTGTCTCGAGACACACATTCATAACAGTCTATATTAGAAGAAATAATGGTAAATCATCTGCCCACCACGCTTAAGCATTAGATAAGCAATGATCACTCTTTTCTCATGCTCGGTTTAGTCTCATGAAGCCATGCATTTTAACCCCAGGCAGAACTGACTTTATTACAGATTGTGTAAAACGACTTCTGTCCAAACATGATAGCTTGAGCACATTTATCTCTGTTTCTACCCATAGACTACTAAAGAGAAATTTTAAACACACAAGACAGCATACATACAGGAGGTGTGTCAATCTCAACACATTTCAAGGTGTGGGGGGGAAATGGTAATTTCTCAAGTGGAAACCTAGGCAAGCAGTAGAGAAAGCCTGGGGTATGGCTGATACATGCGGAACAACTCTGACAGGGTCCACACTCTTCTAAAGTGTGAGAGCTGGTATAAAGCACAGACTACTAATACAAAACAAACACACAAACAAACAAAACCCACAGATGCTATCTATGGAGAAATTAAAATGCTTTCGAAGGGGTACTGGGGTTGAGCGCTTGCTTGAATCCGAGCTGCTTCAGTTCTAATCCAGCTCTCTGCCAACGCACCTGGGAAAGCAGCAGCAGATGGCCCAAGCGCTTGGGCCCCGGCCACCCATGTGGACACCCAGATGCAGTCATAGGATCCTGGCCCAGCTGAGGCCATGGCGGCCTTTAGAGGCAATGGATGGAAGCACTCTCTCTAACTCTGCCTTTCAAGTAAAGGAGCCTTTCTATTATTCTTTTTTAAAGAAATGTCCTGTAAGATTACATGTGTGAAAGAGGAGGGAAAGGACAGCACCATTCAAACCAAGAAGAGCTCTGGAAATAGGAAATTGATTTTACAAGAGCATAAGTGAAAATCGAGAATGAATAGAAAGTTAAGAAATAAGCCAGGGCCCGATGGCGTGGCCTAGCGGCTGAAGTCCTCGCCTTGAACGCACCAGGATCCCTTATGGGCGCCGGTTCTAATCCCTGCAGCTCCACTTCCCATCCAGCTCCCTGCTTGTGACCTGGGAAAGCAGTCGAGGATGGCCCAAAGCTTTGGGACCCTGCACCCGCGTGGGAGACCCGGAAGAGGTTCCTGGTTCCCGGCTTCGGATGGGCACAGAACTGGCCGTTGTGGTCACTTGGGGAGTGAATCATCGGACAGAAGATCTTCCTCTCTGTCTCTCCTCCTCTCTGTATATCTGACTTTGTAATAAAAAATAAATAAATCTTAAAAAAAAAAAGAAGCCAGAAACAACAAAATATCAAACAGGGAAAAATAAAAAAAAGAATAGCTGTTTACAATGGCTAATATGTATATGACAGAAGTTTTAGAATCAGTGATTCTATTCTTGACAGAAGTCAAGAATATTTGCTAGGAATGCAGATAAGGCTTTTTAAAAATTAACAGAGTCTATCTAGGTACAATCTGTTCTGTATAAAACTTATTTAGAAAATGCTAATTTGTTCCAACACAATTTACATGTTAGAGAACAATTTGAGCATTACATACATTTCCCATTTGCTTACATGTGGTTTTGTCTGTAAGAAACACCAGGGGGACGCAAGGAATGGCACCCAGCTAAATGAAACCTCATGGAAAAACACAGAAACGCTCTTGGGCCTGGTGCAACAGCCTAGTGGCTGAATCCTCTCCTTACATATGCCAAGATCCCATTTGGGTACCAGTTCTTGTCCTGGCTGCTCCACTTCTCTTCCAGCTCCCTGCCTAGAAAAGCAGCTGAGGCCAGCCCAAAGCCTTGGGACCCTGCACCTGCATTGGATACCCGGAGAAAGCTCCTGGCTCCTGGCTATAGATGGCTCAGCTTTGGCTGTTGTGGTCACTTGCAAAGTGAAACATCAGATGAAGGATCTTGCTTTCCGTATCTCCTGCTTCCGTAAAACTGCCTTTCCCATAAAAATAAAAACCTTACCAAAATAAAACAAGCAAACAAAAAAACACAACACCTCAATCATACATGATCCACTCAGCTCACCACATTGTCGTACTACAAGATTAACTTGTGCTATTTTATGGCAAACGTTAACTTTTCTATACAGTGATGGACTCGGTCAACATCCCAAGCATGTTTAAATACCCTTGCACATTAAGCAGTGCATGCAAAAGAAAGTGTTGAAGTATTAAGAGAAAGCCAGAAATAAGGGATTTCAAAAGAAGTTACAGAACACGTGATCTCTCCCAATCAACAGACAGAAGGGACTCCATATTCGGGGAGGGGCATCAAAAATAACTTGGGTGAAGAAGGAAACACCTACTGCCAAGCCAATTTCAAAGTATTGCCAAGTTAGAACAATCCTTAGAGAAAGAGAATGGAAAGATCACTGCAAATAGACATTAAAACAGAACAGAACTGGATTCCAGAATAACGCTTCTCACAGTCAGGGAGCAAGCAGGAGCTGTAAAGAAAGTGCAAGTGGAAATCATGAGTCCGCACAGAGCACTTCTCTCACAGCCAGCAGCTCTCGGGTTAGGAATGTCAAAGATCGCTACCATTTCCAAAGCCTTCAGCTGTGAGGTGAAGCAGACAGCAGGAGAGAAAGCTGTAAAAGGCTTTCTTACAGAAATCTAGAAGTTACTTTGAGGGTAGCTATATATTGAATCTTCAATTCTGATGAAATAGGTGTCTGTTTTAAATGCACACATCTGACTGAAGCCATAGATCTGAGTCTACTGACACTGTTTTATATTATTAGATGGACTAAGATGAAATTCCTAAGGGTATCGTGTTTTACTTACAGAGAAAGTGCTAGGCTCCACTTTCACTTTTTAAACAAGGCAGTGAGCCTGGGTTACATCGGAGTCACTACACTCTATTAAATTTGATCCTCCTAATTTCTGATTCTGATATCAGCAAAAATTTTCCATATTCTCTGCACAGCATAATTCTAATGGCTTGAGAGAGGCAAGCTAAATGATGCTGACTTCTCCTTTTTAACTTCAATTAAAGCATCACTTCCAAACAACCCTTAGATGCACCTATGATGTTATTTGACTCATTTAAGTCCAGATATGCAATTAGAAAACCTTGTCGTCAGTACTAACTTTATTGTGCAGCTCTAAAGAGTAAACATCAGATGTTGAAATTTGGAGTTGGATCCCAATTCAAGTTTCCAAAAATAATTTCTTCGTATGTAAAATGAGATGATAATATCAATTTCATAATATTATGACTATTAAAAGAGATAACACCCGGGAAGAACCTAGTATTTTTCACAGCAATTAAGGTTACAACCGTGTGTTCTGAACTAGTTGTTTCAGCCATAATTGGGGTTAATTAAAAGAGATTTGCACATTTCTCTGCTTAACTTTTTTTTTTGAAGATGTATTTAAAGTAGAAAGACTCTTGAAAATGGTCCAATATAAAAAGTACTGTTACGGATTTGATCCAAAAGAAATGTTTTTCTAGTATGAAAATCACCTGTTGCCAAACAGAATGGTTACCAGAGAATGAAGGTGTAAGTGACTTCAGGGTTAAGCTCAAGCCAACTCAGTGACGGATGAATCAGTTCAGGGAGTGATCCTCAATGCCTAGTCTTTACATCTTTAAAGAGGAACCCCTTTTCTTCCTCACCCATTTACTCCATGTCCCGAGTTGTGTTAGTCACAGTCCTTGCAACTCTGTCATGCAGTGCCACCTGCCATCTCGGCCTCTCCTCAGAGAAGAGATGCTAAGTGTGACTCCCAGCAGCTCCTGCGCTCCCATGACTTGGGATGTATGTGTCGCTCCAACAGGGAATCGGGTGACTTCTCTCCAGGGCAAGCCACAGAGGTGAGGAGGGCGGAGGCTTTCCCACCACAGCTCCCTCCTGCAAATGTCAACTGCGCAAATCTTTCTTTGATCAACATTTGGCTAGTTACTAGTTCCTTTCAAGAGTGAGCGGCCCTTTCTTTAAAAAGCTCTCAAGTCAGAAAGTGCTAGACTCTGGTAAACAATAGTGTTCCCCAGCGTTTGATAAATAGCAGGTTGGGAATTTGAACTTAGATTTTTGTGACTCAAAAATCTAACTTCTTTCTATACATTTAACTGTCCCAGTGTTCATTTGTGCTAAGCACTTTGGTAGGTCTATAGTTCAGCATTTAGAAGCAACAATTGCAGGACAAAGTAAGAGGTGTGATACCTTAGCACAGGTATGGCAAGTGTCAGGAGAGAACAGGAGGGAATAACCAGGGAAAGGGGCAAAGGGGAAGTGGATGGTCACGAAAGAAACGCTGATATGGGCTGGTGGCTAAATTCTCGCCTTGCACAGCCCAGGATCTCATACAGGCACCAGTTCTAGTCCAGCTGCTCCACTTCCCATCCAGCATCCTGCTTGTGGCCTGGGAAAGCAGTCGAAGATGGCCCAAAGCCTTGGGACCCCACGTGGGAGACCTAGAAGAAGCTCCTGGCTTCAGATCGGTTCAGCTCTGGCCATTGTGGCCGCTTGAGGAGTGAACCAGAGCAGGGAAGATTTTCCTCTGTATTTCTTTCTCCTGTGTATCTGCCTTTCCAACAAAAATAAGTATTTTAAAGAAAAAAAATGCTCTGATACATTAAATCTTCAAGAATAATCGCAAAGTCAGAGAATGCGCATGTCAACGAAAATGAAAAGCATTTCCAAAACACACACAAGCAGTCAGTCCTAGTCCTTGTTGAAAGTACACGAGAAGTAGGGACACCCGAAACAATTATAGAATGCCAGGAAATGATGTCAGGGAGGCAGTCACAAAAATATCTTTCAATCTCCTAAAATCTTGAAAGTACTTGTAAAGAATCCGCAATTGACCCCACATTACATGTTCTGCAGTCAGTCCAAACAGATGCTGTTTGCAAACTAACAGGTGCAAGTTAGCCAGCTAGCAACCCAGCTTCTAAGGGAGGGTGTGTAGACTGAGCAGTTCCATATTTAATCAGGGTAGTCCTGGACACGGTACTGGGGCTGAACAGAAACAGGACAAAAGCAGAAACCAGGGAGGGACTCTGCTACAAGATCTCTGGTAGGGGAAGGAAGAGAGAAATGGTTTTCAAAGAATCCAGGAAATCAAAACAGAATTATCATTTCAAATGAGTCTCTGTCATTATAGCAAGTAAGAAGCCATGACACATATGATGTATGAGAATATTCAGACTGGTGACCCCTATATGACCCATATGCATATGTGGAAATGCTATAACAAGAATAATCACTAGCACTTAATGAAGCACCTTGTATTCAAGTTATGTAACATAAAACGTCTGTTTTACATACTGCCCAACAGAAATATGAGTCTGCAAACTCTACAGCAGCCTACTTTAATCCTTTATGGGTGCGGAATCCTGGATTTTGTCCATCAAAACTAAGGAGCAGTGATACATTCCCAATTAGCCTTTCATGTCCCTCTTTATCATTACTTCACAGCAGAAGTTCAGGAAATACTTTGGCCCACACTACACTGAGTTGGACGGGTCATCTACTCCAATAAATCATTTCTAATTCTGTAAATGATCATGAGCAGAAGCCCAGCACTTAAACTCTAAGACAAATCTTACACAATATCAAGATATAGAAATTTCACTTAGAAGTCCATTATTACTTTGTAATATAAGATAAATTATATTACCTTGTAATATAAGATAGTAGCAGTTACTTGTGGTAATTACCCAGGGTGCCTAAAGTACCTGATATACATTATTCCCACATTAAGGCGAGAATATGAAAAATACACAGAGAATCCCAAAAGGACAAAAAGTAACTTCGAAAACTAGAGCAGAATAAGGAACACAGAAAATAACTAACATACTATGTTGAATCCATTAAGACGGTAAATGTGTCTGGGAATTTTTAAGAGTTCTGTTTACCTATCTGAAAAGCATAGAGTTGCAAACTAATGTGCAATTATAGACAAGACTTTTTAGATGCCGGTTACTCTTAGTAAGAGCTTTAGAAACTTAAAAGATAAATCATGCTACTCCTGTCTATTTACTTAATAATTTTAGTTGAACGTGTAAGAAAGTATCATATAAGAATTTCTTATGTTTGATCAAGGGGATGGATTTTACTTGACCAGCTAGCAAAACCGGACATCATCTAGTATATATAAGCCTAAGGGGAAAAAGATATGACATGGACTTAAGACTATATTAGATTCCCTAAAATTGTAAATTTTCAGTTTAAAAAATTCAGAGAAATATCTTTGAAGTGTCATAATAACCTAACATTTAATTCAATTTGACATAGCTACTGTCTTTGCACATGCTTGTAATACTCTTCAATCTATCCAGAATTCTAAAACGTGGCTGTAGCTAGCCTGCAATTCAGTGACTGGTTGAAATCTTGACTATAAATCAGAGATTCAGGTAGCTATACACATCATATAAAAACCACAAAGCACTTGGCCTCACAGATAGGTCATTGCAAATAAAATCAGATTTAATTGTTAAATGTCATTAGAAATTCTGTGTAGACAGAGTAATTCTTCAAAATGACATTTTAGCAACATCAAATAACAGTCTCAACCTTGGGTGCTGATGTGGTGTGATAGCAAGGAGCAGGACATTTCCACCCTCACACCATTCCGGTGGGAGGGATACAGGAGAGAATACTGAAACACTTATCCCACCTTCCTCCCCCACCTGCGCCACCCCTCTCCATCCTGAACCTAACCTGCAACCACCTCACCTTTGTAGTAAACATTAAAATAAAATTTTTATAATGGACTTTCAGAAGCCAGCGACATAGCACAGCCAGTTAATCCCTGGCCTCCGAGATCAGAGTGCTGGTTGAGTTTCGGCTGCTCCGCTCCCTGCTGTGAAAACAGTGGAAGATGGCCCAAGTGCTTGGATCCTGCCACCCATGCAGGAGACCCAGCCTGAGTTCCTGTCTCCCAGCTCCAGCCTGGCCAGCACCAGCCTTGGCTGGTATTTGAAGAGTGAAATGGCAGATCCTGCCACCCATGCAGGAGACCCAGCCTGAGTTCCTGTCTCCCAGCTCCAGCCAGGCCCAGCACCAGCCTTGGCTGGTATTTGAAGAGTGAAATGGCAGATCCTGCCACCCATGCAGGAGACCCAGCCTGAGTTCCTGTCTCCCAGCTCCAGCCAGGCCCAGCACCAGCCTTGGCTGGTATTTGAAGAGTGAAACGGCAGATAGAAAATGTCTCTGTCACCACTCTGTCTTTCAAGTAAATAAATATTTTAAGAAATAGACCTTTAAAAAGAAATGTCTAAATCCTTAAATGTGCAGCATTGGATTAAAGGTTTTCACGAAAAAAATTTTTGTGAATGATTACCAGCTCATTCAAGATAAAATAAAGGAGAAAAAGTTTAAAAGAATCCTCACCAGTAATTCAGTCATAGTCTTGGTTAGAGAATGCCAGAATAAGACAAATCATGAAAGAAGCAAAAGGGACGACCAGTGATTCCACATACTGCTTATCGTAGCTATCATTCTTTTACATGCATGCACACATGTTTTTTTGTGATGTTCAGTCACATATTAGAAAATTTAAAATGCTTAGCTTCATACTTCCAAGGAATTCAAAATGTGCTGAATTAATATGAATGAAAATTAAATACAAATTATATTTTTATAAACTCATGTTTAGAAACAGAAGCAATTAGGGAGTTATTTATAGTCATCCCAAAATAATAAAAACTGAGCAACCAAGAAAACACCTCCCAAACCATGAATGCACACAAGCGGTAGCCACACTTGCACCTGGCCACCACGCAGCCTTCCCTCTTGCGATGCTGCCTTTTCCACAGTGAACAAGTGCTGCCTTAAGAAAACATTGCACAATGGATAGCGTATGACTTCAAAGGCCAAGTTACAAGGCTTGCCTCTTGCTCTCTCTTTAAACACTCTCTGGGAGAAGCCTGTTGACATGTTAAAGCCTTCAAGCAGCCCTGTGGAAGTTCTGCATGGCAAGGAGTTGATGTGGCTCTGGTTAGCAGCCAGCATCAGCTTCCAGCAGGGACTGTGAACTACCCCTGGAAGTGCATCCTGGGTCAGGTATTCAGGTGACCTGAAGCCCTGTGAGACACCCTGGGTCAGAAGCAGCCATCTAGCTAAGCCACTGCCAGGTCCTTGAACCTCAGAAACCAAGGTGATAAATGCTTGTCATTGTTTAGAGCCACTCACTTTTATAACTTGTAACACAGCAATAGGGAAGTATTATTAACATATGTTTTTAAAAGATTTGAGAAAATACTAGAGTGTCAGTAACAGAACAAAAGCAGGTATAATCTCTCAATTCCTAAACTTTTTGTAAGTTTATGTCACTTTCCAAACTTAAAAAAAAAAAAAAAAAACCTAAAATAAATAAACAACAGAAAGTAGAACTTGAAATCTGACAGGAAAGAGCTGGCATGGATTGGCTCATGCCTCGCTGGGTGGGTCACAAAGATTAGTTACTCCTCACCATGGTGTTGAGGATTTTCCTGCACACCCCCTCCCCCCCAAAAAAATGTTCTGCACCTAAAATGTTGACATATATCTTGTTAGAGTTACAAGCCAGTCTGGATTATCCTAAAATCTGCCAAGATCAGCAAAATTTTACTTCAACACAACAACTGGCTAAATACTAAGATGAAATGGACACGAAACAGCTGAATGGCCATTTTAAGGTATAGAGCAGCCGGTCCTGTATATGAACTAAAATTGAAATGTCAATGAGCTAATCATAGGTTGTGGCTAGGACTCGTTTTCCTTTTTTTTTTTTTTTTCTTTTTAATACACTGGTTACTCAAAACCATGTCAATTCCATAACATTGCAAATTGCTGTTGATGTTATATTGGGACTCTTAATTGACTGTGATGATATTCTGCCAGCTCAAACTTCAGACCAGAAAAGGTCTCCCCAAGAAACTGTTCAACCCATCTGGACAATAAGTAGCTGGACTCTATGCTTGGTATATGTTTGCAATGAAAGAATCTTGATTGAATTTGAACTGTAATACTGCATCAAGGTGGAGGAATCCACCGGGGGGAGGGGAGAGGGAGGGAGGGGGGGATTCCCAGAGCCTATGAAACTGTCACATAATGCAAAGTAATTAACAATAAAAAAAAAAAGCTCAAAAAAAAAAAGTTTATGTCACTTTCACTATTCCAGGTTTTTAAAAACCTTATGTAATATTTGGCACTGGCATGGTGGTATAGCATACTTATCCTCTACCTGCTAGCACTGGCACCCTAGGTGGGCGCAAATTCACTTTCTGGGTGCTCCACTTCTGATCCAGCTTTCTGCTTGTGGCCTGGGAAAGCAGCAGAGAACGGTTCAAGTCTTTGGGCCCCTGAACCCACACAGGAGACCAAGAAAAAGCTGGTTTGCTGCTTTGGATCAGCTCAGCTCAAGCCATTGCAACCATTTGGGAAGTGAACCAGTGGATATAAAACCAACCTCCCTCTCTCTCTCTCCCTCTCTCTGGAAAATTTGCTTTTCAAATAAAATAAATCTTTAAAAAGCAAAAACAAAAACCTTGCATAATGCTTGTTTACCCAAGTCATTCACTCACTGAAGCAATGCACACTGGATAGTAAGTGCAGGTGTTCATTATCCATGAACTCCTGCAACTTACAGCCTAGTTAAAAATACCTCACTCAAAGTGACATCACATTATTAATCTGGCAATGGAAACAGTGACATGTTCTTCCTTGTTACACCGTGTCTTCCTAGTAGGCAAATTATTCTTTCCAGAGACAAATTAAGCGATTAGTAAATGGGAAAATGCTATCAGTATAACACAAAAGTTGCACTGGCTACTGAAGATTCCCTTCACAAGAGTAGCCTTCAGCAACAAAGAGCTCAACAGCAAACAACAGCAGCCACCAGGGAGTCTCTCCCAGTGCTGGGCCACTTTCAGCTTAGGCCAGGTGATGTCGCCTCTTGGACCCATTGCAACTGCAGCCCCGCTGGCTTCAAGCCCTGCTTCCTTCTTTCTGCACTCTATCAGCACATGCCACCCCTGCCCAAATTTAAATGTTGTTGACCATTTCACTTGACCTTCTTGCGTATTTTAAATATCTACTGTTAGAGCTCACAGTTACATGAAGCTCATACCAATGTTTTGTGTCCCCAGTTCTGCAGTTACATGGCTGCCAACTTTGAGTGGTTGGGTCGCCACTGTTTACCCTATGTGCTATCTTATCTTCAGTGTGCAGTTGTGCAGGTGGCTTATTGTAGACAGAAGGCATGCATTGACTCTTAAGGAAACTTTCACCAACGTGGGACATTGCTTGTATATAATAGAGCTATTCTGGTAAACATCGTTGGGGGAAATGAGGGGATAATATTATATACTCATTAAAGTTGCTTTTATAAAAGAGCTTTTATTTCATTAATCATATCAGATATGGATTTCGTTGTTGCAATGTTAGGATATGTTCAAAATAGGATTAATATAAAGAGTACAAATTACCACTAGTTCACTGATATCATTCTAAGAACATAGTGACACATCTATCCTGCTCTCCCTCCCTTCTCCTTCATTTTAACTTTTGCAATTTTTAATCTATTTTATAAGAATAGGCTTGACATTGCACTAAAAAAAGAGATGAACAAATTAAAGTAGAAAGATTACTGTTCAACATATAGGTAATGGCTAATAACAATAATCAAGATGCAAGATGTCAATTTCTCTCATATATATTATGGTTTTTGAAAATTTTTTGGGTTTTAATATTAGTTTAACACTAATCAGAGAAAACATGACATTTATCTTTTGGTATCCAGCGTATTTCACTAACCAGTTGCATCCAATCTGTTGCAAAAGACAGGATGTCATTCTTTTGTATGGCTCCATAGTATTCCATCATATATATATGACTAGACCAGAGCAGCACACCAGCCACAATTAGAGGATTAGAGAATGGGTGTGGGGGAGAATTTTATATATATAAACTTTCTATTTATCCAGTCATCTATTGATGGACATCTGAGATTTCTGGTAGCTTTTTTTTTTTTTAATTATTCTCCATGACATCTATTCTTTAATCTTCTAATTGTGGCTGGTGTCCTGCTCTGGTCTAGTCATTTGTAGCCTGGCTTCACACTGAAAGTACTTGGGAAGCCCCTGCGCCTCCCCACCCTGCCCCACATAAAACCAACTAAATTGGACTCTCTGAGGGATGGGCCTGAGCGTCTTTGTCAGAAACTTCCTACTAGATTCAAAAGTTCAGCCAAGGCTGGCAACCACTGAGTGATTCTCACCATGGTTTTCACACTCACTCTCCCTCTATGTAGTCCTATAGACCAAACAATGTGCCATCCATCTAAAGGGAATATAATGTAGGGTGGTTTAAAACCAGTGCTATTGTATGGAGGTACAACAGTGGGGTTGGGGATACCAAAAGCCTCTTAACTCAGTCATCAGAATTGCACGGGGGAACATTTTTTTCAAAAAGAAATTCCTGAGCCCAGTGTCAAATCTAAGAATTAGAATCTTTCAGAGGTAGGAAATAACACTGGCAATTTAGCATTTACCATGTACCAGGCAATCTTGTAAGCAGCTCTAAGTATCATTTAATTTCTAGAACAACTCAAGTTCTTGGAACACAGCACAGGGAAGTAACTCACTCACAGAACATAGACCCAGGTTTCAAACCTGAGCATCCACTCGGTCATGACCTTCTGCATTACCTAGGGTACCCTTCCTTCACCCCAACAAACCAAGGGATTTTGAGGCAGCCAGTATTTGAGAAACATTTTGCAATGGGAACTTCAAAGTTAGCCATGACTTTCCTTCCATGAAATCAGGCTCAAAATCAGCAAGGTTGTCCATTACTGGGCTTTTAGTCAGACAGCGTTATCTCCTACATTGTGGAAGATTTTACAATATACTAAATTCACAGAAATTATTTTCCTCCAGAAGTCAGGCTTGTGTCCCAGATTTCTTTTCTGACAGATATAGAAATTGTACATGAAGTACTTTTTTCCTTAAATTCACACGGCAAGTTTTCAAGTCTTTTCAGTTCTGCCCTAATCATACCTGTCATCATTGTCTTTCTGCTATCCTAATCCAGATTCTTAAAATTCCATATTTACTGGCTGCCATACCATCTGAAATGCTCAATTCAGGCACAATCTCTATCCAGCAAGACCTAAGCAAATCCATACTGTATATCACTTTCGGTCTCATTTTCTTATTTCTTGCCCGCTCCCCAATTACAAGTCCTTTAACAATTACAGGCTACCTTAGGGAGAAACCCTCAATCTTTAGCCAGTATTCAAGGCTGTAACCAGCTGCACCCTACCCATCTCCAATTTCTTTCTTCTAAATTACAATATAGTACATATTTAATCCAAAACTCCTTCATAAAAAATAAGAATTCAACCTTATGACACATTTAAAATGAAAAAAAACCCTTAAATTTCAGGTTAATTTCTTAAACCCTTTTAATTAGACTCTAGCCGTCTTAGATTAAGTGTTCAAATTTCACATTACTCCAAATGAGCTGCTTTTGTTAATTGTTCTTACGCTCTGACAGAACATGTAGGAGTATGTTCTTAACACAAGCTAAGCTCTTGCATCTGATGTTTCTGCTAATCTTAAAATTAAGAGTTAATTGTGTTTCAGAGGGTACAATTATACACGCTGCCCCAAAGGCAACAGGGAGAGTTTAAGCTGTGTCTTAAGACTTAAATCTTTCATATAATCCACCAAACCAGTTTGTCAGTCTTTAATAGGGTTATTTTGCTTTAATGCTTGTAGTAGTCTGCTAGTAGCAAATGTATCCACTCTAGAAGCATATGAGCCCTTCAGAAAGTCTATGGAAAAACAGAATAAAGAGTCCGGTTTGGGGCAGGCATCTGGACTAGCAGAGGGAATGCTTCCTGTGAATGCAGGGTGGGGAGGCAGTAGCGATGGCTCAAAGAATTGGGCTCCGTCCACACACATGGAAAACCTAGATTGAGTTCCAGCACCACACTTCAGCCTAGGTCTGGTCCCCACCATTTGGGGAGTTTAGGGAATGAATCGGCCGATGGGAGTTCCTTCGCATGATCTTGTTGTTTCCCCTTTCTTAAAAAAAAAATTAAAAGCTAAGTTTATTAAACCTACATCTCATGTTTTTTTCATAGTATACATTTTCATTAACTTCAAAATTCCTCATATACATGGCTTTCAGAGATTTTACCAAAATAAATGTAGCTCTTAATTCCATGCTTCTACTAACTTTTCGAAGCAAGCTCATACAAACCAGAGAAATTTATTCACATATTCTACTAATGAAAGTTACAGTTGGTCATCTACCATGTGGGGGAGGGGGAAGTACTACTATCAAAGTGAACTGGAAAAAAAACCCCAGGATCTAATGTCCACATCAAGTAAAGTCAACCTTTCAGTTATTCACCCAAGATCCTCTGGATTTCTTATAAATGTTCTTCATTCCTCAGCAAGGACTGAGAGAGCGAGCTCTGAGGAGCATCTGCACAAGATGATGAGTTGGGTAGGCCTTGTGCGAGATGCTGGCAAATGGGCGAGTGGCATCCAAGCTGACAGACACTTTGGAGAGCCAGAGAAGCAGAGCAGGGCTCTTCGAACCCGACTAAGTTCTTCTCCTCTGCCCCGACAGCTCAACTATTGCCTTCTCGGTGCTCATCCTGAGGTTAGATTCGTTCATCCTGAAAGCTGACCCAATGAATTCTATACACTCTCATTTTGAAAAGATTACAGAATTGTGAAGATAAGGACGGAAATAAAAGCAGAAGAAAAGTGCTTCTGTAGTCTAATTTTTCGTAATAGATTTTCAGACTTGGAAGTAAGTTGGAGGCTCTAGAGAAAAATAGCAACCACAAGGGAGTCCCAAGACCTGCATATTTTGCCCCATTGCTCGTGTCCCTGGCAACAGATGAAGCTAGCTGCCCGGGAATAGCTCTCCAGCAATCAGAACAGGGCATTGCTTTCAGCAGAGAAATATCCTTTACAATCCGTATTATATCAGTCATGCAAAGTGCGCCCCACCTAGCAGCTATGGGAGAGATTCCCAAAAGTTGTTGCACACCAGTGAGATTCTAATATTTCTCCTAACTCCAGAATCCCGTCATGGTCTCCTGTGACCTTTACCAGAGTGGCCTCTGACGAACAAATTTCAAGGTCTCATAATTTGTTCTCTTCCCTCAAATACCCTGCTCCACAAACCCCTTTGGGAGAAGGCACTGCCCAACTGCATATGCGACTTAATTTTGCAGAAAGCAGCTACGTTCTACTGTGCCAGAGCCTGGCAGTTGACATAATTCATTTCACCCTTAATAGGAAAAATGCAGATAAGCAAAAAGCACGCTGGCATTAGGCAGCCTTTAAGAGCAAAATTTCCGAGAGCCTCATGTAACCAGGCTTCATTCCCTCCATTCCACCACTATCTCCTGCTCCATCTTAATCATATCCTGTAACTGGTATTCAATGGTTCACTGAGAACAGTGAAATTCTAGTTAGTGCTTAAGAGATGGAAAAAGTAGGGAATTCAGTTCAGAAGTTTTCTATCAGAAAGGTTAAAATTTAAAAGTTCTGGCACACAACATGATTAACAGTTAACTACATGGAAAATCTAGACTTAAAAAATCAAGAGTTTCTTGCATGACAAAGAAACAAGCTATAAAAATGCAATCCTGCCACCTTGTGGTACCTATTCAAAATTGCTTCATGTCACAGCAACAAATGTTACAACTTTTAAAAATACACTTATACCTCCAGGGTATACAACAGAAATAGAGAAGCTTGGCTCCAAGGTATCACAAAATAATGCTGAAAAAATAAATTGTTTCTTAAAAAAAAAATACACTTATTTGGAAAAAAAATCAACGAATATAACAATTACTTTTAAACATGAAATATTGATGTTTCATTAAAATTCAGCAAATTTTTAACTGTCGCTATTTTTCTTAATGAAATTATTTGAGGGCAAAATTAAGTTCTTTCTTTTAAGTACAGGAATGCAACTGTGTAGCAACTGAAACTCTCATGAAACTCTTAGCACCACCTTTTCCTCTAACAGCTGAATGATCAGAAAGCTGCATAGGCAGAGCAGCAAACATGTTCCTACCACCCAACAGCTGTGCTGGGCCAGTTCTACAGTATGAAACAACAATGAGCTCAGTACGGAAAACTTCAATAGTATCTTTACTCAATGTATTTTATAGTTGTTATGTTGTCAGTCTTCAATTAACCAAAAAAATTATGAAATTTTTTAATATCATATTGGTATTTTAAAAGTTTTAAGGGATTACCACTGACATTTTCAGAGTACCAGCTACCTTAATAAATTTTTCTTAGAAAATTATTTGAGTGATGACTAAGTTTCCTCTGACTTATAAAGCACTAAAGGCAAACGTCTGTCATCTATCAATCAGAAAATTCTGATGCTGATGACATTAACTGAATCATGGGAACTTTTTATGTAAGCGGAAATGGCTCATGACTAATGCTTGTTAGAGCACAAGCCTGTGCTGTGTACGTGACCTGCTCGGTCTTATTCCGCAGTGTGCACGCTGACGTTGTCTTACCAAGATCACTGAGGCTAAAGGGTTAGATAACCTTCCCTGAGGGACACAGCCTCTCCGCTGGGTTTCAGTCTTGATGACCACACTCACCAGTCCAGGGATCCACAGAGAAGGAAACAGGGATCCTCTGTTTAAAATGTTCCTGAAATGGTCATTAACTCAGCCTTATGGTTAAAACTGTGTTCCTGTTAATGACAATACTCAAGATATTCCTTCTTTAGGTTTCCTGCTTCACTTTAAAACTTTCAGGAGAGCAAGTAGAGAAAGATCATTGCATTTTTCTGTTCTAGGCATAATGTGAATTAACGTCTCAGGATTAACAAACACTCATCTTTTGCCTCATAACTACTCAACTATTTTCATGAGAGCCAGCTTCTTTTTTTTTTTTTTTTTTAACATTGCAAGCTGGTCTCAATCTGTCAGACACTCAAATCCACTGGCTTATCTAAATTTTCTCTCTTCTCTCAAACATTTAAACAAAGATTTGAATACCTGCTTTGTGTATCTAGGTTCTGGGAACAGAAACACGAAAAGGCATAAACCTTACCCTCAAAACGTGACTAGAGAGACACAACAGGACTTCACGCAAGTACCTCAAGGCAGTGACGCACAGCTGAACCTGAAGGAAAGGCAATACCCATCTTTGTGCAGCCCTTCTGCTCCCATCTCCGCATCATGTGCAAATAAAGCCTCACATCTGATTGTGTAGCTTGGCTAACAGTTTGGTCTACAGCGCAGCCTTGTACTATTAAACATGAAGATCGGTATTAATAAAAAACAATATAAAACAAAAACCTTTATCGGGGTAACAACTATGCAAACATGTCCAGACAGACATGGATACTGTACAGTCTTTTTTCTTTTCCTCAGCTAAAATGTCCAAATAAATTTACTAAATGGCTATGGGAGACATGTGGATATCATCTATAAATTCCATAAGTAAACTGAGAAAAATGTAAGATTCTGAAAAATTCAAGAAACAAATTTGAATGTCGATTTGCTTGAAATTCCTTTGTGATTTAAGCATCATGTTTGAAGGTTCCTGTACAGCCCCTCCTGTAATTGTTCCATTCTGTCTTTGCATGTAAAATAAACAGCCTTCTTTGGCCTCTCCCTAAATACTCCCATAATTAAATGTAAATTCCTCTGGAAAAGCTTCTATACTTCCATACTCAGACAAGTATCTACCCTCACATTTAAAACACCCAATAAAGAATGATTTTAGTTTAATACACACATATGCAAATATCTACATAGATACTTAAGATATAATTATGTCTCAAATACAAATGTAGATACAAAACTACAGTTTTATATACAACAATCATACAATGTGATAATTTTTTATCCTCATCCAATGTCTTTGGTAGACAGATTTGTATGAGACTTTTTCCTCCTAATTTTCCAAATTTATTTCTTCCACATTTCTCATCAAAGAAATTCCTCATGAAATCTTGTATGAGCATATATCTATGATGAGAAAATGTTGACGATAATTTATCCATTAAATATAAGCTGGACATCCTTTTATGGATTATATCTACATACAAACTACAAAATCAGAGTCCAGTGCAATGGCTCAATTGGCTAATCCTCCTCCTCTAAGAGCTGGGATTGCATACGGGTGCCGGTTCAAGTCCAGCTGCTCCACTTCCCGTCCAGCTCCCTGCTTGTGGCCTGGGAAAGCAGTCGAGGATGGCCCAAAGCTTTGGGACCCTGCACCCGTGTGGGAGACCCGGAAGAGGTTCCTGGTTCCCGACATTGGTTTGGCGCACACCGGCCCGTTGCGGCTCACTTGGGGAGTGAATCATCGGACGGAAGATCTTCCTCTCTGCCTCTCCTCCTCTCTGTATATCTGACTTTGTAATAAAAATAAATCTTTAAAAGAAAAAAAAAGAGAGATCAGGCTGCTCCGCTTCTGATCCAGCTCCCTGCCACAACGCCTGAGAAAGCAGCAGAAATGGCCACGTCCTTGGGCCTCTGCACCACGAGGGAGATGCAGAAGGAGCTCCTGGCTCCTGAGGACACACCTCTCTCTTTCACCCTCTCTCTGTTACTCTGTCTTTCAAGTCAAAATAATTAAATCTTTTTTTTTAAAGTAAGATTCAAGAATTTTTATTTGCACAAGCATAAATTTTTCCATTTGCATTTCAAAACTAATATATCATTTTTATTAATTTTTAATTAGTTTTAGCAAACTTAATTTGAAAACTTAATATCAAGTATTCTGAAGTATTTTAAATTTATTTGTAACTACATATGTAAATGAGTACTTTCGCCAACATTCAAATCAATTTAGAAAAACAGTATATATTTATATCTATACATGTAAATATATACTGTTTCCTTTAAGTATATAAACATTTATATATGTATACATAACATAAATATAATATCATATATTTCTGGTACATGAGTATTTTTAAGTCATTAAGATAGAATCAACCAGCTCCAAGAAGCATTCACAGAAATTTTTGAATGTTTCAAGAATCACGTAACTGCTATTCTAAACATACATTTGAAGACTTCTAAAGACATACTAACATACACCTAACGTTATTTCTCAAATCTGGATAAACTGAGTATTTCTAACAGAAAAGTTCAATTGGAATTCTAAATCATTTATGATTTTAAATCCATTCATAATTGCTTCAACAGAATCAAATTAAAAAGCTAATACTGTAATGTAACTAAACTAAATGAAAAGACTTTATGTTCACTTCAGTTAATGACTAAAGGGGAAAAAAAAACCTCTCCTGTCACGATGTCTAAATAATGCTCCAAATGATTTTAAAATTTTCTGGCTAGGAAAAAAAAAACACCACCAAACCCCCAAAATGGCTGACCTGAACCTACTTCTGTCCTCCAAGATGGGTACTGAGAAGCCAACTGCCTTTCCAGGTAGCAAACCGTGCTTGGGACGGAGCAGAGAGCCTTCCCGCCACAGTTACCTGAATCACAGTTACACACTCCCAGCAGCTTTATCCCTGGACTACAGCAAAGGTCTCATGGTACAGACACAAGCCTGGCTGGCCTGGGTCTCACTTCCCACCCAGGCCCAACTGACACTGGCCCCACAAGGCCGTGCAGCAGGGAGAAGTTCCAACCTTCCAGCAGCCCCTCCCGGCAGTTTCTGCTTAAAGGGCCAGTGATCCAATTTATTTATGATGACTTGTTGATTCACAGAGAATAAAAATATTAAAGCATGGTGATTTGCCCAAGGATTTAAAAAGGCACAGGAGATTCTTCTTTGGGGTTTTCCTAAGAGTGTAGAAGCTAACATATAGCCGGTGATGATCATTTTTCCTTAATACAAAACTCGGGCGCTGTTGGTGTTAGGAAAAGGACTCGGAACGGAAGGTGAAGGGCGGGTGCAGACAGAGGAGGGAGGGCCGAGGAGGGGCAGAGGGCCAGGGAGAAAAAGCAGGCAGGCAGGCAAGCCACTCTGAAACGTGTTTATGAGACACCATTTGTGTCCCACATATACAATTGTATCACTTTTCTGGAGCCAAAGTGGGGATGGGGTGGGAAACAGAGAAACACACTTCTTTACAACAATCTACTCTGGAAGGTAGGAAAAAGCTGATGATACAAACAACCAAAGGAAAATGAACACAATTAACATAAATAAATTGGATGGCATGAGTTAAAGAGACAGAAAGTGTGTATAATTTGCAGGTAGATATAAAACTTGGATTTATGAAAATAGTCTAAATTTAGAAAACTTAGACAAGTACAATAAAAGGGTCTGATATCATAAGACTGTTTAAATTAAAAATGAAATGAACTATATATCAAAATTTGTACAGTTGTGGCTAAAGCAACACTCAGGGAACATGCATAGTGTTCAATATCAGAATAAAGACTAAAAAGATCACTGACTCAAAGATATATCAAAGAGCTGAGCAAAGCAGCCAGCAAAAATAAAAATAACATTCAAGAAATAAATAAAGACAACAGCAGAAACTACTTAGATGAAAAACACGTCAGATCAACAAAGCCACAAGGTGGCGCTGTGGAAAACACCGTAACATGGACTGGGAAACCTTCAGAATAATCAAAAAAGGAATCATAAGCAATTTCAGGGATGACAGACATGTAAGCATAATTTAAAATCAACCGATTAAATGGACAACTTAGAAAAATATAGTTTACTCACACTGACAAAGAAATAGAAATCTGAATAGTCCTCTACTGCCAATAAATAAACCTAATAGGATAAAAGCTCCACAAATAAGACCCAGACTGCACAGATCTACCAGCCAGTGCAGCAAGACACTGAGTGACTCAGGCAGTGCAGGGCCTGCAACTTTCAAGACAAAGAGCAGCAACAAAGCCCACCAGGAGGGGCATGGTGGATGGCCCAAGGAGAGAAAAACCAAAAACAATGTCATGTGGTGGACACGCAACACCAACGCACGTGGACATAATCCTCTGGGAACTCCAAAAGTACTCGGAAAAGGCCTGGTGTCTTTCATTAGCAGGCAAGGTCACTGCCACTGAAACAAAGATCATACTACCACTGGAAAGCAATATCCTAACAAAAGTGTTAAGTCGTTGAGGATATAGGGATTTTAAAAATTAGCTGATTATTGACATAGTATATAGCTAGGAATGACTCAAAGTCTACTTAGCTTTCTACATTAGCATTCATATAAGCCATAGCACAACTTGCATAATTTATTTTCAGGGCATGAATATAAAACATAAGAATTATTATTTGACAGGCTCATTAGTTCTATGTCAGTCAATAAAGATATAAATTATCTGTAATTTAAAATAAACTTAAATTAACTAACAAAGCGACTCTTCTTGGATAATCACGGAATGAACACTGTCCATAGACAAGAAGCAAGGATAAAAACATTGTCAGCAAGAGAATTTATAGACCAAATGATGATCTAATTTCTCCATTATCAAGAACAAATGTCTTAGCTCTTATTTTAAAAGCCAGATTTAATTTATAAGCCAATAGAAAATTTTACATTTATTTTCTATTTTTAGCATTTATAATTTACATTAAAATACTGTTTTTTATTTATTTTTATATTTTCTAAATCATAGATCTTATTGAGAAAATTCTGGTTACCAACGGACTTAAAAATGTAAGACCATTATATGAAATTTTTCTAAATGGGATATATATAATGGGAAAAGACCTGTATAAATTCACTGCAAAAGTAAGAATTTACTATTTTTTCTTGCTATAGTACATATTCATCATATATAATAATGGTTCCAGTCCATCTCCGGGCATTTAAAATAAGCCAATGTTTGGAATGTGTAGCACACTCCAAAACATAAGCCGATATCAAACTATTTATGGAAAACTCACTCTAGCTTGTTTCCCACGTTCTATGCAGTAGTTAGTCTCTCCAAGGTCACACACACCCAGCAAGAGAGCACTGACATTCTGTAAACACACACATCCCACATGGATGGTGTGTATGTTTTCAGTCAGGTTCTCCAACACCAAAGATTAAATACTAATGAAAAAAAATTACTCTTCAGCTTAGCTCCATGAACAGACACAATGCTTCCAGAAAACACCAGAACAAGATGAACCATACTTGAACGGGAAGCATAGCAATGTATCCACAACCAGCAGCCCTAACCTTGAGTACAGTCTAGAAAATGGCTGAACTTTTGCACAGTTCAGTAAGCTCTCTCAGTATCAATACCCCAACCATTATCTTCTCCAGTAGTTGGACCTTGCTTGAAAATCGTGAACTCTTGTTAATCATACAACCTTTAAAGCTTGATTTTCTCATTTTCTGAGCCTCGAGACATAAAATGCAACCAAGCCAAGATGACCGTCCATCAGCAGTCATTCATACTAACTCAAGAATTTTGAATAAAAAGAAACAAACAGCAGCAGCAGTCACCAGCCATGAGATAACCCATCATACTCCACACTGAATCCAGTGATCATCAACCCATAATCTCAGGTTAAGATTAAGATTACAAGTTTAAGTTTTGATTATTTGAATAGTTTTCTGACAGCAAATAATCACACCATTAGAAATCAGGTAAACAATTTGTTCACATTCAGGCTTTAGATGTGTCAGCCTTGTTAAATCTGCTAACCCAGACTGGCCCCAGGATGTATCATTCTATATGTGAAATTTTTATTTCAAAAGTAGCAAAAAACAGAATATTTGGTTTTGCAACTAAGAAGAAGCTAACATGTCATTAATTCAAAGTATCCAATGAACAAACATGATACTAAATACTTTAACATTAACATAAAAATGTTAAAATTAGAAAGTCTATTGCTTGATAGTGCTTTGGCATTTTTTAAGAAAATAGGGCAAGGCTACTGATTTCACAGGAATTAGTGGTTGCCGAAAAATTCACCTCTACATATAAAAAGTATTGGCTGAGCACTGATCATATGAAAACTGTGATGGGTATTTGAGAGAAAAATTCCAATGAAAGAAACAGACACTAATCAAGTCATCAGAATATGATGCTTTGAGTTCTATCAAAGATGAAAGAGGCTAAGGTCCCAGGGATGCCAGGACTGAGTGCTGAGAATAAAGGAGTTTAGGATGATTTACATTTAGTTTTAAAGGACAGAGTGCGTCTTGGTACTAACAGTTACAATAGAACATGGAGGGGACAGATTACACAAAACCAGGAAACGATGTGGGCCCAGTTTGGATGAGAGATCCAAGCAGATATGTTCACAGGTACGGTGAAAACACTCAGATAGCTCTAAAGAATCGTTGAGGAGCAGGGCGAGAAGACACTTGCTGAGGCTGTCTCCACACAGACTAAATGTTCCGGGTTTTGTTGTTGTTGTCTTACGTAAATCATATGTTTTAGCTTTAGTTTATAACAGATAATGGGGAATGTGAGGAGCCAAAGTTCACAACCCAAGTCCCCTGCAGCAACAGGTTATACAGGTAAATCTCAAATACACATGGAATCATAAGTGTTTGAGTAAGATCTCTGGAATGAGGTAAAAGCCTGCAGTGTCAAAAAACAAATAGCAGATGATTAAAAACTAGGAATGTATCAACACTGAAGAGGATTGGAGAGAAAAAAAATAAACTCAACAGTAAGCAAATGAGGATGAAAAGAAGAGAAGAGAAAGAATTAGAAACAGGAGAGGCTGGTACGCTGGAGTCAACAGTAGGAAATGTCAGGATGTTAACAGGCAACAATGCCACACACACAGAAAGAATAGGATAAAATGCAGGTAAGTGTTCTTCTCACTTGAGACTGGGCAGTTAGGAAGTGACTAGTGGTAAATGTAGATCAATTTCTGAAGTCCAGATTGTAGGGAGATGAGCAAGAAGCAATGGCTTTCCCATTGCAGTACGACTGAGGGTAAAACAAGGAAGACAAAAGGCTGGATGGGGATTAGGGCTCGGGGTTTACACAGTTGTCCATACAGCAGAAAAAGATTAACCAGGGGCCAGCAATGTGTCACCGTGAGTTAAGTAGCACCTTGCGACACCAGCATACCATACAGAATGCAAGTTCCAGTCCTGGCTGCTTTACATCCAATCCAGCTAATGCATTGGAAGGCAGTAGATGATGGCCCAAATGCTTGAGTCCCTGCCACCCATGGAGGAAGACCAGAATAAAGTTCCTGGTCCATGGCTTCAGCCGGACCCCTCCTGGCTACTGCAGCCACTGGGGAGGGAACCAGTGGTCAGTAGATTTCATCTCTTTGCCTTTCAAATAAATAAACTTTTCTAAATAAGATAAAGATAAAGCAAAACAAGAATTAATGCATTCACATGAAGCAAAGTTCCAGAAGACACACAGGAAGGAATTAGCTATTTATAAATTTATACATGTATCTCACTGTGCTAAGAACACTAGTTTCAATCCATATAACTGTGATGTTCTCACTTTCGTTCATTCATTCAAATATTTATGAGTACTAAAAAAAAAAAAATATTTATGAGTACTACACTCAGGAACACTACTGCTACTGGCCAGTTACCACCACACTCCCATCCTACCCTCCACCACCGTGAAGGCAGCAGACACCCTCAGCTCTGGACTGTGACACTGGGAGGAAACATGAATCAGGAAATAATGCTAGTAATTTGTGAGTGGATTTTATCTTCTTTCTGTGTTCTTAGAACATCCAAAGGGTCATCCAGTTGGCCAAAATGACAATAATAGAAGATGAGGAGCGTGGACTTTGGGACCAGTGGAAACAGCATTCTTCCTTTCAACTTCACGAAAAAAAGAAACCTGTATAATTTACACGGCAACCACCTGAACCATTATTCAAATTTTTAAAAATCCACAAGCATCTTGTGACCTCATATTCCTTGGGAATGTCAGAATCTCTTTGTATCCTGCTGAAACTATAGGAGTCTTTCAAATACAAAGGATGTTGAATATCTTTTCAATCTTAATTTAATACAAAGCAAAACTTTAGACATATGTACATGTCAGAAAATCTGTGGCATGCTATTGAAAGCGGGAATTAACATTTATGCTCTGCTGGTCTACTGCACGCCAACAACGAAAACTTTGCACGTCCATTGTATAATTCGCACTGCTAATAACCGACAGAGTGCAGACTGGAAGCCCAACTAGCTTCACCCACTCTACCATGGCAGCCCTCTACTTCAAGTGACCTGCAGAAACAAACAGAATATATTCTGAACACTTGTGGTCCTAAGCCACAGATTTTTATGTCACATATCAAAGACTGCAATACCTCCAAAATATTAGTTAAGTTTTAGATATATTGATTGAAATATTATCTCTAAACACGGAAACAAATATTACTAAGAACAATGATAGCAGCTAATATTTATCAAGCGATTATTAGTGTGGCTGATGTTATGCTCCATGCTTGAGATAATTTTACTGATTTTTAAAGCACTTGCTTTTCAAAAAGCATTCAGTTACTGATTTGGAAGGCAGAGACCCAACTAGTAGAGCTAGCATCACTACCTTCCAGGATGTGCTTTATGGGGGCACAGCTGGGACTTGAACCCAGCATTCTAATATGGTATTAGGTCATCCCAAACAGCATCTTAATTTGCTATGCCAAACAAGCACCTCTACAAGGACAAAGGATGTAAGCTTCACATAATCCCATGAGGTGAGTGCTATCATTCTCATTTACCAGTGAGAAAACAGAGAGAGGCTGATAGTTCCAAAATCACAAAAGGAACAGGTGGTAAAGTCAGCTTGTAACTCAGGAAGCCCTAGCTTTAAAGATTAGCACTATTTAGTATACTATATAAAACTTTCTACATTGTCTCTCTATTGAAAAATTAAACTCCAGAAACCAGTGCTGTGGCACAGCCAGTAAAGCCACTGCCTGTGATGCCAGCATCCTATACAGATACCAGTTCAAGTCCCAGCTGCTCCACTTCCCATCCAGCTTCCTGCTAATGTGCCTGAGAAAGCAGTGGAGGATGGCTCGGGCGCTTGGGCCCCTGCACCAGCATGGGGGACCCAGAACTAGCTCCTGACTCCAGGCTTTGGACCAGCCCAGCTCCAGCCTTTGCAGCTACATGTGGAGTGAACTACCACACACATGATCTCTATCTCTGACTATCCCTTCTCTCTGTAACTCTGCCTTTAAAATAAATACAACTTTAAGAGACAAAGAATTTTTTAAAAAGGAATTAAACTCCAAAAAAGTAACCTTCTTAATTAAACATAAGTTTTCCTCCAAATTACCAATACATTCAATACTGTGTTAAAACAGATTTGGATATTTGAATGAGTAAGTAATAAGCAATAATACTGACACACAGCTTTTCATGAATAATCTTTCAGTTACAAATGAGTGGTTCAACTTGAGTTGGACTCTCAATATATTAGTCTTTATAATACAGGTCAAACAATTAACAAATGCTCAAGCATGAATAGTATATAGAAAGTCAACATAATCAGTTAGCTTTAACATCCTGAAATGCCAAGAAAAAATGATAGGAAATTTGTCATTGCCAGATGGACAAGCAAGATCTCCAAAAACTGGCAATCTCTGAACATCTGCAGGATATCATCTGAACAGCCTCAGACTCCTAGATTTCTACAGAATGGTTAACTAAGTAACAAGATCCACAGTAAAACGTTAAGACTCCCGATAGGCCATCACAGAAAATAAAAAAGTACACCCAGAAGTGATTATTGTTCAACAGTAGATGGCGCTCAAACATCACAGCCTATCAAAAATGGTCCAACTGCAATATGCATTGCTCACACACACAAATCAGGTGACTTTACATACAATTTCACTTATGCAATATTTTATACAATTTCATTTCTAGTCTCATTTTATTTTCATAAATATTTCTTTATTTTCATCTCCTAAAAAAGTAAAAAAAAGAGGGAGCGAGGGGTCAGCATATCAGCTCAACTACAATCCTGTCTACTAGTGCCTACAGCCTTATGGCTGCTGACTTATAACCCAGCTGCTCCACTTCCCGTCCAGTTTCTGCTTGTGGACTGGGAAAGCAGTAGAGGACGGCCCATAGCCTTGGGACCCTGCACCCATGTGGGAGACCCGGAAGAAGTTCTGGGCTCCTGGCTTCAGATTGGCTTGGCTCTGTCCATTGCAGCCACTTGGAGAGTGGAAGATGCTTCTCCCTGTCTCTTCTTCTCTCTACATATCTGCCTCTCCAATAAAAAAAGAAATAAATCTAAAAAGGGGGGGGAGGGAGAAAGGGATAGGGAGAAAGACACAGAGATGAAGAGAGATCGTCCATCCACTGGTTCACTCCCCAAGCAGCTGCAACAGCTGGGGCTGAACCAGGTGGAAAACAGAACCCCAAATTCCACTCAGGTCTCATGCACAGGTGAGCAGGAGCCCAAATGCTTCAATTATCTGTTGTGTCTCACGAGAGGAAGCAGAGCAGGTGGGACTCAGGTGGAAGTCCCAAGCTGGGGCTGAACTTGCTGCACCACATGCCCTGCCCCACACCTAACTTTAAGCTGAGCATATTCTCATCTTACACACAAATCCAACTTTTACAAAATCAAACTATACAATCTGTTAAGAAGTACAACAAACATACTAAAGTGTGAAAAGGGAAAAAAAAAGAATTGAAATAGACAAGCAAATTTCAAAACAGCTGAATGTTTTGAGATGTGACTGGCCCAAACATTGGAAATTATCCCTGCAGTCAAGTTAGGGAATTTCAAAAATCTCTTTAAAATCGAATTCCAGGACTTTTGCTTGTTACTGTGAAACTCTGCAGCTCCATGGAACGTCCTGATTCTCTTCTGACAAACAATGGGCACAGCCCTTCCCCTCTTCCCACGCCAGTGATTCTTCTATACTTTGTAAGCAGCAGTGCTTTCCAACAGAGAGGTATAAAGAATGTCTCTAAGGTGGACATGACAGTGTAACTGACTTAACCGGTCTGGGAAAAGAAAACTGCATAGCTATTTTGACTTTTACATCTCATGCTTGTCTTGGATGGCAGTTGCAGTTGGAGAAGGCAGGAAATGACAGAACTTATTAAAGCAGCAGCTATTACTCACGATAAATGTTATTTAATGGTTTGTGGTGTAACTCAAATCCTAGCAGCAAATGCAATTAGAGTCCTCTGTAGCACAGCCGAATCATGGTGGCGTCATGGTACCAGCTGAGGGGCTCCTTCCCACAGCCGCATCGGGCCACTCATGGTGGAGCCACTGGTCTGACGGCTCACATGCAAAGAAGCCAGGACTACAGTGCAGCTTCACCTAAATGACACTGAGCTGAGGAAAACGCACGGGCTTTTGCATCTGGACTGCTACCCCCAACACTTACACGCACACAGGACGATACTCGGGGAGTCATTATACAACTTTCTAACTCAATTTCTTCATTTATAAAATGGAAGGTTGGGTTGTAATGAGAACTAAAAGAGAAGATATAGACATGAGTCAAATACGAAAAGTTAATGACTGCTTGAGTCCATTTTTTTTTCTATATTAAAAAAGTAACAAGATACAGAAAGAAGTGACGGTGTAAATCCACTTAAGCTAATATCCACCAAGGTGGCAGTTCATAAATAAGGCATATATCTGAGGAGCATATCTGGATGTAGATAGGTGGTCCTTTTTACTACAAAAAAAGCAGTAATATTACACGTGATTCAACATTTACTTAAAATGTTAAGTATTATTATAAGTCACATATTTCCTTCCCATGAATGCCACAGCAAAGACCAAACAACTTTTTTGGAGAAACAACTTCTTAAAGCATGAGTTCTATTATTTCCCTTGAAAATATCTCAAGAGACAATTTTCTCTGTAGGTTAGCTACACCTGCCAACTGCGAAATTTCCCCTTCTTTCCAGCTCCAACAGATTTAACTTCTTCCGTAAAATTTTCTTTCTTCAAAAGACCCCCTTGTGAGGGTGCCAATAGGGGAAACGGAGCAGTTAACGCCGCTGGCCCCTTCCTGCACTGAAAACAACTGAGCAGTGTGTCAGAATCAACTCTGCCCTAACTCTGGAAAACTGCAAAAGGTCTGCAGCAATCAAGCGGATGCTGAAGCAAAAATAATGTATGGTGAAAAGCCTGCCTAAGATTTTCTTGCCCTTACTCCACACCCCTGGCATGGGGTCTTGATACTGGCAGCCCACATTCCCACTGCGGGATCCTGACCCTAGGTGCTACTGTAGGGAACTGAGCCGTGTGTGTGTGTGTGTGTGTGTGTGGACATTTCTGGCTTTACCTTTATTTCACCTAACTGTTGGAGAGCAGAAAAGCAGCTGTATAGAAGGCATCCTTCTAAAATACAGAAAGGCAAATGAGCAACTCATTGTCATCTGAGACAAAAAGATTATGGCTAAGGGACACAAAAGCTTTTGAGATTGAGTATACTGAAAGATTTTGTACCTGGTTGATTTATTTATTATTTATTTTTATGTGCTCATTTTACTATTTATATGAACATTATTTGTTATTTGTTATATATTATATATTATTCACAGATATTTCTCTTTTAGAATATAAATATTTATTATGAATTTTATTTATTTATTTATTTACTATTTGGCTTAGCAGAAGCAGGAAATGAAAGTTCAGTGAGAACAGCCCAATTAAACACTGAGGTCAACCTATAAAAACTGGGAGAGTTGTTTACTTATCTGTTTACTTATTTACTTATTTACTTGGTGGCACGAAGCTTCAAGAATTGAAGGACTTTCTGACCACAAGCTAAAGGTACAGATATGCAGAGACCACACATAACAAAATAGTCTTTACAAAAAAATTAGTTTAAGAGGGACAGGCATGATGGTTCACTGGCTAATTATTTTTCCTTGCAAGCAGTGAGATCCCATGTGGGTGCTGGTTTATGACTTGTCTGCTTTACTTCCCATTCAGCTTCCTGCTTGTGGCCTGGGAAGGTAGAGGACAGACCAAAACCTCAGGAAACTGCATCCACATGGGAGATCTGGAAAAGGCTCCTGGCTCCTGACTTTGGACCAGCTCAGCTCTGGCCATTACAGCCATTTGGGGAGTAAACCAGTGGATAGAAGATCTTTTTCTCTGTCTCTCCTTCTCTGTGTAAATTTGTCTTTCCAATAAAAATAAGTAAATCTTTTTAAAAGTAGTTTAAGAAAGTAAACAGACAGAACTCAGAAGAATAACAAATCCTAAGGGTAAGAATGTGATCTGCAGAGTTAGCACACATAATAATTAAACTGTTCAATTTTCAAGAAAATGTACAAAACACCTATTCACAGAAGAAAATTAACAAGAAACTGCACTCAATATTATATTTACTACACAAAAACTTTAAGTATACTCTAAGGGTTTATGGAAACCATGGACAAGGAACTAAAAGAAACTAGGAGATGATGTCTCACAAACCCAGACTATAAGAGAAATGTTTTAAAGGAACCAAAGAGAAATTTTAGAATTAAAAAGGCATAATTGCTGAAATGGAAATTTCCCTAAAGATTTAACAGCATATTTTAACAGATGAAAGAAAGTATCAGTGGGCTTCAAGATAGGTCAAACAGAATTCCTGAGTCTGAAGAACCCTAAGAACAAACAAAACAGAGCTTAAAGAGCTTTGGCATACCATCAAGCTTATCAATAGACACACATAACGAGAGTCCCACAAGCACAAGAGAGACAGAAAAAGAACTGAAGGAGTTATTTAAAGAAACATTGAACCCAAGTTTTAAAATTTGCTAAAACATGATTTTATGCATCCAACAAGGTCCATGAACTCCAAGAGAGAGAAAAAAAAAGGGACACAAACCAAGACACACTGTAATCACACAGTCTATTTCAAACAAGGAGAATTTTAAAAGCAAATTTCCAGGCATAAGGGATACTCGATGGCCTTAACAACAAAAACAAACCATGGAACCCATGGTGTGGTGAGATGACATATATAAAGTGCTATATATATACATATATATATATATATATATATTTTTTTAAGTTGAACAGGAATTCTATACTTAGCAAAACTATCCTCCAGGAATGAAAAGTTAAGACTTCTCAAGACATCAGTGCTGAAGGGACTATTCCGTTGCTAGTAGAGCTGCCCTGCAAGCAATGCTGAAGTTCCTTTGGAGGAAGGGAAAGAAGAGAGGACGATATCATCAAATCACACTGAGAAATAAAGAACGCATGTGCAGGTAAGTACATAGACAAATAGAAAAGTCACTGCTGTGGTGGCTGGCAACTTTTTCTTTCCTCTGTGTCAATATACACACAAAATAATCATAAGTCTGCTATGGTGACACATTGGAAAATATACTGTGTGTAACAACAACAACAACAAAAACATGAAAATGGATTGATGCATGAAGAATCCAGAAATGAGACTATACAAAACTATAGAAAACTGACTTTAGACAGGGTATCAAAACTATCCAATGTGGAAGGGATTGCCTCTTAAGCAAATGCTGTTGGCACAACTATAAACTCAACATGATTGGATCCCTATGTCCTATCATATACAAAGTTAAGATGGATTAATAATCTGTTAATCGAGTTAAAACTTTAAAATTTTTGGTAATTTTTTTCCAGTTGCTCAACTGAATAATTTATGAATTACACTTAAAAAAAGATTTATTCATTTATTATTGGAAAGTCAGATTTACAGAGAGGAGAGACAGAAAGATCTTCCATCCACTGGTTCACTCCCCAAGTGGCCCTAATGGCCGGAGCTCAGCTGATCTGAAGCCAGGAACCAGGAGCTTCTTCCGGGTCTCCCATGGGAGTGCAGGGTCCCAAGGCTTTGGGCCATCCTCCACTGCTTTCTGAGGCCACAAGCAGGGAGCTGGATGGGAGGTAGGGCTGCTGAGACATGAACCAGCACCCATATGGGATCCCAATGCATGCAAGGCAGCTAGGCTACCATGCCAGGCCCCAAACTATAAAATTCTTAAGAGCAAAACAATGTAAGTAGGGGCTAACATTGTGGTGTAAAGCCTCAGCCTGCCACACTGGCATTCCATATGGATGCAGGTTCAGTTCCCGGTTGCTTCTTTTCTGATCCAGCTCCCTGCTAAAACACCTGTGAAAGCTGTGCAGGATGACCCAAGTCCTTGGGACCCTGCACCCACATGGAAGACCCGGAAAAAGCTCCTAATTCCTGGCTTTGGCCTGTCCCATGCCCAGCTGCTGTGATCATTTGGGGAGTGAACCACTGGATGGGCAATCCCGACTCTGCCTTTCAAAGAAATAAAATCTAAAAACATAGGGTACACTTCCATGATCTTGGATTTGACAATGGATGTTCAGATATGTCGTCAGTATATAAATAAATAAATATATGTATATAAATGTTTACCATCAGTAAAAGAAACAAATCAGTTACATCAAAATTTAAAGTTCTGTGCATCAAAGAATATAATCAACTAAGAAAAACATAACCCAATCTGAGTCAAATAACTGATAACAGAGTTGTATCTAAAATATATTAAGACAAATTTTACAATCCAATTATAAAATGAGTGAAGGATCTAAGTAGATCTTGAGTGTGTATACCTAGAAATGAAATTAAGATGATATACAAAAGGCAAACAGTGCATGAAAGGTGCTTATTATCAGCCATTGGATATATAAAAATCAAAACCTCAGAATATCACTTCATACCCAGTAGGGTGACAAGAACTAAAAATACAGAAAGTAACAAATTCTGGTGAGAATATGGAAAAAGTGGAGCCCTCATACAATAGTTGGAGGGTAAAGTAGAATAACCACTACGAAAAAATCTGGCAGTTTCTCAAACAAAATTACCATACAACCCAAAAATTCCACTCTTAATTATAAACCCAAAAGAACTGAAAGTAGGTAGCTAACATACTTCTCTATGGATATTTATAGCAGCAGTATTCATAACAGCAAAGAGCTAAAAACAACTCAAATATCCAGCAATGGATGAATAAACAAATGTTTGCACATATTTTTGTACAGGATATAATCCCTGTACATGAACCAAGCACAGATGCATGCTGTCAGGTGGACGAGCCTTGAAATCACACACCAAGTGAATGAAGCCGCACTGCATGATTCCAGTCCTGTGAAATATTCAGAAGAGGTAAACTACTGAGACCCAGTGCAGCCTGGGGCTCCCTGGGGATGGCCATGAGACAAAGAAGAGAACTGCAGCTTCACTGGAGTTTTCTTTTAATAATGAAAATGTTTTGTAACTTGATAAAGCTGGTAGTTATCCAACTCTTTCAACACATTAAATGCCATGGAACTATGCAGCTTAAAATGCAAAAAAAAATTGCAGCTCAATTTACAATAGCTAAGAAATGGAATGAACCCAGATGTGTGTCAACTGATGATCAGATAAAGAAAATGTGGTGTATATATACACTTTGGGATACCATTTGGTCATAAAAAGGAAAGAATGAAAGCCTGTCTTTTGTAACAAAATGGAAGCAACTGAAAGTTGTTTAGGTTAGTGAAATAAGCTAGTCTCAAAGACAAAAATATTTCCTCTCTTATGCAGCAGCTAATACAGAATACAAGAAAAAAAGATAAAGGAACAAAATGGTCAGTTTGGGATATGATTGCCAGTTTTAGCCTGCCTTTACACTCCAGTAAAACTGTGGTCTTCCTAGTTTTTAGTTGTTGAACACTATTAGTGACAAATTACACCCGAGAATATAGACTGGGTCAAAACCATGTGTTTGCAAAAACTGATGAAGAGAGGGGAAAAAGAGAAGGGTATTTGGAGGGAGCAGAGGAATGAGTGAAAGGTGATTGTCTTCTTGGACCAGTACCTATGGAATGCACAAAATTAGTTCGCTAAGGATAAAAAAAAATCTGTGAAACTGAGAAACTTTGCTATATTTAAGAAGACTACTAAAACAATTCTGGGCCTCAATCAGCACAAATTATCTTCAATTTCTTTGGCCATCATCCTTCCCATCTCATCCGGGAAGGAGGCAGGGGGTCTTGAGAACGCCACCTGAGAATCCATTCCCTCTCCTGCTCCTTGCAGCTGTTCCTGCCTTCATCCATCCAGTAGAGGACCAGCGGCACTCACTCAACATACTAGTTTCCCAGGTAGTCTGCAAACAGCATCGTTCCTCACATTTAGTCCCTTCCCCCAGCTGCTGCCAGATTTTGTCTTTCCAAAATGTAATTCAAATCCTCTAAATTTTCTACTTAAAATCCTCTCTGCATATCATTATAACTTTTAACATACAGTGAAGCACCCTTTCCCAACACTCAAGATTTTCTTCCTATACTAGCCTCTTTCTACTTCTTTTGTGTCATCTCCTGTCATTAGCTCCCTTCTCCTGGTACATGTAAGGTATACGCTTCCTGTTTCAAAGACCTATGCTTTAAATTCACGCCAAGTGAACGAAGTCGCATTGCGTGATTTCATTCATGTGAAGTATTCAGAACAGGTAAAGGTCTTGGTGTTTACTTTGCCTGGGAAATCCTTCCCAAGTGAAGGATACCTTAAAAATTGAACTCGATATCTCCTCCTCTGAGAGGTTTCTCCCCAGGTCCAAACTCAATAGTTCTCTGAGCAGAGTTTTCTCATTTTCACACTATAATGTAACTGGCTTACTGTGCTATACTCTGGAATCAATGCCCTAGCCAATTCTGAAAGCAAGAGTCAAGACTTTGATCATTCTATCACATGTATCCAATCCAGCAAATGTTCCTCCACTAGTTCACTTTAGAGAATGTGCTGCCATCCCGTGCCACGTCAGCACTGGGTCCTCAGGGCTGCCCACTGTCTCAGAGAACAGTGAACAATTTGTATATTTCTGCTTAGTGGTCTATCCTTCAACTCATTACAGCAAGAGTTCTGACTTGATGAACACATTAATTCATGCAGGAATATTTTCTAGTCTTTATTTAAAAACTGAATACTGGTCTATGTCAACCTGAGGAAATGTTAAAAATGCATTCATTCAATGAGGCTACTGCCACAGTAAAAATCCCTTTAATATCTGAGATGAAAAATCTAACAGGAAAATTTAACTGCTCTCACTTTTGAGAGATTTTTAGGGACAGGTCTAAAGTGACCCTCCATCTTCTAACACTGTGGATCTTTCTGAGTCCATTGCCCTGTGACTGGAAACACATCTACTGGTAAAATTAGATTCAGAATTATTTTTCAAAGGAAGTATTCCTACTGTTTTCCTTTTATTACCGCTAAACATACTAGAGATTTGAGGACATTTTGACCATCTGAATTTGAAAAGATTCAGCAAACCCAATCTGGACCAGAAGACATCTCTACATTGGCAATTCTGGATAAATTATTTTGAAATCTCTCTCTCTCTCACACACACACACACACACACACGCACACACACACACATTCCTCATAAGACTGTACTTGTATAACAAACCAAAATTACATCTTTTCAGTTATTGGGATTACTCACATTCTAATTGTTTGAAATCAATTTCAGAAATACAGCAAACCCATTCAACTCCCTCACTTTGATGTTCCTGCAGGGAGACTAAGAGGTAGTAAATCCACAGTAGGCAGTGTGGGGAAAATAGCAGATAGAAAATGGACAAAAAGCCTGCCAGGCAGGCAACAGTAATTAGGCAAGTGGTTGACATGAGGGAGTTGTAACACAAATCAACAGCTATCCTAGCAGATGAGACACCGCAAATTTCACACATCACAGTTCCAAAGGCTTAGCATCATAAAGGATAAAATCAAATCCAAGTAGCCCAAGTACCTGAACTGGACTTATGATTGGGAACTGATCATTGGAATAAGGCAACATACTTGTTATAAGTGCTGAGAGATAAATCAAAGTAGCAACTACCCTAGCTGCTGAATCTCCCAATGTTGAACTTGTCAGTCCTAAAATCAGACACTGTTCTAGAATCTGGGCTGGAGGGTGGGGGGCAGGGAATGAGCATATTGGGGAAATCAAGTAGAGATGAAGGAAGATGACCAAGGCAGTCATACACAGGATGAACTCAGAGAAGCACAGAGTACAGGATGAAAAAGCCAAGATTATATAAATAAATACATAAAAATTTTTTCATGTACACACTATCAAAGCCACAACAATTGGGCCTGGTGCAGTAACCTAGTGGCTAAAACCTCTCCTTGCATGCGCCAGGATCCCATATGGGCACCACTTCCCATCCAGATCCCTGCTTGTGGCCTGGGAAAGCAGTTGAAAACAGCCCAAAGCCTTGGGACCCTGAGCCCATGTAGGAGACCCAGAAGAAACTCCTGGCTCCTGGCTTTGGATGGCTCAGCTCTAGTAGTTGCGGCTACTTGGGGAGTGAACCAGAGGACAGATCTTTCTCTCTGTCTCTCCTCCTCTATTTCTAACTTTGCAATAAAAATAAATAAATGTATTTTTAAAAATCCCAGCAAGGATACAAAGTCACAATTTATTAAAACTGTGTGTGCAACAGGAAGTAAAAGATTGAGAAGAAAGCAATGCTACTATATGAGCTGATACTCACCGAAACAGTTCTTTCCAAATCAACGAATCTGTGATCGACAAATTTTACAAATAACCTAAAACTTTGATATGTCACTCTCGATCAAATGAAATTATCCCTCAACTTGCCATCTTTTGCTGTGATATCCAGTTGCCATTTCTTGGTTGGTAGAAATTTGTCTCCCTCTTCTCCCCCAACCCCCAGCTCACACCCTGTTTCTCCCATAGGTTCAATATGGTATTTGTAAGTTTAGCTCACTTGGATAAATGTATCAAGAGCATTTGTTTTTCTATGTGCAACATCCTTTCAGATGTTCAGTGCCTTTCTGATGGATAAATAAGTTGTTCATTTTCCTGGTTCCATTTGGTCCCAGAGACACAAAGTAATTGGACACTTAGTTTAAAATGGAAAATACTTTCTGATAATCTTTGATTTCTCTTGACCTGAAAATCTCTGCCTCTGACCAGTTAAGTTGCCTTCATTTTTCATCATCCAGCAACAATAACTGCTAATGCTTCTTAGGCCTTTTTCATGCTTGATCATGTAGTAACTCATCTAATCATTCATTGGGACCACACCACACACAGGAAGTCAGGTGGCTGTTTCCTCAAGGATCGAGCATGACCAGCACCATCCCAGAGCAAAGTCACTTCATTCATAGACACCGCAGGTCGCCAGGGTTTGAGCTTCCCAACGAATCTTATTTTAAACACTGTACATCACAAGCAACCCCACAAGCAGATTATAATGATCATTCTCCATTTGACAGATTAGGAAACTGAGGCCAAGTGTGAGTGCCCTGACTAGGCACACCTGGCTAGCAAGTGGTGGAATCAGAATGAAAATTAGTCTACTTCCTGAGTTCTTTATACTACTCCAGTATGTCCAGGCCAGAAATTCTTCCTTTGTGTTGGCAACAAGGACCTAATCTTTACAGCACTGCTCTTTTTAAAGTTTTTAAATTATTTCAGCTGAATAAATTTGTCTCACAATACGACTATTAAAAATTTATAAAATAAAGATCATTAAAACTTTCCTTACACTGTCACTGTATAAGTCTCACAAAAAGTATTCAGAATTTAATTGATCACTGCCACCATCAATAACAGCCATAAAAATGTCAAAGAACCAAGAGTGAATTCAAGCAAGTAGGACTAGGCTACCTGGCAAGAGACTCTGAGCAATCATCAACGTTCAGTAAATATATGCTAATAAAATCATGCCTTACATTTTGAAATTTAAAAGTAAAAATATGGGCACCATTTACAGAACATAAACATATCTACAGTCAATACTTTTTAAGCAATCCTAATACACAAATAGCAAGATTGACAGTGCGGCAACTTTACATTGTAGTTCCTTCTGATGGCTTCTAATGTTCCCTCTCAGGTAACCTAAAGTACAAATGGAAAAACAGAGTACAGAGGGATGACATAGGTAAAGATTAAAGTCTCTAAGGAATTTCTTGGGGATCTAGTTTACAATCTATCAATCTAGACTAAAGTTAACATGGCAGGAGAGAAAAGAAAATCAATGACTTCTATCAAAATGATAGGATGCTGTACATAAATATCCTTGAATTTTCATATTGTTGTCATTGCTAATTGTTTTGCACATCATCCAGTAACCCAAAATTTTTCTTCAAATAGGGGTGGGGGAGAGATACAATAGAGAATATAAAAATCTTTCAGTATTTCCAACTCTGAAGCAGAGAAAACAGGGAAATTCACTTTCAACACGAAGGTTGTAAAGACGAATCAAATAAACAGCAGCACAACTTGGCCAACTGATGAATAGGTCATTCTGCTGCCAATGAATATTTCAGCACAATGACTTGATACCTTTCCTCCTTTTACTTAGAGGAGGATTCATTACAAAAGCTTGGGTATGTAGATTCTTGAATATATCTCCATTTTAAAATACAGATACTTAGGATATCTTAACATTAAAAATGTTGGAAATTCATTCATGATAAAATTAGAAGACAACTAAATCTTAACTGCTTATGAGCATATTAACATAAACTGGAAATTTCATTGTTTTAAACTATGTAATATATTTTAACCTTATTATAAAAAGGGCATTTAAGTTATAGCTTAACTGGCAAGACAGAAACCTCAGAATGATGCAAATGTTCTGTCAGTTTCTTGAAAGCCTTTAAAAATTAGGTTAAAAAATACTCAATATTACCAAATGGAATGTACTAAGAAATTTAGTTAGGTTTTTTCTTACTGGCAAAAATTCAACAATTTCTCCTCTTGAGTCAGAAAAATACAGTCAGTATTTAATGAATATTTCTTCTGTTTTCCCATGGAAACCAAACACTACTCTATTTCACTTGCTGTCTAGTTTTTGAGCTTTCTTAAGTTCCTATTAAAACTCTCATGCAAACTGATAAAAGTAATTTAAGTGAAATGTCTTCAACCACGATCAGGCTTACTATTTCTTCAAAGATCAAAATGGTGTCCAATATTTAAGCATGAAACATTACTGTAAGCTTACACAAGAAAAATAGCAAAGTTTAATCCTAGACATCTTGTATTCAATTCTAGAGCTACTCAAGAGATTCTACTACTTGCTAGAAAAAATATATAATATGTAAGTTGGTTTCAGAATGGAGCTTAAAACCAGTGTCCTTGAAGGAAGGTCTCACATAACTGGATCGTTCTACTCGGTGATACTTGGAATTTTCTTCTCCTTTGTGTGAAAACTGTTGCCCAATGTTTCTTAGTATTTGGTGCTTTTTCAGTAAACACCAAAGCCAACATCCAGGGGTTCACTATTTCATCATCTTTGTATAATTCTGCTTAAGATTTATACATTTGTAAAATGACATGGTTTTCTTTACCCAAACCATATAATTAAACAAAGAAATAGTATACTCTGCTATTACATTATTCCAGAAAAACTCTGTGACCTCACTTTACAACCACTGAACTGACTCCATGCAAGCTTAAACAATCCTATTTCAAAGCCAATGCAAAAGAGTTGTTAATGAACTGGGCTTTTCAACAAATTTGTTTTATTCGGTAAATACTTATTGAATGCCTACTCTGCGTAAGCAACAATGTTAGATTATTTTACCCAAAGAACAGGACATTCACTGCCTTCAATGAGTTCAGAATAGGGGAAATCACATTTTCATCTGTTTTTTTCTTTTTTAAACATGTCAGTGAAAATCTCGACAATCTGAGATTCTACGGTAGACTATGTCAGCCAGTGGATTCTGGAGATATTTCATCATGCTTGGAATGGCGAGACTGGCAGCAATTCAGGGCTGTTGAACTGGCAGCAATTCAGCAACGGGCTGTTGAACTATCAAAATGATTTGAGCTGTGCCCTCACAGCATGCCCCAAGTCAGGGACCCTGGGATGGGTGGGGCTTCTCCTTTATCTGCCCGTTTACCCCCAGATACAGAAAGAAAAAAGAGAGAGAGAGAGAGAGAGAGAATGTGGAAACAATGGTATTACCCATTTTCCTGTAGCCCTTGACAATTGGTGTCCTAATCAACTATGTAGATTATCAAAATAAAATAATTTAAAAAACATGCAATACTAGAAAACATCTCTAAAGTACAGGTCAGTTGTTTACGTATTTTAGGTATATTTCACTTACTCTCCACAACAGGCATGTAGGCTAGGCACTATTACTATTCCCAACCTCTAGCAAAACCAAGGCCAAAGGAAGTTGAGAAATCAGCTCAAGTCTGACACCAGTTAGAGGGACAACTGGATGTGAACACAGAGACAGCAGAGTTCATGTGTTTTAAGCTGTCTTGCCTTGTTGCCTCACAAATAATGATGGATGTCTGAAGAAGTTTGAGTGGAGGTTTTTCAAAAGTAACAACAAAAACATACAGAATCTCCAAAAGATCATATCGAGCAGAACATGAAATAGAGTCCCCAAAGGACAATGTGAGGTCCAGGGGAAGAGCGGATGGGAATTCTGAGTAAAGGAAAAGCGGCTAGTGGAGCAAACTAAAAGTCTGCAGAAGTTGGCTAAAAGGAAACAACAGGAGGCCAATGAAGATTCAGAGCTTTGCAAGTAAGAGGTTTTCATTCCTGTGTGATTGGGAAGGAGATAAGAAGGCTTGTACCCAGTTTGGTTAGTAAGGTTTTTTCCTAAAAACAATCCAAAGGAGTCTTGGCAGCCTAAGCTCTGGGGTGACAAGACGCATATGCGAAAGCACGACACACTGTAGAATCAGAGAATGGATGACTGCGGGAACAGTGCCTGCTGTGTCCCAGTTCCGGGCACGGTGGAGGCAAGGGTCATCAGGCTTTCGAGCCTGGATGACTGGAAGGTTGGGACAATAATCAACAGAAGCTACAAGCTTCAGAAGGGGCTTAGCAATTCAGAACAGGCCAGTAGGAAAGAAGCCAGGGTTGAAGATAAAGATCTAGAGTCACCTGCAGTTAGGAACAGTGGCAAACGCTTCAGGAGTACGATGATGGAAAGGAACAGAGAGGACGACTTGTACAAACCCACACATAATTTGGAAGGAAAGACAAATACCTAAAAAAAAGTAGGTAAAAATAGCACAGGTAAGTGTTGTATGAAAGGAGAGAAGGTTAGCATTTCCCTTGACAAGGACGGAAGAGGCCCTTGGGCCTGACAACACACATACAGTTAAGGCATTGCTACCTACTTGATGGCATCTAATCACTATTTTTTGATCATCCATAAGAGATGGTTTGATTGCCTGTAAATACCTGAGATTATACGTGTCCCTTTCAACACTTTTTGTTATATCTCATAGGTAATGATGTTCTAGTTTCAATTCTATTTTCTTCAGTTCACATGGGACATGCAGTGGCAGCAATTTCTATAAGAAGGTTTTTATTTTCTTTATCACTCTAGTGATGCATTGGTATTTTTGTAGCATATTTGTTAACTTCATGTTGATGAAAATTTACTTTTTTCTCTCTGTTGTGCACTGTGTTCACTGGCTCTGTATTTAAGGGGATGTGTAATGGAAGTGTAGCAGAGACTGACATGTTCAGATGTGCAGATAAAGTGAAGCATGTCTCTGTGTATCCAGACCAAAGACGGACTCCCAGTGAAACAGTTGAAAATATCCTAACAGTAAGATGCTGGACTCTCCGATATTGTCCATGCCCACAAGGTCGGGGGACATTTCAATAACAGCATGATGATCTTCAGACTGTTCATGGAGGACCACCCACTGCAATACTTGAGGGAAAATCAATGAGTGGGGGGGAGTAGGGCAGCCAGGGCAGGGGCATGGGAAATTCCAGAGCCTATGGAACTGTACTATGGAAGCAATAATAATAGAAAAGATTTTTTTTAAAAAATAGCAGAGGTAAGAATAAAACTGCAGAAGTGTGGTGTCAAAATAAGGGACATCGCAAGGGGCCAAACACCAAGCTTCAAAAGGACTGTCCTTAGAAAATGTACCAAAGAACACAGGAGCTGAATGCTTTTCAAAATATTACTCAAGGAATTACTTTTCAAAAATCTATTCCCTAAAGCAAACATAGGAAGCTAATTTAAAGTAAACAAAATAGCAAATTCAAACTAAACAAATTACACGACTTTAACAGACTGGAAAAGAGAAGAGTTGCTAAAAACATATGAAGTTGCAATATAAATAAAATGTACAGCTCCCTACAGTAATAGCTTCACTCAGTATTGAAGTATTTAAAAGGCTGCCTTGTGGAACAAAATACAAAGTATTCAAAGCAATTTCACTATTGTCTCAAGTCCCTTCAAGTATACGTCGTCAATTCCCCAGTTCATTCACTCCCCCTGGAGTACATCTCTGTCCTCAGAGCAGCAGGCAACTCAGCAGAACAAATGCTCAAGAAGTTACAGTAATGAAGTCAACACACAGAGGGACTCCCTGCCCGGCCCTTGTGAACCTCTCTGGAGGCAGGCTCTCGGGAGGAATCTCAGGACCTTTAGCTTGGAACCATAGCTAAATCTATGAATAATATGTAACTAATGTCACAAGAACATATCCAGAATAATGTGTGCCTAAAATGTGCATGAAACTTTCAAATCTCATCTATGAAGTGAAGGAATAATTGATTGGGAAAGAATTAGACTAAAAGTACGGTGTTGGTAAGATGGCACTTGCAGTCAAAAGAAACTAAGAAAGGGGTTTTAAAAAAAATTTTTTTTTAAACTGTAGTGCCTAGATTACTTATTCTTTGTATCTATATAATAAGAATATATTTCTGGACTCACTAAACTATCTAAATTAGAGATTAGTTGGTCTTACAGAATGTTCAAAGATAGTGATGGTGAACTTGCCAGATTCACATGCAAATTATACCCAGCCTGGCTTATTTAGCTTGAAGTGTGACATTAACAAATCCATCATCTGATAACTCTCACTGTTCAGCACAGTAACCCTGGCCAATTGAGTTTAGAGTTATTGCACATGGTCACATAGAGAGTAGAAAAAAAGAAGGCCGTGAAAGAATATTGCAATGCCACCACGTTAACAGGAAAAGCTTAACTCATCTGCCTGTTTCCACTCTTGTTCCTTTACAGACTATTTCTCCATCCTGCAGCCAGGGTGATCTTTTAAGAGCAGATCATGCTACCCTCCCCTCCCAGCTCCAGTTAAAAATCCCCCAACAGAGTACAGAGCGTAGTTGGAACCCAGCATCTGGTCCTCATTTCCCCCTGCAGCTGCGCCTCACACCACTGTCACCTAAGCCTGCCTTGTGTTCCACAGCAAATCAAGCGCCTTCCCGTGACCAAACCTTTGGACCTCTGCCAGCATGGAGAGACAGACACACAGACCAAGACGTTCTCATGCCTAAGAACTTACAAGGAATCAAACACCTCAGTCAAACCAAACATAAATTTCTTATACAAGAAGTAACAGGTGAGCATTCATCTTAGCACAAGATACTAAGTTTAGCTAAGATGAAGACGAATGCATGAAGAACTATCAAAGGTACTTCAGCAACTACTACATCCAAGGTAAAGCCAAAGAGTGTACTTTCATACCTGGATAAGCCAGTCAAATTACTAGAAACAAGTAAGTTAGGATGGCAAAATTTATGTTATGCTATTTTACCATTTAAAAAAAAGGTTAGGAAAGTTTCAATATAAATTTAAGACAAAGTCTATAGGTTCTTATGCTGAAGAACATAAAAGCTGAGAACACTGTTTTCTAGATCTATTAAATAAAGTATGCTCATTTGGTCACCATTTTGAACTAAAGAAGAAAAAGCAGATAAGTGAAAGAACGTATAATTTTGACATGTTTACCTTCACTGACATTATTAAAACAAAATATTACATAAAATCTAGAACATAAGCAAAAAAAATTTAAAAGATAGTAATCCAAGAAGGGGAAATGAATAATCTCCTATGTTGCTACACTAGAATCAAACCTCCTTTGAAAAGAAATTGAGTCAGTATGCAAAAGAATTGTTTTTTAAAGGACTTATTTTTACTGAAAAGGCAGACTTTCAGAGGAGAATACAAAGAAAGATCTCCCGAGTTGGTTCACTCCCCAAGTGGCTGCAACAGACACAGCTGAGCTGATTTGATCCAAAGCCAGGAGCCAGGAGTCCCCTCAGTCTACCATGTGGGTCCAGGGTCCCAAGGCCTTGAGCCATCCTCTAATGCTTTCCTAGGCCACAGGCTGGCAAGTGGAACAGCTGGTACATGAACTGGCATCCATATGGTGCCGTATGAAACTTGCAGGCAGAGGATTAGCCAGTTAAGCCATTGTGCTACCCATTCATTAGGAATCTTGAAAATAGTTATGCTAAAGGATGATGGTTCAAATCCTTTGGCCCCTACACTCTCATGGGAGACCCAGAAAAAGCTCCTGGCTCTTGGCTTCAGATCCATTCAGCTCTGGCTGTTGTGGCCATTTGGGGACTGAAACAGGATAGATGATCTATCTGTCTATCTATTTCTCTCTGTTACTGACTTAAGTTAAATAAATCTTTTTTAAAAAATGGTTACGCTCTTTTTCCCAATAATTTCATTCCTATAAATTAACTGTAAGAAAATAATCCTGAATGCATAAAAAGCATAAAGCACAAATATGAATGTTCATCAGGTACTATGCACAATGAAATAATGGAAAAAATGAAATTAGTATCTGGTAATAAAAGAATATTTTTATTTCTGTTTGTTTCTACCTATTAAAAATGTTTCTGAAATTGTGACAAGATGGTTTAAAAATTAGGCAAGTTGTACAGAACCAGTATCATTTCCAACATGAACAAGCATCTTTGCCCAGGATTTTTCTGCTTTTCTACATCTGAGCTTGTAATAGTCAGAAGCAAAAAGCTATCTTAAGAAATAATTCTAATTCATACTCAGGAGGAAAAAATAAGGGAAGCTAAACACTTTCTAAGACATCCCCACAGCTGTCAGTTTTCACTGTTAAGGTTTTGGTACTCTAAAATAAGGAGCTAAGCCTAGTTACATCTAGTATGTAACTGGTTAACAAAGTATAGTTGTTTAAGACAGCATTTTTTTTAAAGCCAATCCATTTACAAGCTAGCTTTCTAGGATGAAGCATACATAAAAGGCACAATTATTTAACAATCATGGAACAGTCAGCAAACCTAAAAAGCTAGGGCTCTATGAGGCAGTACTTGATTTTATTGTTTTAAAAATGCTGCCACACACTAAATGCCTTTAAATAAACTACTACAGAAAGTAGTAGAAATGGTTTCATGAGAAAGACAGACTTTAATTCAAACATTGAGGAGGTCATTTGAATCGGTCAGGTGAGCAGTTGGGAAGCCAATTCAGGTGATAGGAACCGCCAAAGTCAAGGCCATAATTAGAATCTTCTATTCCATAATAGCTGATGTTCAGGAAAGTTCTACCTACAGCCTGTTGTACTGCTCATTCTGCATTTATTTTCTGGGCAATTAAAGCTACTCTCATAACTTTAACTATTACCACTAAAATGACAGCTCCTACACCAATACCTTCATTTTGAAATCTTATCCCTAACTTCAAAATCAAATTCAAAAGCCTATTTGCCTACTCTAGCTGAATGTTTCAAAATCAACATGCTTATAATTGGTTGTTCTTTCTCTAAACTTTGTATTCCAATGTACTCTATTTCTGTAAAAAGAACCATTTCCCATCGTGATAACCATTTTAAATTTACCATTTTTCATCTGCCATTTCTCTGTAACTATAGCCATCAGAAGTATTTCCTAAGTCAGCCTCCTCATTTCCATCTCTAAAGCCTCTGTCCTAATTTAGGTCCACATTAAGTTTCTTCCTAAATCCTGCAGTTGCCCTAGTTGATATTCTTGCCTGTAATCTGAACTCTCGATGCACTTCAGAGATTAGCTTCAGTGTCACCCCCTAGGAATGCCTGAACTAATCTGGACTTCACTGTGACAGAGCACACAGTACTCCTCTGCCTCTCCTGTCCTCACATCATCTAACGTTCTTTCAGAGGCAGTCTATGTTAAGTTAGTTCCTGCAGGGACCATTTCTCTTATGCTTCCTCATCTATGGATTGTGATTTAGTGCATGCAATCTGATTAGAAAAGATTACTTGGATTGTATATCTAAATGTGTATCTATTTCCTTTGTAAAATGTAGGTGGGTACTTTTCGTGAGAAATATTAGACCAATTAATTTAAATCAACTGTGGGGGTTGGCATCACAGTGTAGTGGGTCAAGCTGCCCACCTGTGGTGCTAGAATGCCACATAGGTGTTGGTTTCAGTCCTGGCTGCTCCTTCCGATGTAGCTTCCTACTCATGTTCCTGGGAAAGCTGCAGAGGATGGTCCCAGTGCTTGGATTCCTGAACCCACATGAGAGACCTGGAAGAAACTATTGTCTTTGGCCTGGCACAGCCCTGGCTGTTATGGAGAGTGAACCAACAATGGAAAATCTGTCTCTCTCTCTTTCTCTCTCTAACTCTGTTTAAAAAAGAAAGAGGGCCCGGCAGCATGGCCTAGCGGCTAAGGTCCTCGCCTTGAATGCCCCGGGATCCCATATGGGCGCCGGTTCTAATCCCGGCAGCTCCACTTCCCATCCAGCTCCCTGCTTGTGGCCTGGGAAAGCAGTCGAGGACGGCCCAATGCATTGGGACACTGCACCCGCGTGGGAGACCCGGAAGAGGTTCCAGGTTCCCGGCTTCGGATCGGCGCGCACCGGCCGTTGCGGCTCACTTGGGGAGTGAATCATCGGATGGAAGATCTTCCTCTCTGTCTCTCCTCCTCTCTGTATATCTGACTTTGTAATAAAATAAATAAATCTTTAAAAAAAAAAAAGAAAGAAAACATTAATGATAAATCACATCTGCAAGTTTTTGTTATGTACCTTCAGACACTATATTAAAAATATGCAAACATTTCTTATATTACAAATAGGTCAATACTCTCAAAAACATGGATAACCAGATTTTTTTAAATGACTTAAAAAGAATAATAGTTAACAACAGAAAGCACCCCAGGAATAATGTGAATTGACTAGAACTGAGATCATCTTATAAACTTAGGCTGCCTTTTTGCTTTTGTGTGTGTGTGTGTGTGTGTGTTTATTTTGATTCAGCATTTGTGTTAACCACTGGGAACTCTAACCACTAACACATACAAAACGAAAATCCTGCCCCAAATCAACAATGCTATGGTAAACCACAGAAAGGAAGCTCAGGCTATCTATTCCACCCTCTCCTACCACTATTCTGAGTTAGCTAAGGCCCTTGGGGAAGAGAATGCAGATGACTAGTTACTAAAGGAAGAACTAACAATCTTAACCACCAGTTAACAATAGTTTAAACAGATAAACATGTCCCACACTAAATTCTAACAAAGTAGGCAAAAAACTTGGCAAAGTCCCTTTCCAATTTCTGGGTAGCTAACTGAAGTTTTAATATCTCATATAATAAGGGAACTAAGAATTGAAGATGTGAATTTTTCCATTACTTATTCTTTATATCACCCTTTCAGAATATTGAAAGTATAGTCTAACAAAACCTCATGATATGATCATCTAGAGTATACATTACTCATTAAAAGTTGTTAGAATTAGAAGCATCTACAAAAAATTAAAGGTTGATCCATTCAAATGCATCAAAATAAACTTCAAAAGGGAACAAAGACACAGGAAAATGAAAATAGTTAAAATAAATGTAAGATTATTTCTTTGTAGTTCTGTAGAAAAGGTCTGACTCACAATTCTAGTTGTGAAAGAAACTTTTATGAATTGGACTACTGAAAAAAAAAATCTCTTTATGATCAAAAAGCAAAAACTCCATCATGAAAATTAAAAATAAACTGAGAAAAATATTTTGCTCATATCATCAACATGGTGCTAATCAAAAACACAATATGAAGTAGAGAAACAAAAACGTATACTCAAAAAAGTTTAAAGTCACCCAGAAACAAAATACAAATTAAGCTACTTTGAGATGCAATTCCTATCTTGAAATATGCACAAAAATCAAGAATTTTAACAGCATGCTCAAGGCAGTAGAAAGAGGCTCTCTCATCCACTCCCAGTGAGAATGATCAAATGCAAAACGATTTGATAATATCCATGAAAATTGTAAATACACCCTCTGACCCCGCAATTCCACTTTTAAGAATTAATTTCACTTAAGAATGTAAGTACACAGACAGCAAATCACCACATACAAGGTCACACATCACAATACTCTTCACAGAAGCAAAAGAAACAAGTTCAATACGCATTAGTCTGGTTACATAAAATAAAACGCATCTATATGAGGCAGCACACCTATACATGCAACTGTACAAAAACAGAGGAAATTGTCCATTTGCAATATGGAAAGACTTCCAAATAATACTAAATGGGAAAAGGCAAGAGGTAAAATATAGCACATATTTTGTGTAAAAATTTTAGAAGCAAAAAAGTCTAAATCATTAATCTCTTGAAAAAATGTAACATCTGAGAAAGCAAAGAATTTAACAGTAGCTGCTTGGTGTTGAAGTTAGGGTTAAAGAAGTAGGCAGTGAATTCAGAAAAAAAAGGGCAAGAGTAAAACTTTGCAATATGCACCAGTTAAAACTTGGAACTTTTACAAAGAAACACAAGCACTTTGCTTTGAATAGGCAGTAACTTCACTGAGCAAAAATAAGGTCATCAGTATGAGCAAATTCCTGGCTTCTAGGATACTGTTTCTGAGGGTAGATAAATATTTTTCAAGCTGTCCTGCCATAATCCATCCCAAGTGGGGCTAATAAAGACACAGCTCATTTTCAAAAAGTTTATCGGTTTTGGCTAGTATGTCAAATCCCTGAAGAAACACATCACTTGATCTGCAAAACTGCAGTATCTATGCCACACTTGAAAAAAAAAAGTTCTCTAACTGAATCTTATTAATGTACTTGGGAACCTAAGGGAACACTGGAAATTGATGCTAAATGACGGAGTTTCCCAATCGCTCCTCCACCAAGGATAACCTTAATTCTGTCGATGCTACTTGGAAAAAAAAAAAAGACTCTTAATACAAGCTCCTGAAGAGCGGAATGTAGACTCACAGAAGGTACCTGGAAATAATGGCTAAGGGACACTAGTCACCTGCTAGCCAGCTGGCAGCAAACACACCTGAGATCTGGCACGTCACAGTCACCTAGGCCATCTTCAAAGCACAGAGAGAGGCTGCATTATACCAGCAAAGAACTATTCTTCATCATTCAAACACACAAAAACCATGATAGTGTAAAGTACTTTTTAAAAGATTTTATTTTTACTGGAAGTCAGATTTACAGAGAAGATGATCTTCCATCTGATGATTCACTCCCCAAGCAGCTGCAATGGCCAGAACTGAGCAAATCTGAAGCCGGGAGCCGGGAGCCTCCTGGGTCTCCCATGCGGGTTCAGGGTCCCGAGGCTTTGGGTTTCTCTCAACTGCTTTCCCAGACCACAAGCAGGGAGCTGGATAGGGAAACAAAGCCCCTGAGACATGAACTGGCACCCATATGGGATCCTGGCACATGCAAGGCAAGGACTTTAGCCACTATTACCACACCGGGCCCCTGAAATACTATTTGTTTAGTAAAAGGAGCAAAATGGGAGCTGGCAATGTGACAGTCTGTTAAGCCTCCATCTGTAATGCCAGCATTCAATATGGAAACCAGTGCCAGTTCCAGTGCTTACTGGTTCACGCCCAATCCAGAACCCAGTTCCCTGCTGCTGTGCCAGGTGAAAGCAGCAGCAAATGATCCTAGCGTCTGGGTCCCTGCAACCATGGGGGAGACCCAGAAGAGGCTCCTGGTTTCTGCCATTGGCCTGGCTCAGCCTCTCTCCTTCTCTTTCTGTAACTGTGCATTTCAACTAAATGAATAAAACTTTTTTAAAAATGTACAAAGAGACACTTTAAAAATAACACTACAAAAATCCACTTACATAGCAAAGATAAGGCACTTAGTTTCTCCAAAGACAAAATTTTAACTAGTTCTTCCTCTATAATTCCCACTCCCCTTCCTATTTCGGGAAGAGCAACATTACTAACAACAAAGTTCTTGAAGAAGAAAAAATGTTTCCGCCAAGGCAGGCCAACTACCTGTAAGAGGGAAGGCATCTGTTGCTCACTCCTACCCAGCTGTTATTCACTTCCTCTCCTTCCTGTTACCACATCTCCATACCATGCCAACTATCTGAAAACAGCAACCTACTATTACAGGTGTCTGCTCCACTATGCTGCCTTTGGCCTGCGATCAATGAAATGTCCACACACACTTACATTACGTGTGTGTTCACAATATATACATGACTTGATCTGGATTGTATGGGGTAGCTTCAACAAGTTTACAGAAAATGTGTGGAAAAAGTGGAAATGTGTGGAAAACGTATGCATTTTAAAAAGTGTGCAACAAAATAAACATTTTCATTCCATTTTTCACAAACTAAAGCATACTCATGTATATTTTTCATAATGCAATTTCTCCATGACCATTTTGAAGACAGAAAGTACACATTACAAATTTAAAGGGTGCAGAAATATTATTCCTTCAACTAACAAAACCTGAACATTTGTAAGTTTTATTCTAGCTTGATGCTACTTTTCTAAAAGTGTACAAAATAAATCAAACTCAGGGCAGGAGTAAACAAACTCATAAAGAATATTTCTAACTAGACAGATAGTGCCACGTCCCCCAAGAGAATAAATTATAAAATATGTGGCTTATTTTATACATGCAGTCCTAACTATAGTATCTAGCTATCAAACTATTACAGATGTAGTTTGTTATTTTCATCAAATCGCATTTCATGGTTCACCTAAGATTGCATATTTCAGATTTCAATGACGTTGGAAAGGAAAAAAACAAAACAAACAAAAACAAGAAACTGGCAAAAATTAAGCTGATAAGGTGAAGCAAGGTAAGTATTTAACTGATATGCAGATTATTTTGATTTGAGAGGACAAAGGGAAAACCCCAATTATCTATAAGCCAGTAATCTCCAACAAGGCTATATGAAATACATTCCACTTACTGCAAAAAGGAAAATATTGGAACAGTTTATTTCTCCCGATCATTTATAAAAAGTTAAGAAAGTTTGGCTGACACTAACTATGCAGATTGACACTGGCACACTAACTAGCCCATCCCTTCATCAGGTGTGAGGTCTGTCCCCAAATCCCAACAGACCAGTTGTTCCAGTAAAGGCGTCCTTACGGGGAGTTCCACAAAGGTGTGAGAACTTTCAGTTACAACTTTACCAGGTTACTTTGACTGTGTTGAATTTGGCTGCAGTTTAGCGGCATGATTAAGTGAATCATACTCCATTAAAAAAAAAAACTAAATAAAGCCACACTAAAGAGAAATTTGCCTTCAGAGCATTCCTGAAAACGGAATATTATTAATAATACAAGGAGATAAAAGAAAAATACAGAGCTGACCACTTTTCCTGCCATGAATAACCACATAAGCTGATAAAATAATCAGATAAACCCAGCCATAACAAAACTGACACCCGTAGTCCTAAACACAAGGGTCTTCAAACAGTCCACAGAAAATTAATAGTGAAAACATCATTTATGCACTCCAAAAATTTTGCATCAAAATAAACTTATGCATTCTCATTCTCCATGTTTTGAAGTCTTACATAATGTGCGATGACTGTGTGGATTATAAAGTGATTACTATTCACAAGAAATCTAAAAATTAAAAATTAAAAATGTAGAACAAAATTTTTATGACTTGAAAGATACGTTTAAAGATATGCAATACTCAATCTAGTATTTTTGCCATCTTACAATAATCATTACATATTACTAAAAGACAGCAAACATAACTATATTTTACTGGGAAAAGACTTGTCCTTTCCAGTAAAAATGTATAAAAAGCTTTTAAAAAAAAGTATATTGAGACTAAAACGTAATCCTTTGTCAGCAAATATGCTGAAAATATTATTATAGGACTGTGTAATATATGAAGAAATACTACAGTGAATGATGGAATACGCAAGACTGGACACAATACAGAAAGCGGACATTCTTACACATTTCAGCCTTGAGTTTGCTATGTTCATTTTCCAAAACAGAACAAACATTGTGTGTTTCTATATGTGAAGGACAGAAAGCAATACTTAAACAGAAAAGGTGTAATCTCATAGGCATGTATCTTATTTAATATCTGTGTTAAGTATAACTTCCGACCCAACACTTGCTTAAAACAAAGTGGCTTCTCAACAAGTGCAGACAGAAAACTGAATTACTCACTCTGTCACAGGTAAGATAATGCAGTGTAGAAGCTGAAACAATTTGTGTGCATTACAGTTTCATATTGTGTGATATCAGTAATTTCAAAAAGACTTAAGAATGAGGATTAGGATATTTTAAATAAAATCGTGATTGAAAATTTATCTGAAGGACGTGAAAGAATCACTGAACTTAAAAAGATGGGCTATAGGGCCCAGTGCGGTACCCAAGTGCCTAAAGTCCTCTCCTTGCACATGCCAGGATCCCATATGTACATCGGTTCTAGTCCCAGCAGCCCCATTTCCCATCCAGCTCCCTGCTTGTGGCCTGGGAAAGCAGTCGAGGATGGCTCAAAGCCTTGAGACCCTTTACCCATGTGGGAGACCCAGAAGAAGCTCCTGGTTCCTGTCTTCAGATCGGTTCAGCTCTAGCCGTTGTGGCCATTTGGGGAGTGAACCAGCGGGTAGAAGATCTTCCTCTCTGTCTCTCCTCTTTGTGTCTGACTTTCCAATAAAAAATAAATAAATCTTTTAAAAAAAGCAAAAGATGGGCTATAGATTTTTCTTCTGAGTTGAGGGGTTCAACACAATGTTACAATCAATAAACATGGAACCTCCACCTTCAAAGTAAAGGGAAAGTTTTGGTTGTTTCCCACAGAGGAACCTCCCTACAGTAAGTTTTTCTAGGAAACAAATTTTAAAAACAAATATTTTAAAAGATGTCTATCAGTTTGTAATTGGGATTAAACCACCTACAACAGCAGCATCCTTTAGGAGCTCCAGTTCTAGTCCCTGCAGCTCCATTTCTGATCCAGTTTTGTGCTAATGTACCTGGGAAAGCAGCAGCAGATGACCCCTGCCATCCTCATGGGAGACCTAGGTGGAATTCCAGGCTCCTGGATTTGGGCTGTCCATTGTAGTCATTTGGGAAGTTAACGAACAATGGAATACTTTGTCTAACTCTGCCTTTCAAATAATAAAATATTTTTTAATTGACTAAAAAAATTTTAAACAATTCCAACCAGACACAAGGACAGATGCCTAAGATGGAAATTCATCAGTTATAAATTGCCAGTCTCTGTGTAACAGCCAGATAGTATTAAAAATACTGGAATAATGAATTAGGAAACATTATCATTCAAATGACATTTATGAAATGGCAATTTTGAAATTCATAAAATTTGTCAAATTGACCTTAGAATATTTGCATTTTTTCAACCAATATTGTTAAACAGAAAAAAAAAAAAAAACGAAGCATGTTACAGATAAATTTAGAGACTGCCACATCATTCTGTGTTGTGTACTGAAATGTTTGGGAGTGACCTAGAACCCTTCTTACATCAAAGCATGTACTACTGAAGGTGAGCTTAAAAAAACTTTACAGGAGTAAGCCATAAAAAATAACTTACTTAACAAACATTGTTCTTGTAATAGATTTTACTTTTCCAATTAAGCCAGATATAAAAAATAAGAGGCCCAGAGCTAGCAAATAAACACTTTCTAGTATCCAATTTTTCGTCCAAAAATTACAGCTAGAATTTACAAATAAATGTTCATTCCTAGTTGAATTCTCAACAGTTATTAGTTGAGTTACAATAGTTGACTATACAAAAGGAATTGAATCTTTCAGAGTAACAGTTAGGTCACCTAGCTTTTTTCAATGGTGTGGGTAAAAATTGCAATAAAAATACGTCAATACTGAGATGCTACAGACCTAGCATGTATTTAAACACAGGTTCTGAAATTTACACTAGTTAGAAAATGTGCAGAAACTGCCTTCATATACATAGTTCCCTCCCATCACCAACAGAAGACTCCTTACAATAAAGACAACTGTTACAAGGTGACCTGGGGTGTGTGTAGATGACCGAGGTTGCTTTTAATTCATTGGATCTTGCAACTAAGAATCAAAGTGATAGCTTAATATTTCACATGCCAAGAAAAGTTGCCAATAATTTTAAAGTCATCTCAAGTCTGTTCTGAATGTCATTTTTTATGACTGTGTTGAAAGATACAAAAAAATTATTAAAATTACTTTTTTCTAATAAGCACAGACATGGGCCATGAAAAACAGATAGGATGACACCAGCTTAAAATTGGGAAACTATGCATGTAAAATGTTTGAAACAAAAATTACTTATGTAACACACTGAGTCTTTATGATTCAATTCAGAAATTCTAGGAGTTGATATTTGCTATAGTGCATGTACAACAGTACCCCATGTTGGCATACATGGTTTCAAGTCCCACCTCCGCTCTCCTTTCCAGATTCCTATGGATGCACACACGAGGAAACAGCAGCTGATGGCTCAGGTGATGGAGACCTTGCATTCATGTGAGGGTCCCATATTGAGTTCGCTGGCCCTGACTTAGGCCTTAGCCCAGATCTAATCATTGCATACATTTGGGAAGTGAATCAGTAGATGGGAGCTTACTGTTCCTTTGTCTTTTAAAGACAGAATAAAAATCTTAATTAGAAAAAAAAACCTTAAAATTTTAGGAAACATTGAATAAACTACTTTATTTAGAAATACTCACCAATGTGTTAATAGTAACTCTGACCTTTAACTTAAATATTTGCTTAAATATTAAATAAAAACTTAATTTCTTTCAGAGAAATGTGCAGTTAACTGGAAAAACAAAGAAATGTAATTCTGACTTAAATATGTCTCAACATCTTCAAAGATGCTAAAGGTGTTCCATCAAGCACAGTACCTCAAAATGTATCACTATTAGTACCTCATCCAGGAAAAATGTCCTACACTTTAGTGGCTTTTTTCCTTCCCCAAAGGACATCTCAGTACCAATTTGTTTACCTAGAACAGTTTGTTGTCCAACAATGTATATCGGCACAACCCAGTTTTCACAATTGCCACAAAACTGTTGCAGGATGCTAGGCAATTTGAACAGGAAAATTAAAAGAATGAAAAGTGTGTTATTTCAAAATAAACGAACTCACAGTTAATAAATATTTTAAGTGACTGTAAAGATTGGATTAATTATTCAACTACTAAATGCCAGGTAACATATACACTGGTATAGCAGGCTATTAACATTACAGAACTTTTAAAAGTCACTTACTTATGATTTCTAAGTATATTTGAGAGGCAGAGAGACAAAAGAGCAAACTCCAATTAAGATTTCCAGTTTCCTTTGAGAAACTACAATGTTATATGGAAAGCTGACTTTCCACTTGAAATTTCTCTTACACATGTATAAACTGAATCGAAACAAAAAAGGAATGTATGAGGCAAGCAGACTCTTCTATGACAGTAACGCAGGGAACATCTGAATTGAGAATGGAAACAGAAATGCTGACAGCAGTCACCCCTCCTCTCACAAAAGCATGAGGAAAATTGAGCAAACTGATAAAGCAAGCAAGCAACGATTCACTTATTTGTGTTCTTAAAGTATTTGATATTCTTAGAGTGATCACTAAATATAGCCCCACAAAGTGTATTCACAAATAAAAGCAACCTTAGAACCTTACCAACCCTACACTTTAGATCAAATTAAACAAACTGGGATATTTTAAAGTAACAAATATTTTTTAGGTCAAGAAGGTTTTCATAGTAAAATAATTAAATGTCCGTGTTTTTTTTTCAGCCAAGATTCAGAAATACAAAACATTGTGAATTTTTTTTCCCCTTAGGGATATTTCTCTTGCCACTAAAGAAAGTTAGGGGTTAGGAGAAAATGTTAAATTAAGTTGTATAGACTATTTGATAATATTGTGATTTACCTTTCATTGATTTTAAGCAATAGACTTTATATCTCCTGCATTAGATTTCTCTTCACTTTAGTCTCCATTTATTTCCTTCCCATTGTTTTCATAGCAAAAAAAAAAAAGATAGCACCCTGAAATTCAATGAAATTAAGGGTATTAACTGGTTACTGTGTTCATAAGCACTGGCACAGTGAACAAAAACCAGATCCTTGGTCTCTAGAGGTTTATTGCTAGGGAAAGAAATGGCATGCAAAGAGTTAAAGCCAAGACTATACTGAATGCCACAGTACACACATGGCACAGCAAGAGCAAAGAGGATGGTGATCCTGTCCAACCAAGAACCTCTCAGATGGTGGCTCTGAAGTAAGGAAACGAGCAAGAGACAGCCAGAAACACGTCAAGTGGCCAAAGATAGTACTGAAGTAAAAGATTTCACAAACAGGGCCTGGCACAGAAGCCTAGTGGCTAAAGTCTTCACCTGACATGTGCCAGGATCCCATTTGGGTGCCGGTTCTAATCCTGGTGACCTCACTTCCCATCCAGCTCCCTACTTGAGGACTGGGAAAGCAGTCAAGGATGGCTCAAAGCCTTGGGACCCTGCATTTCCTTGGGAGACCCAGAACATGCTCCTGGCTCCTGGCTTCAGATCAGCTCAAGTCTGGCTCAGAGATCAGCTATGGCTCAGCTCTGCCTCAGCTACAGCCATTGTGGCTACTTGGGGAGTAAAATCAGCAGACAGAATCTTCTTCTCTGTCTCTCCTCCTCTCTGTATATCTGGATTTCCAATTTAAAAAAAAAAAACCTAAAAGAAGGTATCACAAATGAAAGATTTTTACATTTATCCTACTCATGGATCCTAAAAACAATGGGAAGCCAAACACAAGTCTTAATTGAAGTGATAATTTAACTTGTGTCTTGCTAAACAGCACTCAGGCCACATGGTGAAGAGTGAATTTGATTAGCACAAGGCTGTTTGCAAGGAGACCAATGAGAACTGTTGGATTGCAAGTTGGCAAGGAATGCATTGGGCTAGGTAATGACAGTAGAGAAATGTACAGGGTTTTGATATATTTCTAACCAAAACAATTACCAGGACTGGCTACTGGGGGGGGGGGGTGATAAGGAATAGATATGGTTTCTAGCACATAACTGAATGCAGGCTGTCTGACAGTGACATTCATTGAGAAATGCTAAAGAAAAATCAGACTTGATAGCATAAGACATTAAGTGTCTCTGGAATACCCAAGAGATGTCAAGTAAGGAGATAGACCTTAGAAAGATGGACAGGGTTTTATATGAAAGCTTTTAATCTGTAGCGTGGCTAGAAATATCCAAAGAATCTATGGATGCTACTTGAAGTTGAAGAGTGGGAAGTCTCTGGGACTCAGTGTCCAAAGAGAACATGGGCACCTTTGTTGAATGCTGCTGTAGGCACAGTAAGACTAGACAGGAAAGCTGCTTGCTTGATTCGGTGATACCACCAAAACCTTCAGTTGTACTATTTCAGTGCAAGGTTAAGCGGGCCAGAGAGGGAAGAAACGGAGACATTACAGTTTTTAGATTTGAGTGTACAGAGAAAGGGAGACAGCAGACAGAGATTATAAAGACATAAAGATTTCTGTTCTTCTAGACTTGAGCATGATTTTCCTTGGTGAGAATGATCTGGGCAAAAAGAAAAAAATTACATATGAAAAAAATTTCAAATAACAGCAGAGGTGATAGAATATTCAGCTGTGGTGAACTAAAAGGGAGGGGGCTGACAGAAGTCACACATACACTTGTTATCAGGAAGCTCTTCCATGCTAATTGCAGTGCCTGGCATATATTTCATACCTTGGCCCACATACTAATCAACCATCTTGGGAGGTGGGTATGTTTATGGGCTCTTCACAGAACTAACTAAGGCACAGTTTTAAATGACATGCCCAAGGTGAATGCCGTGCTACATAATCTAAAAGCTGACTCCAGAGAGCAAAGCTACATTACTCTGCCACAGGATGATCTCTCAGTGGGCTTCAGACATTGCCTAGGGATCTGGAGATCCCACTCCTGGGACTGCTGGAATTAGAATTCTGCTAGGCCCACAATACCAAGAAATGAAAAGTGCAAGTCTAGGCTACAAGGCTTCATAAACTGACAACCATAACCACTAGCTCATACCAGTAACAAAGAATCCTAAGTGTTGCTTTTTTCTTCAGTCCGATTCCTTACCTTTCAAAACAACATCCCACTAGACCTGAAGGACACTATAATTTACCCATCAAAGTACGGATCTCCTACTCACTACACATAGGCACCTCCAAGGTTGGTGTTTTTCAATTATCTATTTGTTCAGTGCCTACCTGTGTGAGAGTCACTGTGGTAAGTGCAAAAAGCAGTAATAAAACCAGAACAGACATGAACTCTGGTCTCAGGAAGACAATAAAAAGACCAATAAATGCTTTTAAACTGTGACACACAATAAGATGAAATTAGCATGTTAAAGAAATTAAAGTCAGAATAGAATGAGATGTTTAGATACAGTGACTAGAAAAGTTATCTGTACAGAGGAAATACTTCAGCTGAGAGCTAAAGTGGGGGTAGGCATCCCTGTCACTATGAATCCCTAAGATAATAGATGAATAAAAAATTCCGAGACAAAAATAAGAGGCATGAGGAATAACCTGGAGGAAAAAGTAGGACCAGCTCCATTAGGGATGAGCAAAGAATCTGGAATATATTAGATGTACAAAGAAAGCAAGTAACTCTGAAAAAGATTAACTTGTACTTGAAAATTAGATTAAATCACATTCTGTGAAGAAAGCAGAGACCCAAATTCAAAACGGGTCAATAGTGGTTAATCTGATAGTTCTGGCAATAGTTGATGGCAACTTGGAAATGGCGAGAAGTGACCAGGTATACTAAGATTTAGGAGGTAAATCTGGATGCTGACAAAGGAAAAAAGATAATTCAGTAGAGAAAGACTAGTCATTTCATCAAATGGTACTGGAAAACTTGATGCACAACTCAAATGTGAAACAAAACAAAACAAAAAAGACAAACTTAAAGGGTAACACTTAAGAAAATACAGATGACCTTGTGTTTGATAATGAGTTTGCAGATACAACAAAAACATGATCCTTTAAAGAAAAATATTGAGAAAACCGACTTCATTAAAATTTTAATATCTCCCTGTGCAAGAGACACTGTGAGGAGAATGAAGACAATTCGAAATGGTACAGCCACTTTGGAAAACACCTGGGAAATCTCTGCAGCATCAACCAGAGCAAAGGCTTACCACATCTCTCAGCAATCACGCATATCAACTGAAAACTTAATGCCCACATAAGAAACTACTCACATGTTTGCAGCAGCTTTATGCACACCTGCCAAAAATTTCAAGCGAGCAAGATGCCCCTCAATGGGTGACGAAGTAATTACAGTGGACATATACAAGCATAAAAAGAAATGAGTTATCAAGCTCCCACCTCCCCAAAAAAAGACACAGAAAAACCTAAACTACATATTGCTAGGTGAAGGAGGGCAGTCCAAAAACCCTACATACTCTATTATTCCGACTCTTAAACTTTTCTAAGAAATGCACAACTAGAGAGACAGTAGCTGCCAGAAGCTGGGGAGAGAAGGGATCACCATGTAGAACACAGGATAATCCCAAAGGAACTAAAATTATTCCATAAAACAAAATGATGGATACACAACATGACTGTGCATTTAGCAAACCCCATGGAACTGTAGAGGGAAAAAAAACTATTTCTTAATGTGAACTATGAACTTCAGTGTATGAAAGCTGGCTCACCAACTGCTACAAATGTACCATCCTATTACAACAGCAAACTTGAGGGGAAGGATTAATACTTGCACTGAGGGAGACTAAGAAAAAAAAACATGATCCAAGGCTGGACATACTAAATATAAGAATGCATTCAGGTTAAAAGGAGTAGACAGATACATCATGCTAATACTAGCTAGAACAAAGTAGCAATACAGTATTACTTTCAAAGCAAACTTCCGAAAAAGGAAAATTTTCAGTGATATAGTGATAGATTAACACTCCAAAAAAGATTATACCATGCTCACAGGTGTGCCTAATTACAGAACATCAAAATATGTGAGGTAGAAGCTGGTCAAATGTAAGAGTTAGATAAGACCATTATTACAGTTAAACACTTAAATACTCTGACAGTAATTAACTGATCTGGGAAGCAGAAAATCAGAAAAGGATATGATGGAACTTAACAGTGGAAATAAAACATATAACAGATATCAAGCTTTCAGATAATAACGGAAATTGAATTAAAAATCACTAACACATACCACTAGTAGCTGGAAAAACCCAAATATTTGAAAATTCGAAATAATTCTAAATATCAAATAAGGCATGAAGAGAAATTTTAAAATGTTTCAAATATAACAAAACTGAAAATAGAAGTTTTGAAATTGGGAGGGTGTAGCCAAAACAGTACTCAGGTGTAAATTTAGAAAAATGAACATATGTGAGAAAAGATCAAAAATCAATCATCTTAAATTCTACATAAGGAAAACCAGAAACATAATACCAATAAAATATAAAACCAACAGGGACAAAAACACAAAAAAAGATCAGAAATTAATCAAACCAACCAGTGTTTGGCAAGGTGGTGTTGCCACCAGTCTCGCACTGCAGTACCTGGGCTCAGTTCCCAGTTCCAGCAGCCAATGACTGGGAGACAGCAGTGACCACAGCCCAAGCAGTGGATCCTTGCCACCCTTGAAGAAGCCAGATTGAGTTCTCGGTTCTGGACTTCAAACTCCCAGCCAATGTGGGTGTATGGGGAGTCAATCAGTGGAATTTCAATGTCTCCCTCACATATGTAGGGATATATTTCACTCTCTGAAATAAATTTAAAATAAATTTCTTAAGGATCAGGTCTGTAGTGTAGCAGGCACCCCCATAGAGACAGGCACCTAGCTAATATTTCAGCGGGTCCACTTCTAATCCAGCTCCTTGCTAATATGCTGTAAAAACAGATGACCCAAGTGGTTGGATCCCTATAGCTGTATCAGAGACACAGAAGAAACTACTGACCCCTGGTTTCAGACTGGCCCAGCTTGGCCTTCGAGGCCACTTGGGAAGTAAACAAGAGAAGGAAGATCTGTCTTGCTTTGTCTTCCCAACCAAAATATAGCTCTTTGATCAATAAAACTTACAGTCATCAGACTTTAATCAATTAAAAAGAAAAAACTGATTATCATAAATGAAAAAGGGGATATAAATATTGACATTGTTAACATGAAAAGGATAAGTAATGTGATGATCAATTTCATGTAGATGAACGTTAACTTAGATAAACTGCTTAAATGAAACAATTCGCCAAACAGAACCATAAAAAATAACCTTCCTGAACACAAAGTTTTAGATGAAGATTTCATTTCTGAATTCTATCCAATGCTTAATGAAATTAGATCAATTTCCTATCTCTTCAGAAAATAGAAAAAAAAAAGGCATCATTCTATGAAACCAGAATTACTCTGACACCACAATCAGAGAAAATAAAGGGAAATTATAAACAGTATCTCTCATGATCGCTGATATAAAAATACTTGACCTTATATTCACATACACAGTCCGATGACACATAAAAAGAATTATATACCATGACCAAGTACGATCTAATCCATATATGCAAGACCAGTCTGACAACCAAAAATCAACTTAACATAATCCTGTGCATTTACTTGCTAAGGTAGAAAAATCTCCTTAGCCAAAAAGCATTTGACAAAATCCAATACCCACTCCCGGTTAAAAATTCTGAGCAAGGGTCTGGTTCGGTGGTCTAGTGGCTAAAGTCCTTACCTTGCACACACCAAGATCCCACAAGGGCACTAGCTCATATTCCAGCGGCCCTACTTACCATCCAGCTCCCCGCCTGTGGCTGGGAAAGCAGGCAAGGATGGCTCAAAGCCTTGGGACTCTGCACTTGCGTGAGACATGGAAGAGGCTCCTGGCTTCAGATCGGCTCAGCTCCAGCTATTGTGGCCACTTGGGGAGGGAATCAATGGATGGAAGATCTCCCCCTCTCTCTCCTCTCTGTGTGTCTGACTTTCCAATAAAAATAAATCTTTGAAAAAAAAATTCTGAGCAAAGTAGAAATAAAGAGGAACTTCTCAACATAATGAGGATTATCTAGAAGAGTCTTTAGTAAGAAATCAGATGCCTTCTCCTAGTATTTGCAACAGAACAAGGGTGTCTCCTGTCACCACTCCCATCCATCACTGTGCTGGGTAGTTCAAGCTAGTACAATAAGCAAAGAAATGAAAAGAACATGGATTGAGAATATGTAAGATGCTGTGCACAGATCAGATTATTCTAAACATTCAAAACCCTTGTGAATTAAGGGGAAAAACTGCAACTAAGTGACCACAGAAAGGCTGCAACACAAGATTAATATACAAAAGCAGTTTTTTTCTTCTACACATCAGAAACGAACAACTGGAATCTGGAATTTAAAGCCCAATACTAGGTATACTAACAACAAAAAAAGAAATACTTGGGTACCTAGTGAAATATGATATTATATAATATTTATTAGTTTCATGAAATAAATAAAAAGTATCCCATGTTCATGGATAGGATAACTCAATATTTTCAAGATCAGTTCTACCCAAATACATTTGAGATGCAATGCAATCCTAATCAAAATCCTAGCATATTTATTTTGTGGACATACTGATTTGAGTCTTTATGGAAAAGACTGTTCAAACTAATCAGCATAATGCTAGTCAGAACAGACACAGAACGGTGCCAGCCAAAGAACAGAACATTGGAATGGAAATAGAAAAAACATTAAGCCCAGTCAATTCATTTCTGAAAAAGGAAGCAAAGCAACGCAGCGGAAAAAAGGGTAGTTCTTCCAGTAAGTGGTGCTGAAACAGCTGTGGACCACAATCTCTCTCTCCCCCCAAAAGTCAGGCTAAGCACAAACCTCTTTCACAAAACTTCACTCCAATTAGATCACAGATCTAAAATCGAAACATTAAGAAACTATAGAAAATTCACTTCTGAAAATCTAGGTGACTGATTTTTGCAGTGGTTTTTAGACACATCACGAAAACTATCTCCCATTAAAGAGAAAAAAAACGGGCCTGGCATGATGGCTCAGTGGTTAAATCCTCACCTTGCAAGTGTTCAGGATCCCATATGGGCACCAGTTTGTGTCCTGGCTGCTCCACTTTCTATATAGCTCCCTGCCTGTGGTTTGGGAAAGCAGCAGAGGATGGTGCAAAGCCTTGGGACCCTGCACCCACACAGGATACCCTGAAGAAGTTCCTGGCTCCTGGCTTTGGTTTCAGCTTAACTTTGACCATTACAGCCATCTGGGAAATGAATCAGTGAATGGAAGATCTTTCCATCCCTCCTTCTGTCTGTAAATTTCATCCGTTTTTCCAATAAAAATTAACAACGGCAACAACAAACCTGACAAGGTGGACTTCAGTAACATTTAAAACTCCTCTGTTCAAGACAATTAAGAGGATGAAAAGACAAGCCAGTCAGGGTGACACATGCCAAACATCTGACACAGGACTGGCATCCAAAACACACCAAGAACCTGCAAAACTTTGTGATCTGACACCTCATCAAAGTGAATAACAGAGATGGAAAATAAGCATATTAAAATATGCTCAACATCACCCATCACTGGGAAATTAAAAATAAAATGATACCGCTACACACCTACTAGAGTGCATGCAATCAAACACTGACCACAAATGCTGGTGAGAACATGGAGTTAACACAACTAGCAGTCACTGCTGGGGAAATACAAAATGGTACACTATTGGGCAGGGTGGCTGAGCATAGGCTTACCATATGGTCTAGCAATTGCACCAACAGGGAAACAAGGCATTTCCAGGGCAGATAAACAATTTTGTATGATACTATAAGGTAAATACATGTTTGGCAAAACCCATAGTGAATTCTAATGTAAACTTGAGACTACAATTTATAATCTATCAATATTGACTCATGCGTCATGAAATGTGTACCACAGTAATACAAGATGATAACAGGAAAAACTGGGAGGAAGAGTACAGAGAACTTTTTTCCCATTTTCTATAAACCTTTTTTAAAAAACCTATTAAAATGCATACTAATAATACTCTTTATCCACTTTAATTATTCAGATCACATACGAAATTTTCCTGAGACTATGCATTCTTCTGTTAAAGATATTTGACCATCAATAATACAACAAAATTCTTTAGAGTATATTTCAAAGGTATCAACATTTAATGATTATAGGTGGGCATGCTAACTTCTGAACTTCACTTATATGTATAAAATACAAAGTTTATCATCTTTCTCACATTAGTGGAATTTATATAAATATACATGAAGTACCCAGTAAAGGTATACAGAGAAATCGTGCAAATATTTCTTCTTCCTTATGTTTCCCCCAAATGCTAATTCAGTCAGCTGTCTGCATCATTTCCAAAAATCAAGGATTAAAAATACTGTAGGAATAAATGGTCTCCCTACTAAGTATGTACAGACCTTGCTCTCTCGCCTCCTTATTTCCTCAAAGATGCAGATAGCTATTTACAAGGCATTTACAATGTATTATAATCTAGAAATTCTAGGAATATGGAAAGATATGTATGGGTGATAAGCCAACATTATACTGTTATATAAAGGATTTGAGCATCTACAGATTTTTATATCTTAGGGCGTTCTAGAACCATTCTCACAGAGGTACTGAGGACTATGTATTTACTCCATCTCAAACAGGGTTTCTCAGAGAGTACTGGCACCCTTAGATGTACATGCAACTATTAGATAAATATCGTGTATCTTCCTGCAGTTCATTTTAAAAATTTGGGGGAGATGACCAAATATGATTAACTGGTAATTTTATAGTGTTGTTAAATTAAAACAATGTTGGCATAGCAGAAAGCACTATAATTCAATGTATAAACTATTCTCCGAGATCTAGGCCACATTCTCAGAATTCCAGGACTGTTCTTCCTCTTCTGTTTCAAGTATTTCTCAAGCTTTTCTACTGAAGCACTACCTTTCATTCTTAATTTTTATTATGTTACTAAAAATTATTTTTTTTCAACACCAATCAGGTGGTAACCATTTGGTTACAACATGCCTTGTTACCCTTAAATTTTAAGGACACCCTAAAAATATTTTATAGTTCACAAGTTGTCTAACATATTCTGTAACAAAATATGCCACAATTGTTGAAGAAAACCAGAACTAAATTAGAGATTATACTTCTGTACTAAAAATTTCCCAGCATCTTAGCCATTACCTTGTACTGGTTTTTTGTTCTACTTTTACCAAATTACACACAATTTAGTCTTTGCATAAACTTCTGACCTTTTTTAGGTCTAAAATATTTTGCATTTCATTAAGTAACATATTGATCTAGGAAAATATCAACATGTATACAGCTAAATCTTACTGGAAAAACATGGAGGGACAAAGTGAAACGAGTAGTCCACCACCAAACATGATGTCATATGCTTTTAACAGCCCAGGTAAAACACACTTATACTGTTGGTTTAGTGCCAAACATTAAGATAAATGAGAAACCAAAATGCATTTAAAGAAGATCCAAAAATTTTTCAGGACTACTAGGTAAGAACAAGGGGATACCTAATCTAATCGGTCCAGGAGATACAGTGGTACAGACCTCCGAGCTGTTAGTCTTGAGACCTAAGTCTTACTATTCATTATCCACAGTGTAACTTCAGAAATGTGATATTTTGGGTATCAGTTCTCTTGTATGTAAAATTATGGCAATAATCCAGATGATTTCTAAGGTATTTTTTTAAAATAGAAAATGGCACAGGAACAAATTCTGGATCAGCTTCTTACCACTAGGGCACCCAAAGCCCAGCTAGCTCACGGGAAGGTAAGGTCTATCATTAACGTGCCACAATATTACTTTGTTCTAAGGGGAAAGTGGAATAAATAAAATAGCAAATTATTTTAAGTAAAGCCAAATGCCCATGAGCTAAGAATTCAAACATGGTATAACATTCTTGTTTTCTTGTTACTATCTAGTAAGTTACCCTAGTAATTCAATTTCAGGGGAAACAACGCTTATCATTTTTCCCATCGCATCAATATTCAGCATTGCATTTTACTTCATTTTTCTAATATAATTATACTGACAACTCCTTCAGCCTACTTAATAGTCTTAGGGAATGGGAATAACTTCTCTCAATAATTCTAGATACTGTGTAACAATACTACATCTTAATTTTCAATAGAAGATCTCCCTTAGTATTTATGAACGTTCATAAAACTACTTAAATTTCTCAAAAGTTTTAGTTGAACAACTGTTTAGTTTTCTTGTATCATATAACAAAAAGACAAAGCCCACATAAGGTTCTGTGCCTGAACTATGTTAATTCGCGGGTGTTCTTTGGATTATTCATTCTTGTTGTTTGTCTCTAATAATATTGTAAAAATACTTCCCGTTTCAGGCTGCTGTAGTGTGGCTTTCTAAATTTGTTACAAGTTTAAGTAATAAATTACTAACGCATGTGTCTATCTTAGAAAAAAAAAAGACAAAGCCAAAATGATACCAGGCACTAATTTCAAGAAGTGTCTAATCAACTTACCAAGCAAAACTCACTTTTACAGTGCTCGGGGTTTAAGAAATACTAAATTAAGAGTCACAAACATGAAGAGAGCAAATATAGGAGATGCCTGGGAATATACACAGACTGCTATGTCTGCAGATTGTTTTAAACCTACCTCAAGTCTACCTCACACTCATTAAAAACAAAACAAAACCAGTAACAAAAACTTACAGTGATCTACATTCTATCTCTGGGAGACAGCATTGGCAAAAACTATTATCCTAATTCTGTACGTTGCTGAAAAAAATCTAAGGATGCTAGTTGTGGTTTACCTTATCCCCAGACATCATGCTGCACGTGGCTTCCACATTTTTCCGTCTATGCCATACCTTACCTCTTGAGCAGAGATCCCTTCGAGCACAATTTCCCAACATGTCCGATGCCCACTTCAAATCTCCCTAACATTTCCTCTGCAGTAATCTAATTACCTGATAGAAATATTAGCAGAAAAAAAATCTCCAGAGCACCTATGTTATTTTTCAAATTTTTTCCCATTTTTGGGAAAAATTAGTACTAAGTTCTTTTAGTAAAAGAAACAAAAATGACTCAATAAAGTAGGAAATACTCAAACCTTAGGAATTCTGAGCACTGATATTTTGTGTAACTTGCTATATGCAAAGGAAAATAAGATCTGCATACAGATTTGCAGCAAGCTTTAATATCTTGGTTTGTTATTTACTTTAAAACAATAGTCAACTGCTTAAAAGGAAGCAAGAAAAGCTTAAAAAGCCTGAACAACTGGGGCAGATCTTAATATGAAATTGACCAATTATAATTTCATGAACCCAAAAGGCTATGAACTTATACCTTGAAAATATAATGGTCAAGCCAAATTTAACAATCTGTTAACATTTTTTAAAGCTATCAATAGTGTAGGGAATAGTCTATGTAAGAAAAATCACTGACTTAAAATTATTTACAAACCCATTATTTTTGCAATATTTTTGAAGTTTCTGCAGCAGATTAATTTTTATCCTCCATCCCACCCCACCCTTTTAATACAAATATGCATAGGAAAGTTATAAAAACTCCTGTTGTTTTCCCCACATGGAATATAGTCTTCCATTGAGAAATATTTGGTTCATAAACCTTTTTAAATTCTAAAATTCAAAAGCCACCTTTATCCACAGAATCTTATACTTATCTTTTCCAAACTTACCAGATTAATAAAGCCAAGAATTTTAGCCTCCTTCCACCTACCCCTAATATAGTTGGCTCTTCTAATTCATTAGATTCTTTTGTGTTTCTCATTTTCTCAGAATTTGGGGGCAGGGAGGGGGGAGTAGTAACCAACTTATGCCATCTTAAGCCACAGGTTGTCATTAATCCAACTTTTATTTCTTGCCTAACATCCATCGAGGTGTTTACTTTTAATTTTTCAAGTTTGCTTTTTTATAACTTTTCTCCAAATTCAAAAGGAAATCCCCTTGCTTCTAGCAGATCCTACATAGAAAAGGTGCAGTATTACACCAAGTTCAGTTAACTCATTATGTCCCAAGCATTCAATTATTTTGCAAGTGCTTCAATGACACATTTATCTCAAAATTACCCTCAGCACTCAAATTTTCATAGATGTCCTATATAAAGGACAAAGTGACATATGGGGTAAAGCTTATGTAGCTGTAAAGACATCACTAAAACCAAAATTTACCCTTTCCTCTGCTATTTTGGTAATACTCAAAACAAGAGATTCAGAAGTCAAGATTTCTCATTTTTCTAGCTCTCTGTTCTGGCAGAACATTCACACAGCAAACAATCCTCTTGCAAGTAGTTGTTATCAGCTGGGTGGTCCCCCAATCACCCACCATTTTCAAATGTTCTTTCTCTGGGTAGAACTGTTCTTGTCTGCTATTTTGTAAGGGGATATAATTTGATTTACCTATTTTTAAAAGATTTGACCAAATTATCCCTGACACTTACAATACGAACTTGAGAATTTTAATGGTTTACAAAACTGACATATAAAAATGGTATCTAAAAAATCCAATTCTAGAAACAAAGCTAAGACAATGCAATTAAGAAAATGTAAAATTAAACAGATCACCTATGTCATATACATTCACATGGTGACCCCATAAAGAATCATTTTTAGTTTCAAAAATTTTTTCTCAAAAAAAAAACTGTTACATACAAAGGACATAATTTATATTCAGAAATGCTTAGCGGAACACACATAAAATTAAAATACACTTAAAAATATTGTTGCAATTTTCACTTTCTACTGCTGAAACAGAAATAAGCCATTTATCAGTAAGTGCATTTTTTTCATGGACAAAATATTTATTAGTTTTCAAATGATCACAAATACAAATATTACACAATTAGTCATTCTAGAAAAAATAGCTTATGTTAATATTCATAAAATAAACATCGAAAAATGCATATTGTGACACGAAATATAAAAAAACTGAAAGTAAAATGCATCAAAATAAAAGTTTAAATAAACAAATCAGTTCACAATAATATACAAAAATGTTTCACTTTTAAATAGCTTTAGTGGCATGAGGTAAATAGAAATGCACTTACATTTCCTTTGTACACTTTAAAAGAACAACGCTAAAATTTCATCAAAGCATGAGATTAAAAGATTAACTCACTTTTCATCTTCAAAGCTAAAACAAAAAGCTAATAATCTCACAGGCCATAAAATGGTTTTGTTCTGTGGTTCAAAGAACTCAACCAACTTAATTTCTAAGTAAATCTCACTTTCAGTTCCCCAAGTTCTTTCTAACATTTTGGGCAGCTGTTTTTTCATTTGTAAATCAATAAACATTTAACAGGAATCAGAAATGAAAAGCTGTAATTCAGAACTCTCCAGGAAAATTTTAGTTCAAACTAAACTTTTAAACTTCCTTTTAAGTACTAAGAAAATTTTTAAATTGATAAGGAAAAGGTATTTCTCGCGGACAGCCAAGAAAAAGTAAGGAACTTTAGCAAATGTGGCTTCTAAAAATCTTTGAGATTTTTAAGACATCTTACTTGCGGTCATATTAGTAATTTATTGATTTCATTCTTAAAATTTGTATCAAAATAAAACAAACTGGCAGCATTAGATTACTTTGAAAAGTTTGTTTAATAGCTTTTGACTGACCAGTTAAAAGATATAAAAGACAGAAATAAAACATTTTGGTAACTGCTTCAATCAATTATTGAGAGTTTGGGTAACTAATTCATAACATTCAGTTACACCCATTAGCTTCTTCTAATGCTACTGATCCTCAATGCTACATTCACTGCTGCTATGTGACACTATCATTCAAATCTTAATGTGCCTTTAGTGTGGAACAATACCTCAACAATAACAGGTATTAATGACTTCAAAAGACAGACCAAGCTACTTTTAAAATGTCTCTTGTGTTTCTATACTAGATTTTGTTGATTTGAGAAATAGAGTAAGAATAAGGCTCAAGATCAGCAAAAGATGAGCTAAAGAGCACAGGCTACTATTAAAAATACTTTTGGAATAATTAAGAAGTTCACCTTTGATTTACCAGCTTTTTTCAGTGTAAGTTAACAAAAAACCATTTCTTTGTGTTCTCTGGACTTCCTATACTACTTGCCTACTTTATCAAGGTGATTTTCAATGTCATAAATTCTTTTAATGGAACAGATACAGAGAGCTGCTTTAAAGAAGTCTCTCAAGCTTCCTCTATTTCAGTCTTCTGAATAGAAAGAAATATTTTCATGGCCATGTAAAATTCCAATATGAAAAGATTACTTGAGCCTTTCCATGTTCAGACCAAGAGTAAATAAACCAGAGTAAATCTTAAAAGTTTATAAATGACAAGATCAGGTGGCTGGCTCATTCTTGTGTCTTCTAGACATACTGCATGGATCCATTCACCACTGCCTTCCACTGCAGATGCTGGCATGTGTGACAGATATCATCCATGAAGGCTCTGCTAGAAGAATTCCTTTTGCTGAAGAAGTATGATGTTTTACCAGTTGAAAGAAATCTGGGCAATTAGAGAATAAACCGGTCTCCCATTATCAAGATACCTGGAGTCACAGAAGGAATCCACCAAGGAAAAATGAAAACTTGCCAAAGGCACCAAGTTTACATTCTACCCACTGCAGATGATAAGAACTTCCTGGAATCAAATCCTACCCTCAGCATCAGAGAAACTAAGAGCAAACAATCTTAATACCATAGGGAAAATCTAGGGGATAGGCTCTTTTGCCACAAATATTATCCCCTAGGGACTAGAAAAATGACTTTTGAGTATATTAAATATAGCTTTCAGGATTATTATATCCTGAAACATATTCATACATATTTATTCTATAAAAGAATGAAGCCTAGATTTGACAGTAAAATCATGATGGTACAATCATTATATCTCTTAACATATCAAACATGAAGTCCTAACATTCGGGGTAGGAAAAGGACCAAAAAGTTCTCTAACAGTGTAGTATAATACCTGGACATCTGATCACATAAATTAACAGACCAGATGTCTTGTTTGCCCAAAAAATGAAAAAGTATTAAATTACAGAAATATAAGAGTACTTTAAAAGTCCACTAATACCATAAAGGCCAAAACAGGTAAATATTTCCTTTTTAAAATTCCTGTGGACTACATAGGTATTTACCAAATGACATGCCCAAATCATCCACTGCTTTAACTGTCTGGAGAGAAAATTTAATGAATTTCAGGTTTCTTTTTGAATGGGTACTAGTTAGCACTCTTAGAAAGACAAACTGCATCCCCACCTGGTTCTTACATGAACCCAAGGAGTTTACTAATAGAATGGGCAATGGAAGGACACTCCAATCGATAAATAAACCCAAGTAAATAATGGAAAGCACCCACTTGTTTATTATCCTTTCCCACTCTCTCCAGAAGCTGGATATTCTGTCTCCAAGGGTTCAGTAGAGAAAGTGGACCCCTGACGTCAAAAGCTCTCCGTGGTCTTGGCTGAATCTGTGGTTCTAGGATCACTCCTTGCACCTCTGGTAGGAGAGAAGCACTGAAATAGAGAGCTGAATATAGATTTAAGAAAAACTTCTTATTAAGAAATTACATTATCTGGTCATTTGAGTTTGTAATGGCTTATCCTCAGGATTAAAAAGCAGCTACCTTCGGGTATGCTTTCCTTAATGCCTTCTTAATTCGAATTTTAAAAGTCTGTCAACACAAATGTTTAATTCTTCAGAACAATTAAGAAGGGACCTGTATTGGTTTAAGCCATAACACACTCTGTGACAAACCACTCAACATCGAGTGGAAGACTGAACCAAAAAATAATAAATTATGACTGGAAATAAGATCATAGTTGTTGTAAGGGGACAGGGAAAACGCACTCAACCTCAGGGACACCAAAGGAGGAGTCCCAGTGAATTCTTCTATCAAAGAGAAGATGATGGAATGAAAAGCAGAAACAGTGTAATGAAGCATATTAATGGGAATACAACTAAACTTTGGGAATACCTAAGAAATTGAATTTGTTTCTAGGTTTTCAAATCTGTGCTCATTTAAAGAATTCATCACTCTAGGTCCATATTATAGCAACAAAAAGCTCAACTTGCATTTCTTCAAAGCTATGATTACTGTCATGAAAAAAGTGATTCTTCAAATCACTTATCTTTAAACTTGGGAGGGTAGAATAGCAGACACAGATAATGCAGATTCAAAACCTTTTTAAAAATGCATGATCATTTTTACTTTGGGTCAAGAAGGACCATGAATGATCATTAAGTGGCTATACAATGTAGAAATTAAAGCAGTAAGATATACTCAAATAACAGATGATGGCAAAGATACCAGAAAATAGTTAGCTTTATTATAAAAAGGTAAATGGGGAGGAGAAGGAAGTTCAAAGTACACAGTATCTCATCAAGGAAAAGCTGAAAGGAGAGTAAGACATGGAGATACATATTTATAGTTAACAGGTCTGCGGGACAAAATTTAACAGTACTACCTTTGGAAAACAGACCAATTATACTTGGTGATACAGAGTGATACAACCCTATTAAATTTCATTTATTGTTCTAAATGTAAAGGTGCTACATACCCTAGCTAAGGAATAGTTTGATGTCACAGTGTCCTCTACTAAGGATAAAATGCTATCACATAATCAATCTCCCTCTCACAGCAACTGTTTACGACAAAGAATCCTTACCTGTTAGTGGAACGAGGCTTGTGCTCTCTTGATCTCTATCAACCAACCAACAAGGGTTTTATCTCAGCACTAAGAAGGTAGCAATCAACCAAAGTTAGGGTTTTATGCCTTCACTTGTTCCTGGCTCTGGCAGCCAGTTTGGAATATAGCAAAAGCTGAAAAGGAATGGTTATTCCATTACCTAACAACATTCAGACTAAATTTTAAAAGCCTAAAAGATGAAAAGAACAAGCCAACCACCTGGTTAGAAAAATTATCCAATTCTACACACATGAGAAATGAAAACAGTTTGGCCTAAAAAATGAAAACCTGTAAATTTAACCATCAAATCTATGAAGTCAAAGGAAAGAAATGAAAAAAGAAATCTGAAAGCAGCAGCTGAAATTACCATTGAGCATAAGGTATCAAACAGATAACTGTGTAAGTATGCTATGATCTGACAGCTACTTTTTCTTTCATCATTAGTTTCCAGTGGATTTTAAGTCCTGAAGTCTCTCAGCATTGAAGAAACCCTTATTTTTAGATCAGGTTTTTAAAAAGTATCTTACAGAATTATCATACTGAGGAGGTATGTGAGGGATGATAAGAGTAAAGAAGCACAAATCAGAATAAAATAAAAGATCTGAAAGTCTTTTCAAGAGTCAAAAAAACTTATTAACAATGAACCACACTGGAGTTCTTAAGGGGCAGCTCCTCCACATGAGACAGACTTAACATTATGTTAGAGTTACCGCAGGGAACGCTTGCATAGCGCAAACAGGAGCTACTGAAGTGCTTTCAAATTATACAAACACCACTACTATAGTTTAGCAAAAATCATTTTCTTGACAAGTCATTCTTTTCCAACTATATAATGAAAATGAACAGCAAAAATTATCAAACATTTCTAGATTAATACAATAGTAAAAAGATTAGGTTACGTTTGTTAGAAATCATAAACAAAATCTGATTTTCCAAATTTCCCAGTTTTCCTTCATCTCTAAATTACTACTCAATAATAATACATAGCTGAATGAAAACACTGCAAAGAGGGAAAAGCCTATTTGAAATAAGAAATATGCCCGGCATATTTTTAATGAAAAAAAATTCCCTAGAAATCGTTATCTTATACACAGTAATATGGACTTTTACAATTTATTCTCCAGCAAGAACTGTTCAGTTAAACACCTCCAACACTTTCACCACACCATACAAATATACATTTAAAAAAATGCAACCTAACCCCAAAAAAGTATTAGGTCTGGGTTACAGAGCAAATTATACATAGATTGAGTCAAAATAGATCCATTTATCAACTTCTCCCAAGGGAGCTCACTTTCAGAATATCCAAAATTCCAACGTCTACATAAACATCCTCAGAATTAACCAAATCTTGCTACAAATATTTTGAGAGCCAGCATTTCCTTAAAGAGTGAGCCATTTATTAAGACTTAGGATTTAATAATATATCTTTACACAGAAAATGAACAGGTATTCTCAGAATGAGGTCCTTATTCAAATGAAGAATATGGGAATACTGAGGGAGATAAAAGGATACAGTAAAATCTTATCTAGCTACATGTTAATTAATTGCATTCTCCCATGTGTTTTATTAAAAATGATATGATCTAAACTTATTTATTTTACCTGAGAGGCAGAGAGAGGGAGAAGGAGGGTATAGAGAAGAAAGAAGGCAGGCAAGGGGGATGGAGAAGGGAAAGGAGCGGGAAAGGGGGTGAGAGAGACTGACTTCCCATCCACTGTTCACTCAGTCCAAGTCTCTCACATGGGTAGCAGAGACCCAACTATCTGGCCCATCACCTGCTGCCTCCCAGGGTGCACCAGCAGGATGCTGAAACCATGAGCACAACATAAATACTGACTTGAATTGCAGGCACCCCAAGCAATGTCTCAACAGGCTAGGATAAATGCCATCCTATGTGATATTTTCTGAGGAAAAAGCTTAAGTATTTGCACTGTAGGATTCGTATTTCAACTACTAGAGAATAAATTTCAGTTTAAACCTAACAAATCAGTAATGACAGGCTACCTCAAATGAAGTGTTTTAGGGCTGTTTTTCTGTCAATATATCAAAAATTTGAACATTTTTTATAAATACTTAAATCTTTAGATTCTTACTGGAAATTTATATTTAAATTATAAACAGTAAATATAGGTATTTCACATACAAATGTCACAAACATTTTTCTGAGATGTATATCAAATTAGACTATTTGCAATATTTTTCTAAATCAGCTTAAATAGCTTATGAGTTCTAAGCATTTCTAGAATTTAAAAAGGGCACAGCATTCTAATTACATTAAGCAACAAAACAGGGTAATCAATTTCTGCAAAAACTATGATTTTTAGTCACTTCTGATATAATTCACTGATCTTAAATTGACTTTGCCATTTTATAAATTTATAATTATTCATGAGCCTAGCACAATGGCTCAGTGGCTAAATCCTCACTTGGCATGCATGTGTTGGGATCCCATACGGGCGCCAGTTTGTGTTCCAGTTGCTCCACATCCCATTCAGCTCCCTGTTTTCCCAGGGAGGGAGGACCCAAAAAAGCCTTGGGACCATGCACCAACACGGAAGACATTGAAAAAGCTCCTGGTTTTGGATCAGCTAAGCTCTGGCCATTGTAGCAACTTGGTCAGTAAACCTGCAAATGGAGTATCTTTCTGTAAATCTGCCTTTCCAATAAAACTTTTAAAAATCTTAAAAAATTTCTAACTATTCATAAAATGACATTCTACATAAGCTGGAAATATGATGTAAAATTTGTTACCTACTTATCTTTTAATTGTTCATTCTTACTGATTCTAAGGCACTTCTAAAAAGGAAGGAAATTCTTAGGGCCAGCACAGTGGCTCAACAAGTTAATTCTCTGCCTGCAAGAACTGGCATCCCACATGGGTGCTGGATCCTACCCTGCTGGTCCACTTTCATTCCAGCTCCCTGCTTGTGGCCTGGGAAGCAATGAAGGATGACCCAAAGCCTTTGGACCCTACAACCACATTGGAGATGCAGAAGATCCCGGCTTCAGATCAGCTCAGCTCTGCCCGTTGAGACCACCTGGGGAGTGAACCAGAGGATGGGAGCGCACTCTCTATTTCCCCCCCTGTAAAAATGCAGTAGAAGGAAGGAACATTATAACTGAAGCAGTCTCTGTATCTCCAGTCCTCAGGGAAACGCTTGGCACACTCAGTTGATAATTCAGTACATGTTTTACAAAGTCTACTAATTAAGAAATAATTTTTTAAAAAACGGAAAATTTTCATGGCTATTTAAAGAAGATACAAAAGCCTAAATTTTTATAGGTTAAAACTTTCACTGACTTTCATTCTCTCTCTGGGGGTGTCACCAACTTCAAGAATTTTTTTAGTATGGTAAGTGGAAACTCCAAAAGTTATTATCTTGAAATGTCACAAATCTTACTGAAATCGTAACACTACATATTTCTGATGTTCTTTTCCAGAGATTAGCAAGTAGTAAGAAAACAAACCAGATTCTTGCCAAAGCATGCAGTTTTCAAAGCTTTAATTTCAGAAAAGTTAGACTTCTCCCCTCCAAAACAAATACCCTTGCTCCTCAGGAATAGTTAACTGAAATATTATACTGATTCTAGAGGGAAAGACTACTTTTAAATGGGAAATTATATATGTAATATATATAATGCTATATATATATTTTATATATATATAGTACCAAATGGGATATCCCTTTAAAAAAAAGAAGGAAGCCTGGAAATTAAAGGGATTCCATTATATTTGGGAGATAAAAGACTGAATCGTGGGAAACAGTTTAGCAAAACAAGACAGCTATAATGAAACAGAAAAATCCAACTACCATACTACTTTCGAGCAAATATCTAACCAAATTTCATTATTTTCTGCCCATCTTTTGGACAAGATACCATCCAAAATATCATTTGCATTTAAGTTACTCAAATATCTAGCATTCTTAGAAGCAGTCGATAGCTAATCTGAATGTTTCATGCCTTATTAATATGTAACAGAGAGGAAAAGAATTCACAATAAAATATATTTTTAGGACAGTTACTAACTAGGGAATAAAAGATAACAGGCAGTCATTAAAATTGTATCTGCCTAAATTATACTGAATATTAAGGAGGAGAAAAACCATCAGGATCAACATGATGAAATTAAAGCACTTAAACTTGCCATTTAGTTCTTTATATGCAAAAAAGGACTCAATAAGCCTTTAACATAATTTTAAAATGTTATTTAAAAATTAAGCTAAAGAAGGCTTGGGTATTTGGCAAAAATAGTAATTTGTGAAAATAACTAAGAAAACCTGTTAATTACTCTAGTAAATGCATCATTCAAAGTAACTTTCATTAGTTTTACTTCTCTAGGATCTTCTTTGATTGATTTTTTGTTTAAAGACTTACTTATTTGAAAGACAGAGTTACATAGAAAGAGGTTTCCATCTGCTGGTTCATCCCCCAAATGGCTCATAGTGGCCCAAATGGGTCTAACCAAAGCCATCTCTTCCATGCAGACGGAAGGAGTCCAAGTATTCAAGTCCTAATCCACTGCTTTCCCCAACGGTGCATTAGCAAGGAGGTGGATTTTAAGTGAAGCAGACAGGACTCAAAGGGGAACTCACAACTTAACCTGCTGAACTACAATGCCAGCCTTCATAGATCAACTGCTTGTTTATTCACCTGCCATGAGATAGGTGGCTTTGTTCTTTAATGCTTAGTATATTCTGAAGTACACATAAGGCATTTTCACAACAGAATTATTTCTACTATGCTTTTTTTGAAGATCTTTGGTTGTACTACAATCATAATGGGTACATTCAGAAAAAGATGAATATAAAAGATTATAGCAAGAAAGGCACCTTAAGTTTTACGAATTAGGTTGCTGTAACCTTAATTTTGGGATTATTATCCATTTATGAAACTAACATGAAAACCAAAAGAAAAAATTGTTAAAAATTCAAGTTAAAATGTACCAGTCAAGCCAAGAATATCAATCAAAAATTGATGGGTAGTAGAAACAGTATTTACACTGTATTAAAACATTTCTGTGAGACATTTGTTAATTACAAAGGGGAAAAAATAGTAACCTGACAGTTTATAAGCCTGGTAGTCACCTCTCTTAACCAAAGGATCAAGAGGGACACTATCAGTTAGACTGCAAATCGGTACCACGTAGCTCCTAATAATGCACTGATGAAGAAACACCATCTCTTCTGTGGCACTCCTGCCAAAGATGTAGAATTATTTTTGATTAGACATTTGATATAAAATCACTCTGAGCATCAGAAAATAACAGACAAGTTGAGGGCAGAGCTAAACAGCTATTACTCCACTCAAGGCATGAAATACAGAGAACCAACAAGTAATGTCCTGCAAGAGGCAGGACAACCAAGTACCACAGGAGATCCTTGCCTGATTCTCAGTCTAGAACACCACTGTTTAATGGAGAGCATTAAAAATAAAAAAAAAAAAAAACTGATAGCCTCGTTAATGCTAATTCCTACAGCTGTACCATGGGTACACAAGTATAAGGTACAAACATTAGGGAAATCTGGGTGATATGTATATGGGAAAATTGTGTACTATATTTTGCAAATTGAGACTAGAACTATTTCACAATAACATTTTATTTTAATTAACAAAGGTCCTAAAAAAATTTCCATACTGGACACACATGAAGAATGTCCTGGCAATTATGTTTGTCATTCAAATGAAAAGTTGAGCATTAATCTTTCATGGAAATGACAATGTTGTGGCATGCCCTGTTCTAATTTCAGAGTGTAGCCACTTGATAACAGTCATTTTTTGTTTGTTTTCTTTGGTAGTTTTCTATACAGAGAATTTTAATTCAGAAGAAATTATCTGGATTAAAAAGAAAAAAATTCTGCCTGCAAACAGGAAAACTGTTATTATCTCTGTTTAAAATAAGTTCAGAAATTAACTCTAGGCTACAGCATATACTGGATTAACAGATGGATCAAAAAATTTTCCCAAATTATACTACCATGTTTGTATTTTTATTCTACATTTGAAAAATGGAAGGCTTTTAACTTTTCTCTACAAGAATTTCCATAAAGAGCTTAATGTCATCATGCACACTCCTCTTACTTACTTTTATTATAATTCAAGATAAAACTCCAAAATAATGTTTTCACTTATAAAGTTGGTTATAAGCAAATATTACTTTTTGCTGTATATATTTGTTAAGAGCTTACTACATGTAAAGTGATACCTTACACTCCTGATATGTACTGACTTACTCAATCCTAACAACTCTATGGTATCTGTATTTTAGCACTATTTCCACACCTTCTCCCATAAAGAAAGGAAGGCACAAAGAAAAGTTGAGGAAATCACCTAAGAACACATACCTGGTAAGCTAAAGCACAGCAAATTCAAAGAAGTGTTCACTAAGATTCTGAGTCGTAATTTATTTATGCTTTTCCTGACATTTTAATTAACAATCACAAGTGTTTCTTTTTACTCAGTCTATGAGAAGTGCTAGAATAAACATACTATTTTATGTAGAATTCTGAAATTCAATTTCATTTAAACATACATCAGTTGACAACTGTTTGTTCTGCCGTTTCTATCAACCTACCAAAGCTTGATAAGGAATAAACTTTAAAATAAAGTGTAACAAATTTAACAACTCAGAATCAGCCACATAAATAATCTAGGAACAGATGTTTCTACTGAACTCAAAAAGGCTATATTTAACACAATCTTCAAATAAAAAATCCCTCTAACTTTTAAGTATCTGCAAAAAGATTTTTTTTCTAATTAAAATTTGTAGATTACATATTTTGTATCTATTGACTTGCCTAAAAAATGTATAGAACAGTATTTTAAACATATAACAATTTCATACTTTAGTAAGCCTGTATTAATATAACACAGACTAACCACAGATTAAATCATTTGTTCAAAGTATAAACTCCTAATCTGGAAACAAAAATTGGATTCAGAACTCAAGTCTATTACTTGAGAACAAGCCACTTTATTGCAAAACAGAATTATCTTGCAAGAATATTGTAGTTAACCTAAACTTCAATATATTCCAAATGTTATTTACAGATGGCTTACGATGTTTCTACTCAAATTCTTCTATATATAAAGACCAACAGGACATTCTCTTTCTCATTTCACTTAAGTCTAACAAAAAGATCAGCATAAATATATTAGACATCTGCAAAAGAGCTTAATGCAATATTCTATGTAAGAACAAGATACGATGTATTCTTTACCAATAAAGTGGTTTTTTCCAAACCCAGAGTTTATCTACCCACAAATAATTCTTTCAATCCATTCTATTACAACTTGCATAGAAAAAAAATTATCTATTTATCTTATTGACTAGTCACAGCTTTATTGCATAACTCTTCCTACTTTCCAAATACTTAGGAAATAAAATTTTGATAATGCATTTCAGAAAAGAAAAATAACATTAAAAATTGTAAAAAGCTATGAAAGGGAAAAAAAATCACCACCAAACTGACTCTTAAAAAATATGATTTAAGAGATATGTGGAATTGAAGTAAAACTTCACCAATGTCCTAACAGACTTTAATAGTCCAAGTTCTTTCCTTAGAAAATCGGATGTGTACATGTGAATAGACCTCTAATAAGAAACAAAACTAATGCACCTTTCTTCATATATTATTGACAACCTCACTCCATTCTCCCTCCATAATTTCAACCAAGGGGCTGTAGCAAAGGCTCAATTGGCTAATACTCCTCCTTGAAACACCAGCTTCCCATACAGGTGCAGGTTCATGTCTCAGCTGCTCCACTTCTGATCAGCTCCCTGCTTATAGCATGGGAAAGCAGTAGAGAACAGCCCAAAGCCTTGGGACCCTGCACCCACATGTGAAACCCAGAAGAAGCTCCTGGCTCCTGGTTTCGGAACGGTTCAGCTCTGGCCATTGTGGCCTTTTGGGGAGTGAACCAGCAGATGGAATATCTGTTTCCTTTCCTCTACATAAATATGCCTTTCCACCAAAACTAAATAAATCTAAAAAAAAATTTTTTGACCAAACTAATACTTAAAAGTCTCTAGCTTACAAGACTCTAGCTTCCTGTCGCTTCATGATGCTCCATCTTAGAGGCATTCCCAAAACAGTAAAAAAAAAAAAAAAAATCCACTCCTAATTTACCAGTGTATCTTCAGAAACATGTCCAATGAACACATTTTTTGACCTCTTATTAAAATCCCCCAAAAATTTCAACATCTGTCATTAGGGTTTTACATCCCTTTTTGTACTTAGTTGTATCCATTTCTTAAGTGTCACATTTGAAATGAATAAATAAAACGTACAATTGGCTCCCCTACTCAGTTAAACTAACTCTGCAAGATTAGAAACAGAACATCAAGTGAGTATAATATTTTAACTGATAGCAAATTAGAGCACAGAACAAATTCTGACTAGCTTCCCTATCTTGAACGTTTAGAAATCAACTAGCTCTAACCCATTTACAGATTTCCCCAAGATCTGCAAGTCATGTACAAAGACAGTGTTCATTAAATGAGCCTCTAAGTATGTCAGTGTCGTACCTCTTAAAAATGTGCCTAAACATCTGTTGTTAGATGTCCACTTGGCACAAAAAGACTCTCACATGACATTTACACTTTCGTTTCATTTCCAGTAAGAATCATATGCTTACAGAAAACAGACTAGTAAACCGAGAGGATAGAATACCTCTCAGTTACCATAGAATAAGTACAGATCAGCTCCAGTGAGGTCTGGTATCACTTTATATGACCCAGGATATTTTTGATATACAAAGGTAGGCAAAATTAACATTCCCTAATGTGTATTTCAGGAGATAGCGATTTTCAGGTTAGTAGCACATGTGGAATGATGAATCAAGTAGGGTTTAATAAAATTGTTTCTTAGAACTGCCCAGTTTTCAATAAATATGTAGTGTCAACTTCCATGATGTATATAAGAGCATGCTCCAAAACTACTGTACCACAAAACTATTTTGTTTCATCTGAACTATTATCATACAAACTCTGGTTTTGAAATTTCATACTTGATTTCAAAATCCAGTTCAATAAATCTTCGAAGCTTAAAAAACCATATACTAACTTCATTATCTTATTTTAAAAAAATCAATTAACCTCATTCATCTTAAGGAAATAATTTTCAGTTATTATGTTGGCCTGAGCTTGGATCAGATAGTCTTCAAGGCATTAAGCCCATCTAAAACAGTCTTTAGAAGAAGTTTGAACATCACTTGATTAGGGTATGGCTTCTATTCTAGAATATTAAACTCTTACATGACACATTTAAGTATCTAACCCCTATTACGGAAAAAGTGACAGGCTACTATGTCACAACTTTCAATTTTTTTGTTAAGAATTTCAAAGCAGATCTTAAATAACCAGATATAATATATTCTTAATGTAGAAAAACTAGGCACTAATGTCTCTACCATGTGATGAACTGAGTTTTCTCATACATCTAGAATGATGGTACCAAATATATTATTATTATGCGGAACTGATTTCATAGTCATTCCTCTCTCACTGGAGATTAATTCCCTTATGAAACTCCAGGTGAGAATGCCACAAAGATTCTTTAGGACATGGAATCACCAATACAGAAGGTTATACTATTCAGAGATTTCAAACAGGACTTAAAATAGGAACTACTCTTACTGGGCACAGCAGCAAGAGCAGCCACCATTTAGAGCTACCAAGAAAACTGAAGCAAGTGCACTTGGAGCTTATCTCCTTGAATCCTCCAACAAAACGCAAAGGTAGCCATTACTCTTGCCTCGCAAGCAAGAAAACTTGGCTTAAGAAAGATTGACTTACAAAGGTCAAAAATGATGCTATAACAGAACAAAAGTAGATACCAGGCTACTGTTCATTAAAACTCTACCTCATTATGCTTTATGCTGATCAATCTACAACCTTGATTAATCTAACTTGAAAAGTTGTGCATATCACATACTGGATAATAAATGAGCATAATATAACTTAATTTGGATAATTCAAGAAGATACATCAGATCTTATAAATGCTTCAAAACTCTTAAAGCCAACCATGTGATTTTTTTCTTTGTATCGTTAATGCTTTTGCTAAATAATCATTCAATAAATATTTTGAGGGCCAAATGCAGTAGCCTAGTGGCTAAGGCCCTTGCTTTGCATCTGCTGGGATCCCATTTGGGTGCCAGTTTGTACCCCAGCTGCTTCACTTCCCTTTCAGCACCCTGTTTGTGGCCTGGGAAAGCAAGTAGAGGAAGGTCCAAAGCCTTGGGACCCTGCATCCACATGAGAGACCCGAAAGCAGCTCCTGGCTTCAGATTGGCTCAGCTCCAGCCATTGCAGCCACAGAGGAATAACAGGGGGGACCAAGGACTCAGGGCAGGGAGAGATAAATAAATAAATGATTTTGTAAAATACATCATCATAACAGCAAAGAGAACAGGAGTTCTGTTAAAAAGCATTATGAGCAAATGGTCATTTGGTCTAGAATCTTCAGTTCTGCCAATCTTATGTAAATTTATAAGAAAAAAAAGTAATGTGAATATCATTTACTTTCAGCAAGTATCAACTGTATTTCTCCTGAAAAAAATTAAGGTGCGGTGTTATGGCTCACAGCTATGTAATTCAGATATGGAGCATGGCATCCAGTTTCAAAATCTCATTCCTTCCTCTGTACATGCTGACTCTACCCTTCCTTTCTGGAATCTCAAAATATGCAAAATTCCTAACAATTAAATATAACCAGCGATACAAATGCATACATCCTGCTGTCATCAGAGAGTCTTTAATGAATGGCAGATCCTTAGAGGAAAATTATGCAACAAAGCTGTATAATCGGCCAAACCCTTTATTTTAGTAATCTACAGTAAGATAGAACATATCCCAAAATAAGAATTGGCTCCATGCACAACTCTAAAAGAGAAACTTAGATGACCTTTGAACAAGGGAAGGCCTTTCAAAAAGAGGAAGAAAATAAAGATTAAACAGATGGTAAGTTTATCAGCACCTGAGCAATGGACAGCACCATAGCCCAAACCAGGAATCCTCACATAGCTCACCTCACCTGGCAGCCAAAGGAATATATTCAAACAGCACGAGAGAACTTAAAAAAAAATTCATGAAGGGGCTAACACTGTGATACCTACAGCCCACAGGAGTTCAGGTCCCAGGCGCTTCACTTCTGATCCAGCTGTTTCCCTCGCTACAATTCCTCCTCTTAAACAGGTATTTTTTAAATAATGCACAGAAAACAGAAATAAACGCTTATTCTCGTGCATATTTGAGATCCATGCATATGAGGGATTTAGAACATTTGTGCTAAATGCACACAAAAACTAGTACATTTCAAGATTTTTCTTGCACCAAAATAATCCTGTCTTTTAATTCCATTTTAAAGTGTCTACATATTTCTTATACACATGGCTTTATTTTGTGAGAGCAATTTCAAGCAGTTTTTTAAGACCTCACATTCCAGAGCTGTGTTCCAAAGGATTAAGCTACCACTGTTCAACCCTGGACAGGTGGAATCTCACCAAATGTGAACTAGAAACTTATCTCCCTACCTTTGCTGATTGAGTACAATGTCATTGATCCAAACCACTTTTTTCAGATGGCATGGGCAAAAAGAATTTACCTCTACTTCTACCACTGAGGACACAGAATTCACACCCAGTTAAAGGATGAAGCAACTAATATCCCAAGTACCTTTCGAGAACACAGCACTGATCAGGATATTCCACTGCACCACTAAATAGGGTCCTCCAGTCCATGTCCAATTAAGTACAGACTTCTCAGTCCTACATTTTAGGGCTTTATCTTCTTCTCTACAAACACATCTCAAACTCTGTACCTTTTGGTCTGTTTTCTCCACAAACGTGATTTACAAATCCCAATACTACCAAACTTCTCAAACTGACTCCCAGTGCTACTTTAGCAGCATCTCTCCTAACACATCTTTGCTATTTTGTCTTTACTGACATTAATCATCTCTCATCTACTGGATTTCTATCCTAAACTATTCCTTAAAATATTATTTAAACTTACAAAAATAGAAATATCCCAAAATGAATTAAAAATAGGTGATTTTTTAAAAAAAACTGAATCAAAAAGACCAAAACTTGTAGGAGAGTAGCTAAAGGAACCTGTCTTTTTTTTTTTTTTCATACCAACTCCCCCAACACAAACACCCACACCGGCTTACTTGTTGACTCCAATAGTAGGATCTCAGTATGCACAAGGGACTGTACCCCTCTGATACCAAAATCTGTAATGTTCATTTCCCTTATACAAAATGGCACAGTATTTGTATGTAATCAATGCACATACTATTGTACAAGTCATGTCTAGATTACCGATAATAATACATTATCATATATTACTATAACACACATCTGTAAAGAGTTGCTATGTGAAAGTTGCTATGCATTGTTTGGGGAATGTTTTTGTTTTCCTAATATTAATATTAGTTCAATTTTATTTGAATTTCCTTTTACAACTGTTATATTTGAAACACATCTGCTATGGATTACAGATAGATAAACCATATGGAAACATTAAATTTCTAAAATTCCTACTTTAAATTTGCAACCATTTATCCTCCGACCTTTAAAATACTAGCTGTGGATAATACATTTTTAGGGGGAAATTACGTTTCGGGTCTGTTTGGAAGAGAAGGTAGGGAGGAGACTACAGGTATTCTTGCTGTTTTTAAGAAATTGAGAACTATGCTAACCAAGGTCACTCTGTACTGACTCATTTTACAACAGAAGTCACTATCCTCATTTATTTCCTTCATTCATTAACAAGTAGCAGAAAAACTGTACTTCATAACTGATCTTTCCTGCTCCCATACAAATCAACCTAGAGTTCCTTCCAACTAACATTCCTTGACCACAATCTAGTCAACAAATGCTGAGGGACAATCACTTCCCAATTCAACCTCAGTCATTTCCTACCATATTTGTCTTACTGTTGCCCTAAGCTTTTCATACACAACACACTCCAGTTTATTAATATGTCCTCCCAGAAACATTCTCCCTCATCCCAAAGCTTTTGAAAAGTCAGTTCAAACAGCTCTTTCCTTAACAAAGATCAACTCTATTACCTAGAAGCTTGGCCTATGTCATTCTAGAAACCAGAATCCCACTTACAGTCTAAGAAACATAACAGAGAAAAAACTTACTTCTTTAAACTTGTTCCTTTATGTATAAAACTTATTCAAGATTTCAAGATTTTCAAGTTTAAATTTCTTTGTAATTTCATAGTTATTTAAAATTTATTTAGAGCCAGCATGATGGCATATCACATAACACTCCATTTGTGGTGCCAGCATCCCACATTGGCAGTGGTTTGTGTTCTGGCTGCTCCATTTTTGATCCAGATTCCTGTTTATGGCTTGGAAAAGTAGCCCAGGATAGCTCAAGTTCTTGGGCCCCTGCAGCCATGCTGCAGACCAGAAAGAAGCTCCTGGCTTCAGACCAGCTGAGCTTGCTTCACCACTGCGGCCATTTAGGGCGTGAACTAGTGAATGAAAGGTATTTCTCTCTCCTTCTCTCTGTAAATCTGCCTTTCAAACACAAATAAATAAATTTTCAAAAAGTGTTACTCAACCCTTACCTTGTTGTATAACTTTTTCGAGTATGATCTTATACTCTCCTTGAAGATGAGAACCATGTTTGGTTTTACCTTTGCCTACATCATTACTGGATACAATGATTTACATCTACCATTCTGCAAAGTATTATAGGCATTTGATAGATAAGGGTGAGAATTTAATACAACTAGTAACAGAAAAAAGTAAGCCTTGACCTTGTTTTATCAAAACAATTGCGTACCTAATAGCAACAATATGGCAAAATATTTGGCAATAGCTAAATCCCTATCCTGGATGTTGATTTTTTTTTTTATTCTTGCATGTCTGAATTCACTTATTCAATAGCTATTTCAGAACTAAGAATTTAACAGTATACCAGACAAGACCCTGGCTGTCATAAATCCTGCTTTTCAATACAAAAAAAAATGACGTCTCCACCCAAGTTCTGAGATTAAACCAAGAGTATTCTGATGACTTGCTTAACACTTCTGCATATCATGGTTTGAATGTGATTTTTTTCCCCTCCAAAATTTACATCAAATTTGACTGTCATTGTGGTAGTGCTGGGAGGTGGCACCTTTAAGATTAGGTTCTTAAAAAGGATTAATGCCTTTCTCACGGGTCTGGGTTACAAATATTACCAGACTTTGTTGTTATAAACAGGGGCAGCCCCTCAAGTTTTCCACCTGCCTGCCCCTCTTCTTTCTGTCAGGAATTGAAGCAGCACCAGGCATGTAGCAGATACAGTTCCCAAAGCAGAATTCCCAACCTCCAGAACAATGAGCCCAAGTAAACCTCATTTCTTTATAAGTTATCCAGACTAATATATTGTTAATTCCAGCAACGTGCAATTCATTTCAACTGACTTGAGGGAACAACAGCACACACTGATTTTGATCATATGCTACAGGAACAATAAGGTCACTATAACACCATATACTCCAGAACCACAGCACCTATTTTATATCTTAGCTCCCACCTACTAAACTTGAAAAAGGCATTCAATTTCTCTATACCTTAGTTTCCTCACATGTGAAGTGGGGATAACAATGGTACTCATGGCTTATAAGGACGTTCTGAGATTTAAACAAACTAATAGTTTAAGACTACAGTGCTTAAAACAATCTGAAGTGTAAGTAATTCTAAATTATTCCTACTCTATTACTGTTAGTACTATTACTAAATTGTTGTAGAGTCTACAAATAGGCTAAAAATAGCATAAAAGAAATAAAATAATTACAGGCTAAAAAATTTATTTTAAACTCAGTACTAAAACATACCAATACCATATGACATAGAAAATTTAATGGTAAATACTACTTCAACTTCAAGTGCTATCTTCACAGCACTACTTATATTCCTAGTGAATATAAATTTAAGAAAGTAGAGTAACAAAATTAAAGACTAGATAAACTGGGAGAGAATCAAGAGTCATCAACAATTAACAATTTAAAGGTGGGCCAGTACCATGACTCGACAGGCTAATCTTCCACCCTGTGGTCCGAGCATATCATATGTGCACTGGCCTAAGTCCTGCTTGCTCCAACAACTCCCTGCTAACTAATGTTCCAGTACCCACACGGGAGATCTCGATCAAGTTCCAGGCTCCTGGCCTTCAGCTCCACTCCGCTCCAACCACTGCAGGCATTTGGGGAGAGAGTCAGTAGATGGAAGATCTGTCTCTCCCTTTAATTTTGCCTTTCAAAATGCTAAAATAAATCTTTAGTAAAACAGAGAATCATTATACAGCAAATGGCTGGGTCAACCAAAAGCAGATAAAAGCAAAAGTAATAAGGGTAATTCCAATACTGAACTAAGTGTAAGATTCTTTTGTTTCATTCATGCCAGAAACTTTTTCACTGGCATAAACATAAATAAATGAGGTAAACATAACAGGAATATTTATGAGAAGCAGCAACTAAGCATTTTTTTTGGCACACAAATACAGTATAAAGCAAAAGCAAACCAACTGATTTCCAACATCTCTACTAAAAAAACATAATAATGATGTTATATGATCATGTGTAAGAACTTAATTATCTTTAAAATCTATCATGTTTTATTACACCAATATTAACATTCTATTTCTTCATTAAGCTGCTTTTTACTGAGTATCTATTATCTATCAGGAACTGAAATAGGTTTTGGATATATGATAGCAAATCACACATCCCTACTCATGATGTTTAAAGTGATCAGATAATTACAAAAAACAAAAATGAAAGAAAACAGCAAGTACTATTAAACTGTTAACAATGAACCCAAATTAAACTGATGTCAGAGAACATCTCTCAAAAAGTGAGTTAAGTTATCAGCAATGGAGCACAGGTAGCACAGGGGATAGAAGATATTTAGGCTAAACGATCAGCATGTGCAGAGAGGCTTAATGGAAGAAATAAGAACTAATGGTAAGGTCAGAAACTGTGAAAGAAGATCAAGCGCAGCAGACCACAGAAGAAAGGGGAGAGGAGAATACGATACAAGGCGAGGAGTAAGCAAAGAATCAAAGTAATTACCTTAAAATAAATGCCAAGCCTTAAAGCGACAAAGTGAGTTACCTGAACAGAGTTCTATTTCAAGAAAAGCATTCTGACGGCAAGATGTCACATTAACTAAAGACATCTGAGTGAGTCCTGATGTTAAACTTAACAGTTGTGGCAGTGAAGACTAAATAAAAGATGAATTCATGATGATCCTGAAGTAATGATCAGGATGTGAAGGCTGAGAAGGAACTACCAAGAATGAGTCCCAGGTTCTAAAGGCTAAGACTGATAATGAGCAAAAGAAAAACTAACAAAGGAAACCTGAGAGGTCAGGTCATCATCAAAGGTTACACATCTGACCTGCAGAGACTAAGAACATGGGCAGAGATATTCAGGGGGCAATCCAAGGCTCAAGAAAGCCTGCACCAGCAAGATGCCTTCAGGAATCGATAGCACATAGATTCTAGCACACCACAGTCTCAACACAGCAAAGGAATCTGAAACCCAGACTGAAGTAAAAAAGATGGGACGACAGGATGAATATATCACACACAAACAAAAAGAGTGAATGTTTTAGTAAGGTAAACAATGGTAAATGAAGTTTGCTGGAGGTTCAGTTAGAACTTCTGGTCAAACTACTGAGGAAGAAGAGGAAAGGGACATTTGAAAATACAAGGGACTGAGAAATAAGTCAACCTAGAATATAAAGCTCAATCCAAATATATAAATATGCTTCAAAAATTTTCCCTCAAGTAAACTTTCTTTTCATGAGCCTCGAGAGCACATTTTTATCACGATGTGTCAACCTCAACAACAGTGTTAATAACCAACCACCAAGGTTCTGATACTGCAGTATCAGAACAGGACATGCTCTGCACAATTTCATGTTTTTAAATTAAACTCTAAAGAATTAGGAACTAGTATCTACTTGCTTTGCAATTCGGAAGCCAACGTTATAAAGACTGGATTTAAGTTAGAAAATGAAAACGTTTCTTGAGAAAAAAATGACAATACATTTTCAAAAGAAGAAAACATGTCCAAATTTACTCACTAAACATTTGAATATCTACTCCATTTTAGGCACACTTCTTTGATGAGTTTCTCCTTTTTTAATTCTTGACATTTCTTTCAGGGTCATAATGGCATGTTTTTGCTATAGCAATTCCATCATTATACAAACATAAGAAACAATGAGACCTGTATTTAGGTTTTCAGTACTCTACTACTATTATTATGGGCACTGGCCTTACCTCTTACTGATTTGAAACTGATACGTAGCAATAGTTCTCAATTTTGAATTGAAAAAAGGCTTTGAATCCTAGCTCTGCTTTGCTCCTCTGTATGTAACTTTAGCTGACTTATTTCTTCTAAAACCATTAAGTTTACTCATCAGTTAAACAGGAAAAAATTCTTACAAGTTTATGAAATGAGTAAGTGTAACAATAAATATTAGCTGAATGTAATTCTTACACCTTTGATCACTGGAATGAATTAAGATACACTGAATTATATACTATTCTTATAATGGATATATAAGCAATCCTACTCATAAAATATATGTACTCATTGTAACTATCCTAATGCCTTCAACATTAGCATTACTCTATGATTCAAAGGCACATGTAGTATCAGTAAACACTTTTTTCACTCCTTCTCCAAAAGAACCCACTAAAACATTAAGAAAAGGCATTTTTTGACATATAAAGACACAAACCAACAAAAGTTGTAAGATGTGAAGACAACAGCAACACATCTTTGGAGGTGGAAAGCAAATGGCTACCAGTGACTTAGCAAACACAAGAAAATCCAGTCTTTCACAAACAATGGAGAAAGTCAAGGACAAACTCAATTTAAACTGTGAAATTTCCAAGACTCAGGAATTGGCAGCATCATGTCCACAGGAAATGGAATATGCAGAGAGCAAGAGTTCAGGGGAATCCTAAAATAAGGAAAATTGTTTTAAAAGTCTAAGAAGCAACCAGTCCCACAGATCCCAACTCCCCTTCATATTCTTGAGAAAAAAACTAAAGAACAAACTATAAACAAGGCTGAGTGAAGAAGCAATTTGGAGATGCTGAGAATCCACAACACCTTTCCCTCTACTTCTCTCCTAACCTCTTCCACACCACCCCAGAACACTGTGTAGACAGGCCTTCATTTCCCGCAAGAAATCAAAGAGCCTTTGTAATGGGATCAACCAGCTATGAAGAAATACATGAAGACTCTAACATCAGAAGCCTCTTAACTAACCATCCCAGTCAGGTTACTGCACAGTGAAACTAACATACCCACCTGAAAATTTCTCACCAGCATTTTAATTCCCTACTCTCTTCCATGTGATTACCAAAACATGAGATGAACAGCTCTGACATGAATGATAACCAAAACAAAACAGAAAATAAAAGCTGAAACAGACTACACATAAAAAAGAAAGCTTTTTTAAAAACCTAACATTTACTATTCAGACAGCAAACAGAAAAAAGTACTATCATTATTAAAAAGAACAGTAAACTGTCAGAAAGAAAAAAAGTTCAATCCTTGGATATTACATATTTAATAGGAGAAATAAAATCTTAAATTAGAAACAACAAAATAGTTAAGAAAATAAGAGAAGTTGGTAAGCTTTTGGTACAGCAGTTAAGATATCGTTTTTGATACCCAAATTCCCTATAAGAGTGCTTGGGTTTGAATGGTAGGTCTGTTCCCAACTCCACCTTCCTCGAATGCAGATCCCAGAGAACCGATGGCTCAAGTAGTCATATCCCTGTCACTCATGCGTGAGACTGAGATCAACTTTTGATTTCCTAGATTTACCCGGGCAAAGCTCCAGCTGCTGTGGAAATTCGCAGAGTGACCCAGCAGTTAGATGGTCAACGGATCTTCAGTCTCTCCTCATTGTGTATCTCTATGCCTTTCAAATAAATAAAAATTTTTGAAAACGCTAGAAGTACATTAGAAGACGAGTTAAGGTCTCCTGTCCAAACAAGAGAAGGTTGTGAAAGAAAGAAAAGGAAAAAAAAGGAAAAAAAAAGTGGAAATAATTAACAATTTCATTCAAGAAAAATAATTCCAGAAATAGAAGATGTTTCCACCTTAAAAAGATGTACCAAGATTTTGCCACCACAAAGGAAACAGAGACATACATAAAAACTCCACAGTTAAGAATGGTAAAGGCTCTCAGAGATTTTAAATATGCAGAAAGGAAAGAGGAGAAGGAAGAAAAAGCAAACACGTTACATATAATATCTGAAAAATCAGTATGGGATTTGTCAAAAGCAGCATGGATGCTAAAAAGCATTGGTGCAACATTGTGAGCATAATTTACCTGTATTCATGACCTAATGAATCAAGCAAGTGATCAGGTTAAACCAAGTCATTTCAAAAATGACAAATAAACCAACAAAGAAGATCCAATTCAGAAAATGAATGGAATCCCAGAATAAGCCTACAAGGCAATCAGAAAGGGAAGAAGGTCAGAGGAACAGGAAAGAAACTTTTCTCAGGAAAATAAATTGATAACAAAACCTGATAGGAGAACACATGTAACAGAAAGAATGATTAAAATGAGGAAAGTAAGCAAATGGGGTTGAGGACAAACAATGAACGTCAGCCAGATCACTTCATGGTAAAATCAAAAGTCAACAAACCATAAGAAAACCTGTGATCGGCTCTTTAATCAACGATCAGCAGGCATCCAAGGAAGCGCTGTTGTCCAGAAAGGTAGAGGCCAAATAAACAAAACAGGGAGGGAAGAAAAGGAAGAGAGGAAACGGGTATCTTGAAGTAAACAGACCATGCTAAAGATGAAAACTTGCAAAGGGAGAACACACATTTCTACAAATGATAGTTGGGGACAGGGTGGTAGCAACAAGGAACTCACAAAACATTGTATTTGATAGGAAAAGCAAGCATACCTTACAAGAATATAGAATAATCAATAGCCATACAATCCTAATTCTTGGGAAGAAGAGGAACAGCTAGGTAGCTGGTAAAAGCAGGATTAAGTCTTTGTTTCCTATCAAAGAAGTCAATAAAACAAAAAAGAGAAAGAAAAGCAAGGAGTATTTTAACACTTGATTCATGAGAGTCAAAGTTCAAAAGGTTTTCCAAGCACACTGAATTTTTAATACAATCTTATGAGGTAGATAGTGTTTGTTTAAACCAAGACATGTGAGGCATAGAGAGGTCAAGTAGCCCAAAGTTACAGAGAAGTAGCCAATAACAGAGGAAGAACCCAAACCAAGTAGCCCAGTACCCGAGTCCATATTCCCAACACATCTAGCTACAATGAGTATCTAGTTGCCAAACAAGCAGGGTAAAGCCTAGGAGTTGAATATCACAGTAACCATCTGAAAGAGGTCACAGTGGTTGCTTCTAGGACAGGAAAACTAGGAAGAAATGGACCAGGAGGCTCCTTAATTTTTTCTTTGAAGATAAAAATGTAAGCAACTCCACACTTCTAATGGTGAATATAAAATAAGAAGTTATAATTTTGTATTCAGCAGCTGTTTCAAACAATACTACCATTCTCTGAAGCATATAAAGTGAATCTTACCATTTTATATGTAAAATATTCCTCTATAAATATCTGAGGGCCTACCATAAAACAGGCACTGTATTTAGAAGGTACTTTTCAACACATTTCAGACATTATAGGATACTGTAGCTCCAACAGGTGTGTGAGACAAGAGACAATTTAAGTTTCAAGTTGTAATAGGAAAGGTAGAGAAAGGTCTGCTCATTAATTTGCACAAAAAAAAATTTTTTTTTCACTCCCTGCCCTTAAGGAAATCCTAGTCTTTTGGGAAAGATTGGTAAACATAATTGTAATTGAACGTGAACAGCACTTAAATAAAGGAACATTTGGAAGTGCTAGAGAAACAACATCTCCTGGGCAAGGAAGACGCTTCAGAAGGTACATCTCTGCAGTTTTGAAGAAGGAAGAGAAGTTTGACCAATTTCTGTGAGAGGCTGAAATAACAGATCACAAAAGATTCCATTTCAGTACGAAACACTGGCATCTTCCAATTACCGAAAGATAAGGCCAGGTTAAAACTTAACACACTGAGACCTTTTCAGGCAGAATGAACTTTGAAAAACAAGGCAATTTTAACGTTTGAGTCCCATCTCTATAGTCTGAACTGGCCAATTGAAAGCATCTTTCACAACTCTAATGAATCTTTTAAAATCTAAAGTATTAAGCACTTGGATTTGTTCTCCCATCCAATAGTTATACTGTTGCACATTTCTAAGTCCTAACACTGAAATTATAATGTTCCCCTTTTTCCCACAAGAGGCATGGTAACCAAGCCCAGGGAGTAACCAGTGAGGTGAGCTGGAGAAGCTATCACAGAAGTAAACAGAATTTTTCTTCAATAATATCACTTTTTCTCTTGCAAGTATTCTCAAATTCTCTTTCTTGGGAAAATATGAATGAACATTTCCTTTTCCAACCTGTAATTATAAAATAATCTCCACTAAGACACAATAAAGATTACATAATACTCACATCTGTCCTTTCCAATTTAATAATATTTGGAGAGCTGAGATGTATTGATTTTACAGACACTGAAGGACATCTCCAAAACAACACCCTTCCAGTTCTAATGACTGACTCTAACGTTTAACACTGACTCACAAAACATGAACAAGCTGAGGACTGGTGACTTTTAGCCAGTATTTCATACCTCTCAGTGTTATCTTCTTGTCCCTTTCTAGAATTCCAAACCTTCCTGTCCCTAATTAATCTCAATCTGTTATTATCTGGAAAATTTAATCTTGTACTAGTATCTTAAATAATCTACCATCCCTACAGTTAAAAACCTAGTTAAAAGTAGCATCACCTGACTTTTAATAGCCTGGAACAGCAAGCTCTGGAAAGCCCTATCAGGCCCTGCCAACAGGACAGTCATACCAGGAGACCACAGTCATTGCAGCTCTGAGTTCACAACGCGTGGGTTTTCACTTGGGTATTTCAACTGCTTTTATTTCCCTAAAAGTAGCAGCCATATGTTTTACCTGTTTCTATAGAATCTTGGCTTACAATACACCATTTTAATTTACAAAATATTTTATGTAAATCTTTGAAACAAGTCATTATCAGAATGAAATTGATTAAATTAACATTTGACAGAATTATGATGGGATTATGGAAGGAGCTGTGTCCTCGGCATCTATCTTTTGAAGAGTAATTTTGTACAAATGGTACTGAATACATTTGGTCAGATAACGAGATTTTAATTACATTATTATTAGAAAAATAAAAATCCTGAAAGACAGGACTTGAACTCATTTCAACTAAACATGACTTTTTTCACCTTTCAAACACCTAAGAAAAAATTTTTAAATGTCAGGAAACATTCGGCCTTTTTTTTTTCTGAAATTGCAATTCTTTTGCAACATGCTCAATTTTCCGAAGTGAAACCCACAAATATACATATTGAATATCAGTGTCTCAATTGGTTGAAAAAGTTCAATTGCAAAAATTTCCATGTAAGAGTAAAATAATTATCTTGCACACTTGAAATTCCAGTGCAAATGAATAGTCTTCATAATTCCTATATTTTGATCCTAGTTAATTAGATTGGTAAATCTGTAAAAAGAACATTCCTTTAAAAATAAGTCAGGCTTTAAAACAATGTAAAAATATGAAAGATTTCACAACTTTTCTAGCCAGTCCATTTCTTAAAAAGACATACTTTGATTCAATAAGCATAATGAATACACTATTTCCATCCTTTGAAGATCTTGATTTAATAATGTATTTTAAGTTCTCTGTGTATTTTTGGTAAACCAAGTAGGGAACAGGTGTAGTAGATTAGCAGAACATCTCATTTTCATGGCTCAACAAATGCAAGACTTTCTTCACTCTTAAAATGGCTACCACCTTTAGCTTCTATGCAAAAGAAAAAAACGCGTAGCACACTAACAGATAACTCTGGTTATTTTAACAGCTGTATGCTCTTTCACAGCAAAACATTTTTTAAGATCTTAAATTCTTTTGTTGAGATAAAATGACCACTGAAAGTGCACACGAAAGTTGGTCAGTTACAGTAAGAGAGCAACCTATGTAATCCGGAGTAGGTCATCCTTTCTTCAGTGTCTGACTGGGGAAAGCAGGTAACAGAATCTTTCACAAAGTAAGATCAAAAACAGTGGAACTGCAAAAAGGTTATCTAGTAAAGGAGAACAAATGTCGGGCCCACAACCCCTCCAAGAGATCAGCACACAGATTTTTCTAACTTAAAATAATTACGTGTCGGCAAAAATCAAGCTTTTAATAACTAATCTTTCTAGAAAGCATTTTATAAATACAAACCACCTGGTGAACCCCCAACCTGTTTTAAATGTGAAAATATGTTCAGTATTAACTACCAAATTCTCTTTACCCACTCTCCTAGCCAGTCTGAAATCATTCAACAATATTCTTTCCTCTAGAAAAGATATGAAAATACATTTTCCACAACAAATTAAAACTATTTTGCTTTAGACTAATTTTGTGCATATATATATACACACAAATATTTACTAAATAGAATTTGGAATCTGTTGAATGTCTGCAGAAATATGACATGGTCTTACCTCTCATCTTCACCATCCACCAGGGGTGTCGTCAGCGGTAGCACCTTCAACGGGAAAAGAGAAGCAGAGGCTGCTAGGCTGCTGCCACTCCCATCTGAAACTGCCGACATTCCCCCACTGTCACCACTGATAGTCTGAGGTAAGCCAACTAATGAGGGCTCCGCTGGACGCCTGGCATCTTCAATTTGGCTTCCAATGGCCTGAGCTAACGATTGTGCAGAGAACTGAGTAGAACTTAGTGGTATCTGCTGTGCCAAGGGCAAATTTATATTAGTTGCTATCAAGGGAGGTTGGCTAACACATTGAACCAAATTACCATTTTGAGTGGCAGGGGTTTGTGCTATATTCTGTGGTGGAACCAAGTTTGTTGGGGCAGAAGGCATTCCAGAAGGACCAGTTGAACTAACCTGATTTGTAACAGAAATACTACTAGCAGAGGGCAAAGGACTAACTGCAGGCAACTGCTGTGAAACAACTCCTTGAGCTACTGGTTCTACTCCTTGCTGGGGAGGCACAGTTAACAAGGTACTCTGGGGTGTAATAACCAATTGTTGAGGAAGGCTTGGAGCGCTAGTTTGAACTCCCTGATGAAGAATCCCAGTTTGAGCAGGTGGAACTACTTGTGAAGATGGAGGAGCACCTTGCTGAATAACTGAAGGTGTAACTTGGGCAGAGGACTGCTGCACTGCTGCAGGTATGTTTGCCTGTTGACCAATATTTGCAATTTGACTGCCAGCAGGTACAGCAGACACTGCTGTCGGAGCCTGGCCAACAGGTTGGCCCGCTGCCCCTGCAGGCTGTGCTTGGACTGCTGTGGGCTGCACTGGCAGCTGGACACCCTGGGGCTGAGCCACAGGAATCACTGTTGTTCCTGCTCCCACTCCTGCAGAACTGGGCTGGCCAGAGGACATTGCTGTCTGAAGGATCGGCTGCTGTTGCACAAACTCTGAAGTAGGATTCTGAGTCACCGGTTGACCATGGCCCGGGGCCAACTGCGTAGAAACCATTGCTTGGTGTTGTCCATATTGCAACTGCTGCGGTGCTGCCCCTGGAAGAGGAGTTTGCACTGGGGGAGCCGCCTGGGAATATGGCAGTTGGGGTTGAGCCAGACTAGAAATGGAAGGTTGCTGACCTAAAGCTGAAGTTACACCAACCACATTCACAGGTGCTGGCTGGATACTAGTTGCAGCATTAATGGTGGCTTGCAGAGGTACTGGCTGAAGACCTTGCTTTTGCTGATAACTCAGTTCTTGAGACTGTAATTGTACTTGCGACATCTGTGACTGAGAAAAACTCGGGGGCCCAGTGCTACTGAAATCCATGGGTTGGAGGCCTACCCCTTGCTGAGCTGGTACCTGCAGCGGCTGCTGCTGTGCCCCCGCTGTAGGGGTTCCCATCTCTCCACTTCCTACACTCTCCGTGTAGTGACTCAGAGTGCTGACACTACTGCTCACAGAGCTCCCACTCGTGCTCTCTCTCTCAGAAGATACTTCCACCGGGTTTTGTTTTACAGTCTCCACCACCTTATTGATCGCCACGCCTTCAGTAGCAGGTACAGTATTTTCTTTTTCATAGAACTCAGTGCAGGTCCATCTGCCTTTTTTAAAAGGCTCCGAACTAGAATCTAACTTCACAACTCTGAACCTTGACGTGTTAACTGTTGGTTGTTGCTGCTGACTTGAAACCAATCCCACAGTCATCCCCGGGGCTGCACCGGGGACACTGTTAACAGCCGTGGCAGAAGACACAGTCCCATTGCCCATGCCACTCAAGATACTCACATTTACACCACTAGGAACTCCAGGCCCAACACTCACACTAGCAGCACTAGGAATATTGCTTGCACTTATATTAGCACTACCCAGCATACCGCTTGTCACATTAGGACTGAAACTACCCACAGCAGCAACACTGACATTATTCACTGTATTAGCGCCAGCAACAGAATTTATACCTATCCCGCCTGCAGTGCTAGGAGCCCGGATATTAGTCATTACAGATGCAGGTGAGACGCTCGATGATACAGCAGAAGCTGGTGCAACTGGTGCAACACCATCAGAGCTTCCAGTTGTGGAGAGTTTTCTGGATACTGGGCTTGAGGGTGGTCCTCCAGGAATGGATGCACTGGCCACAGCAGCATGGGATGGATGGTGGTGCCCATGGTGGAGGTGGTGCCCATGATGAATGTGATGGTGATGGAGGTGGTGTGGATGAGCATTCCCATTGATCACAACATTCTGTTGGGGAAGGTGAGGCAAATGAGGTTGAGGAAGGTGGGGCTGATTAGGAGAGACTGCCCCAGGTGTCTCGGCTTCCTGGAAGTTATTCAGAGTCTCTTCTGAGGAGCTGCGTTCAGGCTCCCCTAAGTCAGTAGCCCTGGATAGTGATACATCAAGGATCTCGGAGGAAGAGAGGTCTTCCGTGTGAGATTCATCCAGATCATCATAGCTCTCAGTGTCCTCCGCGATACTGTTGTTGGAGCTGATACTGGCGGAGATCTGAGCCGGAGTGACGCTAGTTATCTGGAAGCCACTTTTCTTTTTCATTTGAGTTCCGCCTGGCGCAAGAGGCTGTGCCTGCAGCTGAGCCTGCGGAAGGAGGTTCAGGCTTTGTGGAGGCGGAGGCTGTGGTCCCGACGAGGAAGATGCTGCAGGAGGCGGCGGCTGGAGAAGCGAGGGCGGCGGAAAATCCTCGGAGGCTGTGGCAGTACTCCCGACGCCGGTACCTGCTGCACTGAGAGCAGAGGCGCTGCCACCACCGCTGCCCCTTCGAGGGAACATTGCCGGGTGCGCCATCTTCCTAGCACTAATGTCTGCGGCGGCTGCCGCGGCGGCGGCCTCGGGCGGCTGGTGCATTGTGTCGGGTACCGGGGGGCGGAGGAGGCGAGTGCAATTTCCTTCTGCACCGTAATCTTTGTATTCGAGACGAGACGCCGGAGAGGAAAACGGGACCTGACGCTCCTCCCGGCGCGAGTCCTCCTTCTTCTCCTCCTCCTCCTCCTCCTCCTCCTCAGCCGAAGGCGCCGGCAGCTCCTCCTGCCTTCGCGGGCGAGCTTCGGAAAGGGAGGATGAACGAGGGTGAACAGGGCGGCCGGGGACCCGAAGGGGGACCACCCCCCTCAGTCCTTCGCCATTCACTTTCCCTCTAGTCTCACACCCCCCTTTATATTCCGCTTCACGTGGGGTGAGGGGCAGGAGAGGGGGGAGAGCAGGAGAGGGGAGAGGAGGAGAGGGCAGGAAAAGCGAGAAATGCCCACCTTCTTTGGCCAACTCCGAAGCCACCTCAGCCCCCTCCTCCCGCCGCGGCGGCGGCCGCTGCAAAAGCCCTCCCGGTCGCTCTGCACGGAAAGGCAGCGCGGAGCGAGTGTCGCCTTTCCCTCGCCTCCCCCGGCGCCGCCGCCGCCGGCGAGCCCCGAGCTCACTGTCGCTCAAACCTCCCCTTCCCGGTGCCGCCGGCCCCGCTCGGCCCTCCCCCCTCGCCCGGCAGACCCTTTCAAACCCCCTGGGCTCGCGGCGGCTGCTCCGGGAGGAAACGCTGGCCGCGGCTGGGGCCCGGGCGGCGCGGCTGCGAGCGGCGCGGCGACGGCGGCGGGGCGCCCGGTACGGTGAGCCCAGCAACGAGGCGCGGGCGGGCGCGCAGAGACGCCGGGTCCTCGCGGAGCACGGCCGGGGCGCGGCGGCAGCAGTGGCAGCGGCGGCGGGAGCCCAGGGACCGCTCCATCACTGGCAGCCATGGAGCCCGAGCATTTTCCTCCCTCAGGGCAGGCGCCTCGGCTCGGCACACGTCCTCGGGGGAGGAAGGGGCCGGCGCCCGAGCCTCCCCGCAGGGCGGCGGGACGAGCGCTGGAGCAGAGGTGCGTGCGAGCCTCTCCCTCGTCCTCTTCCTCCGCAGCCGGTTCGTCCTCACCCCGCCGCCGCCGCCGCTGCTGCTGCTGCTCCCGGGGTCGGGCGGGAGGGGGGCCGCAGGCGGCGACGGCTCCTTTTCTCGGTGGTGTCGGTGGCCAGACGGAGCTGGTGCAGCGACTGCAGCCGACGCCGTTCAAAGGAACGAGAGGTGGGGTTGGTCGGTGTCGGCCAACGGGGCGGGGGAGCGGGTGGGTGCCGAGGGAGGGTGTCGGGCAGAGAGGGGGCTGTGGTGGTTGTTACTAGTGCTCTCCTCGGGCTCCGCCGTACCCCCCAGTCTCTGGCGGCAGCGGGAGAGGAGGGACCAGAGCCCGAGCGCAGGAGGAGGAGGAGGAGGGGCGACCGCCAGCGAGAGGCGGCGGCGGGAGGCGGGAGGGGGCAGAAGGAGGGGAAAGCAGGGAAGATGGCGTCTGCGCATGCGCCCCGGCGCCGCAGACATAAAGCCGGGTCTGACTGGAAAGGAGGCGGCAGGTCTTCGGGCCTGGCCGAGCGTCGGGTCTCCGGGACGGAAATTGCCGAAGGCTGCCGGAGGCGCCTTCGCCTGGGGAGGTGGGGTGGGGGTGGGGGTGGGGGTGGGGGTGGGGGACGCCTCGGCCTAGGGAGCGAATCCGGGTCGCACAGTGTGACTGTGCCTCGTCGGGGGGTGGGGCGGCGAGCGGGCGCGCGCGTGCGGGTTAGGTGTGTCCGCCGTGTTCTCACACGCGGCCGGCGCGCGCCCGCGGGCCCGCGCACGTGGGCCGAGGCGGGGGCCGGTCGGGGGGGGCGCGCCCTGGGGGGTGTCCCCCTCCCCACCCCATCCCCGCCTGCGGAAGGGGTAATGAGGCTTTTCTCCGCAGCAACGGCATCACGAGTTTCAGTTCCCAGGAGCCTGTCGCCGCTGTCACGACATGAGTCAGGCTTTCTTCCTCAGCGCGTGGCAGAGCCCGCCTCCCCCTCACCCCACCAGGGCCCGCGCCCCCCGGCCCGTGCTGCCCTCGCCGCCCCGCTGCCCCCGCCTCCCGTGCCGGGTCCACGCGAGACCAATGACCCGTCTCGATCGCTGTTGCCTTCTGAGCAAGCAGTCGTGGCTGCCGTGCGCTGCCCTCGCCCGTCGACGGGCAGGAGCTTCTGCACAGAGGGAGTGGCCGCGGCCCAACCGTACCTGGGGCGAGCCCCATAAACCAACTGACCTCAACAGGTGGAGCTGCCTCTCCCGCAGCGATGTCTTCTCCCCCCCACTTAATTGTCCAGGCTGCGGCCCCACAGGTTTGGCTTCTAAGAGGCTAGATGGCCTTGGTAGCAACCCAAAAGAGAACCAATGAAGAATTTAAGGCTAGAAAAAGAGAACCATCTGAAATGTTAGCGTTTAAAAACACATTTCGTGGCTCTGAACATAGTTCTTTACTTTTGGCCTGAGACAATTTGCTGGAAGCTGTTCCTAGCATATTGTCAAAGCCATCCAGCCCTAAACGTTCCTTACTATGAATGGAGAATGACCTATTCACCCATAATCAGAAAACAACAAAATCAGCTAGAAAGTCTAGAGAGAAATTCTTATTTTCTGCATGTGAGTTGTTATGGGGAGGGAAGTAAATGCTAAATCGGAGGGTTAGATCCTACTACTCAGGAAACCTGAGGCTTACAGGTCTACAGTCCTATTTCAGAGGCTCTGGAGGCAAAAGAGGCTTTAAACTTACTGGCAGCGTTTGAAAAGCCTCTTCTTGACTCCACATGTTACTTTTAGTGGCCTCGAGTTTTCCACCTCGTTCCATGCCTGAAAGTTAAGATATCACCATGTATGTGTATATCATTAAATAGAAGTTCATCCTCAACAGTCCCCTGTGTGTCCTGCATCAAAACTGGGATGTGTTTGTTGCTCTAAACGGAAAAGATATAAAGTATGAATTTTTTTACTTTGACTGATGTAACTACTAGGTACAGAGTGAGTGCTTATAACTACTGAAAGTAATATGCTCATAAAAATCAGAGATTTCCAGAGCAGGGTGCTTGTTTTATTCATCAACTGGTATGTGAGTGGCTATATTTTTAGATGATTATGTTCCCAGCAGCTTTTGCTGCCGTGATACCTCTGGTTAGTGACTGCTGTCCAATGTTGAAAGGCATGTCTGACATGTTTTTCAACAGTCCTTGAGTGGAAGATAACTGTCCTAACCTATTAAATGGAACAGCACTACCACCGGAGATGGGCAGGTTGCTGTTTCTTTGGATAATAGTGTGAAAGAAAAGGCTGTTGATCTTGCAGTGCGTTGCTTCAGGTCAGAGTTTTAGCTATCCCCAAACAGCAGCTCTGCATCCCTCAGGCACCTCTCAGGCCACCTAAATACCCCATGATTGTGTGTATTTCGCTGGAAAACAAAGACTTGCAGAATGGCAAAGTTGAGATACCCCTACTAAAACACATACCTGTTCGAATAGTAGTAGAGGGTGTTGATCGTTTGGGGGCTATGTTGCTGGAAGGAGAGGATTGGAGAATGTTACTCCTTTTAAAATAAAAAAGGTTGTTGTTTAAATGCTCTTTCAGGATAGCATGGAAAATACGTACTTTTTATGTGCATTTAATTCTTTGTTTAAAGATTTATTTTTATTGGAAATACAGAAAGAAGGAGAAAGAGAGAATGATCTTCCATCCACTGGTTCACTCCCCAGCTAGCTGCAGAGGCCAGCGCTGAGCTGATTCGATCCAAAGCCAGGAGCCAGGAGCTTCTTCCAGGTCTCCCACGCAGGTGCAGGGTTCCAAGGCTTTGGGCCATCCTCAGCTGCTTTCCCAGGCCACAAGCAGGGAGCTGGATGGGAAGTGGAGCAGCAGGATTAGAATTGGTGCCCATATGGGATCCTGGTGCTTGCAAGGCAAGGACTTAAGCCATTAGGCTACCGTGCTAGGCTCTGCATTTAATTCTTGTCTACCTTCTGACTTGCAAGCTTCTATTTGGGCTGCATCAAGTCCCACTATGATGTAAGAGCATCTCTCTGATTAAGGCTGTCGGATTTTTCAAGGATCTAGCATTTTGAGTGGTCATCTGGCTTAGTAGTCAAGATATCCATTAAGATGATTGTGTCCTATATTGGGGTTCTGGGGCTCCAGTCATGGCTGTGGCTCTCAGTCCCAGCTTCTTGCTAATGCACAGCTTCAGGCAGGCCATTAGAACACTGTGTCCCACATGGGAGATCTGGATATGAGTTCCAGGCCTTAGCCCCAGCCATAGCGTATGCCCTGCCATTGTGGGGAAATGAAATCAGCAGATGGAGGCTCTGTTCCTGTGTCTCACTCTCCGCCATACCCATAAAAGATAAAAACAAGCAGATACATTTGAACAGCCAAGTTTTATTCCATTGTCACCTTTCAACAGAAAACTTCTTTTTCATGTAAATATTAAGTACATACTACTGTAAATAATACTCATTATATCCTCTGGACCCAGTACTTAATTATTCTTGACCTTTTGAAAGACTCAGTTGCACTTCTTCTTTTGCTGAATGTATACCATTGAATTACTTCTCTACTGATAGAAAGATCAGTCTATACTGAAATGTTCTCTCAAATCTAGTTGTTGGAATATCACACATCAGCCTGGATGTTTGAGCATGTTTAAGCTTTGTTTTGCCATAAAATAGAAAATAAAGCATTGTTAACACAATTTCACTGTTTATGAGAACTGCAGAATGGGTCAGTGTTTAAAATTGAGCAATTCTCGAAAACGCAAAGCCCTCGAAGAGCAGGAAGGAAATACCTACACTCAGATGGCTGTGACGAACCAAAATAGGTATTCAAAGAAATGTGTGCAGAAAATATGCTAGCGTTCCACTCCAGCAATTACTCTGACTAGCCAGCCCATTAGTCATACAATAGAACTTACTTGTAACTTTTAAATGTCATCTGAAGAAGTCGAATGTTAAGTATGAGTTATAAACATAACAAGAAAACACATTTTTATACTTGCAGGGGAATATTCTAACATGTTTATTGATCAGTTTTCTCTCTGGAAAAATTTTAGATGAAACCAAGAGGGTGTTCCCTAACTTCCTGTAAATACCTCAAAATGCCTTTTCGTAGACTTTTATTAAAATTTTAATAGTTCAGCTTCTAACTCATTACCTTTTGTAGCTTCTGCTGGTTTTTTCAATATAAGCTATTTCTGTTCAGCTTGACAATTTTATATCTCAAAGGAGGTCATCCTTATGAAGTAAGAGATATGAATTTATGGCTCAGAGGGCACACCAATATGCAGTACTTATTGGATTCTACCTTTTTTAGGGAGGAGTCTCACTCCCATTTTAGAAGTCATCACAGAGAACTTAACTAACTTTCAAGGTTCATGCCTAAATGTGGAGTTTTCTGAACTCTAAGCTGGAAAAGTATTTTTCAACAATCTCTGGAAATTAATATTCATAATGCTTTTGCTTGCCAAGGAAGACATACCATATATATAATGATTGCATGCAGACTTTCTTCTATATGAAGTGGATAAAGGCTTAACCTATTTAATATACTTATTTTTATTTGAAAGGCAGAGTTACAGAGGAGAGACAGAGGGAGATCTTCCTGTCTGCTGGTTCACTCCTCAGATGGCTGCAATGCCTGCAGCTGGGTCTGTCCAAAGCCAGGAGCTTCTTCCTGGTTTTGTTTCATAGAGTGCAGGAACCCAAACACTCAGACCATCTTCTCTTGCCTTCCCGAATGTGTTAGCAGAGAGCTGGATTGGAAGAGAAGCTGCCTGTACTCCAGCTGGTGCCTGCTATACTACAACACGGGCTCCGGGTTTCCCTATGGAACCAATTTAGATGTTATAGGTTATTCTACAGTCTTTTCTGGCTTTTGAATGTATTAGAAAACTTTCTTATTACTTAATCGTTTCTGACTACTGCAGAACTGTGTGGTGACATTGACTAAAAGAAATAGAGGTGATTATTTGACCTAGCTGTTAAGATGCTCACATCCCAAATCACAGAACTTGGGCTCAGTTCCTGATTCCTGGTCCCTCTCCGAGCTTCCTGATAGTGCAGACCCTGAAAGGCAGCAGGTGATGGATCAAGTAGTTGGATCCTGATGCCCACATGGGAACCCTGGACTCAATTCCCAATTCCTGGCATCACTCTCAACAGTCATTTGGGAAGTGGACCAGAGGATAGGACAACTCTCTCCCTATGCCCTAGTGCCTTCCTCTATACCCTGCCCACTTCGGTACTCTCCCTTCCTCCTGAATAAATTAAAAAAGAAAAGTAGGCAGGGGAGTAATTTGTTCATTTTGATTTATAAGGACATAATCAAATAGGTCTCTGATTTTCCCCCACGTTAGTCAATATTTATTTAGCGCCTATTGTGTAGCACATGTTTTTCTAAGTGCTTTAAATGTTTTACTTCAACCATTTCAGTTGTGCAAAGTGGGAGTTAAATTTGCTGCATTTTGCAAATGAGGAGAATGGGATACACTGAGGTTTTAATCTTCTGTAGTGATGGGGTCAGTGACTAGAAATACCAGTCAGTATAACCATCCCTTCATAGTTACCTCTATAACATAACGTTGGCTCTAGCCAACTAAAGTTAAGTTAAATCTCTACATAATATTCATGTTTTTGAGTCTTCTAATCAGATTCCTCCAGAGAATCTGAGTCCCATGTTCTCCTGGTGCAGAGACATTCTAAGACATTTATAGACCTTACTGTGGCCACATGGGAATTGAAGATTTAAAAAAAAAAACAATTATTTGATTACATTAGTGTCCATCATTGATCAAAACAGTTGCCAAATGAGTGATGAAAACCATTAAACAGAACTAATGCTGTGGCTCAACAAGCTAATCCTCTACCTTCAAGCACCAGCATCCTATATGGTCTCAGTTGCTCCACTTTCAATCCAGCTCCCTGTTTATGACCTGGGAAAGCAGCAGAGTCCAAGTCCTTGGGACCCTGCACTCAGGTGGGAGATGCAGAAGAAGCTCCTGGCTTCTGGCTTTGGATCAGCTCAGCTCTGGCCATTGCGGCCACTTGGAGAGTGAAATGGCAGATGCAACATCTTTCCCTCTCTCCTCTCTGTAAATCTGCCTTTCTAATAAAAATAAGTACATTTTATAAAGCCATTGAAAACAAGCAAAAATGCTGTTTATGTAGGACAGAGATGAATGTTTTCCTGTTTTAGCAGTTAGTATTTAATGAACATGAGAGCCCATAAAATAGAAAATAATCACTTGGTGTTTCCAACACATTCTGAGCATCCACTTGCATTTGAATCAAATTGCAGAAATAAACATGAGTATTTGCCATATTTGCAAATACTCCACTGTGTATTTGAAAATTTTATAAATCTGTCCAATGTGAACAAAAACCAGATCAAGCAGTACAAGTGAAAGCAGTCAAGCCTCCTTTGTATCAAAGATTTACTTCACAAAACCCTTAGGTACCTCAAGACTCAATGTTCAAGGAGAATGCATGGCTGTTGAGATCATTCCTTAGAATGGAACCCTTCTTAAGCCATTCTTTTCCCTTCTGCTCTGTTAGGGGAAGAAAAATAATAATAATAATAAATAATTTAGTAGTTTGTATTCAAATTATTTCCAGCTAATTTCATTGAAGAAAAGAAACAGGAAATCAGCAGTCTTAAAAGCCAAAATCTTGGGGGCTGGGACTGTAGTGAAGCAAGTAAAGCCACTGCCTGCAGTGCTGGCATGCCATGTGGTTCCAGGTTCCAGTCCTGGCTGTTCTACTTCTCATTCAGCTTCCTGCTGGTTGCCTGCAGAGGCAGCAGAGGATGGCTCAAGGGCTGGGTCTCAGTACAAATATGTGAGTAGAGGAGCCTGCTGCCTTCAGATCCATGCAGCTCCAGCTATTGTAGCCATTTCAAAAGTAAACCATAAATCCCTCTCTCTCACTCTATCGCTTTTAAATATATGTCAGTCTTTTCAAAAAAAAAATCCAAAATCTTTTCTGATTTTACTATCTCTTAAAAACAATTAAAGAGGGCCCAGCACAGTAGCCTAGTGGCTAAAAGTCCTTACCTTGCATATGCCAAGATCCCATATAGGTGCCAGTTCATATCCTGGCTGTTCTACTTCCCTTTCAGCTCCTTACTTATAACCTGGCAAAGCAGTAGAGGATGTCCCAAAGGCTTGGGACCAGGCACTTCATTGGAGAGCTGAAAGAAGCTCTTGGTTCCTGGCTTTTGATCGGCTCAGCTCCATTCCATCCATTCCACCAGATGGAAGATCTTTGTCTCTGTCTCTCCTTCTCTGTAAATCCGTATTCCCAATAAAAATAAATAAATCTTCTTTAAAAAACAATAAAAGTCTAAACTAAGTACAAACTGAAATAGAATCAGAAGCACACAATAAAATGCTGTTAATATTGTAATCAAAAATATTTTGAAGGCCACAGTGTAATTGACCTATGAAGGATATTTAGAAAACATTTTGAAAAGGTGATAAAATTATTAAAGAAGAAATGTTGGAGTTCCAGAGGAAATTCTGTGATGACATTTAGGAGAGAAATCCAAGCAAAATAGATTTGTTTCTTTAAAGTAGCTGTGCACACACTTTTAAACTTGAGAAAATTAAATGTATGTCTGCATCAGCCTCTTCACTAAGTTAAATATGAAGTTGGTAGCAAAGATGCTGACAAAATTTCCATCGATGCTAAAAGAAGCAGTCCAGGTACTCTCTTGCCCCCAGCTTTCTACAGACAGGTATTGACACAAAGCAGTGTCAACTGCATGGGTTAATATTGATGACCTGAAAGAGTTTATTCCACTCATAACTGACACACTAAAGTGAATGTCGCAATTATATCAATATATATTTTGAGTAAAAAATATCTCAGTGTTGATCCCAAATTATTTGTTTATTTATTAAATAAGACCATTGATAGAAATACCCACAATGAAAGGCATTATGAGATAGGAGCTAAATTTCCTTTTTCGGTCAGGCATATGTCATGAACTTAAATTCTTACATTTTCTTTAGTCCCACATTATGTAGTCATATTTCGACAGAATTTGTCACATGAACTTTGCTGCAGGACTTTTCACAAGATATTTCTTAAGAATATCAAGTTCAAAAGTGACAGCACTAGAAAAAAGCTTGCTATTAAATATTTTTGTCAAGAGCATATAATGGTATTATATTTCTTTCCCTGTTCTTGACTTGATCCCTGAAAACTCTCCTTGCCAAACCTAAGCCTATAACAACTTGCTGACAACTCTTTTTTTTGTGGAACATCATGCCCAAAGCAGTTTTTTGTTTGTTGTGTTTTTTTGTAAGAAGCAAAGTTCAGTGAAACTGGTAAGAAGATAGGAGCTGAGTCCATGTCTCCTTTTGTGATAGCTTTGCATTTGTTAAGGCACAGAGTGCTATGTTCAATGATGAACAGGATTGAAATCTTTAGCTCTGTGGGTTCTGGAAATGTATTTCTTCTTTCCTGGTCTAAGGATGTGGGAGATTCATAAGCTTTTTCCATTCTGATGAACTTTAGAGCTGTTTGCTCAAAAACCGGCTTGGTGATCAGAACTCACACAAAGCATAGAACCAGTAAAATGATTTCAGATACAATGTTCTATTTTTAAAAGTTCCATTTAGCTAATCTCTAAAAAATTTTTATTTAATTTATGATCTTATCAAAATTACTTATTTGTGACGAAGGCTATTAAACTTCTTTGCTAATTATAAAAGAGTGTGTTTTTATTTTTTTCTTTTTATTATATTTTACTATTATTATTATTATTGTTATTATTATCATTAGAGATACAGTTCCATAGACCCTTGGGATTTCCCTTATCCCCTCCCCAATTTAACTCCCCACCATGTTCGCCTATATCATTACTATCATATACTTCTTCATACACAGTCATATGTCCATCATTGCGGGCATGGACAATGGCAGAGAGTCCAGCAACCTATTTTCAAGATATAGTAAACAGTTTATTTGGGAGTCCATCTTTGGAAGTAGAGATGCATAGTGCATTGTATCCTCACATCTGGATATGTTAGTCTTCATTTCACAGTCACTGTACATTGCCTTAAATGAAAAGCCACAATACAAAATCAACAATAGGAAGAAAAATTGAAATTTACAATACCATGAAGTAAAATAACATGCTACTAAATATGAGAGTCTCCATTACACAGCTACAATTCACCCCCTTATGAAAAGCCACATAGCAAAATCAACAACAGGAAGAAAAAAGAAATTGACAACACCATGAAGTTAAATAACATGCTACTGAATGACTAATGTGTCGCTGAAAAAATGAAAAAGAAAATCAAGAACCTTCTTGAAGAAAATGATGCTACTGTATGATCTATGAGTCAGTGAAGAATTTAATCAGAAGAAAGTGTTTTGAAGCAATGAAACTAACAACAATAACAAAAATCAAAATCCATGAAATATAGTTTCTGCTGATCTTTGTTGGTGAAATGTGTGTCCTGTAGGCAACAAATAGATGACTTTTGTTTTTTAATCCAATCTATTAATCTATGACATTTGATTGAACTTAAGTCATTTACATTCAGAGTTTAATATGTATGGATGATACTTTGTTCCTGTCATTTTAGGAATGGGTTGTTCATTGGTTTAGCCTTCTGTTGTCATTTTACTGGGGTGTTCTTCACATTTGCCTTTAGTTTTGTTGAGTGCTATTCCTTTTCTCTGTCAAGAGAACATCTTTAAGTATCCTTTGTAGGGCAGGTTTGGAAGAGGCATATTCTTTTAACTTTTGTTTACTGTGGAAGAATTTTATTTCATTTTCAAAGACAAAGCTTTGCTGTGTGCATTTTTTTCTTTTAGAATCTGGAATATCTTGCTGTATTCTCTTCTTGCCTGTAGAGTTTCCTGTGAGAGATCATCTGTGAGTTTAATTGGCATCCCTTTATTTCAGTTTTTTTTTTTCACATGCACATTTAAGGATCTTTTCCTTATGTTTGATTGAATAGAGCTTGATGATCATGTGTCTTGGTGAAGATCTGTTTTGATCAGGCCTGTTGGGAGTTCTGTGACCCTCCTGGATGTTGTTTGCCAATTCTTTCTCTAGATTAGGGAAATTTTCCCTTATTACTTCATTGAATAGACCTTTAATCCCAGTTTCTCTTTCTGCACTTTCTGGGACTCCCATAACTCTTATATCAGGCCTCTTAATAGTGTCTTTTCAATTCTTGAATACTTTTTTAGCCTGATCCACCTCTGCTTCCAGCTTTTTGTTTGTTTCACCGTGGTGGCAGGAAATGTCTTCCAATTCTGAGATTCTTTCTGCTGCTTGCTTCATTCTATTTTGGAGACTCTCCACTGTACTTTTCATTGGCTGCACTGTATTCTTCATTTCTGATAGATCAGCTTTCATTTGATTCATTTCCAGTGTGACATATTGCTTAAATTCCTTTTTTTAAAAAAAGATTTATTTATTTTTATTTTAAAGTCAGATATACAGAGAGGAGGAGAGAAAGAGAGGAAGATCTTCCGTCTGATGATTCACTCCCCAAGTGACCACAATGGCCGGTTCTGCACCCATCCGAAGCTGGGAACCAGGAACCCCTTCTGGGTCTCCCACACGGGTGCAGGGTCCCAAAGCTTTGGGCCATCCTTGACTGCTTTCCCAGGCCACAAGCAGGGAGCTGGATGGGAAGTGGAGCTGCCGGGATTAGAACCGGCGACCATATGGGATCCCACCACGTTCAAGGCGAGGACTTTAGCCGCTAGGCCACGCCGCCAGGCCCTGGCTTAAATTCCTTGAAAACCTGCTTTATGTGCTTCTAATTTAATTGTTAAGAAGCTATATAACAAGTGTTTTGATCTGTATCTCCCATTTCCTTTAATCTTCCACAGTTAACTCTGAGGTTTGAATAGGGTTTTGCTCCTTTGCAGGGGAATCTTCAGTAATATTCATTTTCCCTTTGTCTCTTCTTTTGCTCTTGGTCATTGTACTCCTGGTTATCAGATTCTTCTCCTTGGGGCAGGTTTCTCAGCTGTGTCATCCACAGGTCTACAGTTTGATTTTACTTCTTGCAGTTGGCACATGACTCTTTGTTTGCAGTCACTTGTGCCACACCTTCCAGCGAGTTCCAGGTCTGGGTTCTTATGTCACATTTCCACCATGGTCTCCGTAGCCCCAGCTCCTAGATCACCAGTCTCCACCTTCTGTGACATTGTACTGAGACTACACCATTGTCTGCACAATCTTTCTCCCACTTGCAGTTGGAGCAGGTCCCAGGATTAGCTAGGTTTTTGGTGGTGCTGATCTTACTGGAACCTGTTGGCCATTATGTGTGAGGGCCACACAGACCTATTTTGACCCGTACAATGCCATGGTTGGTATTATTTTCCTGTGGGACCAGTGCAATCCACTGAGCTCAGTGAGTTCTAGCCAAGCTCAGCACATGCACAGCTCATTGTTGTCCCCTGCAATCTTAAATTCCTTGCCACACTGTAAGAAATGGGGCCTGATGTGCCACTACTAGAGTTCTTGATGTGCTGGCTGACAGGTCTGAGGGTTACCTAGATCTGTCTTGGGTGGAACCTGTAGGGTGCCACATGGTTGCAGTTCACTGAGTCAGAAATGAGTTCCCTCTCAGCCTAGCAAGATGGGTAGTTCTTTGTCTGGCTTCACCTATGGAGCTCCTGGTGAATGTACCTTCCCACCTGGTTGCTGGTGGAGTTCTGATCGCCATTGGCTGAATGCCTTTGGGTATCAGTCACAGTAACAACACACTGTTGTTTCTACTGCTTTCCTGTGTCTGTCAGTCTCCAGGTACCCCTCTGCTGTTGTTCTGTCCTCTTCTATTTCCTGGAATGTGCCCTCTCTGCTTCATACTGGTTAATGTTTCTCCATCTGTTTAAATGTGTCCTTACCCTATTCCGCCATCTTGATTGTCCTCAAGGTTGTGCTTTTAAAATTAAGTACATTTTATATGTATATTATATATTTAGTACAATATACAAGCATGCAAATATTCCATAGATTCTTTTTTCAGTGGTACTGATTCTGTAGTTGAAATATAGGCCCCATGAATAGATATGAATTGGCAGATAACAGGACTTCTACTACCTCTTAGAAGCATTTGGAAATTTTGCTCAAGAACCTTTCCATCTTGTACAATCTTCAGAGGCAAGCACCTGGTTCACCCAGTTCTGCATTTTTTAAATGTCAAATGTCCAATGATAATAGACTTTGGCATTATTTTCAGTGATATTAAGATATTAATTTCACTGTCATCTTCTTACTGGTTGTACCGGATGAGTCATTCATGTAAGAATCAGGCCTTAACATATTTTCAGATGGCTTTGATTTACAGGCCACGTCTTGAATGCCAAATTTATTTTGTAATGGACACCAGTTCCCATCTCTCCCTTTTTCCTTCCAGTTCACCACACGACCCTAACTCTCCCTCCACTCTCATTTCCCTCAAAGATTGAAATGACAGCCTCACTTTAACGAAATTCCAAAGTAGTGATAATGCGTTTTCTTCTTTGTGATAATTGTATAGCAACAGTCAAGTATTACTACTGTCTATTATTCTGTTAATTCTAAGTATACAATGAGTTGTATTCATGATTAGGACTTCCATAAAAATATAGAAACATTTATTAGTTATGGAAAAGAATATTCAATGAATACATACTAAAAACAATGACAGAACTTATCCAAGTAATATTATAGATATTTCTTATCTCGTTAAAATATTCTTTTCCTGAAAATTTGGTAGACTTAATCAAAAGTATATAATAATTGGGCCCGGCAGCGTGGCCTGGCGGCTGGAGTCCTCGCCTTGGGAGCCCCGGGATCCCATATGGGCGCCGGTTCTGATCCCAGCAGATCCACTTCCCGTCCAGCTCCCTGCTTGTGGCCTGGGAGAGCAGTTGAGGACGGCCCAATGCTTTGGGACCCTGCACCCGCGTGGGAGACCCGGAGGAGGTTCCAGGTTCCCGGCTGCGGATCGGCGCGCACCGACCCGTTGCAGCTCACTTGGGGAGTGAAACATCGGACGGAGGATCTTCCTCTCTATCTCTCCTCCTCTGTGTATATCTCGCTGTGGTAAAATGAATAGATCTTTAAAAAAAAGTATATAATAATTTGTGAGCTAGTACATTGGGAAATGTAGAATTTTGCTCTTAGAAAAAGTAGAAATGGGTTTGTCATGGTAGCCTAGTGGTTAAAGTCCTTGCCAGGATCTCATATGGATGCCGGTTCTAACCCAAGCAGCCCCGCTTCCCATCCAACTCCCTGTTTGTGGCCTGGGAAAGTGGTAGCAGATGGCCTTGGGACCCTGCACCCTCGTTGAAGACCCAGAAGAAGCTCCTGGCTCCTGGCTTCAGATTGAATCAGCTCACCTCCACCCATTGTGGTCATTTGGGGGAGTGAACCAGCGGATGGAAAATCTTCCTCTCTGTCTCTCCTCCTCGCTCTATCTCTGACTTTCCAATAAAAAACATAAAGAAATCTTAAAAGGAAAAGAAAAGAAAAAGTACAAACAAGAAAGATAAGATTGATCCTACTTTGATGTCATTAAATTTTTTTAAGATTTATTTATTTGAGTGCCTGGAGCAATAATTTTTAAGCTAAATCCTCACCTTGCAAGTGCCAGGATCTCATGTGAATGCCAGTGTGTGTCCTGGCTGTTCCATTTCCCACTAGCTCCCTGCTTGTGGCCTGGGAAAGCAGTAGAGGATGGCCCAGTGTTTTGGGATCTTGTACCCGTGTGGAGGGACCAGAAGCTCCCGGCTTCTGGCTTCTTCAGATTGGCTCAGCTCTCACCATTGGGGCCATTTGAGAGTGAACCAGTAAAAGAAAGATCTTTCTCTCTGTTTCTCCTCTCTGGAAATCTTATCTGTCTCGTCTCCCCTCCCCCCCCCCAAAGAAATAATAATAAAATTTGAAAAAAATGTATTTATTTGAAAGAGGGAGAGATAGATGGGACAAGTCTTCTATGCACTGGTTCACTTCCTGGATCATCACAATGGCTAGGGCAAAGTCAGGAGCCAGGAGGTGCCTTCATACAGGTCTCCCAAGTAGGTGGCAGAATCCCAAGCACAGGAACCATCTTCTGATGCTTGCCCCCAGTTATTAGCAGGGACCAGAAGTGGAGCAACCTGGACAAAAACCTGTGCCCATGGCTGCTTTACTCACTATGCCACAATGCCATCCCCTGGTGTCATTAAATGATTATCCAATGCCACATTTATGAAGACATAATTGCCTATAGGATGATTTTTTTTTTCAGTATATCTGTGCTGCACAAAAGGAGGCAACGTTTACCAATCCTCACTCCCAACTCAACAAGATTTATATAACCTTTTTATAAACAAAGGATAAGGGGGAAGTAGTAGAACAGTTTGGTTTCCCTCCATGTTAAAAATAGTCAGGGACATGTAAATACCTCCTAACTCACCAATTGCATACAAGCAGAACACAGAACTCTTTAAAAAGATTTATTTATTTTTATTGCAAAGTCAGATATATGGAGAGGAGGAGAGACCACAACAGCTGGTGCTGCACCAATCCGAAGACAGGAGCCAAGAACTTCCTCCAGGTCTCCCACACGGGTGCAGGATCCCAAGACTTTGGGCCATCCTAAACTGCTTTCCAAGATCACAGGCAGGGTGCCGGATGGGAAGCGGGGCTGCCAGCTTCAGAACTGGCGCCCATATGGGATCCTGGTGTGTTCAAGGTGAGAACTTTAGCTGGTAGGCCACCATACTGGGCCCAGAATACAGATCTTAGGAAAGAAATAAGAATAGTAGTAATGTGAAATAATGGCTACAAAGTATTGTGGCGTACAAGTGAGATCATGCCATACATGTATGTCTAAGTTTTTTTAAGGAGTCTTTATTAACCAAGCTTGGTGATAACAAGGCCCACTTGAAATAGCAAATCACAAGTGCATATAGCAATCCAATCAATCGTAATCCCCAAAGGAACAAATGGTCATTACCCTGAAGTCCATCCATTAAACTGAAGACCTATGTCCCAGCCTCCCCAACAATATAAGTTATCCTATGAGACAAGCAACAAATAACCTGGACACACTTACTAAGCTGCAAACATTCACCTTTCCCTGGCTTCTCTACCCAGATTTCACTACTGCTGGGCTTTACCTCTCCTAGAACTCTTAATAGTGCACAAAATAGAAATACAAAGCATCTTAGCATTGCTATCTTCATTGTCCCACCCAAGCAGTGAACAGAGGGTGAGGAATACAGGCACACAGGGACCATGCTCAGGGGACACCTGTCCTCACAGGTGCTGGGGAGGTCAAGAGTCAGAGTGCCAGAGCAGCAAAAGCACACAAAGAAGAGAGCAAGCCCCTCCTTATCATGAGCCTTAGTAGGGGCTTGTGACAGAAGTGGTTACACAAAAATACAATACTACCCCCTCTCAGGTGATAGGTGAGAGTCACAGTTGGGCAGAAGGGTGGTGGGGGAGTGACTTCCAAGCTCGTGACACTGAACTAGCTGCCTACCTCACCACAAAAGTGGCTTAGAAACCATGATGGTAAGGTGTCTTTGATACATACGTCTGCTGAGGAAGAGCTTATGTCTGTAATGAGGTATATGGGCACAAGCTGAGTATAGCTCCTGGTATAGCTATAAAAACTGCAGTTACGGCTTCTTGGTAAAATGATTGTTTCTGAATGAAGTATATGAATTTTATGAGTTGTTTCCCTTTTTTTTGTGGTTGAGCTTTTGTTGTCTGCTTTTGATGGCAGGCATTTAGGAAGAAAAAAATCAATCAAAAGGAAGATTGTGTTTTTCTATAACTAAATCTAGCAATATTAACAATAAGATCAGGAAAATAAACAATAATCTTGGCTGAAGACAAGAACCATCACAGCACCTAAAAAACTATTTGAGGCTATTTGTTCTCTGGTAAACATACAGTAACACACAGCCATGCATGGGATAAAATCCTGTCTGTGCATTATATCTTTGGCATTCACCAATTTTATTCCATGGCAGACTATTATACATAAAGTGACAGAGTATCCCATAAGAAGACAGACTGGAAAGTAGGTTTTATGTTAAAACTAAGTAACCATATGTTATCAACTCTGCCTTTTAAAAGACAAAACTAGAGTTTTTAAAACATAAGCTTAAAATCCGGTCTGAACAAGGAATACAGTGACCATTTTTAAAATCTTAAATTTGCTTATTTGCTTATCCTGTTCAGATGAGGACCCATTACATTAAATTGGCTATGGCAGGCCCAAGGCTGGAGGAGCAGAGCCTGAAGTCTACCACATTGAGTGAATTACATTCTCATCAATATTCCAGGTACAATTACCAACTCATTATCTGCTTGTGATTTCTCATGGGTAGTTTGCTTTCCTGGACCACATTGAACCTCTCAACATTAATCAGGTTCCCCATCACCATGATGCAACGTATGTACAGGGAATGTCCAATCATTCCAATTTTAGTCTGGACTTCCCCCTTACCGCCCCCCCCCCCAAAAAAAAGGAGTTCAGGCAGCAAAAAATCCATTGAATGGGAAGAAATCAACTCCATTTAATTCAAAGTCTCTCATAGTTTATCTACTATTTTGGAGGAATTCCATAATGACTTTCTTCTAATAGTAAAGTTAATGAAGAATTGATTGCCGTTGTTTCTACAAGGTGCCTTAGCCCCAACACATTTACTAAGCACTTGCCTAAATTGTAGCTTTTAAAATATATAGAACAGAAAACTCAGCTTGTGCCCATATACCTCATTACAGACCATTGCAGAATTATTCTACACTGATCTTAGCCAAAAAGCCAAGAAGCAATTGCAGAATTATTCTAATTATGTATTTTGGTAGACTGTCATATTTGTTCAACCAATACAAATCTGGAATATTCAGGTCATCAAAGAATAAGCACAGTAAGTTGAATCACAGAACAAGTGCTTGTTTAAGGAAGCAGATGTTGTGCAGGAAAAATGACTGCATCTAAAATAATGTTTTAAATTAGCTTCGAAGTCTCATGTACTTGCAATTGGTCAGAGAGTAATTGGTTGGTAGAGGTCTCTGGAGGAGGATGGCACCCGCCTTATCATTGATGGACTCAGCCTTACCATTGACTTGGCTTCCTAACTTTTTTGTTAGGGAAATGCCATGCCTTCCTCAAACAATAAGAAAGGCCAAGCACACAGAACCAGGCCTCTTGAACATTGTCTTATATCACTGTCATCTTCTGCCTGAGGCTTAGATTGCCTAGTGACAGTGAGCTTGATACACTACTGAATGATTTGAATGACATGTCATCAAATCTACATTATGAAGATTTTGCCATCAGATGTATATAGGAAACATATTTCCTATAACACTGTGAAATTCCTTTTACTTGAATGATGCAATTAAAGTGGAAAATGCAAAGCTACTGGACAATGTAGTCAATTTTTCAACCAGAATATTATTGAACCAGGACTTCATAACAAGTAATATACCTTACTGTGCTGGTTCATTTTCTGTTACTGTACTGGAATACCTGAGAGTGCACTTAGCGGTGTACCTGGACTTGCACTTGCAGAGGTTGCTAAGTCTAAGCCTGGGTGGCTTCAGACGGGGAAGAGGCAAACCACAAAGAGCAGTCCCACTTCCCAATAACCCCCTCTGTGGCAACCAGTCTGGTCCTGTGGAAGGGAAAACACCCCCCACCACCACCAAGAATGCTATTCAGCCCTCTTAAATACCATTATGTGGGGAATCCACATCGCATGTATGTGCCAGTGGAGACAAACCATACTCAAATTAGTAGTGCTGTCATGGCTAGAGTTTGAGTAAGATGTGGCCTGTATACATTCAGAAATTTAAATTTGAAAGTCAGAATTAGCAGTACTAAGAAGGTAAAATGTAATTCAATCAAGTATTTGGTTGAGGCCTAATGGGAGATCCTTTGGTCAGTGGGGACATGCTCAAGAAAGCCACTTATTTTGAAAGTGTTGTTATGAAAGCCTGAGTACAGGCCCTGTCTCTGTCTCTGCTTGCTGGCTTACCAAGTGATCCCTCCACCCCAACATACTCCATGATCCACCATGGGGCCTATGCCAGAGCCTGCATCATCCCATTTGAACTTTAAGCCTCCAAAACTGTGAGTTTAATAAACTTCTCTTCATAAATAGTTTTTGTCAGGTATCCATTATATTAATAATAAAAAAAGCTAAATAATATACATAGCAATTGCATGTGTCAAATATCACATTTCTCTTAGTTTGCATTAGACAAAACTCACATGCAGCTAGTTTATTTGGGGGAAAAAAGACCAAGAATATCACCAGAGGGAGTGAAACAAGCAAGGAAGGAACATTAAGATGATTGCTAAGTTGGCTCTTGTTGGGGAGCTTTTGAGCGTGTTTCCTAGGAAACCACAAGGGTTAATTTTTTACCTACTAGATCCCATTCTCAATTGGAGGTAGTTCTGTGTTAGGTTTGTTTCATCTGTCCCACAACCCTGAATGGTTATACATGGATGAGTGCAAAGCTGTTCTCGTCATGGTCCACTCTACTAAGGTTTGAGTTTGGCTTCCAAGGATTCACCTGCTGCAAGCTTGATCCACAGTGTAGCAGTTTTAAAGAACAGACAAGATGCACATGGGGGACATTATGGCTAGCTCATCTGGGCCAAGTGGGGACAACGACTGCCTCATCAGAGGATGGAAAGCAGAACAGGTTGGACAATTCTCCTGGCCAAGCTTTGTAGCATGTTCCTGGATCTGTGGATTCACTAAGGTGGACTTCGTCAGCCAATAGACCTTGGAAAGATTTTGTCAACCCTGGAACAATGAAAACAACCACTTCTCAGAGTTATCATAACCACTCAAGTAACACTCTTGGAACACTCTCCCACATCTGAGTCTCTAAGGTGTCATCAAATGACCCTCCACTATTCCTGGGAGCTGGTGTAGTTTGATAGCATGGAGCAGACTCCTCCTGTTCCTCCCCATCCTCCCCTGCAGATACAGGAGAAAGGAAAAAAAAAGAGCGAGAAAGAGAGAGAGAGAAACTGAAACACTTGTCCCACTCACCTTCCTGCATACCTGACCTTCCCACCCTAATTTGAGGTCCACATGGTGTGCATCCTTCTCAATTATGTAGACAATATTAAAATTTTAAAAAGGTATTGGCAGACATTTTAGAGTTGGGATTTAGTGGGGAGTTCATTTTGTTGTCACTCTCAGCTGAGATTCAGTTCTCATGCAACCCTGATTAGTTCTTACAAAAGACTTGTTACCTAGGATACACTTAAAAACAGCAGAATAATGGACTTATGACTGAACGTGAAGGACTGTACTATTGTAGTGATACAGTGGAAATCATTGGGAGATGGGTGTAGGTTTTTGAGGAGAGAAGGGAAATCCCAGAGCCCATTGAACTGTATCATGAAATAACAAAATAATTTTTTAAACAAACAAACCAACAAAAAGAGTTGTTACAAAAGAGGGAGCCTGGTCCCTCGCCACTCTCTGGCTTCCTGTTTTACCATATTGGTGTCTTCTGCTCACATGGGCTCTCATGAGAACACCATTTACCGTGTTGTGATGGAGTAAGAAGTCATTCAACAGTCCCAACCCTCCATTATCTTGGAGAACCCAGGCTGGGTGCTTTCCTAGTGCATTTATACAGATCCAGTCTAAACCATGGGACTCAGCTGCAGCAAGAGTTGGAGGCTGGCCATCCAAAATTTAGAAGAGGTGTCCAGTTATTGTCACCTTCTAGATTTGATTGCCACAAGTTGAATTTGAATACTATGATCCTAATTCGACTGAAATAAATTTTAATTAGTGTTTTATAGAGTCATTTAGATATACTAAGAATAACCGCATGAACACATGAGATTAAGTAAGGTCTCACTAATTCAGATTGTGTTAACTATCATGATTCATGGACTAACAGTAATTTGCTTATACATTACCTTTTTATAAAAAGAGAATCTGCTCAGATGAAATTTAGAAGACTTGGCTTCAAAGGACATTTAAAATGTTTACATGGGCCATCACTTATATACAATGATAGGTGGCAGTTCTCCCTAAAACTGGTCATAGTTGATTTTCAATAATTATTTGCTGAAAGAATGAAAATGTTAAGTTGAACATATAAAGCAAGTTAACCCATTAATTAAGGAATAGGTCTTCTGTGATCCTATGGAATGTGCTTTAAAATATAAACATTTTAAGTTATTATTTATTTTCATTTTATTTGAAAGGCAGAAACAGAGGAAGCTCTTCCATCTACTGATTCACTCCCTGTAAGCCCGCAAATGTTAAAGCAGACTGCAGTGAGTCAAATCCAGGCACTCTGATTTGAGACATGGGCTTTCCAATTGGTGATGTACCAACTGTGCCAAATGCCTACGCCATAGATAGATGCTTTAGGCAACCAGTCTACAAATCAAATGGTCCCCTGTATCTAACTGTGCATAAGAAGTCTGGATTTATGTTTTGTTTTGTTTAAAAACAAACAAACAAAAGGACAGAACTGTAAGATTCTATTGGATATTTCAGAAGTAGTTACACAGATACTTTTGAAAAGTCCCTCCAAATTGAGAAGGTATATTTCATCAAGTGAAAGTCTTTCAATCTGCATCTTTTAAAATATGTTAGAGATCATTTATGTGCCATAAAATCCACCCATGGTAAGCATACATTTCAATCTGTTTTAAGGTTTTCAGAGAGCTGTACTCGTATACCATCACCACAATCTAATTTTAGAATATTTTCATCACCCTCAAATGAAACATGCCCATTTGCAGTCATCTCCACTGCCAGCCATAAACAATACTAATTACTTTCTGTCCAATATTTCTGCCTTTCTTGGGTGTTCTATATAACAAACTAATGCTTGTGAGGGTTGCCAATGTTTTGAACCTACATCTTTTAAAACTACATATATGACTATTTTATATGGTATCTCCTGGTAAACTTGTTTCAGTTTCAAAGCAAAAGTCCTGCAGGTATGATTTGAAATAACCCCATTTAAATTATTCACACTAAACCAAATGGACCTTTCTAACAAGGGGGAATCTATCTCTAATACATAGCTTTCATTATCTTCCCATTTTAAAAATAAAAGGTTCAGCATATTCCAATACAGAAAATATAGAACAATACGAAAGTTTTTTTAAAAATTAGCTTAATTTTACAATAAAATGAAGCTTTGCTTTCTAATCTCGCATATAGTATTTTGTTTATACTAGCTTTCCAATGTAATAGTATCTAGCTTGTTTAGTAATAGCATTTAGTAACTTTCAGTGGTTTTGGAAAACTCTGCAGGTCAAAGTAAACAAACTAGATGAGGTCCCAGCCCTTGTGTCACCTAAGTTTGGGTAGCACGCATAAGTTAATGTGTAGGGTACATATAAAAATAGCTGCTAATTTCCACTGTAATTTTCTCTTGGACTCTTAAGTGTTTTAGGGGAGTATTGTTTCAATTCTTGCTGCTTCAATTGTGTTTTGCAGGTTAAGGAACTAAAGTCCAGAAAAATTAAATGCATTACTCCAGTTTGTATGTCTAATTCATATCCTGAAAAATAGTTTCCTAAGTATTATTTGACTCTTCCCAGATTCTTAATTCATATACTTTCCCTGTCGGAAAGTTTCTTGAAATTAAACCAACATTGTCTTTAACTCACATTGTACCTAGAAATTCATTTTTTATTAGACCCTATCTACTACACATATTTTATAATTGTACAAGTCTTTTCCTAAATATATGTAGATAGTTTTATCTATTTAAAAAAGATGTATTTATTTGTTAGAATGTCAGAGCTGCAGACAGAGGGAAAGAGACAGAAATTATCCATCCACTGCTGTACTCCGTAAATGACCACAAAGGCCATACTGAATCAAACTGAAGCCAGGAACCAGGAGCGCCACCCATGTCTCCTATGTGGTCTCCTACGTGGATGTCAGGGGCCCAAGTACTTGGGTCATTCTCTGCTGCCTATCCCAGTTTACCAAGTAGGAACTGGATCAAATATGTAGCAGTGGGGACAAAAACTGGCACCCATATGGGATATCTGCATCTCATGTTGTGGCCTACCCACCATGCTACATAGTCAGCTCTGACAGTTTTCTCTTATTCACCAGCATTTATTGACTTCTATACGTGTAATTTGGCATGGTGTTTAACATGTATTAGGGTTTCAGTAAAAACAAATTTATTGAGAGAATTTTTGTTTACTGATTATTTAAGAAGTACTACCACTGCTGTGATGAGCTTTATTAGCATCAAATGCCAAGTCAAATGGAAAGAACTTGTTTGGCTTATCATAGCATGAATCCAATAGATTAATGAAAAAGATGAAATGAACATGAGCCTAAAACCATACCTACTATTGAAATGAACTGTAATTCCAAGATCAAAAGGGTGGGAAGACAAATAAAAATATATTGAATAAATAGACAGATGGATAAAAAAATTTTAAGCAAACACAAAAAATAAACAAAAATATGTGAAGTAATAATAATTCATGATAAATGACAATAACTAGGGAGAATCAAGATGGCGGAATAGGGTAAGGACACGTTTAAACAGATGGAGAAACATTAACCAGTATGAAGCAGAGAGGGCACATTCCAGGAAATAGAAGAGGACAGAACAACAGCAGAGGGGTACCTGGAGACTGACAGACACAGGAAAGCAGTAGAAACAACAGTGTGTTGTTACAGTGTCTGATACCCAAAGGCATTCAGCCAATGGCGATCAGAACTCCACCAGCAACCAGGTGGGAAGGTACATTTACCAGGAGCTCCAGAGGTGAGGCCAGACAAAGAACTACCCATCCAAGAACTACCACCCAAGAACTACCCATCCAAGAACTACCACCCAAAGAACAGACCATCGTGATGGTCTGTTTGATTTGACCAGGAGCAGAAACAAAGCCGCAGGTCCCAGATGTGCAGTGCAGGAACAGGGTGGATTTCACAGCCCAGTCTGCCTCCTAGAGCCAAATCAGGCACCATTTTGTTTAAGAAGGCAAAGGCAATGGAAAGGACTGAGCATGTGCTGAGCTTGGCTAGAACTCATTTCTGACTCAGTGAACTGCAACCATGTGGCACCCTACAGGTTCCACCCAAGACAGATCTAGGTAACCCTCAGACCTGTCAGCCAGCACATCAAGAACTCTAGTAGTGGCACATCAGGCCCCATTTCTTACAGTGTGGCAAGGAATTTAAGATTGCAGGGGACAACAGTGAGCTCTGCATGTGCTGAGCTTGGCTAGAACTCACTGAGCTCAGTGGATTGCACTGGTCCCACAGGAAAATAATACCAACCATGGCATTGTACGGGTCAAAATAGGTCTGTGTGGCCCTCACACATAATGGCCAACAGGTTCTAGCAAGATCAGCACCACCAAAAACCTGGCTATATAGGACACCTGGTGTCTCCCTAATCCTGGGACCTGCTCCAACTGCAAGTGGGAGAAAGATTGTGCAGACAATGGTGTAGTCTCAGTACAATGTCACAGAAGGTGGAGACTGGTGATCTAGGAGCTGGGGCTACGGAGACCATGGTGGAAATGTGACATAAGAACCCAGACCTGGAACTCGCTGGAAGATGTGGCACAAGTGACTGCAAACAAAGAGTCATGTGCCCGGCGTGATGGTGTAGTGGTTAAGGTCCTCGCCTTGCCTGCGCTGGGATCCCAAATGGGCACTGGTTCTAATCCCTGCAGCTCCACTTCCCATCCAGCTCCCTGCCTCGGCCTGGGAAAGCAGTCGAGGATGGCCCAAAGCCTTGGGACCCTGCACCCACGTGGGAGACCCAGAAGAGGATCCTGGCTTCGGATTGGCACAGCTCCAGCCATTGTGGCCGCTTGGGGAGTGAATCTTTGGACAGAAGATCTTCCTCTCTGTCTCTCCTCTCTGTATATCCACCTTTCCAATAAAAATAAATAAATCTTTAACAAAAACAAAAAACCAAAAAACAAAGAGTCATGTACCAACTGCAATAAGTAAAATCGAACTGTAGACTTGTGAATGACACAGCTGAGAAACCTGCCTCAAGGAGAAGAATCTGATAACCGGAAGTACAATGTCAAGAACAAAAAAGAGAAAATCATCAAAGAAGTGTGCCTAAAATGAAGTAAATATTCAAATATTTAACGAGTAAATTTGGACATGTTTTCTTTTGAAAATGTATTGTCATTTTCTTCTCAAGAAAGATTTTTCTTTTTCTAACTTAAATCCAATCTTTGTAACATTGGCTTCCGAATTGTAAAGCAAGTAGATACTAGTTCTTAATTCTTTAGAGAGTTTAATTTAAAAACATGAAATTGTGCAGAGCATGTCCTGGTGAAACAGCTTTTACCTTGAAAAAGGGTTTTATTTTCTCTACTGTAAAAGTGAGAAAATGGAAGCCTGCTTGTTTGCCCAAGGTATAGAGGAGTGAGAACACTTTGGCTGGGATGCAGTTTTCATCTGATTTTCTGTCCTGTCATTTTTGCAATAACCCACAGTCCGTTCTGAGTGCCCTGGTCCTTTTTTTTTTCCTCCTCACTGTAAACTGGGTCTAGCTCTCCCCACAGATTGTATTTGGGAAATGTCTCTGAAGCAAAGGGAGGGACTGTTAAAAGATCTCCAATGAACACAAAACACTTGGGTAGAGCTTAAAAGGCACTTCTGTTTGTTTTTTCTAGAGCTTGAGAAGAATCTTTGGGAGAAGATGGAATAAATGCCTAAGTTGTGGGCAGTTCTGTCATTGTCACGCTGCCTACTGCTGCACTAAAAGCTACTAACAATGGAAACCTGATGTCAAACTGCAATGTCACATTGACAATATTGTACTTACATTGGGAATATGAGCTCTTTGAAGATATTTTCATATTTTTAAAATGTAAGTGTTTCCCTCTTATTCAATAAAAATCTATGAGTAAATCTTACCAATCAGATTTGGTCTTGCAAAATAACCTCTCTGTTGTTTCCTTGATGCAGTTGTCTGTTGTTTAACAACAGGACACATTCCTAGATGTTTTCATCATTGTGTGAACATCATAGAATATTTCAGGATATTGTCTACTACATACATGAGCTAAATGAGATTTCTTTAATGCTCCAGGTAACAAGCCTTTATAACACATGACTGTGCTGAATATTCTGTGCTGTTCTAACACAATGGTAAATATCTGTGTATGTAGACATAGAAATTGATTGGACAAAGCATGGAATCATAGATGTCTGTGCATCATTTAAATGAACACTGAGGGCCCGACACTGTAGCCTAATGGCTAAAAATCCTTGTTTGGCACATGCCGCTGGGATCCCATATGGGAGCATTTCTAATCCTGACAGCCCTGCCTCCCATCCAGCTCCCTGCCTGTAGCCTGGGAAAGCAGTTGAGGACAGCCCAAATCCTTGGACCCTGCACCCACATGGGAGACCCAGAAGAAGCTCCAGGCTCCTAGCTTTGGATTGGCACAGTTCCAGCCATTGTGGCCACATAGGGAGTGAATCAACAGATGGAAGATCTTCTCTGTCTCTCCTCCTCTCTGACATTCCCATAAAAATAAATCTTTAAAAATAAGTAATTAGATAAATACAATTTTCTTAATTCTTTTTTGATAAATAAAATATTGTCATAGCTTTACTAGCAACTATCTTTTCATTATTTTTCAAGTTTGTGTAAGTAGCTTTATTGGAGTTGTACTAATTCAAATTTTTTCCATTGCACCTTCTCCCCTGTAATGCTTAGGATTTGCAAATGACAGTTGGTAATTGGGATAATCAGTCTTCCATCTTTAATTCTCTCCACCCCAGCCAGTGAATCTGATGTTTCCTGTTGATCTCTGTAATCATTATTTTTTGATAGAACAGATTGTATAGTGATTATAAAGAATGTTTTTCTAACAAGGAGGAAAGTTTGTAATAGAAAAAGTAAAGCGTGATTCAATGCATATGCAATGTGAACCCAACTAAATGATATTTAGATGTTTTGGTTCGATTAAAAAAATATTTTTACTCTCCTGGAATATTGATAGTCCCCACTCTGAGTGGTGAGATCATGAGTAAGTTTTTAAACATATTTCTGTGTACTTTTTTCATGTTTCCTATAACAGGTATTTATTGTCTTTCACCAGACCTGGGTCAGAGCCAAAAGCCAGATAACAGACCACAGGGACCATGTTGCTGAAAAGCTCTTGCTGTTGCCAAGTGCCCTTTCTGCAGAAACACTTCCCTTGACAGTTCTGTCTTGCAGTTGGTGGTTGCCAGCTCCTGGCAGGTATGTGTGGGAAAATGAAAGGGCAGGTCTGGCAGTCTGGTTTCTCCTAGAAAAGGCCAGAGTTTTCTAAGTGTATGGTTAAAAACCATGCTCTGTCATTATGGGTAGAGTGGTAATAGCACCTGTGTCCAAATGGGAGAAGAATATCTGGAACCTATGTCACTCATTTCACTCTGCAGCTTCAGCTTCGGTTTTCTGAGCTAAGATACTTGAACAAACTCTGATCTGGTTAACTCAGAGTAACAGGGGAATATTCAATAGATGTATTTTTTTAACATCTGATTGCTTGATTATGCCAACTGTTAAGGACCTCATAATATTCTCCCAAGTATCATGATAATTTAGGTATAAATGTCTCCTGTTCATTTTTTTTCACTTAGAATGCGGCTCTTGATCATGCTTTTCTAGGATAGATAGACTCATGTATGTGCCTTTGTGGTTGTGTGTATGTATGTGTGTCTGCCCTCCATCTTTATCTTTTTATGTTGCTCTGAGGACTTCATTCATTATTCTTCATTCTAGAAAATGAGACAGAAGAACTAAATTCTTGAAATCCTCAAAGGGTTAGTCAATAATTATCCCCTTGTGAACATAGGCAGTCTCAGCTGAGAAACATGATTTATGGGACCATATAGGTCCCTAAGACCAAATCATTCATCAAATATTAATGAGTAATTTCATAGGGTGACTTTTCTGCTCATTCTTCAATAGAATTGAAGCCTAAGCAATTATTTGAAAAGCAAGGGAGTAGATTCTTGTTTAATTGAAGGATCATCTAATTATTTGGAAGACCTGGTACAATAATCCTAGCGATTTTCTCCTAAGTTAAATTTTCTTACAGCAGATAAATTGTTGTCTTTTCTCATGGCAAGTAAGCATAAAGAAAAGACACTTTCAAGGGGTGATTTTACCAGCACTAACGAATAGAGCTCAGCTTTATTTATTAAACCTTATTTCCCCAAATCTAGTCTCTACCTTATGAGTTTTTTGAAAGTTGAGGTGCTACAGTTCTGATAATCACTTCTCTATGATCCCTTTGTCTACGTGACTATACTGACAATCACTTAGTTTGACCCAACTTATGACTCCACATTCCAGTTGTCAGTATAGAAAGAAAATTATTGTAAAATATTTTATAAATGATGGTGAAGTGCTAAAATATCAAGATTATACTATGGGTTCCTTAAATTGGTACTAATCTGATGTTTTCACATAACTAATAACACAGTGTCTTTCATGTATGTGACTTGAAGATGGAGTATAGGATCTCTACTACTATAGGACTGTGGGGTTATCTTCTGATCACCAATATATCTCCATAAAGCCAATACGGCAAAATGTTTTTTTTTTAAATTATCAGAGGTAACAAAAAAACAAACAAGCAAAAACCCTAGCACCCCAAGAATTTATAGGGCTCAATTCTAATTCAGTGTTCTGCTTTGTTACTCATTCCATACCTCAGAAGTGGTATAACAACTAGTTGTAAATATGGAAGAGGATTATTCTAGTCCAAGTTTCCTCTGTAGCTCTTAAAGACTTTACTTTAAGATACTCACTTTGAGGCCCAGGGATAAAGAGGCCCATTCCATTCTCACATTGTAATTTAGTTAGGTCACAGGTGCCTTACCTTTTACAAGTATTTAGACACGTAACTCATATTTGTTACTCTAGCGTGTGGAAAGCCTGGTATGAGGATGAGCTTTAAATATGAGATCATTTAGGATTCCTGGACATGCCAGATATTGGCAGCAAGCCATTCTCTATGGAGATGTTTGTCTGGTATTTAACACATGCCAAACTTTGGCATCTTTGGCAAGAGAGAGATAACAGATTTTCTGTTCAACATAAATGATGCTTCTTTTATATAAAAAGTCAATAAAAGCTCAGTTTGAAACCAAACTTTTTCCCAATGTGAGTAAGTGTTCAATTATTTTCTCATGTAAGCTTTGAGATAGCTCTTCTTCTTGTAAAGTTTTGTATCTCATTTCCACTACAGATGTCTGTTGCCTTCAAAGCTTTCACAGAGAATTTAATCCTTGGCAGTGAAAAGAAAGAATCCCACAGGAGTAAATCACTGGGGTAGGAGGAAGGACTGGCCAAGTTGAAGGAGTTTAATTTGAATTGAAAATCCTTTAGTTATGCCAGCGATGTGAAATTATCAAAGAAACAAAGATCTTACATTGTAAAAATAGGCAAACCTCTGCGTTGCAGATAACACGTTCTCTAGTGCTCAAAATTGTGATGCTCATCCTATAATAGCTTATTCTTGAAAAAAAAGAAGGGACCTTCATCTTTCAGAAATCCATTGCACTCTCATGATGTGATTATATTTGCTCCTAGAGACAGAGATGTGCCTAGCTGATTGAACACTAATTTGCACTTTGATTCAGGTTTAAGCTAGAATTGTTTGTGCCCAATAGTTACTATTTTGGGAACTGAGAATATATTCTCAATACATCTCATTCCAGGCTTTGATTTCAGCATTTATTCTCCGTGGTTTTCTTTATCCTTGGCTGTACCAATTAGAGCTGTTTGCTTGCAAGCAATGGTATTTATCTTGGGTAAACTTAAGCTAGAAGGGAATTTATTGGGGGGAAATTGAGGAAAGATCCAATTCTTGAAAAGGCTGAAGACCCAGTGTTGGAAAAGGCAGTGCAAGTGGCCCACTTGGTTATCACAGCGGGACATCTTGGCTGTCTCAAAGAGAATAAATGATTCAAATTCCCGGAAGTGAACAGTTAACCAGCTTTTCAGGGTCAACTTCCTTTTCCTTGGCTTAAGGAATGTAGGGCATTTGAATAACAGTCTCACCAGATAGCATCCAAATAGAAGGATTTAATTCCCTAAAATCAAATGGAATAAGGTAGACTGAAACCTGGACAAATAAAATGAATAAGTAAAAATTAGTTACAGAAAATCCTAATAAGTATCGCCTTTGCCCCTTCTATTTTAGTATTTTTTCTCCTTTTATGTGTTTACCTGTATTTTTTTCTCCCTTTTCTTGTCCTTTAGATTTTTTCTGTTGACTTTGTTGTTGTTGTTTCTACTTGCTTGCTAGAAACTTGATAATCAAAAAAATTTTATCACCGAAACAACTGATCCTTGTGGTCAACTGCCATTGACATGGTATGATTTTAGAAGACATATTCCTCAATTTATCTGTTACAAACTGCCAAATCATTCAACAGTCTGCCATTATATCTGGAATTTAATTGTTACAAATTAATCCCTTTGATTAAACCAAAATGCTTCAAGAATTTACCATTGGAAGACATTAGCCTATTATTTGTTATTTCTATCTTTGCATTAAATCAACCTATGTTATCACAGAAAGCCAAGGAACAACTCACCTGGCCAAATTAAATATGGGAAAATAAAATTAGCATTTACCAAGGAGGCATAGATTAGAGGTGTGACCTCAAATCTTTTTCTCTGTTGCTGTGTGACTTTGGCCAAATGGTTTATCTGCTTCCAGCTTCATTTGTCTCCATGGTGAAATGGGACTCTAATTTTTATAATAGTTGATTGTGAAAAGTCAATTAAATTATATTTGTCTGACTTGTAGCAGATGTTCATTAAGAAGGAGAATACCTCCTTTTTATTTGAGGAGCACCTACTGAACCTCACACTAATTAAGATAACCAGAAAGCAGTGGGAGTAAAATAGATGTGCTTCCTAATTTCTCAGATGTTTTCTTCTACTAGGAAATGTACATACTTGGAATTTAATAAAGTATTGATATCAATAGATATCAATAGCAATAGATACATTACTGAGAGATTCACAGACAATGGCACTAACACTACATGAATTAAACACGAATTGGTTAAGGGAAGTATTCAGAAATATTCTATAGATGTCAAAGGGAACCTGATGGAGATATGTAGGCGTTTCCTCTGGATACTCAGGAGAAGCTGTCCCATCTCTCACTTAAACTAAGAATTTTGTTAAAGAGATGGTATTTCTGTGAAATTGAGTAAGAAAGAGAGTTTCAGCTCTAGGATTTGGGAGATTGAAATAGCATATTTGAATGATGTAGGCACTGAGTGAATCTATGAGCTATAGTTGTAGAGCTCAAAATCAAGACGCAAGATGATAAAAACTCCAACTTTAGAAGAATATGTTTAGTGGGTTTTTTTCTTTTTAAAAAGATATATTTATTTGAAAGACAGAGTTACAGAGACAAAGAGGAAAAGATCTTGTATCAACTGATCACTTCCTAAGAGGCCAATGGCTGGGGCTGAACCAGAGCAAAGCTAGGAGCCAAGAACTTTCTCCAGATCTCCCACAGGAGTGCAGGGCCAAGGACTTAGGCCATCTTCTGCTACGTTTTCAGGCACATTAACAGGGAACTGGATCAGAAATGGAGCAGGGACCTGAACCAGTGCCCATATGAAATGCTGCCAGAGCAGGTTGCAGTTTAATTCGCTATGCCTCAAAGCCAGCCTCAAGCTTAGTTTTTATCAATTGCTTTTGCACATTTGTTAGTACTCCAGTGGCAGAGCTTTATTTAACAGGAAACCCACACCTCACATTGGAATACTTCAGTTTAATTCCCAGCTTGGACTCTTGACTCCTGCTTTCCACTAATGCAATTACTACTACAATTACTCAAGTAATTGAGTTGCTGCCACCTAAGTGAGAGACCTGGATTGAGTTCCTGGCTTCCAGCTTCTACCTAGACCAACTCCAGCTGTTGCACACATTTGAGGAGTAAAACGGCAGACAGAAGCTCTTTCTCTATCTCTCTAACTCTGACTATCAAATAAGTAAGTAAGTAAATAAATAAATAAAAGTCGTCTGACAGCTGGTAAAATGCATACAGACATACGTACATACATACATAAAAGTACTCCATTGTTTCAGCTTGCCTTGCTCTCAGGTAAAAACTGTACAATATTTGTGGCTCAAAGAAGTCCTGTATCTAAGTTCTTGGTGATGGGAAGGAAGCTGAAGTGTCAGTACCTAAATGCAGGGACACCTTTTGATTCCCTTCTGTGGGAGTTTTAGTAGCCATCTTGGAGCATAGATGGCCTTGAGAATGGGCGCCAAGTACAGGAATGCAATAAGCTGGAAAAGCCTGGGGCTCCTTAATTTACAGCGTTCCTGCCAAACTAGAGCTGGCAATATCCATACTGAATGGCATAATCTAGAAATAAAGTGTCTAGTCAAAATCACTATTTCAGGGATCTTTATTTTTCACCATGCAGTCAGATTTCATTGTCACTGATATGTAGGTTTGATGATAACCTAAATAAGACAGATTATAAAGTAAACTTACCACATAGTTGCTCTGTTCTGGAGGCTTGACCTAGACTGATGGTTAGATTTATGGAAAGTTACTCTAAACTTGAAAATGCTGTTATTTTTATGGAACACATGCTCAGGTAAGACAGATCAAATCAAAACAACTTTTTTCTTTTTGACACAGAGAGAGAGACTTGATGGGAAGAAAACAAGATGGAAAGTAATGGGGTGAGTGACTACTATTTAATGTAGAGTGACTGGAGAAGTCACTTGTGATAATTAGACATCTGAACAGAAATGTGAAGGAAGCAACGAAGAGCCACACATATACTGAGAGGAAAAGAATTCCAAGTAGTGGGAATAAGGGCAAAGGGCTTGATAATGGAGCCTGCTTAGAGTGCATGGAGACTAATAAATTTAGAAAAACTGAAAGGAAGGAGTGTTTCCTAAGAATGCTAGGCATAAGAATTAATATCCCCTCCCCTGCATTTCCCCCTTTTGTTATCTGATATCTGCATGCTATGATTATGGTCAGACTAGGAACAAAAGAGGACTGGTGAAAAGACAGAGGAAGCCTGACCCTCACACAAAGGGGTCTCCTGTGATGTCAGATACCCCAGGTGAAAGGCCATCCTGCTTCACTTTATGATTCAAGCCCACCATGGTCCTACTCCTCATAAGGTGCTCTTATGCTATTCCAGAGGGTCTGTTTTAACCAATGATAGTATTGCAGAAATACCCCTAGTTTTTCAGTTTCAGAAATACTGGTTTACAGATCCCTGATATAATGGGATTCTTTAATATACATTTTCCTAATCCCATCAGTAAGAGCACGGATACCCACAATGAATGCTTGCCTCCTGATTGCTGGCATAGAATGGGGAATTAAATCATGAAGACAGTAATCCTCAGAGGGTGTACAAGTGAGGATAAGACTGAAGAAACTCTGGATAAGTTCATATTTTTTCTGGTCACATTATTAGAAATACCCAATTTGCTCATCTATGACGTGTTTATTAGCTCATTTGTTATAGAATCAAGAAGGAATAACATGTGACACATATATATTCCAAGAACTTCTGTTCTGGGATCCTGCACCTACATGGGAAACCCAGAATAAGCTCCTGGCTCCTGGCTTCAGATTGGCTCATCTGCAGCTGTTGTGGCCATTTGGAAATGAACCAGTGGATGGAAGACCTTTCTGTCTGTTCCATAAATCTGATCTGCCTTGCCAATACAAATAAATGAGCCTTTTTAAAAAAGGAGTATATATTATGAAAGCCATAATTAAAATATAGTCGTGCAAAAGTTTTGATAAAATACTAGTAGTATTTTAGTGTCTGCTAGCATTTTAATGACTGGTAGTTCAGCCATGTTATTGAATGCTAAAGTTAGCCTGGGTAGCATGGACAGTGAGGTGTCACTCATAACAAACATTAAGCTAGGGAACTATTACAGAGAAAACTGATTTTTCTCTTATCTTGCTCACATCCTTTGCTTCCTGTGCCCCAGTTTCATGTTATTAATGTTCCTCTGCTCATTCCAAACTGGCCATGCTACCGTGTCTTCTTTTCAATGTAATACCTGTAGAAAATTCTCATTTTTATTTCTCTGTCTGCCCTTGTGAGAAATAGAAATGTTATGTGAGAGTGCCTTTACAAGCCTGATTTCTGTACCTAGCTACTTCTGTTCCTATTAGCTATTAAAAAGATTTTTGTAGCACCAAACCTCAAGCAAGAGGATGAGCTCCAAGGGTACTCCAAAATGTTTGTTGAAAAAAATAGAAATAAAAATCTGAAGGGTGAATGCTTGATGTAGTGCTTAAGTCGCTGGCTAAGATGCCTTTGTTCCGTATCAGAGTGCCAGAGTTTGATGCCTGGCTCCACATCTGACTCTGACTTTCTGCTCGTATAGACCCTGGGAGGTAGTGTGATGGTTCAAGTGACTGGATGCCTGCCAGGGCCACCACAGGAGAGACATGAATTGAACTTTTAGCTTCCAGTGTGGACCACAGACCCAGGACTGTTGCAGTCATTTAGTGAGTAAACTCTTTCTTTTTCTCTTTCTCTATGCCTCTAATAAATATATATAAAATATTTATAACTATATTTATATATATAGTTATAAGTATATGTATGGGTTTGTTCTGGTGCAATATTTCATAGTACACAGAAAACGCATATTACCAAAAATACCCCAGCATGTATTTCAAAGAAAATTTCTGTGCTAATAAAACTCTTCATACTTTTAATTCAGGTTTGTCATGAAGTATTTTCATATTTTAGTGCTCTTTTTATAAAAAAAAGAAGCCTACAGGATCTACCTTTAAAAATAAGATTGTCTTTGGCCTGTTGTTAAATTCAGGAGAAAGTTTAAGTTCTATCTCAAGGCTCTACTTCCCTATCCCTCCCAAATTACTTGCTGTGGTTATTTTGTGTGTCTGATCAGCAAATATAATAATTGAAGCTGAAACTTCCTAGCTGCTGCCTCATCGAGGATTTGTTGTTTAACACTTTTATGTCATCCTAGTGAGGGCTTTGAAGACAAAGTAATTGTATTTTAACTTTTCTGAATAGACTTTAATTTTATATTTGTATCAAATTTATTTGACTTGAAAGTCAATTCAAATTAAAACTGATGTGTCTCATAAATGAATTTTGTCTTAGAATGAGAAATTATTATTATTTGTTCAGTAAGTTTACTCAGTAATAGAAATCGGAGTACAAGGTGTAGGCAGGGCATGCACACCTCTTCTACTGTGGATGCAGAGTAGGGATGTGGCTATAAAGGTGACACTTGGAAAAGCTGGTACCAGGGAAGTTAAGAATTACTCTGCCAGTTTCAATGTTCAGAACCTGCCGAATGTGCTCTTGCTTCTTAGATACCTTAACTTATATCTGATCCTTGACACCCAGCTTCTTTGAGAGAAGATGAAACCAGAGTATTAAACATATTTGGTAAGTGTTCTATAACTGGCAAGAGCAGAGTCTCTATGTTGTATGTAGTGGGAGCTTTCAGCATTCTCTTCATCTAGTGTCTTGGGCAAAGGCCAGAATGCAAGTGCCAACAGATTTCAGCGTGAATAGGGGCTTATCTGCAGAAAATGATGGAAAGACTGGTTAACTCTTCCAGCTCCAGATAATATTTTACGTTTTATGTCATTGGGCGCATGTTCCATAAAAACAGTAAATGTGGAGTAGCTTACTACATAATAATTCTATCTATGCAGATCAGTCAAAAGTAGAAAATGTTTTATAAATTATATTTTCATTTATAGCTAGTGTTTCATCCACAAAAATTATTAGTAGGGATTTTTCTTCCTGTTTTTCAAGTAGAATATAATACCTCTTACCCACTCCAAGAAAAAAAAGCTTTTCCAAAAGGCTTTGTAGCGTGAATTTAGGTCTAAGCAGAAGGAAAAAAAAAAGCTTCCAAATTCATATTAAGCCAGGTCCCCCCAACCCCCGTGTACTTTCATTGTTTGTATGCATTATTGTTTTTATAGTGTTCTTTCTTGAAAGCAGAAGTATACAATACTTCCTCACTGGCCCTCAGGAAATTAGGTTAACTAAGGCTTGAAAAACACATTTGAAAATAAAGTATGTTAAACCAGAAATGATTTCTAAATATTTTACCCCATTCTGTGTATCACTAGTGGTTGAAATGCAAAAATAATAATAATAATAAATAAATAAAATAGAAAAAGGAAAGTTAAAGGACATAAGGAAAGTAGGCAACTTAAGGGTCAGTAATCAGTAGGATTCCCTGGCCATCAATGGGGAAGGAATGTGAGGCCCTGTTGGGAACTAGACTGCTGTTCTGGAACATCCCATTGACACATTCCTACAGACGCTGCTTTAGAAAAACTACATGGTCATCACATGTCATTGAGTTGAGTCCTGCATAGACAGCATTAAACTCATCACAAAGAGCTTTTGCACTCGTGTCACGTGCACAGTTAGTGCAAGGCAGCATTCCATGCCACTTGGGGTGAACAGCTGAGAGTGTCAGCTCGTGTGCTGTGCCGTGTTTCCAGTGATGTCTCCTTGTCCTCTTCTGTTTGAGTAGCTACAGACTGTTTACTTGCAGCATGTAATTCTGTGCTCTTGTCATTTCAGTTTTGTTTTTACCAATTGTTTTCTATGTTGTATAGAAGTTAAGCATCACAATTAATTTATCAAGCATAATATCCATTAGGGGAATTACCGTTTGAGAACTGTTTAAATTTTCAATATATTTACCAACCAATCTGTTAATTGAAGAATTGGCAGCCATTATACTTGAAGTTACTGTAATATGGAGCCCATGTAAGATGCCATAATTGGATGAAATTTTTGAGCTGTTGAAGCTGACATTCAGTATTCCTTTCATGTTTAATCATTGGTATTCACTGTATACTACAAGGTACTAGGAACTCAGCTTATAATTCCTTTTTTGTATATGGCCTTATTTTAAGGACACTTCCAAAGTGTATTTGGCAACTTTTAACAGGCGATGTGTTTCTCTAAGATTTTGGTACCATGAGATTTAAACAAAGTATGTTTAAATGAATAAAGTCTCAATAAGCAAAAATTTAATTGAAAATAAAGAGTGGTCATGGATTAGGGTACAGTCTATACAAAAATTCTCCAAGATAGAGGCTAAGACTGTGCTCAGATTGTCCCTGAAATAAGCAAGACAGAGGCATTTGACTTCGAAGGCAAAACGGAAGCAGGACTAAGGAATGGATGCTAAAAGGTAAATTTGAGGCTGTTTGCTCCCCTACCTCTGCTGCTTCTAATTTTGCTCACCTAAAGAGCTTCCGGTTTACCTGCTTTCGCTCTAATAAAATTATTGGCTGTAGCAATTTACTTACAACATCAGTCTTTATTTAAAAGAAAACTACAAAAAAATGGTTACTGGTACTGCCCTCCCCACTGCAATTCAGTTGTGCTGAGGAGAGAAAAAGGAAAGAAGTATCTCTCTAATTTACCAAATAAATAGCTCTCTGGTGTCGGGGAAAAAATGAAGTTGGAAATATACAGTGTTAAGGGAAAGCAGAGATTGATTTACAGCTGAGACACAAAAATCCTGGCTTATGTTTCTAGTTCCAACACTGACATACCTCACAAAAATCCTACTCTCCGTGTCTGAATCAAAAAGGGTTACTTCTGTTTCTTCAGTTGTGGTGGCATAAGCTTTAGTCTTGGAAGCACCAAGAAAACATTTCAAACAGGAACCCTGGCAACCTTGAGCAAAACTGGAACTCCTTTCAGCTTTTACCCCTAGAGGAAATATTTACATTTTGGATCTGGATCCCATGAATGCAAATATTATCCAGTTATTTACAGGGTGTAGCCCATTGCATTTCTGTTGTTGTTTCAGTCAAAATAGTTCGATGTCTATGAAAACAAACAGTTGTATAAGCAATAGTGGGGAGGCAGCTTGCAAAAGATGGTATATTTCAGAAAGAACTGCCTGGCCTAGGCTTGGAGTTTGTCTAGGAGAGTAATGAGACTTGAGGCTAAAAAGTCATTGGAGAGGAGTTACAAAGAAACTTTAGTGTCAGCCTGAAAATAGCAAAAGCACTAGTCAGTTTATATGCCAACGAGCATGTGTCGGGCATAATGCTTCGACTTCCCAGGGGTTGTTGTGTGCATTCCTCACAAGCGGGGTGGCTGCTTGGTAGACATTGTTGCCATGAGAATTATTATCTCCCTTTTACTGAGTTTGGAGAATGTAGATAACTTGCTCAGGGTTGCATAGCTGGTGAGTGGCAAAATTAGAATTTAAACCCAGGTCACTCCGACTCCTTAAGCTGTACTTTTAGACAGCTAGAAAGTAGGATTTGGTCCTACCAAAAACATTTTTTTAATCAAAATGAAATATGCAAGCAGGGTCAAACAGTCCTAAAAATGTTCTTATGAAAGGCAGGAGTACTCTTTTTTCCCTTGCTCTTTCATTGTTTCCTCCAGACAAGTCCCTTGTTCTTATTCTTATTAGTTATTACTGTTTTGCTCTAAATCTTCTCATAACATTCTGGACCATTGTTTCTTGTTGCATGTTATTTACTTCCACTATATATGATAAGAACTTAGCTCTTTTTCCACTTCTCTACCTGTACCACTAATATATCCATCATATAAATATGCAATTCTATTAATTAATATTCATCATTGCCTTGATGAATATTCATTTTTGAGCCACCCAGTGCTAACTGGTACATTTCTTTTACACTTTTGAATAACCTTTTGCTTTTCTTGGATTTAATCATTTTGCTTTGTTTTCTATCCCCAGAATGTCCCCAAAAGGTGAAATTTCCATTTACTGATTTAAAACATGCCATGTATCCTATGCATTTCATGTTTTCAGAGGCAACTGCCCCAGAATCCTCTGAGCTTATCTCATTGGGATCAACTGCTCCCTGACATCTAATGTTGCCATATGCTGGGGTCTCTTGTCATTCCCTTAAATATTACCTCATCTCTTCTCTTAGATTCCTGAATCTTAGGTCATAAGCTTTTCTTTACTCCTTTCTGTTCTTTCAGAGAATGCATAGTATTTCTGTTTGAGGACCATGAAAGTGAATATTTGAAGAACTTGAATTTTCAAAAAGATTGTCCTTAAATTTGCTAGGCATAGTTGGAACTAGGACTCCAGGGTAAAATACAATTTTTCCGTTAGGTTTTGAAGGAATCATCCCATTGCTTGCTCCTGATGCCTGATATCAGTCTGACTCTATCATTTGCTTGTAATGTTGGGCCTCGGTTTCATGTGTGCAAGTTTGGTATTTATGGATCCAACAAAATCTTAACTGAAAATACTGGAGGAAAAATCTGAACTGTATTGAATATGTACAGACTTTCAATTTCTTATCATTATTGCCTAAATAATAGAGTGTATTTACATTTCATATACATGGTATTAGGCACTAACAAGTAATCTAAGGATAAATTGAAGTGTAAAGGAGGATGTGAATATGCTATATAAAAATACTATACCATTTTATAAGTTTTTTTTATTTAAAAGATACAGTTACACACACACACACAGAGAAGGAGAGACAGAAAGTGATCTTCCCTCTACTGGTTCATTCCCAAATGGCTGCAATGATTTGGGCTAGGTCAAACTGAACCCAGGAACTCCATCCAGGTCTCCCTGTGGGTACAAGGGACCAAAGGACTTAGACTGCTGTTTTCCTAAGCACATTAGCTGGATCAGAGGTGGGGCAGCCAAATCTCAAACCAGTGCCCATGTGGGATGCTGGCATCGTGGGCAGCAGCTTAACTAGCTGTGCTACAATGCCACCCTCAGTACTGTGCCATTTGATAGAATTTGAGTATCTTTGGATTTATGGTGTCAAAAGTGTTTCTGAAATCAATCCCTCAAAAAATCCCTCCCACACTTTACTGTCTTATCTTTTGTTTTCTTAAATTCTGAGTTGAAGTGCCTTGTTGTGAGTGTGCATTGATCCTCCATGCTGGGAACGTGATGAACTTTTCAACCTGACAATTATGATTTTCACTGTTTTGGAATTTTTAAACATGATTGTAATAACTTCTTTGCCTCTGCTTTCTGTGAATCTGTTCACCTGCTTAAGTTCCTACACTGATCTTTTCTGGATTGTGATTATTTTTGCATTGTGATTATTTTTTCATATCTTTTCAAAATTTTTATTTATTTTTATTTAAAAGTCAGATGTACAGAGAGACAGAGAGATCTTTCATCTGCTGGTTCATCCCCCAGATGATTTAATGACTGGAGTCAAGCCAATCCTGAGCCAGGAGCCAGGAGCTTCTGCCGGATCTCCCACATGGATGCAGGGTATCAAGGACTCGGGCCATCGGGCCATCGTCCGCTACTTTCCCAGGCCATAAACAGGGTGCTGGATGGGAAGTGGAGCAGCTGAGACACGAACTGGTACCCCTATCAGATGCCCAGTACTTGCAAGGAAAGAATTAGCCTTTTGAGCCACTGTGCCAGCCCCTCTACATCTTTGTTATTTTATTTTTCCCAATGATTCCTCATCTTTATCTTACAATCCTTTACCTAATGTTTCATTATATTATTCCAAAACCTCTTTTTTGTTTTCAGAAATTTCTCTTGTTTCATGATTGCATTATCTTGTCTGGTCTTCCTGAGGATATTATGTTTTTTTCTTCTGAATCATTTCCTCCAGGTGCCTCGCACTCCCCACTCAATAGCAAACCGATTCTTGGTTCTCTGTTCTTTCTTTACTACAGACTTTGTTAAAAGTTGGACTGAGAGTGGGCAGAGACATCTGTTAGGATGGCTATGTTCCTCAGCAGAGTGTCTTGGTTTGATTTCCAGCTGCAACTCCTGACTCTTTTTTTCTGGTGCTGAACCTGGGAGGCAGGAGTGATGACTCAATTAGTTGTGTCCCTAATACATATGTGGGAGATCTGGAGTGGCTCCTGGCCCCTGGTTTTGACCTGGCCCAGGCTAGGCCTTTGTAGGCATTTGGGAAGTATCCCCAGAGGTGACATTTCTCTCTGGCCATCTGTCTGCCTCTCAAATAAAATTTACATGTGGATACGGATAGTGAGCCTTGCTGTTAGGGTTGGGCTTTGGTGTTGGGGCCATCAGTTTAAGCAGTTTGATTGGATAGTGTGAAAGCCAATCCCATTGCTATGCAATTATTTTGTAGATGTAGCTAGCACATATAATCAGATGCATTGAAGGGAGCATTGCCCGCAATAATGTGGGTGGCTGAACTTCATCTTTAAGATGAAAAAGTAGGAGGTTTCCAAGAGTCTAGCAGTTTTGCTTCAATACTTTACCAAAAAAATTCTGCCTTGGTTTCCAGACTATTGCCCTGACCTACAGGCTTCATGCTCAAGATTACAACATCAGCTCTTGACAGAGTCTCCAGGTTCCCAGTTTGCCCAACAGGTTTCAAACTTTCCAGTCCCTACGATCACATGAGCCAAGCCCTTAAAGACAAATATCAGCATAAATACAAATGTATCTTAAATAGTTCTCTTCTGGAGGACTGAGCTGACATAGGCCCGCTCCCATTGTTTTGTGCTGGCCAGATTTCTTTGCACATGGTCTCTGCACTGAAAAGCCAGCCTGGCAGCCAATGGAATAAGAAAGTTGTGGGGGTTTTCTCAGTCTTCTGGTTTCTTTGTGGTAATCTCTTTGACCTACTCTCCAGAGGATCAAAAGGCTTTTTTTTTTCCAGAAGAAAAAAATCAAGAGGAAACTACCACCTGAGTCCTTTACTCTCCAATATTAAGCATAAAGGTTCATGAATGTATGTTCTGAATAACTTTAATTTTCTTGTACAGACTGGCTCTGACCTATTATGGTTCAACTCAGGATCTTTCGACTTTAGGATGGTGTGCAAGAAATGCACATTCAGTGGAAACGTACTCCAAAGTTTCAATTCTGATCTTTTCCCAGGCTGGCACTGGATGTGTGGTCCAACTATTAGTCCCATTGCTGTGGTGCCCATCAGCCCTGCAGTCACCATGGGGAACCATATGGACTCCACAGTGCACTGTGCTGCTGAGTCAGACTGGTAGGTTGGGTGGAGTAAATGCCTCTGCAACTTAGGACAATTGCGACTTGTAAGGTGTTTGTCAAGTTAGAACCCCATAGTAAGTCAAGAAGCATCTCTAAATTTTTTTCAGTGATCACCAACAACTGCACCAAAGTGATCAGAACAACTTACGATCCTGGTTCTGTGGCTATTTTACCAGTCACTGGGCTCTAGTCCGTGGCTGGCTTGTCCCCAGCCTAGCCTATGCTGTAAAGGGTTGTCTCAGCCTTTGCCTATGAGGTGCAGAGCACCTGTCAGCCTTAAAGGGACTCCATGGTAATAGGCTTGTTTCCTCATGTCTCTGGAACCCCAGAGGGAGGGCACTTTCAGGTTTGCTTACTATAGCCTCACCCTGATGATAGCAAGGCCCAGGTGCTTTCCCTCAATCAGGTTCCTCAGCTCAGCATCCCAAGGGTGCCGTCAATGTTTCTTCCATGGCCTCCAGGGATTACAGCAGTTCCACCTATCAACTGTGGGCTTGAAGGTGTCCAGCAAACAGACACCTCTTGTGTCTTTCTCTTTTTTTAAACTCAGATTTCTTTTTTTGGAAAGCAGAAAAAAAGAGAGTAAGCTCCCATTCATTTGTTCACTACATAAATGCCCGCAGCAGCTGAGACTGGCCAGGAGCTAAATATGGGAGCCGAGAACTCAACCAGAGCTTCCACGTGCATGGCAGGGTCCCAACAAATCAAACCTCTAGGACATGCATCAGTGGGAAGCCAGAGCTGGGAATCAAACCAAGGAACCTCAATCTGGGATGCAGTTGTCCTAACTAGCATCTTAACCACTAGATCAAATGCTCACCATCATCTCTTTTTTTTTATTTACTTGTTTGAAAGGCATAGTTAGAGAGAGAAATCAAAAGAAAGACACAGACATCCTCTGCTTTACTGCTCAAATGGATAATGGTAGGAACTGAGTCATGCCAAAACTGGGAAACTCTCTTGCATGGTTGAGAGGGACACAAGCACTTGGGTCATCCTCTGTTGCCTTCTTAGACACATTAGCAGAAAGGTGGATCAGAATTGTGGTGTCATGGGTTAAGCCATCACCCAAAATGCCAGCATCACATGTGAGCACTCTTGCAAGCTACCTCCATCTCTATTTTTTTAATTAATGAAAGAAAGCTTTCCCAAAAGTATTCCCAGCAGACTTAGCCTAAAGTAAAGATGAGGTCAAGGTTTCAACATTTTTTTTAAATTAATTACATTGCATTATGTGACACAGTTTTATAGGTACTGGGATTCCCCCCACCCTTTTCCAAACCCTCCCCCCATGGTGTATTCCTCCAACTTGTTGCATTACCACAGTTCAAGTTCAGTTGAGATTCTTTCATTGCAAGCATATTCCATGCATAGAGTCCAGCATCTTATTGTCCAGATAAGTTCAATGGCTGGTTGGGGAGACCATCTCTGGTTTGAAGGTAGAGCCAGCAGAGTATCATCCCGATCAATTAAAAGTCCCAACATAGCATAGGCAATAATTTATAATGTTGTGGAATTAAATGACATAGTATTGAATAACCAATATGTTAAAAAAAAATGCAAGTTCTGGGCCAGCGGCGTGGCCTAGTGGCTAAGGTCCTCGCCTTGAATGCGCCGGGATCCCATATGGCTGCTGGTTCTAATCCCGGCAGCTCCACGTCCTCTCTATCTCTCCTCCTCTCAGTATATCTGACTTTGTAATAAAAATAAAATAAATCTTAAAAAAAAGCAAGTTCTTAACCACATACTGTGACTTCTTCATTGACATTTCATTTTTGTTTATATACAAACGGGTTCTATAAACCTTAGAATGGCTATAGATTACTATTCCGCTGTTTTGTGTCTATTTTCATTATAGTATTTAGCATTTTATAGCATTGAAGCATAATTTTGTTGAACCTGGCTTTTTTTTGGCTAGTCTAGACTGGCTTATAACTCTAACAAGACATATGTCAACAGTTGAAGTGCAGAACAGTTTTAAGAGGGGTGTGTGTAGAGAAATCTTCAATACCCTAGTGAGGAGTAACTAATCTTTGTGTCCCACCTAGTAAGGTATAAGCAAATCCACGCTGATCATTTCCTGTCTGATTCTAAGCTTTCCTTGTTGTTCTCTATCTATTCTAGATTGTTGTTTGTTCGTTTGTTTTGAGGGATTTCCGGAGCGATCCTGATGGTCATTGCCAGAGAGGGTGGGGACCCAAAGTTGGAACCAAGCTAGGACCAGAGAAAGCTCCCCGCCTAGTCCTGAAGGAAGTTTACTGTTCTTCTGTTTCAACATTTAAGTTCAACATTTAAGGTTTCAACATTAAGTAAGCCACCGGCTGTAATTGTCTTTGATGATGCCCATCTTCCATTGGCATGCACAGAGTACACAACTGGAGGGTGGGCTTGAGACTGGCTGCTGGGTATTTAATGGATAGTGTCTGCTACTAAGGGCAAGACCTGTTACCCTTCTCTAGCTCTGCTGAACTCAGACCTCAGACCTCCAGGACTCCAGTCTGAGAGAGAGCTGTTACCCTCATCCAGGCCATGAATGTGGTGAACTCAGGAAATGAGCTAGTTCATTGTACCTTTCCTTGCTTGTCCTGTGAGGAAAGAGTGTGAGGCTTTAAGCACTAACTTTCCAACTTTTGAGCGGCAGGGAGAGAGGAGAGTCTAGGCTAAGAAGAGAGGAAGTACAGAAAAGTAGGAACTATTTGAGAGCAAAGTTCCATTGTCATCACCACTGCTGCCACCACCTTTGTTGTCATCATGATTCACATCATTATCAGTAGGTGGCCTTTGTAAGATGTCCACCTGCAGTGCTACTGTATTGCAGGATGGGCAGAGTCATCTGGATCAAAATGACCTGAAGCCACTTGGACTCTGTGCTCAACCTTTGTTCTGCAGGAACCTAACAGGACATTTTTACAGTAGACCTGTTGCCATGGGCGTTCAGGATTCTCTGAGCACCCAGGTACACTTACAGGGCAGATTGTGCATTATGTTCATTTCCACCCCACAAATCATGACTCTTTGCTTTCTCTTGGCACAGATAACGTCACATCAATGACTTGTGACACCAGAGCTGAAAGCTATGGCTTTAAAGTTTGACAATCGAGACAAATTCATTACGCATACAAAAATGCTGGTGATGTGCAGAAAACAATTTCTTAAAAGTGATTAAAAAGATTAAGCTGTTCTGTTATTAATTTGTCACAAGCAAATGCCAGCTGGGGCAAAAGAATGAGTAAACATTTGGTACCTCTTGGAATAGAAAAAAAAAGTCACTGTCCCTCAAATAGTCCTAGACATGCCTAGTTGTAAATATGTACTTCATATTCTTAGTATATATAAGTATATAGCCTGGCAATCCCTAACACCAATAACTGAATTACTCCGAAAAAATAGGGGGCTGGGTTATGTGTTTATGTTAAAACCAAGAGAGAAGCAAACAGACCTTATTTCTCTATTGTCAACTCTCCTTACTCTCCTTTCTTCTTATTTAATTATTAACTAGCCAGGGAGAGAGGGAAATCTACCTACCTGAACCAAATATTTATTAAATCATCATCTTTGCCTTGTTAAAATTTCAGGTTTATCCATTTTAAATTGTTTGTATAATTACAGAATAACAGTTAGAGATTTCAGGAGACACCCTCTCTACTGTATTCAATTAAAATATCCTTAATAAAATTATAAATAATGAAATTAAGGCACAATTCTCCTTGGGGGTATGTGTTTTGATACACTAACTCTGTTAGACATAATTACACGTCACAAGAGTTATTCCTGTTGTAGCTCCACCCACAACTACACACTTTGTACCACAAATAGAATGGGAACAGTGGCTGCCCAAAAAAAACAGAGTCAAAATATGAAAATCAGTGCCATTGGGATCATTTTCACTTTCACTTCTCAAATGAGCACAATACAGGGATGTCTTAAAAATTTTTCTAGCAAGCATTTAAAGTATCTCGAAATAACATTGCTGCTTTATATAAAATTATTTACTTTCAGAAAGCCTGTTTGTGTTCCCAAGATTTCCAAATAAGCAAAGCTCAGAATTAATTTTTTAAAAAGATTTTTTAAAAAGATTTATTTTATTTTTATTGGAAAGTAATATATACAGAGAGGTGGAGAGAGACAGAGAGGCAGATCTTCCATCTGTTGATTCACTCCCCAAGCAGCTGCAATGGCTGGAGCTGTGCAGAACCAAAGCTAGGAACCCAGAGTCTCTTTCACATGGGTTCAGGGTCCCAAGGCTTTGGGCTGTCCTCAACTGCTTCCCAGGCTACAAGCAGGGAGCTGGATGAGAGGCAGGGCTGCCGAGGTTAGAACAAGCATCCATATGGGATCCCAGTGCATGCAAGGTGAGGACTTTAGCCACTAGGTTACTGCACCAGGCCCGATTTATTTATTTTTTACTAGAAACTCAGATTTACAGAGAGAAGAAGAGACAGAAAGATTTTCCATCTACTGGTTCACTCCCCAGTGGCCATAATGATAAGAGCTAAGCTGATTCAAAGCCAGGAGCCAGGAGCTTCTTCCACACGGGTACAGGGTCCTAAGGTTTTGCACTGTCCTTCAAAATATTCCCAGGCCACAAGCATGGAACTGGATAGGAAGTAGAGTAGCTGGGATATGAACCAGTTTCCATATGAGATCCTGGACATGCAAGGACTTTAGCCGTTAAGCTACTGTGCCGGGCCCCAGATTTGAATTTTTATCTAGTCCTTATTTTTTTTGTGTGATTTTTTGTGATTTCTTGGTTCATTCCTAGAAGCCCTCTGCCACATACTTTGCTTCATTCCAAGTATTGCTACATGAGCTAACAAACTCATAAACAAAATTCGCAAGTAAAATGATGTTTCTTCAGTTTAAATTCTATACGTGGCCAAAGAAGAAACTGTTTCATTCCGGGGCAGAAACCCTTCATTAGTGTTTATAGTAAAGAATGGAGAATGGAAATTTCATTAAACCTTATGTCTTTGAAAGACAGAGAGAGAGAGAGAGAGAGAGAGAGAGAGAGAGACAGAGAGAGAGACAGAGAGAGCGAGCGATCTTGTCCACTGGTTTACTCTTCAAATGCCTACAATAGTTGGGGCTGGGCCAGGCCAAAGCCAGGAGCCAGGACCGCAGTCTGGGTCTCCTGCCCAGATGGCAGGAATCCAAGTACTTGAGTTATCAATCACTTGCTTGCTCTCGGGTTTTCATTAGCAGAAGCTGGGGTGACTAGCAGAGCTGGAACCTGAAGACAGGCACTCCAATGTGGGATGCAAGGATCCCGGGGGCAGCTTCACTGCTGTGTCAAACAACCACTGCAAGAACGAAAATTCCTTTCGTCCTCTCCGTGGGCAGATTGTTTCTCCTCGTGGTTGCCTTGGCTGCCATAATTTCCAAGGTTGCACCCTGCTCTTTGGTGCTTGGAAGGGAACCACAGGCCTGGAAGATGAAGGTGCCACATGTTTGGTAATATGTCTATACTGTGCACTATTTGCCTATCCTGCAACCCCCAACAACAGTGAGAATAGTAGTACAGTAACAACAACTACACAACTGTCACCCATGTTAGCAGTGTTTTACAGTGATTTAATAAGCACACCAGTGTAAGGATTACTTTATGACTTACGAAGAAGCAGCAGCCACAAAATAAAAAAAAAACCTTTTCTTTTTTAAAAAAATAAAGATTTTTTTTATTGGAAAGGGAGATACACAGGGAGAAGGAGAGACAGAAGGAGAGAAAGAAAGAGACCGCAGCAGTCAGAGCTGAACGGATCTGAAGCCAGTAGCCAGAAGCCTCTTCTGGGTCTTCCACATGGGTGCGGGGTCCCAAGGCTTTGGACCATCCTACAAGCAGGGGACTGGATGGGAAGTAGAGTACCTGGGATATGAACCAGCTCCCATACGGGATCCTGGAACATGCAAGGCGAGGACTTAAGCTACTGGCTACTGTGCTGAGCCTAAGAAACTTTTTCTAAGCTTCTTTTTGCTGATTTAAGCAAGACCTTCCAAAATATATAGTTGCCATAAATCCCATTGCAAAACAGGCTATTAGCATAGGGATGAGTGACTGTTTAAACAAACCATCTGAAACTGTCATCCATTTCTTTTCCGTAGAAGCCCTATCCTTCCACCTCCCTCTCCTCTGTGTGGGTGGAATATAAACTTCTAGCCCTGGTTGTTCAGAGAGCCTTTGTATCTGAAGGCTGCTATGCACTTGAGTAAGCTTTTTCTTTCTCCTGCTTCATCTGTCCATGGCCAGTTAAATTTGTAGGCTCCTGCTTACTTACTCGAATTAAAACAGGAAAAATGTTTTTAATATATTTTTATTTTGAATTTTGAATTATGTGGTACAATTCCATATAGGCTGGGATTCCGCCCCCCCCCCCATTCTCCCAACCCCAGACAGATTTTCCCCATTTTACAATGGTGTAGTCCTTTTTAAGGAATCATAATTCTCTTAGTCTCTTATTTAAATGTACCCCGACACTGTTGATACAGACAATGTCAGACAATCCAGTGTCCCATAACCTACACATGTCCAACAGTTTCATTGGGAATCCATCTTTTTTCTGAAAGCAAGGATGCATGTTCCATTATTCCCCCACATCTGTATATGATAGACCCCAGTACTCCATCACTACACATTTTCATAATTGAGAAGCCATGGAACAAGGTCAACAACTGGTATGAGTTAGAACAGCCACAACAATAGCAACAACAACAAATTATAGCACCATGGAAAAACGCGCCACTGAGTAACCAATGCATGAGTGACAAAAAGGAAACACAAAAGTCTCTTGAGAAAAATGATGCGACCGTGTAATCCATGAGCCAGTGATGAATTTGACAAGAAAAAGTAAATTATTTGTAATAAACAAAACTGAAATAAAAAACAACAAAACACATGGGATACAGCCAAAAAAGCAAGCAAACAAAAAACAGTATGGATCGGATTATTGAAGTTACACTTTCCATGTTGGTTTCCTTATATAAGAGAACATATGGTATTTGCTCTTTTGTGATTGACTCATTTCACTGAACACACTAGGTGGTCTCTAGTTGGGACCACCTGGTTGTAAATAGTATAATTTTATTCTTCTTAATAGCTGAATAATATTCCATGGAGTAGATGTTCCACAGTTTCTTTAACCACTCTTCTTTGGACGCACATCTGGATTGTTTCCATGTATTTGCTATTGTAGATTGTGCTGCTGCAAATATAGGATTACACATCCCCTTCTCATATGCAGAGTCATATGGCAGGTCTATTTGCAATTCTCTAGGCACTCTCCATACTGATTTCCACAGCGGTTGTACTAGTCTACACTCCCACCAGCAGTGGAGGAGGGTAACTTTCTCCACATATATATGCCAGCAGATGTTGTTAGTTGAGTTCTGAATGTAGGTCAGTCTCACTGGAGTTAGGTGGTACCTCAATGTGGTTTCATTCGTATCTCTCTGATAGCTAGGGAGCCTGAGCATCTTTTCATATACCTTAAAACAGGAAACTTTTGAGGCCAGTGTTGTGGCACAAGCCAGTTAAATCACCACTTATGGTGCAGGCATTTCATATAGGCACCAGGATATAAACTTTCTGTCCAGCTCCCCACTAATATGTCTGGAAAAGCATTGCAAGATGACCCAGGTGCTTGGATCCTGTCTCAGTGTGGGAGACCCAGATGGATTTCCAGGCTCCAGGCTTCACCCTGAGCCAGTCCTAGACTGCAGCTATTTGGAGAGTGAACCAGCAGATGAAGAGCTTTGTCTCTCTAACTCTGCCTTTCAAATAGATGAGATAGATAGATACATAGATAGATAGATAGATCTTTTTTAAAAGCAAAATAAGAAGAGGTAATGTCTGAACTCAAGAAATTTGTCTAAGGCTACATGGTAGTTAAATGGCAGAGATGATGGGTGGCATTTGGTGCAGTGGTTAACCCACAGCATGAGACTCCCACATCCCATATCAGTATGCCTGGCTGCCCACCATTCCAGCTTCCTGACAGTACACACTCTGAGGGGCAGAAGTCAATTCAAGTCTTTGGGTTACTGTCTCCTGTCTGGGAGACCTGGATGGATTTTCTTCCTGGATCATGACTTCAGGCTGGCCCAGTGTTGCCAATGCAGGCACTGTGAGGAGTAACCTGGAGCTTCCTGTGTCTGTCCCTCTGCCTTTCAAGTCAGTGCAACCTTCAAATGATCATAGGAAGAGAAAAGTTCTTTTTTTAAAAATGGCAGAAATGGAGGTTGAAGACTTACAACCTAAAAAAGAAAAAAAAAATCCAGCTGATTGCCAAGTGTATAGGACGCTGATATCCATACCAGGTGGCTGGCTGATTCTGTCTCTCCCCTTTCCCGGGTGATTTGGCAGTGCCAGGACAGAGCTGCAGCCCAAGTTGGAGGCAGCAGTTTGATTCAAGACAACTCAGGGAGAAAGAGGTTCCAGAAGGAGCTCATGCTGAAGAGCCAACTGAACACTGTGTTGTGCTAGTATTTGTGGTCAGATGCCAAGGTGAGAAGGACGGAAAAAAAATGGTCACATGCTAGGGCCAGAGATCCCTCCCTCCGGGAAATCAGGCTCAGATCACAAGTTCTCAACCTTATTGTCATGACACCCAGGGCAGGTGGTGAGGCTCTCAGAGGCAAACCCTCTTCTGCTCCCTCCCCAGGCAATTCATTGGAATAGGCCACATTATTTTATTTTTTGGAATATCTTCTATCCGTTGATTCACTCCCTAAGTGGCTGCAACAGCCAGAGCTGAGCCAGGAGCCAGGAGCCTCTTCCATGTGGGTGCATTGTCCCAGGGCCTTGGACATTCCTCAGCTGCTTTCCCAGGCCACAAGTAGGGAGCTGGATGGAAAGCGAGGCTGCCGGGATTAGAACCGGCACCCATATACAATCCTGGCACATGCATGGTGAGGACACTAGCCACTAGGCTATGGCCACATTAACTTAAAGAGAATCCTTAGTCTGCTCACATAATAATAAATGCTCCTACTAAGAAATACTCTACAGGTTTACTTTTTGTGATGCATGTGTGACATCTCTCTGGACCATACTCATCATTTGATCCTCGAGGAATTTACCTCTTTGGTAGTTCTGTCTCACTCTAGAGAGAGGAATGGGCAGAAAGGGTAGCAGTCACTGCTTCTCTCTTGGACTCTGGGTCTGCCCCTCTGGGCATGCTTTCTTAGCTCTGGTTCCTTTCTACTTTGACATGCAAAGACAAACACCAGCATAGAAAGACACCACCCTGCATACACCTCTTACCGTATTTTGCTGGTTTTGACTAAGTAGGAAAATGACAGTCAATGCAAGTTGTCAGGCTGAAAAACAAGGATCAGATTTCAACAACGAACAGGAAAACTTGGAAAAGTCTTAATTTGAGCCATGGCTTTCAAGGCCCTTGGGGCTGTGTCTGCTGAGGCTGTTAATCATGTGCTTGGACAATCCAATCAATACCCCTGACCTTTTCCTTCAGTTATCCACCCGCTGCTGTCACTCTCCTCCACCGCATTGGGAATGAAAGACAATGGGATCCATTTCCTTTAAAAAAGAAACACAAAAGAAAAAGCAAGTTCATAAATGGCATGTTATTAAAATGAAGTCCTCTAAGGAAACATAAGGCATATCTTTGCTGTTATTTACAGTTTATAACATCTACACGTGTATCGATTTATCTGATCCATTATAGATCCCATCCGTTGTCTCATTTTAAAAAAAATGTGTATTATCTACCTTTGAAAGTGGGAAAGGGTTCTGTAGTCAAGACAAATCATTGAGATGGGGGAGAGTAAGTGATTAAATGTCTGCAAGTCAGTTCTCAGAGCAGAATATCTAGCATCTCCTAGAACACATTATACTCATATCTCTATTGACATGTTCTGAAATGAATCTCAAAAAAATACTCAGAACCTGGGTGGTTTTCTAAAGAGCTTTGATATGCTTGGAAACAGACTCGGTTGGGTAGTTGTTTCGCAGACACATCAAGAATTCATTGTAACTGCCGGAGAGGCCCTCTTGCACTGCTGGCCTTCTCAAGTTTCTCTTCCAAGAGACAATAAACAATCCCTCCCTGAAGGGTGGTGAGAATGAGTTTCCCTCTCAAGTTAAAAGGAGGTGGGACGTGTGAGGTGAGGTCAAGGAGCACTAGGGCAAAGTCAGTGGCTGAACCTGAAACCCATCCAATGGATACGTGTCAATGTTGACTGTGTTTAAAAGAGAAATCCCAAACCTTAAGGATCCTCAAATTGCAGGAAAACTGAAGCACCTTCCAACTTGCCTTCAGCAATCCACTCTCTCAATAGCAGTGGGACATTGTCTTGGCTAAACCTTTCTTGACCATGGAAACTGTGGAAAACTGTGAGCAAATAATCCTCTACTGAAGCAAGGGTTGGTGATCCACTTGGTGGCTTTGCCAGGTACCTGCCTCTAGGAAATCTCTGTCCTCTAAGCATCTACTCTATCACATTGAGATTTTCAGGCCCTGGTGTTGTGTTGTTTTGTTTTGTTTTTTGAGAACTGGGAGACAGTTACTCTGCAGGGAGTTCAATGGGAAGAGAACAGAGACAGGGGAAGATACGAAGCTCTCACACAGTAAAATAAGGACGGTTCCAATCCACTCCACAGTAATATACAGAAAGAAGATGGGAGAAGGTCAACCAAATCAACAGATATTCCAAACATAAAATCCACAGAATTTGGTTATTTTTGATCACAAAGGTACAAAGAGAGAGAGAAACAGAGAGAAAGGGAGAGAAAGGGCTTAGATATGCTGATTCACTCCATAGAAGCTGCCCCTCCCGTTATCCCTCATATGCATGTCTCTCAACAAATCTTGTATACATTTCATTTCCTTTTAATGTCTGCCTCTCAGAAAGCCTGAAGTGACAGAGTAGTCACTGATAAGCAAGTAGACATTATTAAATGAGTAAGAACAAGTTGTATATTCCTGGGAAAATAGAGAGAATTAGAAGGGGGGAAAACCATTGAAACATCTAAATTAATATAAAGCATTGTTAAGAGGAAACTAACCCTAGGCAGTTGTAAGCTTCAGAGGCTACCTGGGCTTCAGTTGGGTTCCTCTGAGCAGATTACATGACCTCACAAAGCCCTGCTTTGCTTGTGTATAAAGGAAGAGATTGACAGTCCTCATAAAAGCTTGCAGTGAGGATTAAAATATATGTGAGGTTCCTGGAAAATTCCCTGTGTGTATGACGGCCTCAGTAGAAGTGGCCGATTATCATCAAGCATAATAGTGGGGGAGACCCAAGAGTAGCAACATGCTGTATGGAAAGGAAGAGGAGGACCCAAAGAGTAGTTTCACAAAGACAAGGAAGCAGCAGGCTCAAGAAGGAAAACCATCTCCAAAGTTCTACAGAACCGAAAACAGGAGGGCGGAAGAACCTTCAGTAATCCTGGACAGAAAGATGACCTCAGCAAGAGCCACCCTGGTGGCATGAAGGAGATGCAAACCAGAGTGCTGTGTGGTGAGGAATGGGCTATAAACAGAGGAGTAAATAATCTCTACTCCTTCCAAAAGCTTGGGGGGAGAGAGAGACAGAAGAAGCAATATCAAATGAGGAACTCTGGAGTTCAGGAGAAAAGTAAAGCTTTCTTATTCACAGAAACTGAAATAACCAAAGGTAGAAAGGAATGATATTTTGGATGGCAGGAGTTCCTTAGGGTGGACTGGGCCCAGAGAACAGGAGGAGGAGTTAATTTGGCCAGCAGGAAGGAAAGGCAATGCTCTGAGACTCAAAGGGCTGAAGACCAGGGCACACTGAGAAATCGGAAGACAAATACATGAAAGTGCTCCATTTTTCTCTCTGAAGAAGCTTCCAAGGTCACATCTAGTTGAAGTTGAAGAGGACAGCAGTGGGAAAGGCATCAACTCCTCCCCACCAGGGTTTGCTGAGTGCCTCCCTGGAATGGATCCAGAGCTGGCAACTCTCATGTAATTTCTGTCCTTAATGTCTTCTGCTGCTCTGTGAGGCAGGTGTCACTATTCCCATTTCACAGATGAGAACAGCCGAGGTTTAAAGAGGTTGAGTTATCAGTCTAAAATGCACAAGGTCTAGCAGACTGTTAAGTGCAAATGAATGAATAGACTCTACAAACCACTTTCTCCAGTTGTGTGATGGTTTCCCCTACAATCTTTTTGCTAATGAGAGTGTTCTAATGCAGGTATGTCTTGGATCAGTCATAATTCCCCCAAGTTTCACAGAAATGCAAACTGCACAAGGTGGCTGGACAAGGAAGTGCTTGTGCTAGTTTATTTACCCCAAACAGAAAAGCTACTTAAAAGATTATGGCTGACTGGGAACTGAGATTTGGTTGGGCAAAAACACCTGAAGCGCCAGGACCTCCCTGAGTGTCAGAACTGATGTGCGTGTGGATTGTTAGATTTTTATTATTTTTTTTTTTTACTGTTAATAGCATCTGGCTATAGAGGCCTGCTGAAGCATTTCCATGGAGGATTGAGGTCATGCTTTCCATGCCCACAACTGAGGGGCAATCATGGATGTCAGTGTGGGCATGCCAGCATGTACCTGTTAATTCTGCTGAATGAGGACACTATCCATCGTGCTTTCAGGCACACTGTGTGCTCTTGATACTTGTAAGACAAAATCAAATTTGTGATCTTGGAATGAAATCAGTCAAGGAGAAGATGATAAAAATAATAATATTTAAGATCATCAACTAGACTCCAAGTTCCTTACAGGCAGGGATTTGTGCTTATTTAAATATACAATATTTATTTCCAAGGATGAGCACATTGTGTGGTGTGTAATGTGTGCTTAATGACATTCTTGCTGCATTAAGTTGCACTACTTCAGCATTGCACACAGTAGAGAGGTCAGAGATCAGAAAACCATTTAATGCCCCTTCAAATTGCTTTGGGAGCAGAGCATAGAACCATCACAGGAGGATGCTGTGTACATGAACACTGTAATTCATTATTAAGACTCCAAATGAATTATTAATCCCCAAGAATAATCCATGGCCAGGGCTGTCTGTCACTGCCATGGGAGGAGCAGGGTAACTCATCTTCCAAGAATGTGTCCTTCTTCACCCCCTACCTTCAAGTCTGTGCTTTAAGCTCTTTGGAGCTGTGGTTCTAGCTCTCGTTTTATCCCTGACTGCCTGCTTGACCTCAAAATGAGTCACTAGATCTTAGTTAATAGCTGAAGTTTCTCCTCCAGTGAGAGCCAGGGGGCCCTGGCTCTCTGGTTAGCAAATACCAAGCCTCAAAATATGGCTGTGTTACTCAGCATCATCCATCATCTCTGGAGGGTTAATGGATGTGAACCGCAAATATACAGCTTGACTCCAGATCCCTCCACCCATCCTCCCCAGTGAGCCCCTGGGGTTGCTCAGTCTCCACGTAGTGCAGTTAGGCGAGGGAAGGATAAAGAATCCAAAGACAGTGGCCCCCAAGTCTGAAGGAAAGACACCTGGCAACCGAAAGCACCCAGGAGAAGCCTGCACTGAATGACCAGAGTGGTTGCAATCTGATCACCAACTTAGCCCGCTAGAAAGAGTAAATTGGCAGCTGCTTTTAATAGGTAAATGGCCAAGCATCTGTGCACAGCAGCCTTTAACATTCCAGTAAAGTAAAATGCAGGTTTAAAGAACAAATCAATTATGGAGAGGTTATTTACATTTTTCTAGGACTTACCACTTGCTGTCTTTGCAGAGAGAACATCTCCAGAGTTTCTATGTAATGTGGTGGTTGGACATGAGGGATGAGATTTGGATACTGTCCTTCAATAGAAATTTGATAGTAAGAGCAATGCACAGCTTGTCTCAGAGAGTAATGGGTCAAGAAGGATGAATGCACAAATAGAGGCTGAGATTGCCTTAAGCTGACTTCAGGCAGCCTCCCTTTTACCTAAGCCTGCACTTCTTGAGGGGATGGAACAGAATTACAGAAGTGGAGACCCGAGTTCCCGTGAGAAAGATCTGGAGCAAAGGGGGATGTTTGGTGCATTGGTTAAGTCCCTGCTTGGGATACCCGCATTCTGTAATGGAGTGCCTGGTTAAAGTCCTGGCTCCACTTCCGATTCTAGTTTCTTACTAGTGTGCACCAAGGAAGGCAGCAGATGATGACTATATGATTTGTGTCCCTGCCCCCCTTATGGGAGAGCTGGATTGAGTTCCAGGCTCCTGGCTTTGAGAAGTGAACCAGTGGATGGGAGGATTCTCTCGCAAATAAAATAAAAATAAATACATAAACAGAAAAGGGTTGTGTGTAGATGACTCATCTCTGCTATAACAGCTTACAGCACATCACCCCAAGGTTGTGACCAATTTCTTTGATTGTGGTCTTAGTTCTTTGTAAAAGTAGGGCCAATTGGAAACCAAGGAGACACTGTATTACCTAATTCTAAAGAATGTGGCTTGTGCTGATTGAGGACATCAGACTGGGAATTTGGTGGCATTGTCTCTTTGTTGCAAACCTACTTGCAACACTACAGTGTTGCCACAGTAGGCAACACCACAGTGCCATTGTGTCCCTACCCACCTTGCTGCTCAGCCCATAAGTGCCGTATGTGCCCTTACTGGATACAGTAATAATGCATGGACTCCTCACATAGAAAAACCTCTAAAGCTGTATTTGCAAGAGCTGTAAATCTTACGTACAAATTTCCTAATGGACTAAGAAACTTGGTTCTCCATATAGCAGAATGCTCCAAGAAGCTTTGTGATAATGGCAGTTTATAAATTTATTTTCTTGTGATTCATGATACAATTCCATAGTCAGTATAAAATACTAAAATTGGAAGCAGTAATTTGCACATTCATAGACTAGAAATGCTTATTTCTCCATGTTTAGAGGGAAAAAATGGAATCAGTAAAGAATTTGAAAACAACAATATGCTATTTCAAAGACTATTCCTTCAGTAATAAATTATTTCAGTTGAACTGTACCCAGCCTTGAAAACATCTCCAATGGTTCCCTGCCAGTAGTGTAGGTCCCATAGCTGGAAAGCAGATTGAGATTTTGTTTGTAAATTTCTAGTTGTTTACTTTGTTTACTTCCATTTGGTTGAAATGTGAAGACAAGCAGACACATAGAGAGATGTCTTCCATCTACGGTCCACTTGCCAAATGTGAGTGGATTCTTATCTTTTTTTTTATAAGTAGGTATACTTTTTTATGATTTGTTTACTTTTATTTAAAAATTAGATATACAGAGAGGAGGAGAGACAGAGGAAAATCTTCTGTCTGTTGATTCATTCCCCAAGTGGCTACAATAGCCGGAGCTGAGCTGATCTGAAGCCAGGAGCCAGGAACCTCTTCCAGGTTTTCCACATGGGTGCAGGGTCCCAAGGCTTTGGGTCATCCTTGACTGCTTTCCCAGGCCACATTCAGGGAGCTGGATGGGGAGCGTGGCTGCCAGGAATATGAACCAGTGCCCATATGGGAGGGATCCTGGTGCATGCAAGGTGAGGGCTTTAGCCACTAGGCTACCATGCTGGGCCCAGTGGATTCTTGACCACGTGGGTGGCAAGGACCCAAATACTTGAGCCATTGCCTGCAGCCTCCCAGGGTGGTGCACATTAACAGTCATCTGGAATTAGAAGCAGAGCTGGGAATAGAACCCAGGCACTCTGACAGGGATGTGTACACCCCAACAGCGTTTTAACTTCTCCACCAAATGATTGTCCCAGATTGAGATTTTTACCCCCATTTATTTGTCAAGGTCAGTTGTACAGGAAGTTTTCTTGGCTTCAAGTACAGCTGCAGTGAGCCTCTTTACCACATTACTGTTTGAGAGAATTAAAGTCAGATACAATCTAGTTATTTCCCTTTCAAGTTGCTCCTCATATTGCAATTGTTTAAGGGAAGTAATGTGACAATGATAATTATATTTGGTCATACCAATGTCATGGGATAAAAGAACATGATTTTAAAAATAAATAACATATTTTATGAATTAATGTGATTAAATGCTTCTATGCTATTGATTTATTAATGCTTACAGTTAAGTTTTCAATGCTCTTTCTGGTGAAGAACCATTGTTTTTGTCTGACATGCACATATTTCCTTTCTTTTGGTAATTGCATCTGGAACTGTCCTTCTCTTGCCTTGAAAATAGAAGAGCATGCATGTGAGTAACCATATTTAGACACAGCCAAGAGATCTAGTACTGGCCAATCAAAACTCCACTTCTGCCTGGTCCCAAGACTAGGTCAAGAAGTGTAAAGTTAGTAGAAAGACACAGCCACAGACATTTGCAAAAACTATAGAACAAACACTCCTCTCTTTCTATAGGCATCTTTAACTGGGAGATTGTGTGCAGCTTACCATCTTGACACCTGAAGGTGATGAGCCTGAATTTGAACAAAGCAGAGCCAGCCAGAAGAGAGAACGATACATCATGGGTACACCTTAGTGGTTCCCCTTTTCTCATAAGCCTAACTGGGTCGGGTTTAAGCTACTTTGGTTTTTTTCTCCTATAATTCAGAAGTTATTGCATTCAACTCAAAGTAATCTTCTGTCTTTTTTCATAGTTATGTGGTATTCCATCATGTGGAATAATTCATAGTTATTAAGTATTTTTTAGGCTTTATATAAAAGGTTGTTTTTAATTTTTTAATTTTTAATTTTTAATTTTAATTTTTTTTTAATTTTTTTTAATTTTTTTTTTACTACAGAATTACCACAATATAAAATCTATTTAAGTTACTTAATATATTTGGAGGTCTGTTCTTAGGATAAATTCCTAGAAATGACAGGGTTCGGTCAGAGGTAAACACACATGTAGTGTGGTTAATTGTTGCCATCCTCCCTTTTATAGGGAGATGGTAAAATGATTTGACAAAATATCTACCTCTTCTAGAAGTTTTGTTCTTTGGGCCAACAATGTGATACAGTGGCTTAACAGTGGCCTACATTTCTGACATCCTATATCATTATCAGTTCAAATCCCAGCTGCTCCAGTTCCAATCTAGCTCCCTGCTAATGTGACTGGGAAAGCAGCGAAAAATGGTACAAGTACCCAGGCCCTTGCCACCCATGTGAAAGACTCAGATGGATTTCTAGGATTCCAGCTTGATCTGACCCAGCCCCAGATCAAGATTTATTTATTTTTATTGGAAAGGCAGATTTACAGAGAGAAGGAGAAACAAAGAGAAAGATCTCCCATCCACTGATTCACTCCCTAAGAGGCCACAATGGCCAGAGTTAAGCCAATCTGAAGCTAGGAGCCAGAAGCTTCTTCTGAGTCTTGCACATGGGTGAAGGGTCCCAAGGCTTTGGGCCATCCTCTACTGCTTTCCTATGCCACAAGCAGGGAGCTGGGTGGGAAATACAGCAGCTGGAACATGAATCGGTGCTCTTATAGGATCTTGGCACTTGAAGGGGGAGGATTAGCCAGTTGAACCATTGTGTCAGCCCCCCCCCCAGGCTCTACCTTATGTGGCCATTTGGAGAGTGAACCAGCAGATGAAAGATACGCCCCCCCCGTAACCCTTATTTTCTAATAAATAATAAACTTTAAAAATGTTATTCCTATTTTATAATTCATACGTGTTACTGACATTCCTTAGGAAATGGTCTATTTTTCATTTACCTTTTTTGTTTGTTGGTTGGTTCATAAAACCTAATGTAGCACATGTCTTGTGGAAGGAGTTCAGTAGGTGCTGAATGAATGAGTAAATGAATGAATGGGTTATTCTTTCCCACAGTATTGGCATTGTCCACTCACTTGGCCAGGAAACTGGAAACCAACTGATGCAGGAATAATTTTCAAGACCATTCTGAAAGTCAGGCCAGAGGTCATAAGGTATTAATAAGTATGCAAGCAATCAAGAAAAGGTGGATTGCTAACCTTGAATTTTTGAAATTGCAACCAAAGCACATTTGATTAGTATGTACATTGTGCCAGGCAAAGCAGATACCAAGAGTAGAAACATGACACTGTGGAGCTCAATGAGTTCACCATCTAGTTTTGCTGTGGGGTATAGGACTAGTACATGCTCCCAGTAACTGGAAACAACAACATGTAATTAATATCAAATGGATGTGCTGATGTTTAGCACAGTCAAGGTTACGAGGAAGACAAGGACTGCAATTTGGAAGGAGTTGATGACACAGTGTGCAGGTTCCATTGAAATCTTAAGACTTAAGATGAGGCAGGATTCAAAGCAGAAAAGAGTCTGGAGAACAAATGTAGAACGATGACCTATCCAAGGAATGGGAAATAATTCAGTCTGGCTGAAACAGGGAGGTCCTATAGAAGAGCAATGGGTATTGAAATTTAGTTTGAGGCCAGATTCGAGGGAAGTCATGAATGTCCTAGAAGCAAACATAGTAAGTCTCGGCGGCCATAGTTTCACTCTGCACTAGGATTGGCATGCTTTTTTTTTTTTTAATCTTTATGTATTTTTATTGGAAAGTCAGATATACAGAGAGGAGGAGAGACAGAGAGGAAGATCTTCCAGCCACTGGATCACTCCCCAAGCGACTGCAATAATGAGCTGAGCTGAGCTGATCTGAAGCCAGGAGTAGGAGCCTCTTCCAGATCTGCCAGGCCAAATGTCAACAAAAGGTCAACAAAAGGAGGGAATGGCTGGCCATGTCCATCAACCCAAAATGTTCTTCTCCTTGTACACTTACCTTCTCTTTCTCATTCTCCGGGCCTGGGAGTAGTTAATGCTTCCTGATAGCTCAAATCCAGGGCCCCTCTATTCTCCTTTGCGCTTTCTTTAAACCCATCCCAGTCATTTGTTAAACCACTTTGAAATGACTTTGAGCTTACCATCTGCTTCCCACTAGGACCCAACGGAAGCTGTATCATTAATTTACCCCTTTCTCCTGAATGTATGAAACCCATAACCTCTTTTTGAAGCCAAAGAACACCTACCAACATTCCACAGAACAAAAATCTTGAAACCTCCCTTTTGTAAGTGCTTTCATAGGGTAGTGGTTTTGAGAGAGGATTCTAGAAAAATAAAGGCAGCTGGGTTAGCTTTTCTATTCTTACTTGGAGCATTGCCTCCAAGAACCTGGATCATCTGCGCAGCTGACACACATGTTGCCTCCCAGTGAGGCCCCGGGTTTTACTACCTTTGTGTACGGCACCTGCTCCTCCCCGGCAGGTGCATCGGCAAGAAGTTGGATTTGGAAGTGGAGGGGAGCAGATGCTCAGATGGGATGCTGCTGTCACAGGAGGTGGCATAGCCAGCTACACGACATCAGCCTCTCTTTGTACACTTTTACCATAGAGCCTTCACAGGGTTATGAGCACTGTTGTGGATTGATTTATGTCCTTCTTGTCGAAGAAAATCTCTTGTGTTCAAGTCCTAATTCCCAATAGTTCAGAACATGGACTTATTTGGAAGTAGGGTCATTTCAGATGGTATTATTTAAGCTGATGTCATCCTGGAATGGAACAGGCTCCTACTCCACTGTGGTTAACATTATAAGAAGGGAAATTTGGACCTGAACTGGGAAGAACAGTATGTGAAGATTGGAGTTTATGCTGCCACCTGCCAAGGAACACCAAACGCTGTCAGCAAGCAAACAGAAGTTGGGCTGGAGGAGCAGACATTTCCCTCCTAGCCTAGAAGGAACTGGCACAGTCAACACCTGGAACTCAGCTCTCAGAGCTGCGACACAAACAGTTGCTACTGTTCAGGCCCCAGCTCATGGGGCTTGGTTAGGGCAGCCCTGACAAACCAACCCTGACAGACCAGCATTGGCATCTCCAGGACATGGACCACATCTAAGAAGCCCATGGAATGGGATTCCCATGACAGAGCTAGCCCTTGCTTCTCCTGCTGAAGAGATCAGATAAATGTGTTGGCTTCCCTGTGCCTCCGTTTTCGCTTCTGTATTGGGAAGATAGCAATGTCTCTTTTAGAAAGTGGGTTTAGGGCCCGGCACAGTAGCCTAGCAACCAGGGTCCTCACCTTGCATACCCCAGGATCCCTTATGGATACTGGTTCTAATCCTGGTGGCTCCCTGCTTGTGGCCTGCGAAAGCAGTCAGGGACGGCCCAAGGCCCTGGGACTCTGCACCCATGTGAGAGACCTGGAAGAGGCTCCTGGCTCCTGGCTTCGGATTGGCTCAGCTCCAGCCGTTGTGGTTACTTGGGGAGTGAATCAGCAGACAGAGGATCTTCCTCTCTATCTCTCCTCTTTTCTGTATATCCGACTTTCCAATACAAATAAAATAAATCTTTTGTTTTTTTAAAGAAAGTTATTTTAAGGATTAGAGATATTAAAATGTCAGGCACCGTACTTGGCACAGTATAAATATTCAATAAATGCTAGGTCTTGTAAGTCTAATCCACTGATTGTACAATTGAGGAACTGGGACCTGGACATGCAAAAGGCCTGGCAGCCCACACAGTTAGGTAGCAAATGCCTGTAAAAAAAAAATCAATAAAAATAAAGGTCCACAATGACAAACACACAAAAACCCGCTCCAAATAGATTTGCTTCAATGCCTGTGCCTTCATATGCCGTGTTATCTTGTCTTACTGAAGAGAACAACGAGTGTGCTGGCATTCACTGGGTGGCATTTTGCATGGGGTTTTTGCTTTCTGCTGCACTCTAGCCGGGAGCTGAGGAGTGGGGTCCTAGTGGTTTGGTTTTTTGTTGTTGTTTTGTTCTATTTACAGGTAACTGAGATATGTCAGATCTTAAAGCAAACCATCCCTCCATTTTGTGTGCTAAATTAAACTTATTTGCTCAAGAGTGATATGAATCATATAAATTATTTGTGTAAGAGATTATGTAAGAGCTCTCATGAATCACAAATCTTAGAGGAACAGGTTTATAGATCACCACCACTTTATAGGCACACTATAACTGTGGTTCAGCAATTCTTTAATGAATTGTAAATTCATCTATTTCCCAGATGCAGTCTTTCCTTTCTGAATATCTCAGAACAACCTGTTGTTCTACTGACCATTGGCCTCCCTCTCATTTTGAACTGACTATGCAACCTGCTGCAGAACAATCTGAATGGGCTCATAGGATGAAAGGCAGCCTACTGTGGACCCCATAACTGTGCTTCTGGTGCCGTAAATAAGAATTGATGTAACTTAAACTACGATTTTCTAAAATAATTGATGATCAGTTATTGCTTTCTACACATCAACTGGCTGCTTCTCAAACATTGTGTCTATGCACATTGTTGAGAAATCAATCATGTAGTGAACGGGTGTGGCCTAGAAAGGTTACTTTCATCATATAAAGAGGTTGGGGACCCAGTTTCAAATGCTGCGTGGTTTTGCTGGGAAGCTATCACTTTTAACATGTGCAAGGCACCCAGTGAAAGCAGTAAGAAACAGTAAGATGGAGGGATTGCCTTCTGAGATCTTGTCCAATTTTTCTGTTTCCTTCCATCATGCCTGCATCAGAGAAATTTCTTTTTCTTTTTCAAAATTGCAAAGAATATTGAAGCAGCTCCCCTTGAAAGTTGGAAGCTGTTATTTCTGGGATGAAGCTGTCAGACAATCAAAATGGAATCAACACTTGACAGGGTAACTTTATATTTTCCTTTTGTGGACATAATCTCCCCTCTCCTGACAACCTCTCCAAAACTCAGAACATTCTCATATTTTGCAGTTGAAAGGATTGGGACATGAATCTTAAATAAAGAAAGAAAAAGAAGTGAAGAAAAATTCCCTGAGCTCCCAATCAGCTTTGCTGAAATTATCTCCTCCAAGGATAGCTGGACACTCCCAGGAGCCCCAGGATGTGGGGAAGGTGACACTGTGTGCCCTCTTTCATCAGCAGGCAATTTCAAAAGTGCCTGCTTGTTTTCCTGGGACTCCAGAGCGATCATGTCCACCAGCCCTATCTTATTTTCCATAATCTCATGACTAAGACCATTGTCAGCAAGGACACAAACCACTGGGCGCCCTAATTCCTGAATGCTTTCCCTTTTCTGTCTCAAAATAGGAACTGAAGGGCTGGCTGATTCTCTGTATTCCTAAAAGCCTGGTGATGGGCTAGGGGCAGGAGGCTGCGAAGGTGACAAGAACAGGGTTGTGGCTGCAAAAAACCTTCACATTTCTCAGCATCACTTCCATCAGCTTGGGAGTCTGCTCAGAGTTTAGGGGATTCTGGAACCCCTCAAGTCCATTCAAATCTGTGCCTATGTGTACAAGTGCGTTTGTGTACAAGAGATTCTGTAGCTCTTAAAGGTCATTACAGCAGGAAAAGAGAAAAAGTCACTGCTTCATGAAAAGGTTTCTTAGCTTGAAAACATACATAGTCAATGTGAAAGACTGAATGGAATGAATTTTGTAAGAATAGTCAAGGTTACTCTTAGTTGTCTGGTTATTGAAACAGAAACAAATACTGACACAAAGATATTTAAGATATTTCAAGATATGGAAAGAGAGAAATAAGTCTTTTTTTTTTTAAAGATTTATTCATTTTATTACAGCCAGATATACACAGAGGAGGAGAGACAGAGAGGAAGATCTTTCATCCGATGATTCATTCCCCAACTGAGCCGCAACGGGTCGGTGCGTGCCAATCCGAAGCCGGGAACCTGGAACCTCTTCCGGGTCTCCCACGCGGGTGCAGGGTCCCAATGCTTTGGGCCGTCCTCAACTGCTTTCCCAGGCCACAAGCAGGGAGCTGGATGGGAAGTGGATCTGCTGGGATTAGAACCGGCGCCCATATGGGATCCCGGGGCTTTCAAGGCGAGGACTTTAGCCGCTAAGCCACGCCGCCAGGCCTGAGAAATAGATCTTTTTAAGTCCATAGGAAATTGAATTAAGAGGTTGATTTTTTTTAATTTTTATTTTTTTATTAATTATTTTGCATTATGTGACAGTTTCATAGGCTCTGGGAATCCCCCTTCCCCTCCCCACGCCCCTCCCCCCTGGTGGATTCCTCCACCTTGATGCAGTATTACAGTTCAAATTCAATCAAGATTCTTTCCTTGCAAACGTATACCAAGCATAGAGTCCAGCTACTTATTGTCCAGATGGGTTGAACAGTTTCTTGGGGAGACCATTTCTGGTCCGAAGTTAGAGCTGGTAGAATATCATCCCAGTCAATTAAGAGTCCCAATATAACATTAACAGCAATTTGCAACATTATGGAATTGACATGGTTTTGAGTAACCAGTATGTTAAAAAAAAAAAAAAGCAAGTTCTTAACCACAACCTATGATTAGCTCATTGACATTTCAATTTTAGTTTATATACAGGACCGGCTGCTATATACCTTAAAATGGCTATAAGGTACCATTCAGCTGTCTCGTGTCTATTTCATTTTAGTATTTAGCCATTTGTTGTGTTGAAGTATAATTTTGCTGATCTTGGCAGATTTTAGGATAATCTAGACTGGCTTGTAACTCTAACTAGACATTTGTCGACAATTAAGGTGCAGAACATTTTTTGGGGGGGGGGTGTGCAGGAAAATCCTCAACACCATGGTTCGGGACCAGGGAGGAGAGCTTTCTCTGGTCCGAGCCTGGCTCCACCTCTGGACCCCCACCCTCCCTCGCAATGACCATCACGATCGCTCCGAAAACCCCTCATAGCAAACAAACAATTATACAAACTAAAAAAACCTAAAATAAATAGACAAACAACAAAAAGTAGAGCTTGGAATCTGACAGGAAAGAGCTGGCGTGGATTGGCTCATGCCTTGCTGGGTGGGACACACAGAATTAAGAGATACATTTATTTCACTGAAAAAAGTCTTGAGATTCATGCTTACAAGGGATCTTCAAAAAGTTCATGGAAAATGCAATTTGTGAAAAAAATTCAAAAACTTCAATTTTCATGCTAAAATAAGTTATCTTTTAATTTCATTTTCCATGGACTGAATGAAATAACTTCATAACCAAAAGCTAGATGTTAGCTGCCATCACCCTGGCTATATTTTACGTAAGTCCTTCACTTACTCCCAGGTTCTGGAGGAGTGGAGAGGGGAGTTCCTGGATATCTATGGGTGTTCACTGGCAAACCAGTGCAGCTGAAAACTTCTAAAGCCCAATTAGGCTGCTCAAACCAACTGAGATGCCACAAATGCAACCTAGTGGCTTTTCCCATGGGAAGTCAGACAAGTGGAAAATATTTCAAGCAATTTGGACATGCTTGCATAACCCTTTTGTGGAAATTCCTGCACTAACAATTTGCAATTAAAGTGAAAGTGAGTAAAAATAGAATGACCTCTGATTTCCACAATCACAGTATTTTGTGCTTTGGAGTGTGAATGTGCTGTCCATCTGACCCATACAAAATGACAAAGAAAGCAGAAATCATCGACTTTCTACATGTGTTACAATAGAGAGGATAGAGCTGGAAGCAGGTTGCTATTATAACATTAGTGATGACTCTCAGTGGAAACAGAAGATATGACTAGTTCAAACATAAAGCAGACCACAAGCAAATGAGGATAGAGAAGCCCACTCTTAGTCCACATGCGAGCTGTAAATTCATATGTTCTGTAACAAGTGTGCTTTCCTTGCCAGCCTGAAATACTCATACTTCCAAATCATTCCCCAATTTAGCCTTCACTGCTCCATATCTGGGACTGGGAATTAATTTTTATCAAGCTAGTAAGAACTCCACTATGAAAGTCAATAAGAGAGCAAAAAGAAAGAAAGCATGTTATATACCAAAATATGTATATTCCTGCACTCAATTCTGTGAATTATTTGTGCTATTTCCTTCCCATAGTTTGGGTAAATATGAGTTCAGCATGAACAGAGGAAAGCTTGGAGGATGGCTCTGCTAATGTTATTATGCCACACTCTTTCAAACATTTCTGAGATGCCATCAGATAGTTACAGGTTTTCTCTGAAACTTTATAAACTCTATGATTAATATATAAAGTGTTTATGTCATTTGATGACTAAAAATACCCTTCAGAAGAAATGTTCTGGGATTGAATCACCTACATATGCTAAACAGTTCAAGCAGAACTATGGTTCTTTGGCAGAGGAGAGAGCCTGTGAACAAAAATGATGAGTTAATGAACTGAAATTGCAAACCAAACCGAGGCCACACTACACTCTGGTCAGGTCCAGGGAATGTTCAGCAAGGGATGAGGATACAAGAACAGATTGGAGCCCAATTGTGAAGGCTCTGGAGTATTGCTCTGCTGATTTTGGCAGAGGACACTTGTCAAAGATGCTTAGGCCAGCTGACAATGTGAGTTCTCCATTGGATATCTCCAAAGATATCCTTGGCTGCAGTGTGAAGTAGCCAGAAGACAGATCAATGTGCCTAGATGAAACATTCATGAGAGTTTGAATTAAGTGTCATGAAAAGAAGGAAAACCAATGATGCATCCAGATGGGTGGGATGGGAGTTGGGGCAGCAGTTGCAGTTGAGATTGGTGATAACTGAATTTTCTCACTTGAGTGTCAGGGTGGATGTGGTAACCTTCACTGAGTTGGAGAACATGGGGGAAGGTAGGGAATGAGGTGCTTTTGGACATGTACATGTAAGACAGACAGAAACACGGACAGGGGATACAATGACTTGGAAACTATGGAGTCTATAAATACAATGACTGAAACTTTTTGAACCGTGAGGAATTTCTCAAGCAAGAAAGTAGTATAGACAGAGGAGCTATCAAAGTGGTGTGTAATAGGGGAAGCAGAAGAAGAAAGGAGCTCGAGAAAAAAAAATCAGTCATGACAATAGGACAGATGATCTTAAGAGCCAGTCTGCAATATGGTGTGCTGTGTGGAGATGCCAAACAGGCTGAGCGACCTGGCAGCAGTTAGTGAAACCACCACTTGGAACACTGGCATTCCAAGTGAGCACCAGTTCAAGTCCCAGCTGGTTGACTTCTTTTTTTTTTTTTTTTAATTTCATTCTATGACACAGTTTCATAGGCTCTGGGATTCCTCTAACCCTTTCCCATGCCCTCCCCCCCCGCCCCATGGTGGATTCCTCCACCTTGTTGCAGTATTACAGTTCAAATCCAGTCATGATTCCTTCGTTGCAAGCATGTACCATGCATGGAGTCCAGCATCTTATTGTCCAGATAAATTCAACCGTTTCTTGGGGAGACCATCTCTGGTCTGAAAGCAGAGCTGACAGAATATCATCCCATCCAATGAAAAGCCCTCAACATAACATCAACAACAATTTACAACACTATGGAGTTAATTGACATGGTATTGAGTGACCAATATGTTAGAAAATGGAAGTTTTTAACCATATCCTGTGACTACTTCTTTCACATTTCAATTTTAGTTTATACACAACCGCCAGCTGGTTGACCTTCTAATCTAGTTCCCTGCTAATTCACTTGGAAAGACATTGAAAGATGATCAAGGTACTTGATCATATTGCCACACATATTGGAGGCTGAGATAGAGCTCTGGGCTCTTGGATTCAGCTTGGTCCAACCCTGGCCATTGTGGCCATATGGGGAGTGAACTAGTGGATGGAAGATCTTCCTTTCCTAGTCCCTGTGTCTCAGTCTTTCTATTTTTACCCTCTCTCTTGTAACTCTGCCTTGCAAGTAAGTAGATGTCCTTACAAATTAATAAATAAAAGGGTTTTTTAAAAGACAGACTGAGTTCTTTGAAGAATGGACTTTGACCTTGGAAAGGGCTAGTTAGCTTCTAGGAAACAAGAAGTTATAATCTATAACTATGGTTTAAAATATATGTCACAGAAATGAGGGTGGGGCAGTCCAATTAGACAAAACAGAAGCTGTGCAAATAGACCCAACCAATTTATTTAAGTTATGTATGAATGGAGATTAAGAGTAGACAAGTAGCTGGCTCCTTATACACATTTGCAAAGACCTGCCATATTGTCTTGGGGAGCCAAGACTGCAAGGCCATGACCTCAGGTCTAGAGACAGTTGGCTAGTGGGTGGTTGGGACAGAGGCCAGGTTAGAGTGTGCACTGGATCAGTTCTTGGCAACAGAGAAAAATCTCATTCTTTAAATGTGTTTTGTGTGGCTTCACATCCATTAGCTTGTCTGATCTTCAATCTACTTTATATATAAAGACATAAAGGATGTATTTGTTTTGTACTCACAGGCTTATAATTGTCTAAGTCCAACAGAGTGACATAGGCAGGCCTGGATGGTGTTCAGGACCCTGTGGCAGTGGAAAGGCAGTCACTAGCAAGAAGGTCGGGGGTAGTTATCCCAGCATCTCCTTGCTTCTCCCACAGCTGAAACAGAGTAGGAAAGGCAATTCCCGAGGGCCCTGAGGAAGCAGCTGGACTTGAACGCTGATCTTCCAGCACCCCCCGTTCCTACTTCACAACCCTCTACAAAGTGCAAGAGTAAGTAGATGAAATTGGAAATGTTAAGATGGGGAATAAAATCTCCCTTTTCATTTGTCTGAATCACAGAAAAACACAGATGTTATGTGTGTTCAGGCTACACGTGGGAACATTTGAATTGGAATGGTCTGAAACATCAGGGTAAAACTTAAAAGAAAATGGGGATGGAGGGGAGATAACGCCAACATAGGACCTTCAAGTTAAATTCAACTTTATGTCAAGAAAACACTAGCCCAGAAGTACTGCATAAAATCACATCCGTTTAGCTTGGAGAAAGAAACATTCAGAGAGGATATCAGTGCTTGTCCAGAGTTGTTGAAAAGCTATCATGTGGGGCCCGGAGTGTTGGCTCAATGGCTAAAGCATCACCTTGCAAGTGCCAGGTTCCCGCATGGGCACCAGTTCATGTCCCAGCTGCTTCACTTCTCATCCAGCTCCCTGCTTGTGGCCTGGGAAAGCAGTCAGGATGACCCAAAGCCTTGGGACCCTGCACCTGTGTAGGAGACCCCAACGGAGCTCCTGGTTCCTGGTTTCAGATCTACTCAGCTCTGGCTGTTGCAGACATTTGAGGAGTGAACCAGTAGATGGAGGATTTTCCTGTCTCTTTCTAATTGTCTCTGCAAATCTGATCTGCCTTTCCAATAAAAATAAATACATACTAAAAAGAGAAGAAAAGCTATCTTGTAGAAGAGGGACAGGATTTTTCCACATGACCTAAAATAGGATCACCTCAGGTAGTATTTGAAACCCAAGTACAAGAAAGTAAAGACTATGGCCTAGCATGGTAGCCCAGCAGCTGGAGTCCTGGTCTTGCATGCACTGGGGTCCCATGTGCGTACTAGTCTGTGTCCTGGCTGTTCCACTTCCCACCTAGCTCGCTGCTTGTGGCTTGGGAAAGCAATAGGGGAAGGCCCAAGTCCTTGGGACCCTGCACCCATGTGTGAGACCTGGTGGAGGATCCTGCCTCCTGGCTTTGCATTGGATTGGCTTGGCTCCAGCTCCAGCTCTGGCTGTTGCAGCCACTTGGGGTGTGAACCAGCGGATGGAAGATCTTTCTCTCTCTCCTTCTCTGTGAATCTGCCTTTCCAATAAAAATAAACAAAATTTGTAGAAAAAACAAAGTAAAGACTAACAGGATTCAGACAGAGTGAGGTACCTTTTGAGTAGTGAGTTCCGTGGCACTGAAGGGTGTCAAATGTAGGCTGGACATTAATTTTGTCAGGAATATTGTGTATCAAAAGGATGATTTGCCTGGACCAGGTTTTTCCAAAGTGTGAATAAAAGACCTCCGGGAATATTACAAGAGGTCTGTGACTTCACATGTACACATTGTGCTGCCTTAGGCCAAATGAAAAATATGTCTGGCAAATATGTATGCTGTTCTCCAAATCCTGTTGATACAGTCATGACTAATAAATCACAAATAGTTATGAATATCTCTGAATTTATAAAACATATCTTGCCATTTTGCATTTTCTCAAAGTATATATGTTAAAGAGCCAACAACAATAACATGGAGGCTTTGGAAACTTGTTTTCAAGGAGAAAGAGAATGACTTTGAAAGTCCTTTCTAACTCAGATTGTCATTTCATGACTTCCAGGAACTTAGAGAGCTTGGAGAACAGGTTTTGGGCATAAAAATCCACAGGCCTCCATGTTGGTCTACCTGATTCTTCATCAAAAGCACACACATAGAAACACTCTGTAATGCCACTCGCAGAACCCAGTAACCAGCTGTAGCTCATCAAAGTTGTGTTTAGAGACCCATCATTTCCCTGTTCATAGGATGACACATCTTATTTGTTACTTCCAATAGCAGGGGTATATTTTGCCACTGTATGTATTTAAGCAGTCACCCAATTTTTGTCATTTCTGAATATCTTGATTTCACCCTTTCCAAGTTTCTTTCCATCATTAAATATCTAGGTCATCTTCTTTGCAATTCATTTGCTAATGAAATCTTTTGTGGTTCAGAACCAGCATTACTCTCACAAGCATTTATAACTGGAGAGACATTTTGTCAGAATAAAACAACAAGGTTGAATCCTCCAAAGCCTATTCTTTTTCCATCTGTTGGATGAGATGGAATCTGATTTTTATCTCACAATTTTTTTCCTTTCTGCTGAAATTATAGTTTTTGCTCTCCAAAAGTATTTAAGAAAAGAAATTCTTGGGGAAATTTCCGAAGGAAACTAAAGCATAGTTTGGATCTCTCTCTAGACCGTGTCCTTTCCTCCTTCTGCAATGGTTTCCATGTGTTTGTCCTCCATGGGCTCATGGAATGATGGTTTGATCTCCAGTGTAACAATATTGAGGTAGTAGATCTTTGAGATGTGGTCCATGGAGAGATGATTAAATAATTGGAAGCAAGGAATCTTGTGAAAGTAAGTGCTCGTGGGACTAAATTAGTTCTCAGTAGAGTTCTCAACAGGTTGCCTTAAGGTGAGGCCACCTCATGTACTCATAGCTTTCTGCACTTGACCTGTTCTCTTTCCTCTTCTCTGTCTTGTTTTGGTGTGGCCAGAATGCCCTTTGCCAGGATGCTGGCTCCATGTTGCTTGGAATCGCTGGTCATCAGAATTGTGATTCAAATGAGCCTTTTAATTTTATAATTTATTCAACTCAGGTATTTTGTTATAGCAGCTACAAATGCACTATAAGACATTTTTGAAGCATTTCCATGTAATTCAGCTGTGCTCCCTACCCTAAGGCACTGGATATATTTTAACCCATTTGGAAGTAAACAGATAACATATTTTTGTTCACATTGTATAGGTGGGACATAGTCTTACAAAGACTGGTAAAGGCAAACTTGGCCCCATTCACACAATATGATTTAAAGGACCTAGATAAAACTATCTGCTAAAAACTTTAATTCAGGGACCCAGGATCTGTTCTGAACTGTTTCCATGCAGAATCCTATCTCTGAATTATTTTCCCTATCTTCTTTAAAACCTAGATATTTCTGGAGGAATAATTCATTAAAACAAGTATCCAAAGAATACTGATATATATTTTCAATATTATTAATATACACTCTCCCTCTATTAAAATTGCACCTTTATGTTATTACAGTCCAGTACCTTTTCAGTGACAAAGGTCTTAGACATGTGGAAAAAAAAAAAGCTTAAAAATTGCTAAGTATTTTCTATCTTGTTTGAGGTTGATATCTGGGGTAGCAGACCAGGCCAGGAACAGCGACCTCAAACTCCAGCATCTCTGACACCATCACTTAAAGCACAAATAAACAAATAATCTGTTAATATGTGGACTTTAAATAACACCATCATCCAGCTTCTTATTCCTGAAAGAAGAGATAAGAAATACAGATCACTTGGTAAATCCGGAACATTGAACATTCTCGATTCACACAAATGCATAGGGACTAAAGAAATCCTGCCTTTGAAATAGTCTCTAAGAACCTTGATGCTTATAAAAAGAATCTGAAATTAAGGATAGCGATAGCTGATGCCAAGAATCCATGGCAAGCTCAAAATAAATATATCAAATATGCAAAGTTTAATGCAAAGGACAATCATATCTAAGCATTAAAATGAAGAGGAAGCCAAGGAATCAAAGGCTGAACAAATACTGGGAGCTTTGCTGCATTCTGAGTTCTTCAATGTGATGGTCTCACCCAGGGCATACTGTGTTGAAATCTCCACCTTACAAGAGCCACTGGTGATGGTACTTTTCTGAGATGAGCCCAGGCAAAGACAGAGAGATCCAGGGAGAGGAACTCTTGTCATACTGCAGTGCACTGGTTTCTGAAGGCTCTTTTTGTAAAATACCTGAGTCTGTTCAGCATTAAGGAAAAGGACACTTTCTGTCCCACTGGGCATTCTCGGTACAAAGTTTAGGTGGGTGAAACCACAAGAATGCCTGCTGATCTTTACCAAAAAGCACATGACCTTCCACCTTATCACACTTATTCTTGGGAGGAACTGTGAATAATGAAATTCGTATATGTTCCATTTGTCATAGTGCAAAATCTCTAGGCCCCCTGATGTTCTCTTCCAAATTTCATCTACCTCTCATGCTTTTTTCCTCTCATGCTTTTTTCCTCTCATGCTTTTTAAAACCATAGCAATTTCTGCGGCGAGAGAGGCAGTATACTACTATTACTACTACTACTACTAATAATAATAATATTCTGCTTTTCCATTAAAGAGACATTTAAGGTACAAAAGTATGGTTAATCCATTATCTATTCCTGAATGTCTTCTCTCTTGTGCTCACTACGAGGGGTCTAGGAAGTGGTTGTGTGAATAGTTTTGGCCCTGATACATCAGCAGGAGTCATTGGGGGCTTCCGGGAAATGTTTGCCTTTCCTGTTTAAACCAGTGAATGAGACTGATGCTGGCCTTATCCTCCTTCTTCCTGCGTTAAATGCAAACTTGACACTGAAAACAGAGGCAGCCGTCTTGTGGTAATGAAGAAAAGATTATGAGAATTGCCCAGTGACTGTGGCATTGCTGGGCTACTGCTTCCAGACTATCTACCTCTAGACATCTTACTACATCAGATAACTCACCTTCTGCTAAAACAAACAAACAAACAAACAGACAGACAGTGAGTCGCTTCCTCTGCCACTCACAACCAACTGAAATAAGCTGAAATCCATGTGAAAGACAGAGCTTTGTCAGGAGCTTCTTCCAAAAGCAATTTGCATTTAATTGAATGCCAAAGTATTTCCCAGCCATGAATATCAACTGGAGAACAGGCAGATCTAATGACACCTGAAAGCTTTCAGCAGTCACTAAGCTCCAACCACAAAGGAAAATGAAGCAACTTACTTCACTTTTAAATTGTTTGATTTATTGATTTACCACCAAATATACTTATAATTAATTCAGGGTTTCCAGAGTTTGATATATGGATTCTTCAACTGTTAATCTTATTAAAACTTCATACCAACTAGTGGCTTGAAAAATTCCTGTACTATGAATAGCCTTCAGATCCAGTGAAACTTCTTTTTCTTTAGCATTGAAATAAGAATCTTGTAATCTGCCTAATCTACTTAGTAAGTCCCTGCTCCATTTCATAGAAGCCAAGATGATGTATTCCCAAGTAAAACACAGGGTTAAGGGAATTTTCCAACAACTTAGGGCAAAAAAAAAAAGGGCGGGGAGGAATTTGTCTACAGACAGACCAATTCTGAAAGAGAATTCAGCAGGTCTTAGACTCAAGCTTCTCAAAAGTATGGGCCATAAGCCAGTGATACCGGGGAGGTCACCTGGGAGCTTCTAGAAGAGTGATCTTGGGCACAACTCCAGACTTACCAAGTCAGAAACTGCCTTTGAGCCATAGCTATGGGTATTTGTGTGCATGGAAACTAAGAGAAGCAATGCTCTGCAGGGCCTCATCTTCTTGTCCTCCGTGACCCGTTTGCCTCCATGGCAGGAGCCAATTGGCAGTAGTTTGGTCCATCCTTATGTAACAGAAGGTGGTGACAAGTACTGAGGAAGAAAAGAAGGATGGGAGCCTGGGCCATGCCTGGAGATGGGTTACTACTATTCTATTTCCCAGGGAAGCTGCATACTCTAAGACTGGCGTTCTCAAGATGTGGGCTGTATATGTTTTCTCAGGGAATGTGAAGTCTTCTTAATTTTTGATAAAATAATATATTTTAATTTCATATACAATCTTAAAAAAATAATTGCTCTTATTAGAATCATGTGAAACTCTGAGTCTATCCACCCAACACTTGTGCTTCCAATGAGGATGCTACAGGGACAGAAATTCAGCAGGAGTTTAAAAAAAGCAAAATGCTGAGGGAGTTGATTCACTAATCCCGTGGTCAAAGTTTCACATTCAACAGTATTCTCTCCACTGCCATTGGTATGTACTCCTCTTGTAAGCAGATCCCATGGTTGTACATACCAACTTTCAGAAACTCAGTAGCCACAAGCATTATAGGCAATATAGGATGAAGCAGTTTTCTGTTTCTGTTTGACAGTAATTGAATTTGTATCCATTTCATGCATATTCCAAATTTATTGTACTGTTAATTTTCTTTTCAATTCTAAAAGACGTTTTTACTGGACTACTAACTTTTGACATTCATGGATTTCTCACTGATAGTTTTCCTTATATGTGAAGTAAGATTTTATTGAATCAGAGAAGTGTTAAAATGTTAGTAATGTCATGGAAAAGTATTCTAGAGTGATTTAACAGGTATTAGTACTATGGAAGTCACATTAGTTCCACTGAAGTCAGGAAAAGGCAACTGAAGACAGGAGGCTTGAAGTTTGCCACAAAACAGACTTCCCTTTGAAACTTTACAACTGTTACTTTAAATATTTTGGTTTTAGAGTTTTCCTTGTATTGTATTTTAAATTTGTCTTTATAGTTGCATAGTCTCTATAAGCATAAGGAGTTTATATATTGCTTTGAGACTATATATGTGTGTGTGTGTGTACACAACACCCTAAAGCCTTGGGACCTGCACCCGCGTGGGAGCAAGAAGCTCCTTGCTCCTGGCTTCAGATTGGTAAAGATTTATTTATTTTTATTTAAATGTCAGATATACAGAGAGGAGGAAAGACAGAGAAAAAGATCTTCCATTTGTTGATTCACTCCCTAAGTGGCTGCATTGGCTGGTGCTGAGGAGATCCACAGCCAGGAGCCCGGAGCCTCTTCTAGGTCTCCCATGCAAGCGCAAGGTCCCAAGGCTTTGGGGCATCCTCAACTGCTTTCTTAGGCCACAAACAGGAAGCCGGATGGGAAGTGGGGCCACTGGGATTAAAACTGGCACCCATATGGGATCCTGGAATGTGTGAGGTGAGGAGTTTAGCCACTAGGCTACCGTGCCAGGCCCCAAAAGAATTTTTCAATAGGTTGTTTTGTGACAAACAAAATACATTGGCTGAAGTCACACTGTAAAGAACTGTTGTTTCACTTATATCCTGTCTTCTTCCAAAAAAGCACTTAGGCTGTTTGAAAATATAAATAAAGCCAAGTAAGATAAAAGCAAAATAGATGAGAGAAATTGGGTCAAGGGAAATAAGACTCTGAGGCTGCAGGGGAGCCTGTGGGAAGCATGCTCTGAGCTCCTGGTGCGATGCATGCAAGGGCTGCTTCCATTATCACACTCTTGATAGACTGGACATGAGTGTTGCCCATCCCCACCATCCACTGACAACTTTCCCAGAACCTGGGACAGGGCTGCTGTTCAATGAATTAGTGCATTCATGAATGAATGAAAAAGGTGGGTCATAACAGCAAGAGGGGGAAACAAGAAAGACTTACTTACTTATATACCTTTAGACAAAGGTAAGACTTACCTGGGGGCCAGCACTGTAGCATGGCAGCTGCCTCGCCCCCATTCAGACCCAAATGAAACTGCTGGCTTCAGCCCTTTCCATTTCATCCAGGGAGTGAACCAGCAGATAGATCTCGCCCTCTCTCTGTTGTCCTCTTTCTTTGTATTTCCAACTTTCAAATAAATAAATCTTAAAATCAAAGTAGGTCGTAAATCAGTTGTCCAAAAGATGTATAGCTATATCTGAGATTGAAAGAGAAAGTTTTACTGATGGATAAAGGACTATACATATTTTCCCATGCAGTTGGCTTAGGTATAAACAGATTCCAAATATCAAATAAAAGTAACTGAAAATAAAAGCATCAATGTTGATGTCACTTTTTTCTTTTTAAAAGATTTAACTGACATATAATTGTGTATAGTTGTGAGATTTAGCATGTTATTTCAGTACATGGACACAATGTATAGTGATCAATGTATCACTTTTAAGTAGACAGCAGTAATACAATTTTTTAAATTTTCTGAATGTATGTGAAGTAAGAATAAATAATTGTGCTGCATTCCAACTATATCCAGATGCTGACATTTTGGAAGTTTATCATTCAACTCAAAAAATTGCAATTAATTTCTTCATAGTTTGGGCAGGGCATCCATTGCTGTCAGGTGTGTTCCTACTAGTATGAATTTAACTGGTGAGCAATGGCTGGGTCATGGATCATATCATTTAAAGCCATATAATAAAGATTGGCTCCCCGTGATATTAAAAATAGGATCTTTCCTGGTCATCCAACATTTGTCCTCTACCCTACATGCTTTAGTTCCACAAAACTGTACTCAAAATGGGAACTCTACAAAGGATGGTCATTCACACAGCAGCCACTCTAAGCCATTGCAAGATGGCATAGAAGGTCCTAAACAGATAAATGCTGAGACACTGTTGCAGAACAGTTACAAAGCACTTGCAGATGCCTCTTCACCACTGCCTGATTATATTCTAAAACTGATGACCATTGTAGTGGCATTTTTGAGCTCAGGGAGGATCATGAGATATAAGAAAATCTACTCAGAGTCCTTGCTCAGCAGAACTGGTAAATAAATACTTGAGTTGGAAATTTGGAATGCTGGGGGCTGGGGTTATGGAGAACCATCTGTAGCAATTAACTTTATATGCTAACTCCTCTGGACCGTTGTCCAAATACATGGGCAAACATTGTTTTGGATGTTTCTATAAGGGTGATTTGAGATGAGATTGAACGCTTAGATGATCTTCCAACCTGATCACTTTGAACTTGAATTGCAGCATCAGCTTTTTCCTGTGTCTCCACGCTGCATCCTATAGTTTGAATTTAGCAGACTCCATAATTGTATAAGTTAATTCTTTTTTATAAGTTAATTCTTTAAATCTATGTATGTATCTATGTATCTATCCATCTGTGCGCGCGCGCGCACAAACACACACACACACACACACACACACACACAAATATGTACATACTACAGGTTCTTTTTCTCTGGAGAATCCTGAGAAGTATATCATCATTCTCATCTCATTTTATTAATTTTTTGGTTTTTTAAATTTTTTCTTTCATCTCATTTTTAAAACTTCATTTATTTTCTTATTTGTTTTTATTTTTCTTATTTAAATTGGGGAGAGAGAGAAAGAGAAATTAGATGTTGCTTGATGCTCTGGGTCCAATTCCCCACCTAGACTTTCAGTTTTGCATGAGTCAGTACATTACTTTTTCACTTTATCTAGTTAAGAGTTGAGCTTCTTCTGTATAAAAACAGCCTAGTCAGCACAAGTTTTCATTTCTCTGTCCTCTCTCAATCGGATTCAACACACACAAACACACAAGTATGTTTACTAGTTATGTTTATTTAGGATGAATAAACATCACTGACATTTCCTAACCCCTTGTCACATGTTCTGTCTCAATTTGTGATATAGCAATAATCTCTTACCTTGGAATTGCATTTTAAACATTCAAACGGATTTGTGCACCTATTTTTGATGACTTTGTTTTACCCAGATGAAATGATGCTACTCAAATTCTCCACTAGATAAAAGTACTGCTGAGTAACCAGCACTTCTGTTGCATCCAGCCAATTGAGCCCATTGTGCTTGTGTTTGTAGCATTCCCAGCTCAGAAAGTCATTTTTCCAGAGCTTTTGGTTCAGGATCACATGTGTATTTTGGGTTATAGAGTCAACAATAATTCTCCCTTTAGGATTTTAGTTCCTTGTTTACGTTAGTGACACATATCAGTACTTTCTCCCTATTGTTGAAGATTTGTTGTTGTGAGTAGATTTTCTTCCTGTTGCTCTGTTCCCCATCCTGCGTTTCCAAGGAGCAGATTTCCAGGGATCGTGTCCTAAGCCGAGAGTGGATTATCTGACACTCAGCAAATTTAAAGCAGAGCATGCTTTCAGAGAGGATATTTCTTTCCCATAGGAATAAACAAATAAAAATTTCCAAATTACTTATGGTTATATATTACAAGCAAACCCTCCAAAGCAGCAAAACGGAGCAATCAAAATTATCCCACTTTCATATGGAGAGGAAAAGGACAAATGCCTCATATGGTAGTATTCAAAAAGAAGAAAATCAAACTTTGAAAAGCTTCTTTATTATGTTCCATTTAAAATTTCCTGTTTCTGTATACACATTATAATATGATTACTTCTGACTTACCTAACATTTACTTTAAAACAAATTAAATGTGCCAAAGCACAACATGTGCCTTACATAAGGCAAAGTGTCTCCAGCTTTCCTGTATTGAAAATTGTTCAAATAATTCCAATAGTGAGTTTCAAATGGCTTTTTTTTGCCACATTCTAAAAAAACATTCTATAATGCAAATTGTTGGGAAGGTTTGTGATAATATTTTAAATACCAGACTATCAGCGTTTGTCTTGGATTTTAAGTCTGGATTCCTTTGGCATATTTGGTTTCCAATTGAAATCTATGCTTTTTAAAAATACATATATTAAAATCTATGCTGTTTTGGTGCACTTTTTCCAAGAGTTTGTAAGGAGGCACTTGGATGCTGTACATCTCTGTAGAGAATCCAGCAGGAGCCTGGTTTTTGTGCTTACAGATTCCACACAGCAGAAAATGGCCACATAGTTTCAAGTTATTACAGCCAATTTACTGAAAAGCAATTACCACTTAGTTCATATATACCTTCATGTATATATACATGTTTTCTACTCTCCTCAATTACTTCATTCTTACCTTCCTCATCAATCAACATTCTCATTTATCTCTTCACTAAGTAGACCCCCTCAAGAACAAAGATAATTTTGGAGACTATTGTCTGCCTAACAATTTGATAGTCTTTAACCATAGATGGAGTTCTTAGTATTCTTAGGATGAAAAAGATTTCAAACAGAAGCAATTTCTACAGTGAAGCTTTCTTATTTTATTGTTAGTTGACTGGTATGTTTGCTTTTTGTGAAAACAAAATTTGAATTGGTTTTTTTTTTTTTTATTTTTCTTGACACAGTTCCTTAGGCTCAAGGGTTTCTCTCTCCACATCTCCCATCCGCCCTCCCCTGCATTTGTGAATTTTTTTTGAAAAAAGGTCTTTCATCCACTAAATAGTCACAATGGTCAGGACTGTTCCAGACCAGAGCCGGGAACCTGGAGCTCCATTTAGGTCTCCCACATGTGTGATGAGGCCCGAATGCTTGGGCTACTTTCCTGGATGTGTCATCAGGGAACTAAGATTTGGAAGCTGAACAGCCAGGATTTGTACTAACACTCATATGGGACTCCAGCATTGCAGGCAGCAGTTTAAGCCACTGCAGCGCAACACCAGTCCCCCTTTTGTAAAGTTAGACAGCTATCCCTAAGATGGCATGTCACAATCAATGGCATTAACTTTTCAGTCCTAACTGAAAGAAGAAAACCATTCTGTATAAAGATTGAGAGTTGTGACACCAATAGATGGAAGAACTGAAACTTGACCAGGATCATAGTCAACATCTGAGTTCTATAGAGAGTCAGATATTTTGCAGACAACCCACAAAAGTATAAATGAAACAGCATACAAGTTTCATTAAGCCTAATGAGAGTTTGTGACTATCTGAATATTGGTGCAAAATGACGAATCAATGGGAGTTACATGTAAGAATTCTGCTAACTCAGCAATAGGAGTTTTCCAAATCGTCATGGGTGGCCAAAATGACTGCTCATTCAAGGCCAAATGTTACCCAGAAATGCCCTTACACAGCAGAGTGGAGACATGTAAAGTTAATTTAAAAGAACTCCTCAAGAACTTTTAGAATCAATCCTTTTGTTTCATTAGATTGGAAATATTTTGAAGAATAGAATATTCAAGAATCTGTGTTATGTCGCAGGCACCCTTTGTCTGATTGTCGGCTTGCCCCATAAAGTCCAAAGCCATCCAATTAGTGAAATGTTCTTTTTCTGCCTGAGGAGACCACTTAGTGTTCCCCAATTGCACTTACTATCCCCTTCTTAGCTTTGAAGCATCAAGGATGCCACAGCCTTCTCCAAACCCCTTCTTTTCAGTGGGTTTTCCAGACATTGACATACTTGGGAATGACACCAAAATCCAACCTTACAAATGTCACAGGAATCAACCTGTGCCCACGTGGCGCTGCCACTTGCCACAGTGGCATTCCGTATCAGTGTGATGATTGGAGTCCCAGCTGCTCCACTTACAATCTCACTTCCTGCTAAAGCACCTGAAAAAGCAGCAAGAGGATAGCCCAGGTACTAGGGTCTCTACCACCCACAGGGAGACCCAGATGAAGTTCATGACTCCTGGCTTTGACCTAGCCCAGTCCTGACTGTTGTGATCATTTGGGGAGTGAAACAATGAATGACTCACGTTTTCTTCCTCTCGTCCTCTCTCTGATGCCTTATATATCTTTAGAATATATAACAAAGTATATAAAATATGTAAGCAAATGAGGGAAGAAATCCTGTCATTGGCGTCAACATGGATGTATTTGAAGGCCATTACTGTGCTGAGTGAAATACACACCCAGAAAGATGAGTATCACCTGTCTCACTTATTTGAGAAATGTGATAAAGGTCATCTCATAGGACTAGAGAGCATAGGATGATGGCCAGAAGCTAAGGTGGGAGTGGGGAGGTAGAGAATGAGGAGTTGCTGATCAAAGAGAACAAAGTTTCAGAGAAACAAGATGCATAGGCTTTGAGATCTATTGCACAGCTGGGTGACTATAGCCAGTAAGAACATGTTGTTTATTTCAAAATAATTCAGAATAAACATCAAATGTCTCACTGTAAGAAGAAAAGTGAAATAATGCATCTGTTAATTAGCTTGGTTTTAGCATTTCACATTCTGTCCTCACAGGGGTCTTGAAAAAGTTCATAGAAAATATGCATTGTGCAAAAATTACATATGGGCTTAAAACATTTCTTTTTATACCAAGAGAAAGATGTTTAACCTGATGTTTAAGGCACCTGCATCCCATAACAGAATGCTGTTGAAGTGCCAACTCTTGCCTCACACCAGCTTCCTGTTATTGCAGGAAAAATGCATACCTTGGAACACAGCAGGTGATGGCTCAAGTGGTTGAGTTTTTTTTTTTACTTTTTTTTTTATTAATTATTATGCATTATGTGACAGTTTCATAGGCTCTGGGAATCCCCCCACCCCTCCCCACGCCCCTCCCCCCTGGTGGATTCCTCCACCTTGGTGCAGTATTACAGTTCAAATTCAATCAAGATTCTTTCCTTGCAAACATATACCAAACATAAAGTCCAGCTACTTATTGTCCAGATGGGTTGAACAGTTTCTTGGGGAGACCATTTCTGGTCCAAAGTTAGAGCTGGTAGAATATCATCCCAGTCAATTAAGAGTCCCTATATAACATTAACAGCAATTTGCAACATTATGGAATTGACATGGTTTTGCATAACCAGTATGTTAAAAAAAAAAGCAAAAAACAAGTTCTTAACCACAACCTATGATTTGCTCATTGACATTTCAATTTTAGTTTGTATACAGGACCGGCTGCTATATACCTTAAAATGGCTATAAGGTACCATTCAGCTGTCTCGTGTCTATTTCATTTTAGTATTTAGCCATTTGTTGTGTTGAAGTATAATTTTGCTGATCTTGGCAGATTTTAGGATAATCTAGACTGGCTTGTAACTCTAACTAGACATTTGTCGACAATTAAGGTGCAGAACATTTTTGGGGGGGCAGGGTGTGCAGGAAAGTCCCCAACACCACGGTGAAGAGTGACTAATCTTCGTGTCCCACCCAGCGAGGCATGAGCAAATCCATGCCAGCTCTTTCCTGTCAGATTCCAAGCTCTACTTTTTGTTGTTTGTCTATTTATTTTAGGTTTTTTTAGTTTGTATGATTGTTTGTTTGCTATGAGGGGTTTTCGGAGCGATCGTGATGGTCATTGCAAGGGAGGGTGGGGGTCCAGAGGTGGAGCCAGGCTCGGACCAGAGAAAAAGTGGTTGAGTTTTATGAGACACTTGTATTGAGTTCCCAATTCAATCCCAGCCCAGAATTGATTATTGCAGACATTTGGGGAGTGAACTAGGAGGTGGAAGTGATTGCTCTCTTTCTCCCTCTCTCAAGTAAACACAAAGTACCAAGAAAAATGTTACAAAATAAGTTGATCTTTTAATTCCACTTTCCACAATTTTTGAAGCATTCTTACATATCAAGATATCATATTATACCCCATAGATTTGTAGGTAAGTTTTGTCAATTAAAATAATAATTTTCAAAAATTTGTGATATTGTTGAATGACAAGAACTTCAGAACTTACCTAGACCATTTGATTTTTAGCAGTGGATAATGTGACCTGTGCAAGCATTTAAATAGCATAGACCCAGAACACTGGCCTTTTACTCATTCATAGCTCTTTCTCATAACTTGTGTGTTTAAGAGCACTGGAAAAGACAGGGCGTGGAATGAAATATATAACAAAGAAGGGACATCCCTAAGGCCTCATCATGAAGGAATGAGAGGTAGGAACTATACTGTCTTTGGAAAAGATGAGTATAGGAGACCCTTGGAGAAGCAGCCTTCTCCATTTGGACCCAAAGTAAGGGATAGAAATACCAAAATAAGACACAGAGAAACTGAAGACTAATTCTTCTCCCACATTTTGGTCCAGAATATATAAAAATCATTTAATCTAGACAGACTAGTGATCTCTAAATTCAAATAAGAACTTGTTCTAAACACAGTTGGATGAAAGTCCCACCCAGATATTTTAACACCTTGATAATGGAAAGTAACTTGTAGTCCATTTTCTCTAGTGAATATGTGAGATTTTTCACAATCTTCCTGTGAAATAGGTCATCAGTATGGATCTCAATTTATATAGATAGAAAAAAAAATGGCCAAATAACTTTCTCAAGAATTTAAATGCTGAAAAGTCAACCACGGTTGACAATTTTAATAGCAAGTCTTGAAATGTAGGACTTTGTCTATGGCTGAACCATAATTTTAACCAGAGCTCAATAAAGCCTAGTGTATGAGGGTATTTCAGAATGTTCATGGAAAATGTAATTAAAAAGTTAGTTTATATTGGTGCCAAAAGTTTGAAAGCCTGTTTTTTTATAATATGCATTTTTAATGAACTTTTTCAAGTGTGCTGGTATCCTGCCCTTCTATTGTTGTTTGTGTTTTACAGTTAGGCTTTCTAGGTATTTTGTAGCATCTGAGTTAAAGCATGTTTCATAATTCAAATTCTTTCTTTTTCAGTGTTTCCTTAGACATCTGCGCTCTCTCTCCATCTCGTTGGTTGCTACATTTCAGTTATTCCCTCTCTTCCAAGCATCTAAAATATTGTAGGCTTAGAGCACCAGCTGTGTTCCCTCTCCAGGTCTTGTCCCATCTCGTGACTTTATATATGAATCCCCTATCCAAGATCCCCACATTTCATTCTCCATTCCTTATTTCCTGCTCATACTCCAGACTCATGCCCCACTTTCTATCCAGGAGCTCCACATGCTTGGCTGGAAGGCCTTTCCTCTTTAGCATAATCCAGCAGATAACTCTGGATGGCTCAACCACTTCTCTCCCCACTCCCAAGTCTAGTTCTCTCTAATCTTTTTCCTCCCATAGGTGCCACTGCTCTTCACCCACTTGCTACAAACCTAAAAGTCTTTCTTGAGTGTTCTTTTTCCTCACACACCCACATTCAGTCTGTCATCAAATTCTGTCAGTTCTACTCTCAAAATACATCATCGTGACCTCTCTCACCGCCTCCATCTCTGCCATCCCAGCCCAAGTTTCCATCATTCTCCAGTGAGGCTCACCTTTTGTTGGTCTCTGGGATATCACTCATAACCTTCACATTCTCTTCCTGGACTATAGCCAGAGTCTCCCAATACTAAATTATGTTATTATTTCCTTACTTGAAACCTCCAGTAATTCCCCCATCTCCCATAGTGTAAAACCTCAACTTTCTATTGCAGTCTTTCCAGCTCCATGTGACCTGCCTGCTCCCCCCGCTGTCAAGCTCAGCCACTGAATCGCTACTGCATTTTCTATCTTTCTTCTAACAAATGGGAAGCTTCATCTTTTGGGGCTGTGGACCCCTTCCAGTAGTCTGGGAAAGCCATGGATTCCCGCTCAAAAAAAAAAAAAAAGTTTCTGAATGCATGAAACAAATCACAAAGGATACAAGGGCAATCAAATACAATTATCAGAATATTTAAAACACATTGTAGTTAAGTAATCCATGTGCTTCTTCATCAGCATGTTTAAAATCAGGATCTCCTATCATGATTTTGAAGTCGTGATGAGCACTGATGACATTTCCAGAAAGTGGAAGCAACTCAAATGGCAGAAAAGTGTCTGGGATTTTCTATCAGTGTCAGATGCTGCTAATATCACTGCAGTTTGTTTGCCCGTGGCCATTTCTGTGGAATTGCTAAATCTCAGTTAGCTGCTAGTGAAAACAAAGAAGAAAAAATTTTTCCCTCAAATCAGGGACCCCTTGTGCTTACCTATGGTCATCAAGTTAGGAACCGCTGTTAAATAATTTGTGCACTGGGTCTTTGTTATTGCTTCTCCTGGAATGTTCTTCAGCTAGATCTTTCTATAGCTCACTCTTGCCTACCTCAAGCTTATGACCATATTCTGCTTTCTCAGAGGGTCCTTCTTTTGCTTCCCTGCTAACAGCAATCCCATTCACCTGCCATGTACAATCTCCTTGCCTAACCATGATTATATATTTGTTTCCTTGTTTACTGAACTCCTGAAGATAACCTGTGCTGTCTGCCAGTTTCTCCAGGCTCCCCCAGCCTGGAGACTATGTCTTCCTCATACAAGAGAGCACTTATTTCTGGGATGAGCAAATGGTTGTCAATAAATGAACATGCTTTCGACTTCTAGATATGTGAAAGCATCTTTGCCAGGAAAAAAATGTTTCAATCAAAAGAAATATGTATGCACAGGGTTTTAAGATTTTAAAAAAATATTTCTTCCTGTTTCAAAGACTTATTTATTTGAAAGGCAGAGAGAGAGAGAGAGAGAGATCTTCCATCTTGTGGTTCAGTCTGCAAATGGCTACAAAGGCTGGAGGTGGGCCAGTCCAAAGTAGGCAGCCTCTCCTTGGTTTCCCACGTGGGTGGCAGGGTCCAAACACTTGGGCTGTCTATCTTCCACCACTTTCCCGGGCACATTGGCAGGGAGCTGGGTAGAAAGTAGAGCAGCCAGGACTTGAACCTGCACCTTTTTGGGATGTCAGCACTTCAGGCAAAGGCTTTATTCACTACATCACAGAGCAGGCCCCCCGAAATGGGATTTCTAACAGGGAAAATGTTCCATGTGTTATGGTTCACGGCATACTTTGGGCACACACTTGGATGCCTACCAGAGGGTTAAATGTTAGAGTCCAAGGAGATTGGTAAACCTTTATTACTGAAATTGTCTGGTTTGACCACCTCACATGTGAGGAGCAGATTATGCCCCAGAATGGCAATTTTCCTTTAAACCTACGTTTGCCATTTAGATGTTGTCTGGCCCTAAAAAGAAACTTTCACCAATTTAGCATTGTACCTGTCTCAAAAACAAATCATGTGAGAGAGTAGGCACAGCAGTTTCTTACTATGGAGGAGTAAACGAATCTTTTATTGCAAGATATGGCTTTATATTGGACTCGTTTTGCCTGATACCCTGGGAGCCTTCCTGATGACAGCTAAATAGCTGTTGTCGATATAGGTCTCAGGAAAGTAGAAAGAGCTGCAGAGAAATATGGGTGTCATTGCTGCACGGGCCGTGATAGAGCAACGGGGCTGGGTTGCAAGAGTGTGGAAGGAGAAGGATTCAGAAGGATCCCTTAAAGAGTCCACGAAGGAGAAAGAAACAGACAAGGAAGGAAACCCTGGAATCAGAAGTAACAAACCATTGAATATTTACTTACTCAAGAATATATATTGACTCCCTAGTTGCCTGACATACAAGGATACTTCAAAAAGTTCATGAAAAATAGAAGGAGATGATAAATTTAATTTGCTGCGATTTTTTCTTCAGATCTGAACAAATCAGGGGTTTTCAAAAAGCTCATGGGAGATGTGTATTATGAAAGAGCTATGCATGGATTTCAAAAACTTTTTGCGCCAAAATCAAGTTTTCCTTTCATTTCCTCTTACAGTTTCTGTGTATGTAATTCCTGACTAGCCCTTAGAAAGAAAGATGAGGGAAAGGCAATACATGTACTATGAATGTTCTTTTCTTAAATGAGATGTAATGTAAACCTAACAAACAACATCTGAAGGAATGTGAATCCTTTCTCATTCCCAAATTATCTTACAAAAGCAAACACCTAAATAGAAGAGTTGGCAAAATGTAAAACCTGATAAAGGAAACCAGAGGAAAAAATACTAGGGCAAACCTCAAGTGAATACAGGAATAACTCTAAGAGCTAAAAAGGAAAGTTTAAAAAAGTATCAAATGCCAGCCAGGAGATGTGTCCTTGCTGTACCAAGAAACTGCTGATGTCCCCTGGGTGGCTGTGTGAAATAACTGAGACACAATGTTTTTTATTCAAACAACTGCATCTTAAAGGGAAAATTAAAAGGAGTAAAGCAGAAAGAATGTGATCCTGAGACAAACCAATGAACGTATTCTGTGACCGTGAAACAGTAATCATGGAGCAGGAATAACCATTTCAGGTCATGTGTACCGGTGCTTTGACGAGCCATCATTGCCAAATAAATTGATCACATTTTCAGATGGCAGACACTACAGATCTGGGGAGCCTAATGTTCTTAGTGAAAATGGACTGTGGAAACTTTTGCCATCTTTCTTCTTTCAAAGCAAAACTCTTTGATTTCATTTTATCAAGTCTGGCTGAATCTGGTTGTCAGCCAACACAAGACTCTACCATCTGAGCATCCTCTTGCACTGCACCTGTCCTTTATCTAGCCTGGAATTTGCCCTAATGGCCCCTGAAGAATGAGTGTGGAAACCCAGGGATCTGTGGAGCATGGTTTTAGTCACTCAAAAACCTGTGATAACCAGAATGCTCATGTATTCCTAACAGTCAACTAGTGACTTGACCCAGAATCAGTGAATCTTCTCTTAACTAGAAGTACTTTAAACATCAGAACCAAGTCAGGTTGGATCTGTTTTTAGTTTACCTCAGCGCGTAGACACATACACCAGGTTCGATCTGAGCCCTAGGAGCAGTCCAGTGGTGAGAGCGGGGGGCGGGGGAGGAAGAAGAGACAGGACACTTTCCTACTCATTTTCCCAAGAAGCTGGTGGGAGGTAGAGGAGGTGGGTGATTCCAGAAATTCTGTGAAACTTGACCTAAATCCCCTTCTCACAATCCCAGTTAACAGGTATCAGCAATGCAAATGCCAATTATTTCCTGCACAAACCAATCTGAAATTGCAGCTTATATTTGAAAGAAGTTTGTTCAAGATTCTCCTTCTTTAGAGTTTGTATGACATCATCAGTTCGTGGGTGAAGTTAAAAAAAATCCTTTTCCATCAATAAAAAGTAATTTTCTGTCAATCATGGTAGAGGAAAGACTAAATTATCTATGATTGCTATAAAATGGAAAAGGGAAAACCTATATGCACAAAGATAGCTGCTTTCTGAAATCTGTTTTATAGATTTCCTATTATAATGAAAGAAGTAGATATCTTAAATGGCCATATTTAATTAAGGATGGTTATACGATGGCATTTTATGTGATAATAAGCCGTGTGGTTGCTTTTTGTAGGATATAGCAAGGCACCTTATAAAGAGACTTCTTTCACTTTGAGAGATACTAATACATCCTATGAATGCACAGGAAAATAGCTTCCTTATGTGTGAAGCGAAGGCCCAGAGAGAATTCAGCCTCAAACCTGGAGTCTTCAAATAAATGTTCTCCTTATGAAATCAGAACAGTTATATTCGAATAGACTCAATCGCTGTAATAACTGGCACCCACAGGACTGGAGAAAGGAGCCACGTGGAATCCAGCTGAGATCTGGAAAGCACCTAGGCGTTTCCAGATGAAGGAAGGGAAGTCCAGGCAAACACAGTACTGTTTTAGTGCTGCATTTCTCAGAACTGCAATGTGACCCTTCTCTGGGGCTGCCAAGGAGCAGGGGAGGCGACTATAGGGTGCTGGCACCATACACAAGTGAGTTGGTAGCATCCCTAAGATTGTGCTGTGAGGCACTTGTCCAACTCCTCAGGGTGGCCCTGCTCTGTACCCTCTTGCCCCCGCTGAAAACTGTTGAAGTCCTGTGACTTGCAGTCCCAGGAAAAGGAAGGGTGGAGGCGCTGGAGTAGCTCTTTGCCCTGCCCACTGCCTGTTCCTCTCCTAGGAATGCATTTTATTTATTTATTTTTTTAAGAGTTGCTTCCAAAACGGAGTTGATGGCTTTCCCAGATGCCCTGCCATCAGACAAGGCTGCAAATGCTGGGAAAGCTCAAATGAATTCTCATGCATGTTGGAAAAGTTAGAAATGACAACAGGAAATTAGGGAATTGCGAAGAAAATTGAAAATCCTCAGCTAATTTAGAAAGATGACAGCCTAGAATTCTCCAGTCTGTTGCATGGCTGTCAACTAGCTGCTGCCAAAGAGAAGATGGTCCGACATGTAGCATAGCCTCTTTCAAGATGGGAAACTCCCCTCCCGATCCCCAGCCTGCGGAAAGCAGGGGTCTCCCAGCTGAGAAGCTTGCAGAAGGCAGGAAGCCAGAGGCCTGCCAGAAAAGCACTCAGCAGCTTCATCTTCAGCACAGTCAGATTCACTGACTTCTAGTTTTATTTTTAAGATTTATTTTGTTTTATTTGAAATACAGTTACAGAAAGAAGTGGGGAGAGGCAGTGAAAGGAATCTTCCATCCTCTGGTTTACTCCCCAAGTGGTCCAGTGGGGCTAGGGCAGAAACTTCTGGTTCTCCCATGTGTGTGCTAGGGCTCAGACACTTGGGCCATCCTCTGTTGTTTTCTCAGGCACATTAGCAGGGAGGTGGGTCAGAAGTGGAGCATGAACTGGTGTCCTGATGGGATGTCTGAGTGGCAGATGGTGCCTTTACCTGCCTGGCCCCTCAGTGACTTCTATTAAGGATACCCAGAGATGTCACATAAAGTGACTGAGATTCCATAGTCCAGTCTACATCCTTGGAGGGGAAATATCATAAATGTGGAATGGATGTAGTGTAATAAACATGCCTGGAACTCCTTTGCTGGATGTGCTTCCTGCTGGATGCTGCTAATTCTAATCACACACCAGGCCCTCACTCTTCACCTCTGGAGACCTTGTCTGCAATTTACGACTTACATTCTTCTCTGTGCGAGGAGGAATTGACAAAGAGTCAGGCAATTCAATGTTGAGACCAGCAGCTGTACATTAGATCACTTAGAGAGAGCTGTAAAAGTGCCTGTACCGGGCTGCTACCCCACACCAAATGATGCAGCCTTGTAGGCTAGCACACCAGCAAAAGTTGATAAAAGTTGATACAGGTCAAGACATCTTCAAATCTGAGAGCCAAATTAGTGATTCCCATCTGAAAAGCAGAATGTCTTCTAAGTCAGGGATGAAGAATCTGAAGTTTTGCTGGAGCCATGGTACCAGTATTAACAAATCTAAAAATAGAACATGGCAACCAAAGTAGGATATTAGCAAGGAACAGAAAAGGTAGGGGTAGAGAGGGAGCCCTGGCCAAGGAGAATCAGTCCATGGGAGACCTCATGGAACATCCAGTCCATCTGTTTGGCAAGTCCCACACCCAAGGAAGAGATTGAAAGCATGAGCTTAAGGACATTTGACACCCCTTGACATTAAATCCATCCCTCTGCTCTCCCCTGCTTAGATTGTGTACTCAAGCTGTCTTCCTGTGAAGCTGCCTTCAGGGAGAGAACATGTTAGTCAAGGTGACACGAATGTCCAGTCTGCTGAGAAGTTCTCAGGTCCTGATGCATGTGAAGTTGTCATTGACGTTTTGATTGCAGTTCCCTGAGAGACTGAGGGGCATGACTCTGTCCCTGAAAACCCTGATCTCTCTAGCGCTCTGGGAAAGTTCAGTTTCCAAACCTGTAAAGCCATTTCACCCAAGTGACACCAGCTCAACATTCCTGGAGCTTGCACAGAGCCATTTTCAGGAACGTTCTCTAGCAGGTTGGGAGAGTTCAGTGAGGGCTTCATTCTCCTGCATATCGCCCACACCCATCTTAGGGCCAGGAATGTATAGGCTAAATATCAACACCCATTCTGTTCCATTGTTCTTTCTGAACAATAGCAGCCCAACTGCCTGAGTATAGTCCTGGAGGTCCCTACGAGACCAGCTGCTCATATTGGCACGTAGCCTTAGAGAAGCTGGGAGTGCTGGGCGAAGGATTGCTATGTCCAGTGCAGACTGGGAACTGGGAAGGCTCAGGGTAGTGACCTTATCAATCAGAGCAGAAGTATTTTGATGTTTTAAAAACAAGCATATACAACCATACTGAACATTGGCTGTGTTTGCAGGTGACAGCTGCTTATTATGGTCATGGTCTGAGTATCGTCTGTCATTTTGAACTCACGCACAAATTGAATCCTGAAGATCTTCTGTGAATAATATTAAGGGAATGGGAACTACATGGGTAGAAGTAAGGCCTTTGGAAGATGCTAGAATGAAATTGAGTCAATAGGGTGGAATCCTCATGATTGAGTCCTGGTGGCTTGGCAGGATGCCAAGGGGGACGACCACAGAGGTCTAGATAGCTGCGTCTCTGCGTGATGCTGTGCATGGAATCAGGACCCTGCTGGCCGGAAGCGGCATCCCTGACCTTTATACCTTCAGAACCATGAGCTAGCATTAATTTCCTCTCTTTATAAAGTCAGCTGCCTCACATCTGTCATGGTGGTGCTAAAAAGCTAATCAACTGATTAAAGGAATGCTTCCTACTACAGCATCCTTCCTGGGGTTGGTGGGATTGCTCTGTGTGCAACCCACTCCCTCTCCCAAAAACCTCCTCCTCCAGGGCTTCATGCCAGACATGAGCCCCTGAGTCCAAGCATTGTCCCACTGGGAGCTGCAGCCTGTGGAGTAAGAAGGGACAGGGATGTGGCCTCACAGACCCAAGAATCCAAATCACAGGTTTACATTCACCGTTACTCAAAATGAAGTTCGAGAGCCCCAAGCTTTTGACATTCCATACACACACTCTACTGCACTTGTGTGACAAGCAGTTGCTGGTGAAGTGTCACTACTTCTCTGGTTCTGTAAAACTCCTTTGGCAAAAGCCACCGTTCTTTCTTGTGTTCTAATAAGAAAACCAAAACACCCCTTTATCTGGTATCTGTGGCCAGGCATCCTTAGCAAATGAGAACACCTCTTCTGGGTTCCTTTCAAGTAGAAGGGAATAGGATTCCCCAATAAAATGGCTGCGTAGAAACTTTTAGCATTCTGTACTCTCTCCTGCACTTGCTGTTTTGTGACTAGTGATGACTGAGGTTTGTCGGTGTGTGGGGGGACGTAGAAGACATTCATTTCCTGTATTGTTCCTGCTTTGCAACAAATAAGGACCTGTTGGCTTCCTTTCTAGGGGCCCTTGAAAGGTGCTGGTTCCACTAAGGAATTAGACAGGAAAAGGACTTCATGGTTACTCACCACATGCTGACTTTGTAAAATTTGAATGTGTCAGTTCATACTGTTCAGTTTGGATGTTTAAAATATATATATATATATATATATATATATATATATATATATATATATTGGAAAGGCAAATGTACAGAGAGAAGGAGAGACAGAAAAAAAGATCTTTTATCCACCAGTTCACTCCCCAAGTGGTCACAATGGCAGAGCTGAGCCAGGAGTTTCTTCCAGGTCTCTTGCACGGGTGCAGGGTCCCAAGGCTTTGGACATCTTCTGTTGTTTTCCTTGCTATCTGCAGGGAGCTGGATAGGAAGTGGAGCAGCTGGGATACAAACCGGTGCCCATCTGGGGTCCCAGCATTTGCAAGGTGAGAGTTTAGTTTGGATGGACTGGTGTATCATGTTCTATTACTCAAAATGTACCCAGAACAACTCTGAGAATGAGGCACAACAGCAAAACATTTGTTTCCAAGTTACTATTTTGGTTCCTCTCCTGGGTATCTCAGAAAGCTCTGAGCTGAGATAGAAGCAGAGTTTTATTATCCAAAAGGAAAAATCAATTCTGTCTTCAGAGTCTGGAGTTCAAGCAATGCATGAACCCAAGGCTGCCAGCAGATTCTTGTGCCAACTAGTTCAATGGGCAGAAGTGAGAATGTTAATAAACAGTTTAATGAAAGGAGGTGGTTGGGTCGTCATTAACATATGCTGCTAGTATCTGTCCCTTTGTCTAGAGAGCCTGAAGCCATCCATACCAATGAGTGTGTCTGCCTTGGACAATGCTGGGAAGCAAGGGGGCCAGCATCATTGGAAGCGGCTGGGGTTGTCAGCAGGTCTGAATCACGGGGCCAGTTAGTAAAAAACCAGGGAAAGCCTTTGTGCTCCAGCATAATCATGTCATGGCTTAATGTTTTTAAAATGTAAGCAACATTTTTTCATTCTCATTTACTTTTTTTTCACCTCACAACACACTGTTTCTAGTATTGCTTTTTAATTTTTCTTTTGCTATGAAAGAAAATACTGACTTAGCTCCATTTGAGATACGGAGTGATAGAAAAGTTTCCATCAACTGGATCACTTCTCAAATGCCATGCCAGCCAGGACTGGACTAAGGAGCTCAATCCAGGCCTCCCATGTGGCTGGCATGAACTCAGTCACCTGAGCCATCACTGCAGCTTCCCAGGGCTGCAGTAGCAGGAAGTTGGAGTCAGAAGCCAGAAGGGAGCTGTGACTTGAACCTGGGCACTCTGATATGGCACATGGGTATCTTAATCAGTATTTCAACAGCTAGGATAAATGCCACCCCAAGCTTAAAAAAAAAAAAAAAAACAACAACTTTGACCATAGGATTGTATCTCAATACTTCTTGTTTATTTTGTGAATTTTTAAGACTTATTGGTTATTTTTAAGTCAGTATTACCTAAAGAGAGGGAGAGAGAAGGGAGAGAGAGAGTTTGAGATCTTCCATCTATCTGCTAGTTCTCTCCCTAAATGGTTGAATGGCTGGAGCTGGGCAGTTCTGAAGCCAGGAGCCAGGAGCTTCCTGTGGGTCTCCCATATGGTGCAGGGACCCAAAGAACCTGAGCATCCTCTGCTGCTTTCCGGGCATATTAGCAGGAGCTGGATCAGAAATGGAACATCCAGAACTCAAAGCAGTGCCCATATGGGATGCCAGCGCTACATGAGGTAGCTTTATGCACCACATCACAATGCTGGCCCCATGACTTTTTGTTTTTAAACCACAAATTTCTAATCTCTCCAGGAAGTGAGATGATTACACGAGTCTTATGGGCACTCAGGGAGTTGTATTTCTCAGGATTCACATCATCCTTTTCTGGTTGAGCTAAAAATGGCTTGTAAGTCACAGCAACTGCTCCCAGGTGCTTCTCCTCACAGCACAGTGGAAAGTCAGAACTCGGTGCACTTCACTGCTTGCTTTCTGCCAATGGGAAACAGAAGCTCAGAAAGCAGACCCGTCGCCAGAGATGGCTGCTCAAAGCTTCTTGACTTCATGCAAAAAAGAATTCAGGCAGGAAACAGATTAGCAATAGGTATGCCAGTCAAAATCAGTGGAAAGGATACCCTGATAAAGCAGGCAAGCATCTCAGTAGAAAACTGAGGGCCCAGCCAGTATTCAGACTGGCATTTTTTAAAAAAGATTTATTTATTTTTATTGAAAATGCAGATTTACATAGAAAGGGAGAGTGCTCAACACTTCTGATCAGCACTGTTGAAAACAAAAGGCTGAGTTGATTTGCTGGGCATACACATTTGGGAGGAACCACAACACTTTGGATACACCAGAAGCAGTGAAGATTGGTGCCATTGGCAGTGAGATTTCTAGAGGACTTAAAAGGAGAACATTTTACAGGAACAAAGGATCAGCAGAAAAACTGAAGACTCAGAAGTCAGAGATTTAGTAAAATGTGAGGTGACGAGGAAGATAGATACCACAAATAAGTATGTAGAAGCCTCTGAAAGAATCCAATGTGTAATTCAGCAAATAATTTTCCTATTATAATTTGAGTAGCTGAATTTGGGAATCTGTGGATAATTAAATTTGGCTGAAGCTTCTCCTTGTGTTATCTTTGAAGAAATAATTTACTAAATCAATGAAAGGATAAACAAAAGTATAGACAAATTAGCTTAATCTACTTATGGCACAATAACTTTCAAGCCTTGTTCAGGTGGTTTTTTTTTTTTAATGCGGTATATTGCCTTTAAATGAGTAGCACTGACTTGCTAAAACAGACCCAGAGACACCTCTATCTGTATCTCTTTACTAATGATTAGTTCACCTCCCAACTGTAATTGAAAAATCCAGGGCTCTATTGGGCAATAGATCACTACTGCTTTCAGAATGTTCTGTGTACAAGTTATAAGTGCTCTTTCCCCATTTGCTGCCCCTTGAGACACTGTTAGCCATCAAGGAGTCCTTCTCTGAAGACAAGCCAACTCATGGTTGTCAGGGTTGCTGGGGGCTCTGGGAAAGCTTACAAACTGGCAGCTGAAGTGCTTGTCTAGTCAAGTTGGCCGTTTTCTCTGCTGGTGACATCATTTACTCAAAAACTCATCTGTTTGAAATACTTGTATTGTTCTCTTCCTTGGAGCTGGATGTAGTGCCTGAGCAGGGGCTCCCATCTGAACAAGGCCAAATGGGCACCTTACATGGCAATTGCTGTTTGCCGTGCTTGCCACTAGGTCAGATTCTGTTTCAGCTTAAAGCATCAAGAATTGTCTTTTGTTGTTGTTTTGGAAGAAAAACAATGTATCACTCAGAAGTGAAATGGTTTAAGCATTCATTTCTACTGTAAGGGTGGAGGCCTCACAATATCCCCAAACAGCTCTGGGTGGTAGGTCTGTGGCCATTCACAAGTCCATAGACTGACCTACAAATGTGAATGCTATTTTCCTTTTATAGAAAGGCAGAGTTAGGGCAAGAGAAGTAAAGACTGAGAAAGAGATCTCAGAAAGAGACAGAGATCTTCCACTCACTGTCTTACTTTCCGAATTGCCGCAATGGGCAATATTGGGCCAAGCCAAAGACAGGAGCCTACAAATCCATCTGGATTTCTCAAGTGGGTGGCTGGGGCCCAAGTACTTGGACCATCTTCTTTGTCAGGCTCATTAGCAGGAAGCCAAATCGTAAGTGGAGCAGCCAGGACTGGCACTCATATGGAATGACATCATTGTAAGCAACTTTTTACCCAATGAGCTACATACAGCCCCTGTTTTATAACTAATTAATGGCTCTATAATCAAATGAAATGCATTGTAGGGCTTGAATTCTAATCTATACCCTTGCTTTGTCATAAAAGCTGTCGAATTTGCTGGTGATTAGTCTTTACAAGAACCAACTTAGACATATTGATAATAATTCCATATTAGTATTAAAAGATTTACACAAAGTATTGAAGTATCAGAATTTTGAAGTATTGATTTATTTACAATATTACAACCAATAATACTGATTATATTATAGCATTATAGGTAGGATACACCCATAAGTTCCCAACTGGTGAAGATTTAGGGAGTTTTTGATTTTTTTATTATTTATTACTATTTTTATAATAACCTTCAGTTAACTTTAGGCAGGCTTCTTTTTTTATTAAATTGTGTTTATTTGACAGTCAAAAGGCAAGAAAGAGAAAGAGCAAGACAGAAAGAGCTCCAGTCTACGGTTTCATTTCCTCAAATATTTACAATATCTGGAGTCAAAGCTTAGAGCTAGCAAGTCAGTCCAGGTCTCTCACATGGATCACAAGAACCCTGATTTCTTGAACTACTGCTGTAGCCTCCCAGGGTCTGTACTGGCAGGAAGCTAGACTCATGAGCTAGTACTGGGAATCAAATTCATGTACTCTACTATTGGATACTAATGTCAAAACTGCTCTCATATTAGGCAACCTTTTTGGTGGTTCTTCCCAACCTCCCTGTTTTAAACACAGTTATGTAACACATTACCACATTAATCCTATTATAAACTAGGAAACTTCAATTCTGTACTAGTTAAGGAATTGTTTTACCAATTGAGGTTCAGAATGTCATTTGAAAAAAACAATTTAAATCACCATTTTGTTATCTAAGTGTATCTGTCTTATTTCTCAACATGACTGCTACATTAACCCATATTTCGTTTTAGAAATTGACATTAATAGCAGGCTGCCTCCACCAAATATTAGAATGCTTTTTAGGTTGGAGTCCCAGTGCCACTCTTGAGTCCTGCTTCCTTCCAATGTACATCCTGAGAGGCAGCAGGTGGTGGCTTAAGTACTTGAGTCTCTACCACCCATATAGGAAATCTGGGTTGAGCTCTGGTTGTTACAGACACTGAAGCTGTGGATGGGAAATCTGTCTCTTTGCCTCCCCCCCTCCTCTCCAAACCCCTCTCAAATCAATTTAAAAGTTTAAAAACTAACATGAAAGAAGTGACAAGTTCTTGGGATATGTTTTCTTGCACATCTCAGTGAAATCGTGGCTAGAGAGAAGACATAGCTGAGTGTCCACCATTTCCTAGTGAATTCTTCACTAAATGCTAATCCATGTATTCATTAAGTCTTCGTGAACCCACCCACCGGGTGCAAAGCCCTGAAAAAAAGCTGACAACAGACTTGGTCCTCCAGAAGTTTAACTTGTATAAGACACAAGCCACCCATCAAAATACTGAAAAATGAATTTAAGTGGACAACAAAAGAGCAAGCAGCACATGGGCATAGGGTAGCACAAAGCTTTGTATTCACAGTATGAGTATGTCTTTGGGCCAGATAGAACTTGCACAGGAGTTTGATGCTAGAATGAGCAGTGATGGTGGTAGGGTGGGAGTGGGTGTGTCTAGGTTAAGGAATAAGGACACAGGTGCGCACATAAATGCCTATGTAGGGAGCAGTGAAAAGTGCATGATGCGTTTGTACAGAAACCAGAGGATGCAGAGGGCTCTAGCTTGAGGCTGGAAATACACCAGAACCAAACTGTTGAGGACTGGATTGGAAATCTCAGGAGTTTCTGAGCTACTTGTCAGGCAGTAGTCCGCCTTGGTTTAGGAGTGTGCTGAGTCTCATGGTTTGGGAAGATAGTCTCTTTTTTTAAAGACTTATTTACTTATTGTTATTGGGAAGGCAAATCTATAGAGAGACAGAAATATTCTCCTTCCGCTGCTTCACCCTCTAACTGGCCACAACAGCCAGAGCTGAGCTGATCCAAAGCCAGAAGCCAAGAGTTTCTTCTGGGTCTCCCACATGGGCACAGGGTGCCAAGGAACTGGGCCATCCTTCATGGCATTCCCAGGCCACAAGCAAAGAGCTGGATGGGAAGTGGAGCAGCTGAGACATGAACCAGCACCCATATAGGAAGTTGGCACTTGAAGGAGAAATACATCTCCAGAAATAGGATAGCTAACTCACAGGTGGATTAATTTCAGGCTTTTTGAGAAATCTCTATAATGTTTTCCATAGTGGCTGTGCTGATCTACATTCCTGCCAAGAGCATAAGGTCTCTCTCTTTCTTTCTTTCTGACACTAGGCATTCTAACTGGAGGGAGATGATATTTCATATTATTTCATTTCATATCTTTCATATTATGCATTTCTCTGATGGCTAGTAACATTGTTTCTTCATATGTGTCAGCCATCTCTATTTCTTCCTCTGAGAAATGTCTATTCAAACCCTTTACTCGTTTATTAACTGGATTCTTTGAATTTCAGTTGTTATTCTTTGTAGCTTCCAAATACTAATCCTTCGTCAAATATGTAGTTTGCAAACCCATTCTGTTGCTCGTTTCTTCACTCTGTTAGTTGTTTCCCTTGCTGCACAAAGAAGCTTCCCAGTTTGGTATCATTCCATTTGTTTGGTTTTGCTTTTCTTGTCTGACTCTAGGATCCTCTCCAAAAAAATTATTGCTTATGTCAGTGTGTCAAGGTGTTTCTCTTACAGTCTTTCTAGAAATTTCATAGCTTCAGAGATTTTATTTATATATTTGATTCATTTTGAGTTGAATTTTGTGCAGGGTGAAAGATAGGAGTTAGAGGGTCAAGGGCCAGTCTTCTGTGTATGGATACAGTACTGCTAACCACAGAGTTTACCTGGATTTTTTTCCAGTCTTTCATTGTTGCCCTTGTTCTAGCCTGACATCTAACACTGCATTTAGTTGGCATATCTCCTTAGTCTCTTCCAATCTGTTATATTTTCTTCTACTTTATAACCTTGACAGTTGTAAAGAGTACATGTTAGACATGTAGAATGTCCTTCAAATTGAGTCTGATGTTTTCTTCTGGTTAACTTGTGGCTGTAGCTCTGGGGGAGGACTCTCATGGGTGGGACGCCCTTCTTGGTGTGGTATTAGGCAATACACATGGCTAGCATGTCTTATTGTCAGTGATGCTAACCCTGCTCGTGCGGATAAGGTCATACCTGACATGTTTCTCTAAATGTCTGTTTCTCTTTAAACTTCCAACCCCACCCCAGTTTTACCATCCATGAGAAAATCTTGCCTGTGGCAGTTATTTCTGTGGTATTCTAATACCTCTAGTGGTTTCCTTTCCTCCTTTTATATTTGTTAATTTAAATTCTTCTGGAAGGAACAACTGTCCTTTCTCTTCCATTTGTTGAAATTCAACACTCTAGACTCATGGGTATTTGTCTTGTTCTTTGCATTATAATTCACTGTAATTGTTATTTATTATGTCACTCAAATTATTCCAGCTTTTGGCTATTGTAAGTTTTCTCAGCTTTCATCAAGCCACCATCCTGGTTGGTTTTTGTTTTGTTTTGTTTTCCCTTGAACTCTTCCTTGTTATGTTGCCCACAAAATGTTTCAAGCTCAATTTATGTTTTTCCCACCCTAACTCTGGAACCAACCATTTCTCTAAGGAGCTATAATTTGTCTTTTTGAAGAATAGTATTGAGAAATCAAGATCTGCATGGGAGGTGAGCTCATCATTACCGGGGTGTCACTGTTTGTAGGGCTTCTCACTGAACAGAACTAAGAAATAATGGTGTAGGCACACACACACACACACACACACACACACACACATCCATGTTTACTGCTGCGTATAGCCGACTCAGTAGCTCTCAAGCTGAGCTTTTTGCCACCCCACTTCATGCCCTACTGTCACCTCAATAAAGATTGACAAATCTGGATACATTTGGAATGTTGCAACTCAGGGAGACACTGCTGCTGGCATCCTGTGAATAAAGATAAAGGATGTTACTAAGCATAGGACAACCTCTTATACTAAGGAATTATCCAGCTCAGTATGTTCAGAGTGCCAACACTGAAAAGCCCTAACTTATTTATATATTGGAATGTATTTTAAAATTACCCACATAGGGCCTGGCACGATGGCTTGATTGGCTAATATTCCCTCTTCAAGCACCAGCTTCCATATGGCCAGCAGTTCATGTCCCAGCTGCATCACTTCCCATCCAGCTCCCTGCTTGTGGCCTGGGAAAGCAGTAGAGGATGGTCCAAAGTTTTGGGATCCTGCACCCCCATGGGAGACCAGAAGGTGCTCCTGGTTCCTGGCTTTGGATTGGCTTCATCTATTATTACCACTTGGGGAGTGAATCAGCAAATGGAAAATCTTTCTGTCTCTCCTTTTCTCTGTAAATCTGACTTCTCAATAAAAATAAATAAATCTTAAAAATAAAAAACATCCACATAAACATACAGTAACTATCCTAAGACATCAGATTTCATTCTACTATTCTTTTGCTTATTGGTGACTTCTTTTTCCAACAGTGAGAAACCTGGCTGGCACTATCTACAACATGGTCACGCATTTTTAATTACTAACTCACACTCTGTGAGAGACAAATTTACCTACTGGAGAACAGTAATGGAGCACAGTAGGTTTTTTTTTTTTGTTGTTGTTGTTGTTGTTGTTGTTTTGCCATTAATCCTTATCCACTCAAGACACTATCTTCCAAAGCAGCTTCAGTTGGCTGCTTTTTTTGCTACTTCTTCAGTACAGGTTATCATTGTCATTGACAGGATCTGAATTTCACTTTAGGTCTCTCATTACCTGATGGATTTTTTTTTTTACTTGTTTATAGTAAAATTCATTCTTTGGGCTATACAAGTGTGTAGATTTTGACAAATGCATGATGTTGTATATTCATCACCATGGGGCCATATAAGACGCTTCTGTTGCCCCCCAAATTCTTTCATGCTGCCCTTTTTTAGGTGATTCTTGTTCTGTCCCCAGCTCCCTGTTTTATGTAGGGCTTTTTCTTTTAAGCATATAAAATAAATGGAACCACAGAATATGTAGCCCTTTGTTCTGACCTCTTTTTAGCCATGTTAATATTCAAGTTTCATCCAAATTGCTATGTAAATCATCAGCTCACTGCTGTTCAGTCTGGAGTGCTATTCCTGCGTATGGACCTCGCATGGTTCCTGTAACCATTCACCAGACACCTGGACAGTTCCCGATTTAAGGTGAAGATTCTGAGTAAAGCTATTGTAAACATCCCTGTGGAGATCTGGAGAAAGCACGAACATTCAGATTACTTGGGTAAATATCCAAGAGTAAGACTGCTGGGTTGTATGGCAGGTGCAGAGTTTTGAATTTTTTATCAATAAATCATGAGATGTCAACCTTATTAGCACTTGGTGTTCTCAGGTAGTTGTTACTTGTTTTTTACTTTCTGTTTTTTATTTTTTTCCTTTTTAAAGCCATCCTCAAAGCTGAGTGGTGATATCTGATTGTGGTTTTAATTTGAATGTCCTATTGACTAACCATGTTGAGCATCTTTTTACATGTTTTTCTGCCATCAAAATGCCTGCTTGGATGAGCCATCCTCTGTAAAGCCTAGTCGTTTTAGTTGTAAGAACCTTACATTTACATTATTTTCTGAAACACCTGCTTATAGGGGCTTCCCAAACAAAACTCCACCCCTCGTGTAGTCACAGATTCTCCTAGATGTCCCCACCAGCCAAGATGGCTTGTTGCATTTTACTTTTTGTAGCTTGTATTATATAAGCATTTGTTACAATAAATGCAAAATGATATCTATGCACTGCCTACTTTGTCAAACTGCCACCTCTAGGAGTCCCATAGGGGACATGGTTTCAGGATTTAGTCTCCTAGTAACATGGTCCATTAGCTTTGCCAAGAGAGCTCTGCAAAGTGCGCACTGTCTGTGGCAGCATGAAGTCTCCTGGAGGAACTTGCTGTTGAGTAATGGGAAAAGTTCGGCGTGGCTTTTTCGGGTTCCGGAAGAACACTGTGTGCAGAAGAAATGATTCATTTCTGCAAGATTTCTGACTTGTGCAACTACTTGACCCACCCTCCAGAGTTCAATTTCATAATGTTTAATTAAAATATAGGGTCTCAGAGGAAAGGCTCAGTTGGCTAATCCTCTGCCTTGAAAATGCAGGGATTCCATATGGGTTCCAGTTCGTGTCCCGGCTGCTCCACTTCCTATCCAGCTCCCTACTTGTGGCCTGGGAAAGCAGCAGAGGACAGCCCATGTCTTGGACCCTGTACGCATGTGGGGGACCCGGAAGAAGCTCCTAACTCCTGGTTTTGGATAGGCTAAGTTCCGGCAGCTGCAGCCATCTGGGGAGTGAGCCAGCAGGTGGAAGATCTTTCTGTCATTCCTTCTTGCTGTAAATCTGCCTGTCCAATAAAAACAAATGGATCTTTTTTAAAAATCTTTTTAAAAAGGCAGAACTGGGCCCGGTGGCGTGGCCTAGTGGCTAAAGTCCTCGCCTTGAAAGCCCCGGGATCCCATATGGGCGCCGGTTCTAATCCCGGCAGCTCCACTTCCCATCCAGCTCCTTGCTTGTGGCCTGGGAAAGCAGTTGAGGACGGCCCAATGCATTGGGACGCTGCACCCGCGTGGGAGACCCGGAAGAGATTCCAGGTTCCTGGCTTCGGATCGGCGCGCACCAGCCATTGCGGCTCACTTGGGGAGTGAATCATCGGATGGAAGGTCTTCCTCTCTGTCTCTCCTCCTCTGTGTATATCTGGCTGTAATAAAATGAATAAATCTTTAAAAAAAAAGGCAGAATTATAGAGTCAAGGAGAGACAGTAAATTATTTAAAATATAACAGTGACAATGGGGAGGAGCAGAGACTTTGTATTTATGAGGCTATTCACTCCTCATAACAGCTCTGTGAGGTCATTTGCCCCCATTGGACAGGTGAGAAAATGGAAGCTCTGAAAATTACACATCTGGAAAGTTATGGGGCCTTGCTACCTCCTGCTGCTGTCTGATTGCAGCATTTTAATTCTTTCCTCAGCATTATTTTGCAGTCTCATGTATTGAATTCACATATAATATTAGAAATAGTATTTTAAGAAGGTGGCAGGTTGGAGAATTAGAGGCTTGGAAAGGTGAGAACTGGCTATGGTTGGGACTTGAGAAAGGCAGAACTTATTTCTGGCTCTCACTCATTTGCTTTGTGAATTTGTAGAAATAATTGAGCACCCTTTTTGCTTGAGTTTACCTTCATTTCACAGTGATCTCCAAATTGTTTTGATAACACAATCCATTAGTAAAAAGCAAATAAGTAAAGAGGTTTGAACACCCTTGATCATGAGATGTTTCTCTCTTTATAAAGTTATCTATATGTAAAACTGTGTTAGCAAATTGTATATATTAAGAATATTGGGCCCAGCACAGTAGCCTAGTGGCTAAAGTCCTCACCTTGCACATTGCCGGGATCCTATATGGGCGCTGGTTCTAATCCCGGCAGGCCATGCTTCCCATCCAGCTCCCTGCTTATGGCCTGGGAAAGCAGTTGAGGATGGCCCAAAGCTTTGGGACCCTGCACCCGCGTGGGAGACCCGGAAGAAGCTCCTGGCTTCAGAAAGGCGCAGCTCTGGTTGTTGTGGCTGCTTTGGGGATGAATCAAAGGATGCCAGGTTTTATTCTCTCTGCCTCTCCTCCGCATTGCATATCTGACTTTCCAAAAGAAATAAATAAATGAATAAATAAAAATAAAAGAAATAAAAACTATTTACAAAAAATAGAAATAACAACAGAATGAGAAACAAAAACTATCCCTCCTCTCTTCTTAATGTTCTTGATTCATCTGCTTAACTAGGTCTTACGTCTTGTAACAGGTACCTCAAGAGGTAGCTGCTCTACTATACGTTTGCTGTTGACTTGTGTTTTGTTACCTATTTTTTTTTTGAGAAGATTTATTTATTTGAAAGGCAGGGTTTCAGAGAAAGAAGGAAAGACACAGAGACAGAGAGAGAGAGGAGATATCTTCCATTCATTGGTCCACTCCCTAGATGGCTGCAATGACTAGGTCTAGACCAGCCTAAAGGCGGAAGCCCAGAACTTCATCTGAGTCTCGCATGTGGGTGATGGGGGCCCAAGCACTGGGGTCATCGTCCACTGCTTTCCCCAGGGACATTAGTTGGGAGCTAGGTCAGAAGTGGAGCAGCCAGTGCTATAAATCCCTGCTCTATTATTCAGCATACCTGCCCACTAACATATGGGCTGCAAGAGACCAGTGTCAATCCATTTATTAAATAAAGCTTAATCTTTATCTTACTTTCACCCCAAATAAATCTAAGTTTCAATATTTTTGTCCTAGAGGACAAAGGTTGTTCTAAAGAATGGTCTTATATGTCATTAGGTGCCAACACCTCATTTTAGAAGCAACTGATCCATAAATGTATATGTTTTCCATCTAAAACAGGGGCACATAGCAGTCAATGGCATGCTTCTCATTATACAAGGTTGAATTTGTTGGCAAAAAGGTTAAACTACCTTTAAGAAACATATTGTTGCTTTCCTGAACTTTTTTTTCTCTCCAAGAACTGAGAGAACCTCTGAAAGTGGCGACGGTTACTAAAGCAGGGAAACAGCAGTGGAGCCCTCTATGCCTGACAGCCTGTCTCTTGCTGTGCCTTTGACACTGAGCTCAGCCCCCTCCTGGGACAGAAGGAGGAGGCTGCTGTGTGAGAGGCTGCTGTGTGAGACCTTCTGGTCAAACCACCCAGATGAACCTCAGGCCCCTTCAGAACAGTCCTCTTGGAATCTCTTTCCCATCTCATGCTATCTTATTAATTTGCTCCAAAACAAGTTGGATCCTGTTCCCAAGACATAGAGCAACCTGGGATTATTCCAGATAAGATCAAAGTCCTGAAGTAGAAGAAACATGAAGTGAAAGGACTTATGCTTTCAAAAATTCCAAGAAAATCAAGATCCCACAATAAGAATATCCACGGGACCTTCAGAAAGTTTGTGGAAGGGACTGGCACTGTGGTGCAATGGATTAAAACGCCGCCTGAAGCTCTGGCATCCCATATGGGCACCAGTTTGTGTCCCAGTTACTCTGCTTCAGATCCAACTTCCAGCGACTGTGCCTGGAAAAGCAGTGGAAAATGGCCAAGTGTTCGAGTCCCTGTACCCTTGTGGGAGACCCAGAAAAAAGCTCATTCCTAGCTCATAGTCTCAGTTGGCCAGTCAGGTCTGAGTCGCTGTGGCCATTTGGAGAGTGAACCAGCCCATAGAAGAGATCTCTCTCTTTTTCTCTGTCTCTCATCTCTCTGTGTAACTCTAATTTCCTAATAAAATAAGTAAATAAATCTTAAAAAAAAAAAAAGTTTAGGGGCTGGCGGCGTGGTGGCCTGGTCCAGCAGCTAAAGTCCTCGCCTTGAACACGCCAGGATCCCATATGGGCGCCGGTTCTAATCACGGAAGCTCCACTTCCCATCCAGCTCCCTGCTTGTGGCCTGGGAAGGAAGTTGAGGACGGCCCAAAGCTTTGGGATCCTGCACCCGCGTGGGAGACCCGGAAGAGGTTCCTGGTTCCCGGCTTCGGATTGGCACAGCACCAGCCATTGCGGCTCACTTGGGGAGTGAATCATCAGATGGAAGATCTTCTTCTCTGTCTCTCCTCCTCTCTGTATATCCGACTTTGTAATAAAAATAAATAAATCTTTTTTAAAAAAAAGTTTAAAGAAGGCCTGGTATGATGGCTCAGTTGAATAAACCTCTACCTCCAAGTGCCTGGATCCCATATGGGCACCAGTTCATGTCTCAGTTGCTGCACTTCCCATCCAGCTTCCTGCTTGTGGCCTGGGAAAGTAGCAGAGGACAGCCTAAAGCCTCGGGACTCTGCACCCACATCCAGGAACACCTGGAAGAGGGCGCCTGGCTTTGGATCTACTCAGCTTCAGCTGTTGTGGCCATTTGGGAAGTAACTCAGGTGATGGAAAATCTGTCTTTCCTTTTCTGTGTAAATCTGCCTGTCCAATAAAAATAAATGAATCTTTTAAAAAAAAAACTTTTAAAAAGGCAGAATTATAGAATGAAGGGGAGACAGAGTATTGGTTAAGAATCCAGCTCCCTGCTAATGCCCTTGAAAAGGCAAAGGATTTCTGCCTCGGTACTTGGATTCCTGGTTCCTGGGCTTTGTCTGGCCAGATCTGACTGTTGTGATCTTGGGAGGAATGAACTAGCAGATGGAAAATCAGTCTCTTTTCCTGTGTCTCTCTCAGTGCCTTTCAATAAACAAATATACATTTTTAAAAATGAGTTCCTAATCATTCTTATAGGTAGCACAGGTAGATTTCAGTCATGGTTTATAAAAATCTGTAATGTTCCCATTTTTTAAATCCTCCATATCACTTTCCTCCCCCAATAATTGAAAGAATAAATGCCTGTGACTTAAGCCGCCTGGTTATTGTGACTACAAATAAAAGGCAACAGAGAATGGTAATTCACTAAAAAAAAAGATATATGTTTACCTATTTGGAAGAGTCCCATCCTAACTCCCACATGGGTGGTAGGAACCAAGTTTTCGGACCATCTTCTGCTGCCTCCCCAGGTACAGTGCTGCAACACCAACCCCTGACTATTTTTTTAGATCAATTCCCAGGCTGTTAGAGCTTAAAAGTCTCCCAAGCTAGTATTTTCCAAAGGTCAGTTTATATAACACCTTCATAACTTTTAAAATAGAATTCTAAATGACATCAAATTATATTGCTTATAGTTAAAGTCAAACAATCTTAGGCACTTACTACAAAAATGAAAGATGTTTTTCACCCTTTTGAAGTTACCACTTCTGGTGCTTTAAAAAAATGTCCCCCCCACCCAGAGGGCATTTGGCCTAACAGCTAGGATGCCAGCTCCGCCTCCCATCTGAGAGTGTCTGGGTTCCAGTTGTTGCTCTGCTTCTGATCCCAGCTTCCTACTAACACTCTCCCTTGGGAGCAATGATGCTGTCTCCATAGTTGGATCCCTGCCAGCCACGTGGGAGACTTATGTTGAGGTTGAGGCTCTTGGCTTCAGCCTGGCCCAGTTCCCTTTGTGAGCATTTGAAACATGAAACAGTAGGTATAAGATCTCTGCCAAACGGGGCCTGGCGGCCTGGTCTAGCGGCTAAAGTCCTCGCCTTGAATGCGCCGGGATCCCATATGGGCACCTGTTCTAATCCCAGCAGCCCCACTTCCCATCCAGCTCCCTGCTTGTGGCCTGGGAAAGCAGTCAAGGACGGCCCAAAGCTTTGGGACCCTGCACCCGCGTGGGAGACCCGGAAGAGGTTCCTGGTTCCCGGCTTCAGATTGGCACAGCACCGGCCATTGCGGCTCACTTGGGGAGTGAATCATCAGACGGAGGATCTTCCTCTGTCTCTCCTCCTCTCTGTGTATCTGACTTTGTAATAAAATAAATAAATCTTTAAAAAAAAATCTCTGCCAAACGAATTAAGTAAATAATCTTTCCAAATAATAATTTGTATGTTTATCTTCATTCTTTAAATTTTGAGGGCCCAGCGTGATAGCCTAGCGGATAAAGTACTTGCCTAGGACGTGCTGGAATCACATATGGGCACCAGTTCTAATCCTGGCAGCCCTGCTTCCCATCCAGCTTCCTGCCTGTGGCCTGGGAAAGCAGTTGAGGATGGCCAAAGGCTTGGGACCCTGCACCCACATGGGAGACCTGGAAGAGGCTCCAGGCCCCTGGCTTGGGATTGACTCAGCTTCAGCCATTGCGGCCGCCTGGGGAGTGAATCAGCAGATGAAAGATCTTCCTCTCTGTCTCTTCTCCTCTCTGCATATCTGACTTTACAATAAAAATAAATCTTTTTTAAAATCTACCTAAAGTAAATTTTTATATTACCTTGATTCTTTAATTTTAGCATTATCTATCATCTCCCTAGAGAAGGTTTGGAGGAAATTAAATGTCAACATTCTTATCCAGCTTCCTCTCTCATCCTGATTATCTCCTACATTTCCTCCAATATTGACATTTGGGTAAAATCAATATTCAGTGACGTTACCTGAAGAATGGAAACACTACTGATAGCTGAGCCATGCTGTAACCTGAGATTACTTCTCTGTTCCTGTACAGCTCTTTTCCTTGGAAAATCCTTTATAGCATTAATAATAGTACTAGTGTGTATTTGATAAGATTTTTTTTAATATGCCGACCATTATTATAGCTGCAAACTCTACCCTTCAATGCAGGCAACTTCCCTTGCCCTTCATGTCCTGGGTACTGCAGAAGTTGAATTTTCATGAATCTCTGTAGATTTCTGGCTAGGTGGAGTGACTCAGTTTGCAATTGTAGCGCCCTCCCTCTGCTTTCCAAGCTAATTGGTGCTACAGTCTGGGTGCAAATCAAATCACCTTCAGCTTCACTCACTGCTGCCTTGGGATTCAGCTTTCTTGCTCTGCTACATACATTATCTCATGTTCATGTCCAGTTGCCAAAATTGAGTAGTCATGCTATTTTCTCATTTTATGAATACTCGTTTGTGAAAATCATGAACCACCATGTGTGCTTCCAAAAAAAAAAAACAAAAAACAAACCCAAAAATTCCTAGGCACCCACTTAGGGTTTCAAACTGAAAATCCTTTCAGCCCTCCTGTTCCCTTCCAATCCTGTCTTAGTCTTCTTCTCACATTTGCATTAACATTGATCTAATTTTTCAGGTTTTTAAAATCATCAGTAACATTAATGACATGATTGGATATGATTAGATTTTTCTAAACTATGCATTTACATTTTTAGAAAGTCTGGTATATCACCAGTGGTGTGTAAGAGCCCACCACTCTGTTCCATTACAGAAATCGAAGTCCTGAGAGGTTGTATGGCCTTGCCTTGGGTCCAGCAAATCGCAGCACCAGGGCATTCTTGACATCCTCTAAATTCCCTACTTGTTCTTCACAACTAAGCCGGTCTGCCTGGGCTTCTGTGTACATGAACTCTAGATGTAATTGGATACCCTACTGCTCTAAGATATCTACCACCACTGACTGTGTTATAACACTATCAAATCATCTCTTCCCCAGGCTACAGACCTTGCTTGAAGCTAACAGACCCCAAAATACCCCTCTTTTAGCCCTGAATAGGGAGCTGCATTGATGGAAAAATAAATGAGGTCAGTATTCTTTTCTACTCATCTGACAAGAATGGCTACTTATTAAGTAAGCAAACTTTCCAATGTGGTTTCCAAAAATCTTGCTCATTCCAAAGTTAATAAGAAGGACCCCCCAGAGGCATGCACATTCTTTCATTGCTATACACAACGTATAGAACTTCCAAGCCACAGACTTTTCCTAACAGAAAGTAGTATGACTTGTAAATGGCAGAGCTGGTTTGTAAACACAGTTTGTTCCAAACTCATCATTTAAATAGAAATGGCCCCAAGCCAGTATTACTTTAAGCATAGGAATTCTCACATCATTTGTCCTCACCACCAAATTCCTCAGTACCAAATTTAGCTGGGTGAGACCAGCACGATGCTGAAAATATTTCCTCTGCTGTTATTTAGCATTGTTTAATAAAAGAGGAGCAGATGTTGAACACCAGACACAAGTTAAATTCTGAAATTACAAATGCCAGTGTGACTAATGAAAGCCAGAATAAAAGACACTCAATCATTTGAAATAGCAGTGTGGAGTTTAACAGGGTTTGATCTGTGTTTTATGTTTTCTAATATATTTACCCCTGTACGCAATATATTTCAGTTTATAGCAGCCTGGTATGATGCCATTGCAAGTACACTCTAGGAGTTTTCTTTTATCCTCTTCTGTCTTTGTGCTGTTGGGATGTATTTTGTTTCAGCCTCTGTTATAAATCCTGCAGTAATTTGATTGTTTTGTTTTAAATATGCATTTATCTGTTAAAGAAATTGGCCATAGAATTACTGTTTCCTGCTATCTTCAGTCATTTTTGTAAGTTCTTTTCCTATGTAGCATCCCATTGTCAGTATTTCTTGTTCTTGATAACTAGTAATGAATCCTTTAACTTTCCTGTTTGAAAAGTTTTTATTTCACTTCTCTTTTGGAATGCATTTCTGCTGGATCTGGAAGTTTTATGGATAGTTCTTCCTCCATTATCACTTCATTATCTTCTGGATTATGCAGTTTCTGACAAGAAATTTGCTGTAATTTTTGTTGTTCCTATGTATGCAGAGTGTCCCTGTTCCTCTGTCTACGTCTGAGATTTTCCCCTTTTAGCACTGGCTTTCAACCATTTGATTATGGGGAGCTGGTGTTGTGGCAGTGTGTTAAGCCGCCGCTTGCAATGTCAGCATCCCGTTTTGGAGTGCTGGATCAAGTCCAGACTACTGGGCTTCCAATCCAGCTCCCTGTTAGTGCTCCTACAAAGGGAGTAGAAAATGGCTTAAGTCCTTGGGCTCCTGAATGGAGCTCCTGACTGCTGTCTTCAGCCTGGCCCAGCCATAGCTGTGCAGGGGAGTAAATGAACTGATTCATATTCATTCTCTCTCTCTCTTCCCCACCCCCTCCCCACCTTTCAAATATATAAATAAAGTTTTTAAAAACACACACACACACATTTTTTTTGAAACCAAGGTGTGTCCAGGCAAGATTTCCTTAGCATCTATTTTGCTTGGTGTTTGTTGAGTTCCTGGGATCTTTCGGTTTATAGTTTTCACCCCAGTTGGGGTTTTTTCTCCATTATTTCTTCACATATTTTCATATTTTCTTTCCCATTTCTTACCCCATTTTGTCACTTGTTATACATGCGGAATGTTAGCGATGTAAAATCTGCAAGTCTTTTTGTTTTGTTTTATTTTTTGCCTTTTTTTATGCCTGCACTTCATTTTCTTCATTTTTTTATTTTGATGTGTACTATTTAGGTCTTTTTAATATTATTGATGTATCTTCCTATTGTGTTCATACTTTCCTTTGCATTCTTATAGACGAGAAGCCTACTTAAAACAGATGCTCCGATGTTCTTGCCTACGAAGTCATCACTTCTGTCACTTCTCCTTTTGTTTCTGCTAACCAGTCGATTTCCTTTCCAACTATGAGAAATGGTTTTCTGCTTTTTTGCATCCCTGGTGATTTTTCACTGGATTCTTGACATTGTAATTCTGCACTGTTGGTGGCTTGACTTTGTCATATTAGTTGTAAACAGTGTTGATCTTTACTCTAGCACAGAATGAAGTTACTTGGGATCAGCTGGCTTCTTACCACACTCCTGAGCTTTGTTATGATGCATCCAGAGCAGCTTGCAGTTCCAGGACTTACCAGACTCTCCCTTTTGAGGACTATGGGTGGGAGGGTGTCTCTCTACTCTCACTGTGGGCCATGAACTATTCCTAGCCCAGGTGAGCTCTGGCAGATTTACAGTCTGCTGTGTTTGGGTGATTGTTTCACCTCAGATAGTTTCTTGCTGTAGATAGATAGATAGGTAAATAGATAGATAGGTATAGATATAGATAGATAATAGATAGATATTAGATGATAGGTAGGTAGGTAGGTAAGTAGGTAGGTAGGTAGATAGATAGATAGATAGATAGATAGATAGATAGATAGATAGATAGAAAGATAGGCAGGCTAAGGCAAACTTAACAGGTAAGAACTGTTTTTGTTCTCAGATACCTCAGTACCTTTCAAATCATTTTCACCTGTTGCCCATCTTTCTTTCCACCACAACGAAATGTGGTCATTCCATCTGCCTCTGTACATGATGAGGCCAACATTTGGCCTTCTTCTTCCTCCTTGTATCTCTCTCCAAAATTAGAAGCACAGCACATTTCCCCCCTCCTCCCTCCTAGTTCCCATGAATAGATCACAAGGAGTATGTGCTATTGTATACATGCTAAATTAGTATGCATCGTAAGCCATGGTAAGAATTAGCACTGACATATGTAGCAGATTGTCAGTGGATGGTTTTGTCTGTTCAAGAGTTCCTTCCCCTCTTCCTACACAATATGGCCTGGGTGTGGTTGATACACTCTTGACTCAAACTTTGGACACATGATTTAGATTGGGCAATCAAAGTCATTGGTTTAAGGATGAGCAGAACCTTTCCCAGGAATTTTCTGGAATAATTTAAAAATAAGCTCTCTTTTTGCTTTGTTTGCCAGCTGTGAACATGCAAAGACCTAGGCTTTGGTGTGCCAAGGCTGGAGCACCATAATATGTGGCTTCTTTTCCCTTCCTGATGCTCAGTGGTGGGGCAGAAGTGGCAGAGCGGCTTCATTCTGACCTTAAACACAGACCAGAATCTCCCGGTCTGTGTTCTGCTTGCCTGAACTTTTATGGCCCTCAATTCTAGCTGATGGGTCACAGTGGCAGTTATGTGCCTCAAGTTCTTGTGAAAGTTATGTGCCTCAAGTTCTTGTGAAAGTTTCTCTGTGTAATTCCAGTTTATCACTTCTGCCCTGGCCAGCTACAGACAGGTGTCATAGCAGGGGCTTGGAGGAATGGCCAGTAGATGGGAGCACCCTGCAGCCCCCCAGTGTAGATAGATTCATCAGGAAAAATCATGGCCATCTCTCTTTCCTTGGACTTGGCCTCCCTCTGCTTGTTGTCCTTTGGCAGAGGAGCAGAATGCCAATGAGATAGCTTTTGGGCCACTTCTAGAAGAGTCTCCAATGAGAGCAGGAGGACAATGTGGTGAGCTGCAGTGGGGCTAACTCCTTGGCCCCTGGATCAAGAGACCTCATTGCAGCCCTGCTACTAATGGACTTTATGGGGGCACGCCACCAAACCAGCCCAGGAAGAGATGTGCCTCCCTCGCCGCCAGCCCCTCCTAAAACTCCCACCAAGTCCAGAGCTGTGTAAATGTGTCAACAAAGAAAAAAGATACTGCCAAACAGCTCCCTACTACCAGTCAGTTCTCAACTTCACTCCAGGTTGCTGAGGGGAGTCTGACAGCCACCACATCACTGGCTGATACATCATGATAAAAGATAGCCTGAAAGTCAAACCTTCCCAATAAAATGACTACAAGGATGCAACTGAGAGTACCTGGCAGGAAACTTCAACATCACAGAGTTTCATTTCCTTAGGTTCTCATGCTACCTCCCTACCTTATTCACACACACACACACACACACACACACACATACACACGGCAAATAAGACCAGGACTTTCCTTTCCTAGAGTCCTTGTCTGGCCTCCATCTTCTGCTATCCTGAAAACTCTGTGTAATGAGCCTCTTCCCTCCCCATCCTGGGTTGTACTGATTCGTACTGCTTCCCCAAATGAAAATGAGAATACCTAGCAAAGGAGAACATTTGTGCTCATGAGATAAACTGCCCAATTACCATTGTCTTTCACTGTCTCATGCTTCTTTAATCTGTCAGCTTGCTTTGCTTTAAATTGTGGTAGAATAGATATAACATAAAATTTAGCCATCTCACTGTTTCTGCAAGTGCTGTCAATGGCATTAAGCACATTTACGTTGTACAATCATCACCACTATCCATCTCCAGAACTTTTCCATCATCCCAAACTACCTGTACTCATTAACTACAAACTCCCCACTCCATCTGCCCACAGTTTCTGGCCATCAACATTCTACTTTCTATAGGAATTTGACTACTCAGTAAAACTTACATAGTATCCAAATGCAGGGAAAATCATGCAGTATCTTTCATGTCTGGCTTATTTCACTTAGTATAATGTCTTAACTTTTCATCTACATATAATATCAGATTTTTTTTCTTCTTGAGACTAAATGATTATCTGTTATATGTACACCCTACTTTTTATCTGTCCATTCATCCATCAGTGGATTTTTGACACAAATTTAGGGGATAGAAAACCCTTCCTTATTATGAACCCAATTTTGTTTCCTTTGAGTCTGGATCCACAGATCCCTTGAAGTCATACAAATCAGTTGAAATCTTTCCCTTTGTCAGGCCTATGCTCATTTTAAGACTATTTCCAAGCTGTCTGTAAGACCTTCCCTTTCTAGACATGCAATGAACCTGAGGGTGTGTTTCACAGGAGAGCTATCTTGTGTCTGTCCATTCTTTGCCTCAAACTGACCTAGGACTCTCAGTTCTATTCACCCCACACCAATAGCTCATGGACTAGAGACCCAGAACCCAAAGTGTCAGAAAACCTGCTAGACTCCAGCACCCCTACCCCAACCCCAAGGCCGGCTTCAGAGGACAAGCCCCTGAGAGCAGCGTCAGGAAGCAGAATGATGGGTCAGCTGCATGAAGTGTTTGCAGAAGATTACTCAAAGGCACATTCCTTCCTTAGCAAACAGAAGGCTGGTGAGGATGAAGGCAAAGAGAGCCGCCAGAGGGAAAACTACATTGAACCCGACTCCACTAGCCAGTGCCAATGGCTTGCTCTGGGTGGACGGCAGAGATTTCACCACATGCTTCTCCCCTGGGGAAGGAGGGGAGATCAAGTTGCCTCTTGCTCCCGCCCCACCCTGAGGAATGGGCAGAGTGACACTGCCGGCCTGTCTCTCCCCTGATAGCCTTGGAGTCGAGGCGCCGTGTTGACCAAGTAGGTCAGATAAAGGACTGCAAAACCATTGTCCCAAGTGCCCAGGGAGGATGTGGCCAACATTCCTAGGTGTGTTTGCAAATATGGCTGAGTAAGAAGGGTGCCAGTGAGAGCTGCTGGCCAAGTCAGACCGCATTCAGAGAACACTCAGGAACAGAGTTTCCTCCAGCCACAGGCTACTTCAGATTAAATCCCCTGCTAGCCAGCGGTGCATGTCCACCTCGGCATGCCCAATCACAGAGGGTGAATCCCATTCCCTAAACACAAGTCATGTGACTTGCAGCAGGATAGACTCTGTTTCAGTAGAAACCTTCTGCTTTTCAGAATTTAGTAAGCATCAATCCACAAACTTCTCCAATACATCTAAGATAACAGAAAATTGAACTCATTTATTACTTATACATTATTCCTCCAAACTACACATCATACCTCCAAAGTCATTGACAATTGCATGATAAATGTTGCTAAAATGATTGTCTTAGCAGCTTGGAGATAGAAGTTAAATAACAAAATGGGTAGAAAGAAAACAAACAAGAAGACATAAACTAAGAGAGTATAAAATTTATCTCTGAGATTCTACAATACAAGAAGGGGGCAGCAAAAGTTAAGTATTTTTTAACATAAGCCCTGTTGTTTAATTAAAGAGGACCATGTGAGTCAGCATTGTGTAATGGGCTAAACTACTGCCTACAATCCCAGTATTCCATTGACATGCAGGTTCTAATCCCGGCTGCTCTACTTCTAACCCAACTCCCTGCTAATATGTGTGAGGAAACTAGAGGAAGATGGCCCAAGTCTTTGGACCCATGCATGCACATGGAAGGGCTGGATGAATCTCATGGCTCTTGGCCTCAGTTGGCCCAGCCCTGGCCTTTAGAGCCATCTGGGAGTGAACTAGAGAATGGAAGGTCTGCATCTCATCCTTTCTCTTTCTGCAACTCTGCCTTTGAAATCAATAAAAATAGGGCCTGGTGCCATGACCTAGCAGCTAAAGTACTCGCCTTGAACGCACTGGGATCCTATATGGGCGCTGGTTCTAATCCCGGCAGCCCTGCTTGTGGCCTGGGAAAACAGTCGAGGACAGCCCAAGATTTTGGGACCCTGCATCCATGTGGGGAAACCCAGAAGAGGATCTGGGCTCCTGGCTTCAGATTGGTGCAGCACCAACCATTGCAGTCACTTGGGGAATGATTCATTGGACGGAAGATCTCCCTCTCTGTCTCTCCTCCTCTCTACATACCTGACTTTCCAATAAAAATAAATAAATCTTTTAAAAAAAGAAATCAATAAAAATAAATACTAAGGGATGCACAGATCCACCAAGAAATGCCACACTGATGAGTTTCAACTAGGAATTGTCTACAAAATAGAGTTGCAATACAACTTTATAGGAAGTATCTGTTACACATGGAAGACCTATAGATATGTGTGAACCTGTCTCTGTGTAGACCTGTCTATCAGCTGGAGTCCCCTTTGGTATAGGTGTCTCAGAGATTTTAAACAGAACAACACTGCCAGGAACCTCTGCAGCACCTTATCTGTCTACAGGAAGGGCTGGTGGGAAGGATGGGTCTCAGGTGACCCCTTTGCCCTTGGACACCTGTATGCTGTCCTGCTGAGGAGCTGGTTGGTCCTACACTAAGTTGGTGGTTTTATAATTGAGGTCCCTGCCTGCTGGCAAAGGCTAAAAAAAAGTCCCTCTTGCTACCCTAAGGCTGAGCTCCGGGTGTCTAAGGAAAATTCTGGCATCGAGCTGTCCTGCCCTAGGGAATTTCTGTCTAAACGTACTCTGTGGCCAAGCCTGGCATATGACTGGGCACATGCTCAGCTCCCATTTGGACTCTGGCTCTCAGCTGGCCCTGGAACCCAGCCCCAAACCATAGCTGGCTGCCCGAGGGCCGGACAGCCTCTTTCTGCCAAAATACTCTTTCTCGTGTTCTCTCTCTCGCTCTCTCTCCCTCTCCCTCTCTGTCTCTCTTTCCCCCTGGATGGCTGGAGCTCATCAACATGCCCAAGGGTTCTTTATCTACCATGATGGCCCAGATCAGTCCTACCCTCATGAAGCTACCTGTGTCAGTATATGTTTCAGAAACATAACTAACCCATGCCTCCACCCCTCTGACAAAAGCCTGTGGAAGATTGGACTCCAGTACAGCAAACCCTTCAATGGTCCTGATGTGGCTTCCAGGTTGTTCTCCTTAGATGCCAACGCGGGCCAATCCTAGAGCCTCTCCTCTCCCACTGTCTGAAGCAATTATAAAAGAAGATGATCCCTGGGGTGGCAGTGCAGGAGGTCCAGACCCTTACCAGAAAAGAAGGGGCATTGTAGGGAGTGCACAGGGATTCCTCGGCTCTCCCAGCAAAGCAGAATTTCTAGATTCCCAAAAAGGGGCATGGCCTCAATAAGGAACTGTGTGATTCCTGAGAAGCCACTGAGAAAGCCTGGCAAGCCTGGGTATGGACATCTGAGGCTGAGAGGGCCCAGAAAGAACCAACCACTAAGACAGGTACTGCTGCTAACTGCCATGTGTGGCCCTATTGGCTCAAAAGGAAGCGATGCATCTCGGGATATTTAGACCTGCCAGCAGACCCTGAAGTCACCGAGGGTGAAGCAGACAGTGACCTTCGGCAGCAAGAACCACCAGAGACAAGCTGGTGAGGAATGTCCGCTTTATTACGCACAGGTTACAGGTTTTAAAGGGTAAGGAAGAGAGCAGGAGGGAGCCTTCCTGCAAACCCCACACCCAACAAAGATGCTGTAATTGGTTGGTGACAATGATGATCACCTGGGGCAATCACCCACAGTTCACTCATCTGCTGAAATGGGAGACTATAGCCTGTGTGCCTCACAAACAAGAGAAATGTATTGTTCACAGATCTGGAGCCTGCAAAATCCACGCTCAAGGTGCTGGCAGAGCCAGTTTCTGGTAAAGGCCTACTTCTGGTTTACAGGCAGAGAGAAGGAGAGGGACTTGCAAGCTCTCTGGAGCCTGGTTCAAGAGGGCACTACTTTCACTCACGAGGGCTCCCCATCCTGACCCGCCTAATGAGCTCCCAGATGCTTCGCTCCCTACCGCCATCACCTGAGGGCAAGCCCTTTGATTAGAGATGTGAGGACTGGAGATGAGCATTCCACGGTTGTATGAATGCTGTTGAGACTGGAAAAGTTGACTGCTCCAACACTGCTTTGGAAAATCTGCACATTTTTGTTGTTGTTTGTTTATTTGATGATGTTTTACATAGTTGATCAAGGTGGGAAAGATTAAGGATCAGGGGAAAGTGGGCAAGACCATTGTTTACACATTTTCTTTTTCTTCTTCCTCTGTATGGGGGCGAGGAGGATACAATGGAGGAGACCACGCCCAGCCACCCCAGTACCCGACATCATCCCAGGGTCCCCATTGAGGAGCATGTTCTGAGGGTTCCACCTAAGTATTTGCAATAGTTCTGAGAAATTCTTAATATCGCTGCTCCAACAATGAGGAAATCCTTCCGCGGTCCATTGGCTAACATAGTCCACCTCAGAGTCTCCATTCATCCAAAAGTTTGCTGTCAAGTTTCACTGGGGTAGTTGATCAATTTGTTCTGTCCTCTTTCCTCTGCAAACCAATGGGTACTGTGGCCCAGTCCAACCCTGCCCACCACACGCTCCACCCTCATGCACATTAGGGGGAGTTGAAGCCCAGTCAGAGTGATCCTCAATAACTCGCGCTGGACTGGCCCCCTGCTCTGGTTCCTGTGCCTGCCAGCATGTGCGGTGGACTGGTCCAGTCTGTCCCATATCCCATTCAGCTCTCGTATACATCATTGGTAGTTGAAGCCTAACTCAACCCAACTGACTCCACCTCTAGCCCACATTTGTGCCAGTGGGTGCCACTGCCTGTTTAGCCAGGCTTGTCCCCTGTCCTGATTCCCATGCTCACCAATTGGAGTTATAGCCTATCAGAGAGATACCCACAGCCTCTCCAGTTGATCTACCCTTTGCCTGGTTCTTGTACACTCCAGGTGGTTCTGCAGTCTACACAGACTTGCTCCCAATTCCAGCACTTGCCTGCTGATTTTGCGGCAAAATCCAACCCACCTGCTCTTACTTATAGCCCTGCCCAGCCTGGTTGGCCCCCAATTCCAGTTCTTACACTTACCAGCAGGGGCAGTGGCCCAGCAGGGAAGTCCCCACTATTCTCCTACTGGACTCACACACCTCCCCGGATCTCATGTGTGCTGGAGGGTGCTGTGGCCAGTCTGGCATGGCCCATTTCACCTCAACATTTGCCGGTGGGTGCTGTAACCTGGTCTGGACAGGTCTGCCCCCATTCCAGCTGTCATTGGTGGGTGCTGCCACCCAACCCAGTGTAGTCAGTCCCCAATCCCAGCACAAATGTGAATTGGCTGGTGATGCAGCCAGACCCAGCCTGCATCCCATTCTGGTTCTCAGACCTGCCAGTGGTTGTTATAAACTGGCACAACCTGGCCTGTTTCCAGACCTGAGCCACACGTATGCCGACAGGTACGGTAAGCTTTGGTCTGGGCTACTCCCTGCCTTGGATTTTGTGCTCATCGGCAGGAGTTGTACCCTGACAACAGAGTTTCCCAAGCTCCTTATTGGGTCTTCTCCCAGTAACAGATATCGCGCAAACCTGTGGGTCCTCGGCCTGGGCTGACTTAGTCTACCTCGTGTCCTGGCCCAACTGGCCTTTACCCAATCTGGTTCTTATTGTTGGGTATTAACAGCCCAGCCACACCTAGTCCACGCCCTTACACAGTTCTCATGTGGTCCACTGAAAGCCAAAACCTAGCCCAGCCTGTTCTACACCCACTCTGGTTCTCATGAGCACTAGTGGATGCTAGAATCTAGCCCAGCCTGGCATACCCTAGACCCAGTCCATACCCATACTGAGGGATACTGCCACCATTTTTAGCCCAGACCACCACCCCCATTCTGGCCTAAGCACTCAACAATGGGAACCATAACCCAGCCAGGGCGTCCCCGTAGCTCCCCATAGCTCTCCAGCCAGGCCTGCTCCCAGCCACTGATTTTGCACATGCCAGTAGTTGCTCTGACCCAGCTCAGCATATTCCATCCACTGTCTTGACCTTTGCCATTAGATACTACAGTCTGGACTGACCCGGCCTGCCCTCAAGTCCCAACTCTCACTGGCAAGTGTCTACAGCTGTTTTTATAACATTATTACATGCATTCAGAAAAAAAAAAAATAGTTCCCCACGTTTGCTGGGAGCAAGCAAAAACTCTGATGGGACTGGTTTTCAAGGTGAGGGCAGAGGATCGCTCCCTGGCATCCCCCTACAGAATTCTAGGCTTTCTCCCACCCCTATCCCTCCCTCAGTCCATGAATCAGAACCTCTGAGGACAAGGACCAGGAATCTGTATTTTTAAACTCATGTAAGTTCACTAACTTTGAAAACCATTAACCCAGAGGGTAAAGACCAAACTATTAACATTTATCTCCCCTTTAATCTTGCAGCCAGGCACTAAGAAACACATTGGATTTGGAATCAAAATGTTTGAGTTAAAATTATGCTACTTAGCCTCGAGCAATTTGCTTAATTTCCTATGGCTCCTAATTTTCCTTGTTTGCAAAATGGAAATTCTGCCCAGAGTTGTAAACATTAATTGGCAAAGAATGGGAAAGCATTTTCATTTTAAGCTCTAAGGGTTATATAAATGTTTATTGTTATTATTAATTATTGTGGCGTCAGAAATTCTCATCTCAAGTCATCACACTGGTCAAAGCTATTTTCATTTGCTACCTGGACAACTTAAGGTCAAGCTCCCCAAAGTAAATTTTCTCCTCTCTTCTTTCTATTTCAGTCTGTTGAGTGATCTCTCCCTTGCTTGTACCTGTGAAGAGCTTCCTGTTGTCTTAGAACGTGATCTTCATTAAGACCTTATTAAGACCATTTCTTATTCCCAAGATGTAACTGATTGCAAGAAGAGAGACTGATCACATTGGACTGCAGAAAATCCAGAGACTCATCACCTGCTCAGCAAAGTCAGTTCTAGCACTCGGGAGCTCCAGGCAGCTTGATCAGGGGTGTGGGTGGGGGTAGGGAGTTGGCTGTTACGGGCCCCCCAAGTTGAGGGAAAGAAGGATTGTAGACAAAGTCTTCCAGGAAGCCTTACTGAAGAGAAAGAAAAGAGACACAATTGAAAAGGTGGGCTTTGGACTGTATGGTCTAGAGAAATGCTTCTAATTCACAGTGCTGTGATAACATGACTAAGCATGATTTAGGATACTACAAATATATTGAATTTTCAAAATATACAAAGACACTTGCTGATAACATTTTTCTTGATGGAAGCATTTTACATTTTTAACATGTGATTTGTTTTAGCACAGTTTTATATTTACAGCTGCAAACATAGCACAGGAGGTCCCCACCTGCCTGCCCCCAGCGTCTCCTGATGTCATCATCTTATACTACAGTGACACCTTTACCAAAAGAAGCCACAGCACTGTTAACTAAGCCCCAATTTCTGTTCACACTTTCCCTAGTGTTTCCACCAATGTCCTTTTCTGCTCAGGATCCAGTGCATGCCAGTCTCCTCTGATGTTCTGAGTTTGTGATGCCCTGTGTTTCTGAGGTGTGTTAGTCAGGTGCTGGTGTAAAAACCCCTTGGTTGGACTTTGCTGTTGCTTAAATTATGCTGAATTCCATCTTCATCACTTCATCTCAAGGAGACACATTCAACAAGACTCAAAGACATGGTTGATGCTGGCCTGGATCACTGACCTAGGCCATCCTTGCCAGATTTCTCTACCTTACAATCTCTTCTTATTTTATACATACTTATTTACTTTTATTGGAAAGGCAGATTTACAGAGAGAAGGAGGTACAAAAGATCTGTCTGCTGGGTCACTCCCCAAGTGGCTACAACAGTCAGAGCTGAGCTGATATGAAGCCAGGAGCCAGAAGCTTTTCTGGGTCTCCCATGCGGGTCTAGGGTCCCAAGGCAATCCTCAACTGTTTTCCCAGGCCACAAGCAGGGAGCTGAATGGAAGTGGAGCAACCAGGATTAGAACTGGTGCCCCTCACTGCACTTTTCAGGAAGAAAGCCACTCAGCACAGCTCACCAGGCTCACGATGTACGATGGAGTTGTTCATGGTAGGAGATAAGCTCTATCGCTAGAAAAATGAGAATCTACATAGATTATTTGGAATTTTTCTGTGAGAAGAATGTCAATTTCTCCCAACACTTTTTATTTTTTAATCCATAGACACTTATTGTATATTATGAGTTTTTATTCAGCTGCTTCATTTTGTTGTTCAGATTGTTCCAGCTTTGATGTTTGGGAGCCCTTTTAGGCTTCCTGAGTCCCTTTGACATGTCCCACTCTTTTGCTGTTGAACATTTCCCTCACTTAAAAAAGTAAAAATAAAAAGATATATTTATTTGAAAGCCAGTATGACAAAAAGAGTAGAGGGGTGGAAGGAAAGAGAGAGAGAGAGAGAGAGAAAATAAGAGGTCTTCTAGCCATTGCTTTACTGCTCAGTTACAATGGCAGGATCTGGGCCTGTCTGTAGCTAGGATCCCAGAACTCTATTTCTCCCATATTGGTGACAAGGGTCCAAACACATGGGCCATCCCCCCCTGGGGAACCAGGCACATTAGCAGACAGCTGGATTGGAAGTGGAGCAGCATGGAAGTGGTAGTTTAACTGGTTGTGCCATACAGTGGCAGAGTTTTTTTAAGGGAAATGTATTCATTCACATAACAAAAACAGAGAGGGAGGGAGAGAGACAGAGAGAGAAGACAGAGAAAGATCATCCAACTGCTGGTCCAACCGCCAACAACATAACAACCAGCTCTGGGCCAGGCCAAAGTCAGGAGTCATCTAGGACTCCCATGTGAACAGCAGGGAGTCCTTGGGTCATCTTCCTCTGTTTTCCCAAATATATTAGCAGAAAGCTAGATAAGAAGCTGTGTGTGAGAACTCAAACCAATACTCCTTTATGGGATGCCAGTGTCCCAAGTGACAGCTTAACCTGCTGCGTCACAGTGCCTGACCCACATTTTCTTACTTTGCTTAAACAATTTTTTTTAAAGTTTTATTTTATTTTTATTGGAAAGGCAGATTTACAGAGAGAAGAGGTACAGAGAAAAAGATCTGTCTGCTGGTTCACTTCCCAAATGGCCGCAATGGCTGGAGCTAAGCCTATCCAAGTCAGGAGCCAGGAGCTCCTTCTGGGTCTCCCATGTAGGATGCAGAGTCCTCAGGCTTTGGGCCATTCTCTACTGCTTTTCCGGACAAGTGAAGCAGCCAGAACATGAACCGGCACCAATATTGGATCCTGGCTCATGCAAGGTGGGATTTAATCATTAGGCCACCGTACCAGGTCCACATTCCCTTACTTTCTAACACTGAGTTATTCCAGACTCATCTTCAATTTTCCTTGTGCTAGTCCTAGACTTGGCCATTTCCCCAAGCAGTCCTGTCTCCTTTAATTGAGGAATGGCAATGTAAACAAAGGTATGGGTGATTACAAAAGCACTTGTTAATGTTCATTATTCATTTTGTTCTGTTTGTTTGTTTGTTGAAAATTTATTTTATTGGAAAGACAGATTTTAAGGGAGAAGAAGAGACAAAGATCTTCTATCCACCAATTCACTCCCCAACTGGTCAAAATAGCCAGAACTAAGCTGATCCAAAGTCAGGAGCCAGGAGTTTCTTCCAGGTCTTCCACATGGGTGCAGGGTCTCAAGGCTTTGGGCTGTCCCTTGCCACTTTCCCAGGCCATAAGCAGGGATCTGGATGGGAAGTGGAGTAGCCTAGACACAAACTAGTGATAATATGGGTTCCTGGTGCTTCGAAATGAAGGATTAACCAGTTGAGCCATTACAATGGGCTCATTCTTAATTTTAAATTGTTCATTCTTAATTTTAAAATTTATTTATGCTGCTGATTATATTTTCAAGCAGCATAGAAACATATCACAAATTATACATTAAAAATTCCCACCTCCTTTCTCCTTAGTCTGTTTTCCATAACTAAGCTGCAGCTTGAGGCATATTTTTATAGTTCAATATTTAAACACTACTAAAAGGTGCCAAGCAAGATAACCTAGTGGCTAAATCCTTGCCTCGCCTTCACTGGTACCCCGTATAGGTGCCAGTTTGTATCCCAGCTGCTCCACTTCCCATCACACTTCATGCTTGTGACCTAGGAAAGCAGTAGAGGATGACCTGCACCAGAGAGACATGTAGCCCTCCTGGTACCCTATTTGCTCATAATATATCATCTTTCCATTATAAGAACACAGTCCCCATTTGTACTTTTCCTGTGGCCTTCAATTGAAACTGTTGAAATCCTTGATCACACGCTGCCCTTCATACCAACCTCTATGGCTTGGAATTGATCCTGCCGAATTCATCTAGGCATTTTGTTCCCAAAAGACTTTTGTTAATGATACTGAGAGTGGGGAGAATGAATGCAACCATGGTATTTAGAAGTGGGGTCTAGTGTCCATTGTGATAGCCTAATGGCCAAATCCTTGTCTTACATGTGCATCAGCATCCCATATGGGCACGGGTTCTTGTCTACTTCCCTTCCAACTCCTTGTTTGTGGTCTGGGAAAGTAATAGAGGATGGCCCAAAGCCTTGGTACCCTGTACCCACATGGGAGACCTGAAAGAAACTCCTGGCTCCTGGCTTTGGATCAGCTTAGTTCTGGCTATTTTGGCCAGTTGGGAAGTGAACCACAGATGGAATATCTTTCTCTTTGTGTATCTACCTTTCAAATAAAAAAATAAAACAAATCTTTTTTTAAAATTACTAAAAAGCCTACAGTGATAAGATTTCAGGTTGTTTGGCATTGTTTATAATACAGAAAATGAGAAATAGGATATTACTTTACCAACAGTGACATATTAGTTAAAAACAGTTTATCCATAAAATATAGGCCAAAGTATGCGATAAAGGATATTTAAATACATGGGAAGCACCTTCAATACATCTATTAAACAAGAAGTAGTAGATTACAAAATAATATTGCAATGTTATCTTTGCTCTCTTTTCTAAAAAGATTTTTTTTTTTTGGAAAGGCAGAGTTATACACTGAGAGAGAGACACACAGAGAGAGAGATAGAGAAATCGATTTCCCATCCATTAGTTCACTCCCCAAGTGATTGCAACAGCTAGGACTGGGCCAGGTCCAGGAGCTACTTGCAGGTCTAGGAAGCTCAGAGCCAGGAGCTACTTCTGGGTCTCCCACATAGGTGCAGAGGCCGCAGTAGTTGGGCCACCTTTTGCTGCTTTTCCAGGCACTTTAGCAGGGAGCTAGATGAGAAGTGAGACAGCCAAGACTAGAACTAGTGCTCTTACGGGAAGTTGGCACTGCAGGGAGAATCACAGCGTACTATGCAATGGGCACAGACACCTAGGTTTATTTTAAAGTCAGGACAACAGAGAGAAAGAGTAAGAGAACAAGACAGAAAGCACAATTTTCACTGGTTCACTCCCCAGCTGTGAGCCTGGAATTCTTCCTGTAAGTCCCATGGGTGTCAGGGATGCCAGTACTTGAGCCATGAGCTGCTGTTTCCCAGCATCAGAAGGACATTGAATTGGAAGCAATGGTAGCAGGTACTTTGATATGGACATGCAAAGTAGCCCCAACCTACAGGGCCAGAGCACTAACCCTTGGAAAGGACATCAAGTTGACACAGTCATTCAGTCAGCAATTATTTTATTGAGTGTTCACTATGTGGGTGTACTTGTATATAAATATTTTTATAGCCATGGTCTATATTTAAGTAAAATCACTTTTTTCACCCCATATAGTGGCTAAAGAAGATAGCCTTTTAAAAAGAACATAATCAGGGCTCGGCAGCGTGGCCTAGTGGCTAAGGTCCTCGCCTTGATCCCATATGGCCGCTGGTTCTAATCCTGGCAGCTCCACTTCCTCTCTCTCTCTCCTCCTCTCAGTACATCTGACTTTGTAATAAAAATAAAATAAATAGATAGCAAAAAATATTTTTAAAAAAATAAAAAGAACATAATCAGATTAGTTAAAGTGAGACCTCTAAGAACCTGCTAAACTATTGGATGGGTAAATAAAGGCTGAGAAATAACTCTGAGGTTGAGGGTTACAAAAGTGGTATTGCTTTGCCTAAGAAAAATGGTGGACATTGGAGAGTATTCTGAGTGAATGAACAAAGTATGGCTGAGACAGGCTCTGTCTGCTTCCAAAAGCTCTCAGGCTCTCCACAAGACAAAAACTTTGATTTAATAGTGTATCTGTGGTGTGTGTGTGTGTACATAATGAGGAAATATAACTGAATCTCATATTTAGGTCAGTTTTGGCCTGTGATTAAAGAACTACAAATGTCAAGAATTAGGGCTCAGTGGAGGTGAGGGAAGTTGGACCTAATGGTGATCATGAGAACAAATTCATTGATAATAAAGGCCATTTAAATTTGCATGTACTTCCTTGGCCTAGCTAAGAGGCACATCCATTCCAATTTAATGTATCAAGGGCCAGGTATTTGAAAGATAAAGTTTACTTTTCTTAACACTTGTCAGCACAGTGGCAAGTGCCGTAATAATAAGTACTACAAGTTTAATTATATATCCGATCTGATTTCATCTCCAGGTTTTAAGTTAGCCTTAGTGTCTGTCATTTCCTATCCCAGTGTCTTTTCTCCTATTCGTGTCTTCATTATTAAATCAGCATCCTAGCAGTCATCATAGTGAGTTGTACAGTTGGTTCACTATGCACCAGATATTGCTCTAAATGCTTTCTGTAGGGGCAGGTGTTGTGGCACTGGGACACTTGCAATGCCCTCATCCTGTATCAGTGCTTGGGATGGAGCCCCAGCTCCACTTCTGACCCAACCTCCTATTAATGTGCACTCGGGAAGGCAGCAGGTGGCAGCTCCAGTAGCTGGCCCTACCATCAACGTTAGAGACTGGTATGGAATTGCTGGATCCTGGCTTCAGCCTAGCCAATAATGTGGCAGGAGTTTGGGGAACGAACAACTACTTGGAAGATCATTCCTCTCTCTCGTTCATATCTCTGTCTTCTCTCTCTCTCTCTCTCTCTCTCTGTCTCTTTCTCTCACCCCAGCTCACCAGATCTGCCTTTCAAACAAATAATAAATAAACTTTTTTTTTAAAAAAAAGATTTATTTATTTCTATTACAAAGTCAGATATACAGAGAGGAGGAGAGACAGAGAGGAAGATCTTCCATCTGATGATTCACGCCCCAAGTGACTGCAATGGCCGGTGCTGAGCCAATCCGAAGCCAGGAGCCTGGAACCTCCTCCAGGTCTTCCACACGGGTTACAGGGTCCCAAGGCTTTGGGCCGTCCTCGACTTCTTTCCCAGGCCACAAGCAGGGAGCTGGATGGGAAGTGGAGCTGCCGGGATTAGAACCGGCGCCCATATGGGATCCCAGCACATTCAAGGCAAGGATTTTAGCTGCTAGGCCACGGCTCCAGGCCCAAATAATAAATAAACTTTTAAAAACAAACAAACAAATTGGGCCTGGCGGTGTGGCCTAGCGGCTAAAGTCCTCGCTTTGAACTCCCCAGTATCCCATATGGGTGCTGGTTCTAATCCTGGCAGCTCCACTTCCCATCCAACTTCCTGCTTGTGGCCTGGGAAAGCAGTAGAGGACAGCCCAATGCTTTGGGATCCTGCACTCATGTGGGAGACCTGGAGGAAGTTCCTGGCTCCTGGCTTCAGATGGCACAGCACTGGCAATTGTGCTCGCTTGGGGAGTGAATCATTGGATGGAAGATCTTCCTCTCTATCTCTCCTCCTCTATATATATCTGACTTTGTAATAAAAATAAATAAATCTTTATAAAAAAACACAAACTAATCTTTGCTGAGTGTTAATTTCCTTAGTTTTCACAACTCATGGGATAGAGACACATGAGGAAACCCAGCTCTATAGCTGAGTTCCCTGTTATTGTCCCCCTATATACAATCCCTGGGTACCCTTATATATATCCACCTGGCCTCAGTGGTCACTCACAAGCCTATAACTTAGTCTTCAGTTGAACTCCCTTACTTGCAAACATTCCCGTGATGACTGAGTTCTCCCACATGCCTGCTGGTACCCAGGCCAGGGCGATAATGGAGACATGTTGAAAGACAGACTGGATCTAGCCCAAGCCCTCTGCTCACCTGTGTTCCCGCATTTCTTCTCGCATGCTGCATGGTCACCTCACACCCCAAATATCCAGAGTATCATTCATCATCTGTAGCTTTCCTCCAGCCCTGAATACAGTAGCTGTTTGCTGACCCCCCTCTTTTCCATCAACATCATCATCTTTCTGACACTTCAGCCCCAGTCTCTGTATTCACCACATTCAACTTGTCACCAGGTTCCATAACTCTCACTGCCTCAACAGCTCCCAGTAGCATCTTTCCTCTTCATCCCTACCCTAGTCTCAGAGGAGATGTATAGCAAAGTCTCTGAGAGAGATCCCCTGGGTTTGAACACTGCTCCTCACTGGCTTACAGCCTGGTTCAAGTAACTGAAGGGTGCCCAGACTCCTTGCTTTTGTGATTTAGTGGTTTTGTATTGCAAGCAATAGAAAATCCATCTCAAACTGGCTTCAACAATAATAACAACAGAAGAAAATTTTGGTCAAGTGAATTCAGCTAGATCTAGGAACTCATCATAACACTTCCTGTCTATCTTTTAGAGCTCATTTTCTCTGTATTGGAGCTCTTTTCTCATGGTGGCAAAATGACTGCTCAAGCACCAATCTTACAACCTAGCCTCTTAAGAACCCCAGAAGAAGAAAATTTTTCTCCTTTCATTTATTTTATTTTTTATTTTGTTATTATTTTTGTGGTTGGCAAAAGCTCAGTATTACTTACTGCTACTTGACCATGACCTATCACATGACCCATGGACCTACGGATGGTATCAGTTTCATACAGCCATTTGGAACAAGAGTGGGATAGAGGATTAGTCAAAATAGACTGAAGTATTCTTTCAGAAGAAAGAAAAAAAAGAAAGAAAGAAGAAAGAAAGAAAGAAAGAAAGAAAGAAAGAAAGAAAGAAAGAAAGAAAGAAAGAAAGAAAGAAAGAAAGAAAGAAAGAAAAGAAAGAAAGAAAGAAAGAAAGAGAGAGAGAAAGGAAGGAAGGAAGGAAGGAAGGAAGGAAGGAAGGAAGGAAGGAAGGAAGGTAGGAAGGAAAGGGGGAAATGAAGGCTGCTCCTGAAGAAACACATTCATGTGTATGCATATACTAATCATGGCTTCCTTATTCCTGATTATCCTTCAGCCAACTTCTCACACTACTGTTGAAAATTGTTTTCTAAACTGCAAGTATTACAAAAAAATGACCAACCCTCATTGATCTTAAGCCTCAACACCCTATTCCAGCACCTAGATGCTTGAGAAATCTGTGGTATGAATTACCTTGTATGAACCCTACAGGGAGTAGAAAGTGCTAAGGCAGACATGATAGAAAAATGAACAGAGGAAACAAAAACAAGGGGAATTCTGCAGGGTTGCCAAGCAGAGGTAGGATGCCAGCTGTATCCTGAAGGATTAAGAGGTTTGTGGGGGAAAAGGTGTGCAGGTAAACTGGGAGGAAGGAAAGCAAAGGGAGCGCAGTCCTCCCCTGAGGCAGTAAGGGGCCCAGAGCACTGCTCAAATTGTAGCAGAGAAAGCAAGTCACTAACTTGAGAAAGTGATGTTTTATTTTTTTTTTTAAGATTTATTCATTTTTATTACAGCCAGATATACACAGAGGAGGAGAGACAGAGAGGAAGATCTTCCATCCGATGATTCACTCCCCAAGTGAGCCTCAATAGGCCGATGCGCGCCGATCCAAAGCCGGGAACCTGGAACCTCTTCCGGGTCTCCCACACGGGTGCAGCGTCCCAATGCTTTGGGCCGTCCTCGACTGCTTTTCCAGGCCACAAGCAGGGAGCTGCATGGGAAGTGGAGCTGCCGGGATTAGAACTGGCGCCCATATGGGATCCCGGGGTGTGCAAGGCGAGGACTTTAGCCACTAGGCCACACCGCTGGGCCCAGAAAGTGATGTTCTTTAACTCTGCCTGGGGCCCTTACATCAGCAGTATCCTTGACAGCCTTTGGGTTTCAGCTTTGTTGTCACCCCCTCAGGGAAGCCGTCCCAAGAGGGTGTCTTGCTAATTAGAATAGCACATGGAGCTTCCTAACCCACAGCTCCTTAACAGGGGCTGTCACTATCAGAAATGACTTTCCTTACTTGTTTCTTGAGAATTGAAGCTCCAGAGATAAAGAATCTTCCCTGTCCTGTTTGGTGATATTTTGAATTAGCCAAGGAATCTGTCATTCTAGCTTGAGGCTAGATGAATAAATCTCATGATTCAAACACTTGTGCATCCAGTGCTGATCCAAACTTCAAAAAATAATCATAATAAGTAGCTGTATGATGATGACTGCTATTTTTGGGGTGTCTTGAAATATCTACGAGAGGCTTGCTGAGTCCAGAACTTTTGACCTTTCTGAAAGGCGTGGTCTAGGGCAGGCAGGACAAGTGCAGGGCAGGGGTGCAGGGTGCAGATGTCATGGGGAGCAGCTGATGCTTGCCCAGGAGTGCAGCTGGGCAACTGGGAAAGGAGCACAGCAGGGATTCCTGGGATTGGGTTGCGGTGGGTGAGTGCTGAGATTGGCAAGGAAAAAATAATCCTAATCCATATCCCATTGTAGCTACCCATTGACAATGGCAAGTACAAGTTCAAAATTTCAAGCCTTGTCTACTGAGCTATGTCTTAAAGACTTTTTGGCCTCAGTCCAAAAGAGGATTGAATCAGACATAGCTCAGGCTCCTGAGGGAACACATTTTCTTTCTTTTTTTTCTCTCCAAAGATTTAGTTATTTAGAAATCAGAGTTACACAGAGAAAGGAAAAAACAGAGACAGAGAGATCTAGATATCTTGCACTTGCACTTGTCAAGTGGCCACAATGGCCAGGGTTAGACCAGACTGAAGCCAGGAGCCAGGGGCTGCCTCCGGCTCTCCCATGTGGGTACAAGAGACCAGGTATTTGGACCATCCTCAGGCACATTAGCTGGGAGATGGGTCAGAAGTGGAACAGCCAGGACTTGGACCCATGCCCATAATGGGATGCTGGCCATGTAGGCAGTGGCTATTTCCTGTATACTACAATGCCAACCCTAGAAACACATTTTCTTAGAAGAGGTGGACAGGTGTGTTACAGCTCAATAAAGCTGCCAGAAACATGCTTTGATCATGATGCACAGCGGCGAGGGAGGGAAACCCCAAGGATGCCTTGGTAAGGGAAACAGAAACAGGGCTGGAAAAACAGCTGATGAAAGAGCAAGGCCATGTCAGTGCTTAAAACACAAGATTCAGGGAAATGCTAGATATTTGTTGCTGTTGCTTTGTCCTGCTTTAATTCTGTCAAGTCCAGAGTTGCCTATAATTGACAATGATACAACTGAAAAAGATCTTTCAACCAAGAGAGACTGTACCTCAGGGCTCAGTATAGCTGTCAACAATTGGTTTTTATCTTTTTGAAGTAAAAATCTGCTGATCTTCAAGAACTGGGCATGAATGATGGGCTGTGTCCTGTGCCAGAGCTGAGTCACACAGTGAGCTGGGTGGTCACATGATGCATACAGCATCATGTCTACCTGTGCCAGGGAGACACAGTACATGTAGCCGTCCTGGTATCCTATTTGCCCATAAAATACCATCTTCCCATAATAAGAACATAGTCCCCATTTGTACTTTTCCCACGGCCTTCAATTTAAACTGTTGAAATCCTTGATTACATGCTGCCCTTCATATCAACCTCTATGGCTTGGAATTGATTCTGCCAAATTCATCCAGGCATTTTGTTCCCAAGACTTTTGTTAATGATACTGAGAGTGGGGAGAGTGAATGCAACTGTGGTATTTAGAAGTGGGGTCTAATGCCATGGAATTAGATCATTAGGGTAGAAGCCCCATAACTGAATTCTGGTACTGTTATAAAGACAGAGACCACACAGACATACACCAGTACACTCATCATGGTATGATGTAATACATCCCAGGTGATACCCTGCCAGAGTCAATAGTAGTAAAAGGACCTCAAACTTCTAAAATCATAGGCCAAAAGAAACCACTTTTCTTTATAAAATAACCTGCCTTTGGTATTTTGTTATAGTAACAAAAAGATGCTTAATACACCAAGCTTTTGGAGATAGAATTTCCTCATGAGGAAAATCTGCACTTTACATGAATCATAAAAGTCTTTAGTTAAATAAATTTATGCCTTGCCAGACACCTATCTACCTACCTCCACCCACCTACATAGATAACATTGCAGTCACTGTATTGCCATAAAGGAACACTCGAGACAGCCTGACATATGGGCCAAGCATTTGTGAGGATGTGTGTGCTGTCAGGATTCTGAATGCCAGCTACTGAAGTTAATTGAAGATGAGTTACCAAAAAAGAAAACAAAAGACAAGAACATGAGGATTTTTTTATAGAAATAGCTAATTTACCAAGGATAAAGTGGCCCTCAAACACTTACCATATGTTCAAAACCAGTCTGAGTTTACTTAAGTGTGGTACAGACTGTCTCCAACTTTACACAGCAGGTGTGTGCCCAAGTTCATTTTTGGTGTGTTTTTTTTAAAACAGAAAAAAAAACCTCTTATGGTCATAAGTCTTTATTTCCTTTATTATGTGTTAAATAGACATTTGTGGGATAGTCTAGGGTGTAGTCAGCATTTATTGTTTTTGTGGAAAGTGTTAATCATGTTGCCGTTTATAGCTCAGTCCCTGGGAATTCACCACCTGTTCCCTTCCCCCATCACAGGAGGGGTAAAGAGGCCCGCAGGGGAGATGCAGGACCCTGACCTTGGCCTCTTGGTGCTCTTCCATTACCTTGGCATTCTTCACTTTTCCTGCTTCATTGAAGGACCAAGCTGAAAATGAGCTGAATAGCCAGAAGGCCTAGTCTTGTTAGACTTGCATGTTCTAGTGCTTTGTCATAAATGGGACTGCGCCAATTAGTTGCAAAGATTGCCTTTGGCTGATTTCCAAGGTGGCTCCTGACCAGAAAACTCTAGTATAAGATCAGATTTCAGAATTGCAGGGGACAGAATGGGAAGGCATTGGGTACATGGAGACTGAAAGCCTTATTTAGTTTCACATAGTAAATTCAAGGTCCAGATATAGATTCAGTATCCTTGTATCTAAATGAAATGGCTTTCATCACTTACATAGAATGATACAAGAGAAGCCAGGGCAACTGTTTGGTACAGATGTGTTTGGGGTGCTACCTGGACTGTCTTCATCCCACTTAGGAGTGCCAAGTTTCTAATTCCACCTCTGCCTCTGACTACAGAGTCCTGCTAAAGTGTACCTGGACAGCAGTTGATGCTCAAGAACTCGGATTCCTGACACTAAATGGGGAGACCCAAATGGATTCAGGGTTCCAGGCCTGCCATGGCCCATAACCAGCAGTTGTGGGCATTTGGGAGTGAATCTGCAAATAAAAGATCTCTATTTCTGTTTCTCTGTGTCTTTCAAATAAAAATTAGTACACACACACACACACACCCTAAATGAATGGTGGAAGAGAACCAGGCATTGTCCAAGTAGGAGGTAGGGAAAACTAACTGAAAAAGAAAGGCTGATCCTATTCAGGGTAGAGGCAGATGGTGATCAGAGTCCAAATTCAGCATCCTATTCAGAATATTGAGCAAGCCCTAATTCAGTCCAAGCAGATACCATCCACAGGGTGGATCTGGGTGACTCTTAAAGCTTCAGCAGGCATTAAAATACCATGAATGGGACAGACAGGACTCGAGACATTAAGAAAACAAGGATTTTTTTAGAAGCTCATCCCAGTCTAGGTTAGATGCTGCTATAAGTCTGTCCCGAGGGCAGGTGTACCAGTTGGCAGTGGTTTAGGAAGACTGATGTTCACAGAGAGCCTGAACTCTGATGCTGCAGGTTCAAGGTCTGTGTGCCAGACTAGCTGCACACAGGGGTGGAGAGATAAAGGCCTTCCACCACAGCTTCACTAGTGTTTGGGACTTGGCTGGCAATCTATCAATACCAGCATGGGTCAGAGCCTCTTCTTTACAGCTGGAAGAAGCTGTATCAGTTAGGGTTCTTGCCATTGCCAAGTGTCAGAAATTTGGCTCACAGGCCTAAAGTGAAAAGGAAATCCATAGACTGTATAACCAAAAAGCCCATAAAATAAAATTTCAGGAATAAATTGATAACATACTAGATATATCCTTCTTCATTCCCTACTTTTTTCTCCTTGTTAGTTTCAGCTGTCAGTTTATTGTCAGTTACAAGAGTCCACACAGTGATAATATAGAGAGTTCCTGCCTTATTCTCAAATGTTAGAATTAAGCTTGAACCTGCTTGATTTGATTTAGAACCATTCAAGAACTAGTCATTGTGTTCAGGAAACATGCAGCTCTGCATGGTCGTATTTCCAATCTCTGTGTTGATTAAGTCAGAAAGAACTGCTTCTTCATGGAAAGCTGGTATCCAATGATCACGAGATGTCCACTGCAGGGAGTGGCTAATTAAGACTCTGCCAGGTGAGCTCTCCTTGACCTTATTTTGAGCATGACTGAGTTATCAGGTGACAAACAAGCATTTGTGTTTGGGCCTTGTTAGACCAGACAGGGCTTAATAAAGTCAAGGTGTGGTAAAATGCAAGAAAAGGCCTTATAAACTCTTATGATTTATTTAATGTGAGCACTTTTACCAAGTTTTTTTCCCAAAAATTATGTAACTAAATACTGTTTAATTAAATAATCCACTTAATAAAGAAAAAATGCTATCTTTTCCATCACAGCACTGGCAAAATCAAGACTCTCCTAGATTAAATAAATGTCCCTTTGATAAGAGCTAATCTGGGCTGTTGACAGGGTTGGGCATTAAACCTATTCTCCAAACACATTGTTTACCTGAGTCTAGCAAAATTGCACTTGGCACGGAAGGTTTTGTGTCCACAGGAGATGAGAGGTAGGATCATGGGGCAATGACCTTAAAAGAATATTCAAGGTAACCTTGCTGTGTCAAGACATTCACTTGTATATATATTTGTGTGTGTTGTGTATAAAATGTTAAGCCTGCAGTTAAAAGCTGATCAAAATAAGGAAGACATTTTATGAGTTCTTCACTACCAATATATTTTACACTTACATACAAAAAATACAAGTTTCTTAGAAGAATTCTTATTTGGATAAAAAAACATAAACTATATCACAAAATTAGTGAGAGAAGAAAATCAAGCATTCTAAAAATGTAGCTTTGAGACAAATGGGAATTTTAAAGTGTTTTCTGTAAATCATTGATGTTAATGACCAAAAAAAAGTAGTTTATGCATTTAGACTGACCAGGAGATGCCAGGAAAAAACATAACTTTGAGTTCAGTCTTTAAAATTTTTAATTAGGGCCTGGTACGATGGCTAAATCCTCACGTTGTGTGCACTGAGATCCCATATGGGCACAGGATTGTGTCCTGGCTGCTCCACTTCCCATCCAGACTCCTGCCTGTGGCCTGGGAAAGCAGCTGAGGACAGCCCAAAACCTTGGGACCCTGCACCCATGTGGGAGATCCAGAAGAAGCTCCTGGCCCCTGGCTCCTGGCTTTGGATCTGCTCAGCTATAGCTGTTGTGGCTTCTCGGTGAGCTAACCAATGGATGAAAAAACTTTCACTCTGTAAATTTGTTTTTCCAATAAAAATATTGAAAAAAAAGTAAAAAATAAGAATTTTAATTACTTTTTATTTGAAAGGTAGATTGACAGAGAGAGAAACAGGGATCCTCCATCTGTTGTGGGGTTGAACCAGGCCTAAGCCAGGATCCTGGAACGCAATGTAAGTCTCCCACATGGGCTGCAGGGACTCAAGTACCTGAAACATCACCTATTTTTTTCAGGATGAGAACTGACAGAAAGCTGGAATCAAAAGTGGAAGCAAGAGTCAAGCCCAGGCACCCCAATGTGGGGAGTGGGCATCCCAAACAGTGTTTTACCTACTGTGTCAAGACCCTGCTGAGCATATCTAGAACACACTGATCTCTGTGGACTACTAAGGTGCTTGTATAAGCATAGACACATACTGATAAACAGCACAAATACTTTCCATAACTGGACAAGAGTTTCAAAAAATCATAGCTCATATGAGGGGATCTTCAAAACATCCATGGAAAATGCATATCATGAAAAGCACTGTATAGACCTCAAAAACTTTCTTGCACATAAGCTTATCTTCACCTTTCTACACATTTTTGAGGCCCTTCTGTACATGGAGAAGAGGGTTTCTGTGTGCAGTTGGCACTTGTGCCAAGGGCAGCAATCGCATCGTAATATTTCCTAACTCCATACTAGGAAGGAGCAATGAGCATATCTGTTGCTCAGGGAGGTGCTTATTCTTCCATTGTCAACTCCAATGATTCCTGTGCTGGGACCAGGCTCCTGGGTTTTTATTATAGTCACGAGTACATAATATTGCATTTGAAGCTCTATAGCTATATTGACATCTTTATAATCTATTATCACCCTTTAGGTACTCACATTTAATGGATAGTTTTGCATTTAAATACTGGTTAAGGGGGCAAGTGCACAGCACAGCAGTTAAGACACGCACATCTTGTATCAGAATACTTGACTTTGAGTCCTTCCAGTTCACAACCTCGTAAGCAGTGATGATGGCTTGAGTAGCTGTGTCACTGACACCCTTGTGGCAGATTCATATTGATTTCTAAGCTCCTGGTTTTCCAGTCCCAATATTTGGGGAAGAAAATCTATGAATAGAAAATCCCATGTGTCTCTGTCTCTTTGCATTTAAAAACAAAATGAAAATCACACGTTTTAAAAGATGTTTCACTATTTTAAAAAATACTATTGAAGTATGGAGTATTGTGTGAATGACCAAATGAGCCTTAACAACACAGATGCAAACTGAGTCTTTATTAATGAAAGTGTTCATTTTTCTCCATAGACCATTTGTCCATGTCAAACAACATACACTATGTGAACTTTCTAAGACTAGAGCTCCTGACAGGGGTGTTCTAAAATATTCAAATTAGGCTGTTATTGAGGCAGACTGTCACTTCGTCACCTTCAAGTGTCTTTGAGACTGTCTATACCCACCATAGTATACACTGCCTTTGGGACCACAAATGGGTATTTTAAACAACTATATCTTTACAAGTATATTAAATTCCCTCATTTTCTATGGTAAACAAGAGTTTCAGCATAATGAAGACTATCTCTGAGTTTCTTTCTGGTAAAAAAAAATATGTCCACATGATAATTGCCACCCTTAGGTTTTTACTTTTAAGACCTTGCATATGGTTGCAGCTCCCACTGGTTTATGTGAGGGCCGAGTATGTGCTGGGCAGAACCAGGCTGGACTGCAACACCCATTGGTTCCAGTGGAAGTCAGGGCTGAAAACAGAACCAACCCTGCAATTGCAACCACCAGCTGATGGGGGCAATGGACTGTGCTGGGCCCTGTGCTTGCTAGAACATACAAGAAGCTGGTCTGGGAACACCTCAGATAAAGTTTCTTTTGGGATCTCCCCAATCGAAATGGCAGACTCAGAACCCTAACCAAGAAAAGACAGAAGACAGAACAAGTCATTCAACCACCTCAGCTATATGTTGGCAGCAAAATACTGGACAAATGGAGACTCTATGATGGACTGTGTCAACCAGTGGATTCTTCAATGACCTCATCGTGCTTGGAGTGGCGAGATTGGCAGCAATTCCTAACTGTTGAACTATCAAAACCACTTGAGCAAGTATCTCAGAGCATGCTCCACATCCGGGACTTGGGGTGGGTGGGAAACTGGGTGGGTCTTCTCCCTCAATATCCCCCTTTACCTCAGATACATGAAGGAAACAATATGGAAATAATAGTCTTACCCACTTTTCTATAGCCCTTGAACCCTTTTACCCTAATTAACTATGTAAAGATTGTAAAAAATATAATAAAAAAAGACCTTACATATGATAGTGACAGACTCTGTGTCACTTAGGTTTTTGGAACTCTGAAACAAATCTTGATATAAAAACATCATTCCAAACCCCTCAAAAAAAGCCAAAGCAAAACTATTGTTTGCTTTCTGACCCCTGAAATTCCAGTCTTGGCTGAAACCATGATAAGCAGGTTTCAGCATAAGTGCCAATCTTCATTGATAATGACAGATGGGTTCTCAGACCAAATCCAGGTTCAGCAGGATCAAGTGCTATGGAGGGGACATTGAACTCTGTTACCACACAAATACACCAGGAAAGAGAGTGGCCTGAATGTGGACAGTCATTTGCACCTTCCAGGGACTGCAAAGGAGAAGGAGTGGGCATGAGACACAGATCCTATGAGAAAGAAGTATGGGAGTGAATAAGGGAAGACTGAAGGCTTTCACATCACAAGATAAGGATGCTATCAGGATGGGATTGTTGGAGTGTTTGGGGGCTGGTTGGAGCTGGTTGGAGGACAGTGACTAGCCATACTGATAGCTCCAGCACAGATTCCCCAGTGCATGGCATACAAGGACAGTTCAACCATGTTTTAAAGGTCCTCCTTCAAGGTCTTATTCTCATGCTTTTGCTTCAGGAAGCTTCCACGCAAAAACAATTACCTATGTCTGACTCACTCTGTGCCTCTGGAAACCTACATAGTATGCTAACATTCTAGCTGTCAGCACACAGGTGCTGTTGTTGCAAATAATATATGCTGATCTTTCTTCTTAGGTTGGCTCACAAATACTGTGGAAGTATTTCATTTATGTCAATAGAATTTGACATGGTTGTTGAACATTAATGTAAAAAAAAAAAGTTTAGGGCCTGGCACAGTGGCCTAGCAGCTAAAGTCCTCACCTTAAAAGCACCAGGATCCCATATGGGCATTGGTTCTAATTCTAACAGCCCCACTTCCCATCCAGCTCCATGTTTGTGGCCTGGGAAAGCAGTCAAGGACAGCCCAAAGCCTCGGGACCCTGCATCCACGTGGGAGACCCAGAAGAAGCTCCTGTCTCCTGGCTTTGGATCGGCTCAGCTCCGGAAGTTGCAGTTGCAGCTCACTTGGGGAGTGAATAATTGGATGGAAGATCTTCCTCTCTGCCTCTCCTCCTCTCTAAATATCTGAGTTTGCAATAAAAATAAATAAATATTTTAAAAATGTTTATGTATTTGTTGGGAAAATAGGGAAAGAAAGAAAGAAAGAAAGAAAGAAAGAAAGAAAGAAAGAAAGAAAGAAAGAAAGAAAGAAAGAAAAGAAGAGAAGAGAAAAAAGAAAAGAAAAAGGAAAAGAAAAGAATAGAACAGAAAAGAAAAGAAAGGAATCAAAGAATCCATCCACTAGTTCACTCCCCAAACAACTACCATGGCCAGCAGTAGTTAAAGCTTCTTCCAGGTCTGCCATGTGGATGGTAGGGGCCCAAGCTCTTGGGTCATTTTCTGCTCCTTTCCCAGAAACATTAGCAGGGATCTGGATCTAAAGTGGAACAACCAGGACTATGGCACGCATATGGGATGCTACACCATAACCCTAACCCCTCAGTACTTAACTGAACAAAATGTAATTATTTTCTTAAGAATCTTGAGAAGTAAGCCTGGAAAATGTTACCCTCTCATGTGTAGAAGCAGTCTGGTGTTGAAACACTCAGGAAAAAGTGTTCACAAAAATCTTCATGCTCTTCCATTCCTCACTGCAAGGAAATCACCCCAGAGTTTTCAAGATCCTGGTGAAGTTGGGCTTTCAATGGCTCCAGTTACAGTTGAAGAAATTATAAAAGTTAAAACCTTAGTGCTTCCCCCACCCAAGAAAAAAGGGTCACCTCTCTACCTAAAAGACATGACAGCCCTCTTTAAATTTGTCAACACAAAACTTCTTAAAAATAAGGTACAATTTATACATAGCAAAGTCTGCATATTTTAGCGCTCAGGTTAAAGACTTTGGACAATTGTACATAAATCTTTATAAACACACAACTTCTTGTAAATGCAACTCTGCATGTGTGAGAAAGAATGTATTTGAGATGCATAAAGGAACAGGGATGGAAACAAAGACATAAAGTTAGCCAGAAAGATAGCATTAGCTCACACGTGTGAAAAGAATCCGGAAGTGCTCACCAGCTGGGACATGGTAAGTGGTCAAAAAAGTAACAAAATAAATGCCTAAGTGCTGAAAGAGTTTCCTTAGAAAAAAAGGATTCTGAGTGATTCAGAGATGTGTGGGTGGAAAGGAAAAGCTGAAGTCAGAGATCAAAACCCAGCTCCTTTCTTTGATGACTCCATACACACATATAAAGAGATAAAACCACACAGTACGGCAGTAAAGCAAATTCTTGATGGCTACAGTGTTGCAAAATCATCAGTAAAAAGGCAAGAACTGACAGAACGTCCTCAGGTCCCAGTCTTGTGTTCCTGGAGGCTGACATAACTTCCACCCAGAGCGACAGGAAAGCACAAGGAGAGGAAGCAAATCCAGGCTGGACTGCTGCCTGCAGAATGTGCTCCTGGGGTGGAGGGTGATGCTGCTTTCTTTACTCCAAGATCTCTTTAAAACACACACACATACACCTGAAAAAATCAAGTAAATTGCTTCCATATTCCGTGATTCATATCTCTAGTAGTCAGATTGAGATATTGAGATGTCAGCTCTCAGGGATATTCCAGAAATACTAGGTATAAATTGTAAGGATCTGAAAGAGTTGTATGATGCGGAACTTCCTTATCTTCTCCAGACTGCAAGTTCCCAGGTTGGCCCAAGGTTTCCTATAACCAAGATAGTCTTGACATGCCCCTTGTTGAGGGGTGTCTGTTTTATAAAATCAGTACTATTTAGAACTGCAATATCAAATTGGATTAAGTTTCTAAAGTTTCGAAATAAGATGACATTTAGCCAGACAAAACCCATATGTCAGTTTGGTTAGAGCCTTTGCACAACTCTGCACAACAAATCTCTCCTGTACAGTGAATAGGGCATCCATTTAATAAATATGTATTTCTTGAACATTGGAAGCTCAGGGGAGAAAAATCCAAAGGTCCATGGAGGTTCTGGTCCAATCAGAGACCAATGGGAAACAAGTCAAGAAGAAAATATAAAATGTCACATGATGGTAAATATCAGAGAGAAAACAAAAGCAGAGTAAAGGACATGGGAGCTGGGGGACGCCACTTAGCGTGTTCACCAACTAGACACATGCAAATGACATCTGACACAGAAAAACACCTGAGGTCCAGCTGAGCATTCAGTTTACGCTAGTACTATTGGTACGACTGTTCTTCAGTAGACCCACGCTTAGCAAATTGCCTGTGAAAAACTGAAGAGAAAAACTGAAGAATGTTGCATTGGTGCCATGGAGATGATGACTTCTATAAAACACAACCCTGCCCATCACTATTTACTTTGGCAGTACACAGGCTCCACAGTCCTCCTCCTCCCATCGCTCCTGCCACCTTCCTGGCATCCCAGACAGCTCAGAACAAATAGCATCTTCTAGTACACCAGTGTTGGGTGTGACATTCACCCACTTGGCACATAATACCTTTTTTCCTTGCATTTAATCCTCAGGCAATTGTGGCCTTATACAATTTGCTACTTATGGAAGCTGGTCACCTTACTAGACTGGACTTTCCATGAGGGCAGAAATGATATCTGCTTTGTGTATTTCTAAACTGCACCCTGCCCCCAAATTTGTCATAGGAAATGAGCGACTGTGGGGTTAGAACTCTGTACTCAGCTGTGCCTATGATGACGCCAATGAAATCGGCAGAGGTCCTACATCTTGGTATCTGTTATGTATATGGACCTCTTCTTGTATTTCCATTCAATATATAGTGAATTTCTCATCATGTGAGCCATGGACAAAGATCAAAGCTAATCTATTAAACATGTGTTCTTTTAGGGAACGTGTAATAACTGGCTAGACTAAAGAACCAAATGGGGGAAAATAAGTCCCCAAGAGGAAAGTGGTGTTTTCTTTGGCACAGCCTGGTATTTACAAATCCTTCTCACAGTCTTATTTATAGTCACTATCCCAAACTAGCCATATCACAAACTTTCAATTGATGACATAAAGGAAATTACAATGTACAGATTTGAAATCATGAACTGGAAGACAGCCCATAGATGTGGCAGCATACCAGCTGAAAGAGAGAGAGAGAGAGAGAGAGAGAGAGAGGAGAGAGAGAGAGAGAGAGAGAGAAAACGAACATAGGTAAGTGTTAGGTGAAATTTATACTGATCAGAACAACAGGTCAGATGAAGGAGTTGAACATTTGCACTGACTTTTCTCTACAAAACTGAGTCATTAATAATAATAACCATATCATTACCTACTAGGATACTCCAGCACATCCACACAGAAGCAATACAAAGAGGAGATCCAATGCCCAGTGGGATAAAAGCAGGGAGTTCTCATCAGGTTTCCAATGCCCTGGGTCACCTTGAGGGGTGGTGTGATGATACAGTGGGGTGATGTCTCTGAAGGCAGGCTGTCTACTTTACAGACTTCCACCTCTTGGGTCTCTAGAGGTCTCCATTTTACCTACGTCTTCTTTACATATGTCTTGAGTGTCCACCATCAGAGGATGTGATGCCAGCATAAGATATTATGTACCAGGGAATTTATAAACAAAAGCAGCATATTTAACCCAGGGTTCTGGAAGCTGGGGGCTGGACATGAAAGTGCTGGTATCTAGCGAAGGTTTTGACTGTGTTAAGGTGCTGGAAGACATCACAGAAGAAAGAGAGTAGGTGGAGGCTAACCAACCCATAGCCACCACAATGGCATTAGCTCATTCACAAGAATGGTGTCTTCCAAGATACAATGATCTCTTAAACATCCCACCACCCAACAGAGACATACTGGGCATTAATGTCCTAAGACATGAATCTTAGCGGACATATACAAACCACACCATTGGAGGAGCAGTGACTACAATGTGGAGTTACCAACTGTCAGCCCCAGTAAGAGACAGAAAATCATGAACTCCATTACTGGTTGACAAATTATTTTAGATTCAGATTTCACCTTCCAAAGCTGCTTTTGTTTTACTCCTATTCTCACCTCCAATATCAGAAGCCACTTGGGGATCCTATAGGAGAGAAACAGAGCATTACTTGGGAGTATCATTGTAAACCTGCTTTCAGCCTAGGCCATTCAGTGGAAGAACATGCTACCAGGGTGGAAAGGGTGAGGGAGAGAGTAGAGAAAATGCCCAGGGTTTAGGAGCTGATTCACACCACAGAATGAGCCAGAGTGTATGTCACAGGCACCAGCTCGAGTGAAGGACGAGGCAAAGTGCAGGTTGACATCACGAAATAGACTGCGAACGGTTTAGTCATGGTTTCTCTATGGAAAGCAAATGAGAATCATAGTGTGAGTTGCCAAGTCACAAAGTGGAAGCTCACTGGACAGGGACCAACTGGGAAGTTGTGGGATAAATGTCTCAGGGACAAGGGTGTAGCGGGGGGATGTTGTGGGTGGAATAAGAGGGAAGGAGAAGAAGTCAAGTCATTGGCTCTGTTTCCGGCGTAAGATGAGATGCTTGTCTCCCTATGTCATAGGAGACCTAGGCTTGCCATGATTGATTTCACACCCTGTAAAGGAGCTTTTATAAAGAAGTCTGGCTGGTTTTGAAATATGAGGCCATGGTGTGGCTGACTGTACATCTTAGGCTTTTTTTTTTTCTCTGTGAGGCAATTACACTAAGTGCTTAACATCAATCCAAAAGGGGGAAATGAGGGCATGTTGTTTTGATGAGAGGATGTGGTGATGGTTGATGGGGGCTGGATGGCTAAACCATTCCACTGTCATATATACAAACACAGCAGAAATGCATCCTATGGATCCTGAGATCTGGCTACAGTGGAAATGGAACATGGGAAGGCCCAGGAGCATGAGGTCATAGCAGTTGTGTCAACAATTGCATGTTACAATGCTGAAGGTGAGTGAAACTTGCCAAATGCTAATGGAACTGCTGGAAGTCAAGACAACTGGGCACCTGCTACAAGCCACCTGACCTGGCTGACCTTGTTGGAGCTGGGGCCCAAGCAAGCTGTCTTTCTTTTATTCTCCTTTCCTGTGAAGTGGAAAAATAAAGACTTGTTCCTTAAAGTCTCTTAGTATCTGGTCTGACTCCAGAGCATGCAGCCAGTATCTAAAGTTAGATGGTACCTCAGATGCCAGGCAAAATATACCACTCACAGATGAAAACGCCCCAGAATGCCTGAGCTGTCACTCCATTGTTCCCCAGGATAGTATGACCCATCATGGAAAGGGAAGTGCAAGAGGAGAGGAGGGCACCGTGGAAACAGAAGTCTCCAAAAGCAGTGATTCAACCCCATGCATAGGGCTGATGATGAGGAACATGTGCCATGACAGGAGCACCACACAACCGAGGCTCAGTTTCCCTGGAAGTCAGAGACACTACCTCATTCACTGGAATATACATTGGTAAAATTCATAGAAAGGTAGGGGTTGTGGAACAGTGAGTTAAGTTGTGTTTTGTTTTTTTAAAAAAGATTTATTTATTTTTGTTTTATTTATTTATTTTTAAAGATTTATTATTATTGGAAAGCAGGATATACAGAGAGGAGGAGAGACAGAGAGGAAGATTTCCCATCCAATGTTTCACTTCCCAATTGAGCCGCAACGGCTAGTGCTGCGCCGATCTGAATCCAGGAACAAGGAACCTCTTCCGGGTCTCCCACGCGGGTGCAGGGTCCCAAAGCTTTGGGCCATCCTCGACTGCTTTCCCAGGCCACAAGCAGGGAGCTGGATGGGAAGTGGAGCTGCCGGGATAAGAACCGGCGCCCATATGGGATCCCGGGGCTTTCAAGGCGAGGACTTTAGCCGCTATGCCACACCGCCAGGCCCTATTTATTTTTATTGAAAAGGCATATTTACAGAGAAGAAAGAGAAAGAGCATCCATCAGCTGTTTCACTCCCCAAATGGCCACAACGGCTAGAGCTGAGCCGATCTGAAGCCAGGAGCCAGGAACTTCTTCAGGTCTCCCATGTGGGTACAAGGTCCCAAGGTTTTGGACCATCTTCTGTGGCTTTCTCTGGCCAAAAGCAGGGAGTTGGTTGGGAAGTGGAGCAGCCATTTCCCAACTGACACCCACATGGGATGCTAGTTCCTGAAGGTGGAGGATTAACTAGTTGAGTCATCACACTGGTCACTAAGCCGCTGCTTGTAACACCTGCCTCTGCCTCCTGCATAGGATGAGCCAGTTTGAGTTCCGGCTTATCCACTTTCAATCCAGCTTCCTTCTAATATGCCTGGGAAGGACTCAGATAATGGTCCAGATACTTGAGTCCCTGATACCCATTATGACCAGAGTGAAGACCTAAACAGATCTTTGCTTCATCCTGGTCCAGCAGCCAACTGGGGAATGGACAAAAATACCTCTCTCTCTCTTGCTCCTTCCCTTTTCCTCTTCTCTCTCCTCCTCCCTCTCTCTTCCTCTTCTCCCTTTCCCATCACTCTGCCTTTTAAATAAATAAATCTGTAAAATCGATACACTAATTCTGGCATTCAAGAAACATCGAATACTAGTGACAAAAAGGCGAGTAGGAATCACTCCCCTGCACCAAAACGATCTTTACAAAAAGTTCTATTTTTAAAGGACCCAGAAGAGGAACACAATTAAACATAACAATCCCTATGTATTTGTCTAACTTTTTACACAGACATTTTCAATCACACCAAAAAGTAGAAAGGATAGTAAAACAAATCCCTACATAGCCCTCACCTGCCCCAGCAAGTATCAGCGTTTGTCTGATTTTTTGTGTCGTTCCACCCTTTTTTTCCCTGCAACATTGTAAAGATAAACATCCTGGCCATTTTTTTATCATTTTATGCATAAATATTTCAGAATCTATTTATTTTAAATGGCCTAATTTGCATTTTTAGGCACAGTCCATCAGAGACAAAATTCAAAGGACATAATAGCTTTAGGGAGGCCCTACGTGAGCACCTACAGCTTCCTCGCTGGTCTGCCTGCATTACCCTGCCAGACCGCCTGAAATCTTGGGCAGGTGGGTTTCCCCAAACAAGCATGTGTGTGTCTTGGGGTTTCCCAGGCACACCAGTGCTTTTGTTTCCCTGAAAACAGACTGGAAGTGATGTCTGCTCTCTGAGACCCTGCTGAAACACTGGCCCAAGTTGATCAGTGAGATTCTCAGCTGGACACTTGAACTTGGTAGAAGAAACACCTTGCCTGACTCTGGACTGACCAGGAAGTTTTCTCACTCCTACTGCTGCTGAGACCCTGCTAACTGACCTTTCCAAGTGTTTTAAAGTAAGGCTTTCCTCAAAGCTTAGGATGAAACATTGACTGAGGTTCCTTCCATGAGACACTCTATAGTCTTTCGAAGAAATTTCCCTCTAGACATTGGTTAATCAAAGTTGACTTTTACTGTATGGCCGTACATCTTTCTAGAAGGATTCCCGTGGCCTAGACAGTCAAGCAAGCACAAAACTAATATATACAGGGTTGAAAATGTAATGAAATAGAACACATAGTGCAGTACCCAAGGCACAATGAGTCTTCATTACCCATTTATTAAGTAAATCACAAATTGTTCTTCTTGGTAGAAACAAGGTTGTGGGATCACCCATTATGGAGCAATCCTTATTGTCTCAGAGGAAATGTGGGTTTGGCTCTAACCCTGCCACTTCCTCTCTGTATGTGTGAGTCAGCCTCTTTGGACCTCAATTTCCTCATCTTTAAATTGGGGATAATATGCTTGGTCAACCTTACACAGAGATATTGTGAGGTGCAAATGAGGTCATGCTACATGAAAGTGCTTTGTAAACTTAAATTGTTTGCAAATGAAAGGTGTTATTATCCTTTGTAGCTAGAGATTCCATTCTCCCCAGCTCAGCTTCTCTGGCCCGAGAAGCCTTCAGGGCAACAGTGGATGACAAGTTGTGTCTTCCAGCCTTTTTTCCCCTCCTGTTCCTTTCTAACCACTTTTTTCACAGCTTTGGAGAGTCCGCTCTACAGATTCAACAATGAGAAACCTTTGGCTTCTCCATTCATTTCATTAGGTACTCAAGGCAACACATCACATGCTGACTTGGAAGCACAAAGCCTTTGGAAATCACAGGTCTGGAGGCCCTAGCCCAACTTGCTTATAGTCCCTCCAACACCCTCTTCTCCAATCGCACATTCATCCAACTGAGAAAGATGGGGAGATGGAGGAGCAGGTGGAAGTAACTGTCAGTACCAACAGGGCTCCCAGGGAGCCCTGTCCTGCTGTCCTGCCTGGGCGGCCAAGAAGCAAGTAGGTGTCCTGTATCTGAGTCCTGAACCAGCAGGAACCTTCCTAGTACCTGACTGAGCAGTCTTGCATATCCAGAACATTGCCTTATTGTTCTGGGCAGTGACAGGCCCTAGAGCCAGTGCCAAGCTCACAAGGGATAGGGGAAAGCTGTGAGGATCTCTCTGCACCCTCAGCTAGACTGGCTCATGGAGCACACACACACACCGGGCTGGCACCTCACAGTAACATGGGCCAAGGCCGCAGAACAGGGCTGCGGCGGAAGGGGATTACCTCACCGTTAACATTGTTACTCACTTATCAGATGATTATTAATTATACTTCAATTAAAGGCTTGCACTCTTTACAAGCATGAGCTCATCAGCACTCACAATGCCCAAAGGAGGTCAAGAACCCAGAGATGGCTCGTTTGCTCATGAATGCCGCTGACCTGAGCTTCAGAAACCCTGGATCTGGTCTTCTGACTCTGCCCCTCTCTCCTCCCAGCCAGTTCTCTGCCCGGGGTCCCCAACTCCCCACCCCCACCTCTCAGGGACTAACGGACAGGTATGTTGCCCACTTCACAGTCTGGCTTTGATTCTGGTTTTTTTTTTTTTTAGTGTCAGGGAAAAAGGAAAGAAGGCAGGCAGGCAGGAAGGTAGGAGAGAAGGGAGGGAGAGAGGGAAGAAGGAAGGAGAAAGAGGAAAGAGAAAAAGAGAACTTCCTTTCTCAAACCTTCCTTGGGTTAAAACGAATATATCAACAAAAGGCCAATGACGTTAATAGCCAGGCCAGCTCCCCTCGCCAAGATGACATGAAAGGTGGGACATTTTCCCCAGACCTGACCACAACACGGGAGCAAGAGCTGGGGGCAGGGAAGGCCTAGGAGCCCCTGCACACTCCCTGCAGGTGCATGTGGCATAAAGACTGTGGCTGGTTTTAGGAATATGGATTTCAGGGTTGTTACGTTGTTGGAGGTCACACAATGAGATGCAAGGCAGAGGGACACTACATGGCGAAGGAGGACCAGAACCTTTCAGAAAGGGACACCAAGCCAAGGGCAAGGCTTGTCATCCTTGCAGGATGCAGGGCCTGCTGCTGAGATAGCATCCCTGGGTCCACCCCTCCCCAAAGCCCAGCCAGTTATCCCTGTCTCTCAGAAAGGCATCTGTGTAAAATAAGGAGGCAGGTGCAGTGGCACAGCTGGGATGCCCAGAGTACCTGGCTCAAATCCCTACACCCCTTTGATCCAGTTTCCTGTACCTGAGGGACAACAGGTGAGGCCCAAGTGATGACCTGTGGGAGAGACTCAGAAGAGCACCTGGTTCCTGCTTTTGTCTTGACCCAGCTCTGGCTGTTGTGGGTTTTTGGCAAGTGAACCCCACAGACAGACGATCTCTCTCTCTTTCATTGTGCTTTTCAAATAAATACTTAAAATAAGGGTCAGTAGAAACTCTGTGGAGTAGGGGCAGGGTTCTTCTTCCTTTCAACCTTTCTCTTTTCTGAGAAGTCTCTTGGGAGGCAGAGGAAGGTGGCTAGTTCTTTAGTGGGTCAGATGCCTTGTCCAAAGCTGATGCCCCCTAGCCTGGCTACAGAGTTCATCAAACTAGAAAGAAATGGGAGAGAGAGAAACCTGAGACAAAGCACCTAATCTGGAATGGAATCAGCATTTTGGGTAAGGGAAGAGCTTGCCAAGTAAAAGTTTCTTAAAAGAATAAAATCAGTCCCCAAGGAGTCATCCTGGGCTGGACTGGGAGGAGAAGTTTTAGGGCTTGCTTCTGGAAAGGGCATTTTGAGAAAAGGGAGCAAAGGCCTTCACCTCCCGCACCCTCCCTCCGTGGAGACTTGTAGCAATCTAATCTGAAACAGATAACGCCCAATTTCCTCAACTCTGGGGCTGATAAACGCCCAGCCGAAGACCAACTTGTGCTCACAGGGCAGTAATTAGAGCTCACAGGAATCCAACCAGTGAGGTGGTCAGGAGGTCAAGGGCAAACTTCTATTTCCTAATGCCATCAGTCCTAACTATCTCTTGCTATATTTAGCAGTATCATCACCTGCCTCTCTATGTGTTCAGCTAGAAATGTCACCTGGGGCCAGCCTAGCTACCATCTAACTCTCCAGCACCAAGCATGCCATTCATCTTACATTCTGTAGCAAGGTGAGATTCAGCCAAATACATAGCTAACATTATTTCTTACTTCTGAAGAGAGGATTTAAATCTTAGACATTATACATTGCTTTACTGAAGAAGTATACCTTCCTTATTTACAGAATACGTGGAGTTAGGTGTTATCTGATATTCTTCTAATTTATTCATTCTGCACAGCAATTTCAGTGCCTTGCAGTACTGGAAACAGTGTGATAATGTGTGTTATGAGAGGCAAGAGCAGAGGAGGGAAGCAAAGAGAAGCAAGATGTATGGGTATGCTCTTAACCCGGTAGACAGAGGATGCAGCAAAGCTGTCCGCCTGGAGTCAGCCTATCTTATCTCCCCTGCAAACATACAGGAAATGCCAATGGGAAATGTACAGGTCTCCATCGTGTCAGAGATAATCTTGGAGGACAGAAAATGTGGCTATGGGTAGCTGTTGATTTTCTTTTTTAGAGATTTTAATTTATTATTTGAAAGGCAGACTTACAGTGAGTAGGAGACAGAAAGATCTTCCATCCACTGTTTCACTCTCCAGATGGCTGCAACAGCAGAAACCAGGAGCTTCTTCCAGGTCTCCCACACAAATATAGGATCCCAGGGTTTTGAGCCATCCTCCACTGCTTTCTCAGGCCACAAGTAGGGAGCTGGATGAGAAATAGAGCAGCCAGGACATGAACTCGCACCCATATAGGCTGCTGGTACTTAAAGATGGAAGACTAGCCATGGTGCTGGCCCCACATCTGCTGGTTTTGTCTTCTGCAGTAGGAGGATATATCAATGTTACAGAGAGTTCACTGGAACCAAGAGGAAGATAGAGTCTGCTATGCCGTCATGGTTTTCAAAATATTTTAAAATATCACTGGAACTCATCTTTTTAAATAAAATTGTTCAAGTTGACCTTGTGGTGTAGCGGGTAAAGCCACTGCTTATAATGCCAGCATCCCAAAAGGGGACTGATTCTAGACCCAGCTGTTCCACTTCTGATCTAGCTTTCTATAAATGGCCTGGGAAAGGGGGCAGAGGATGGCTCAGGAGCCTGGGCCCTGAACCCACTTAGAAGACCTGGAAGAAGCTCTTGGCTTTGACTTTGCCCAGCCCTGGCTATTATGGTCATCTAGGAAGGCAACCAACAGATGCAAAATCTCTCTCTGTCTTTTCCTCTCTCTCTCTCTTTGCAACTTTGACTTGCAAATCAATAAATAGTTTGTAAAAATCAAATTTTCAGGCCTGGCGGCCTGGTCTAGCGGCTAAAGTCCTCGCCTTGAACGCGCCGGGATCCCATATGGGCGCCGGTTCTAATCCCGGCAGCCCCACTTCCCATCCAGCTCCCTGCTTGTGACCTGGGAAAGAAGTCAAGGATGGCCCAAAGCTTTGGGACCCTGCACTCATGTGGCAGACCCAGAAGAGGTTCCTTGTTCCTGGATTCAGATCGGCGCAGCACTAGCCGTTGCGGCTCACTTGGGGAGTGAATCATTGGACAGAAGATCTTCCTCTCTGTCTCTCCTCTCTGTATATCTGACTTTGTAATAAAAATAAATAAATCTTTAAAAAAATCAAATTTTCTTGGTCTTCAAATATACAAAATGGATAAATGTAATATTTTACCTGTATCAACTCAATTTTGAATATTTTATTTTTAATATTTACATCTCAATCAGAACAGTAGGATAACTTTGAAGAATCTAAATATTGGAAATTGGTTGGGCCTCAGTGAGTCCATGAACTGTGGCAGATACTTCCAAAAGTTTAGAGCAAAATGGAGCCAAAATAATCATTTGGGGTGGACATTACTGTTCTGCAGATTGTATTTGCTAGGAATGCTAGCATCCCATACAAGACCTTCATTTCAAGCCCCAGCTATTCTGCTTCCTGTTGGGCATTCTGGGAGGCAGCAGATGACAACTCAAGTGCACCTCTTCCCCCTGCCCCCTGCCACCCCTCGTGGGAGCCCCGGATGAAGCTCCTGACTCCTGGCTTCAGTCTGGCCCTGCTTTGGTTGTTGTAGCCATCTGAGGAGTGAACCAGCAGATGGAAGATTCTCTTTCTCTTTTTTGTTCTGCCTTTCAAGGTGTAAATAAATCAATATTTTTTGGTTTATTTTGTTGCACAACAATTTTGAATTGCCTGGATAAGTTTTTTGTAATAGGCATTTTCCATTTTTGAAGACCCCTTATCTGTGTGCACTTCAAATTATTTCCACACCCAAGCAAATTTGTCTTTTCATTTAATTTCACCATGATTATTTTGAAATATCCTAGTATAAACAATCTGATTATACATACATCTACACATCTTTGGAAAAACAGGAGAGAATCTGAGAAAGGTTCATGTATCCTAAAAGATGAATAGGATTAGAGGTTTGGAGCTGGGGTTTGAGGAAAACAATCCAGTTGGGGACACCAACATGAGTCAGGTATGGAAGGCAGAAACTAAAAAGCAGTAGCATTTGTGGAAAATTGAAATAATCCAGTTTGTTTGCTTTAGGATGAAAATTAAGGAAAGGTAAGACTAAAGGAAAAGGCAAAAGATCAGGACAAACCCAGATCATGATGTTTTATTGTGGAAATACTCCATACGTGGGGTAAACCAGTGACTGACTTTGGCAGGGAAAGGTGTGACGTCAGGAACACCAGTGCCTGGGGCAGGTTTTGCTTCCTTCACTTCTAAGGGCAAGGACTCCAGCCACAGGCGCTGCTGGAAAATCATGTCATCTCTTCCCCAGGTAAATGTTACAGCTAGAGCTGAGGGAAATAGTAGCAGCAACTGGAAGCTGCTGCCGTGGGACCATGTGGGTGAAAGCCTTCTCCCTGAGTCACTCACATGCCTCTAGGACTTAGTTTGGAATTTGGTCTGTGGTATGGGGGCGGGTTAATTGGCAGAAATTATAGAAGGAGTTTGTTACTCCATCTTGCTTTGAGGAGCATATGCAGAGACTTGAAAAACTTTTCTTTTACTTTTGAATTTGAGTCTTATCCGTACACTTTTCTGAAATTAAAAAAAAAAAAAAGATCTTGATGTAATTGGCAAATTTCACTTCGTATGTTGGGGGTTCCAAGACAGGGAAATGATTCTGCTGCTGGGTTATAAAAGTGGAACTTTTCCTTTACTATGAAGCACACTGTGGTTTGACAAACACCAAATGTAGAACATAGGAAAGTGTGGGGGGGAACCCAACAGGAAATTCAGTGAAGGCAACTATTAATGCCATCTCGATTCTAACCACAGCCCATGGAAAAACCAGGAAAACTGCATCTCAAAAGGCCAAGAGTTTTCAAATCCAACTCCTCCAGGCTTCTCATTTTGTTTGTTTTCTGTCTGGCTGATCCATATTACATAGCTGGTCCATGTATCTAGGATTTGTTTGACAAACAAAGATGCATACGCACACTGCAAACTAAGCAATCCACTTCAAGAGTTGTATTTCAGAGCTATTCCCTTGATTCTGCTTTAAAATGTTCAGGTAATGAAAGATCCTGTCTCATTTGCAATGCCTCCTAAAATGACTACATGCTTGCATACATTGTAAAGTAATAGTCTTAGCTAAAATGTATATAATCTGGAGAAGCAAGCAGACAAGAAAATGGATATGAATTATTATCAGACAAATCCAATTAGAAATGATCACTCCTGGCACAGCTGGCATGGGGAAGTAGGTGACCAAATGATCTCTTTCAATCAAGCTAAGACAAATTGGATAGAGCAGTAAGCAAGTGTTTTTGGTAGTTTTTGTTTTTTCTGTTAGGAGTAGAAGAGGCAGAAAATATCAAAACTTGGAAAGTAATTAGGGAATGTTCGGAAGATCAATAAGTGTGTTTTCCACAACGAGTTCTAAATCATAAGCCCACATTTTTGACCTGATATGAAAGGATCCAAAGCTTTAACAATTCTCCATTTCCAAAGGGCAGCGTTCAATGTTTATACACAGAGGATTTTGGCTCAACAAAAAATTCTGGCAAATTAACTAGCTTAAGCCGAAGTTAGATTAAGCAATGGTCATTAGTTACTAATGTTAAATGCTACCGGCAGCAAATAACTTTTAAGTGTTAGTTTTTACTTTTTTCTTGCTCTAGGTTGCATTCTTGTTTCTACATAAGGTTAGCAGTTAGTGACTCAAAGGTGTCAGCTACCTGAATTGTGGGCAGAATTTGTGGGACATAAAAAACATCTGGAGAATTATTTTTAAAACTGAAGCTTATATATTTGACCACAAATACCTTCTAGGTATCTGGAATGTTTTACCTGAATATTCTGACTCACTGACTTAAGTCTCATGTTTTATTTTATGATTATTTTTAATTTTATGGTACAATTCAATAGGGTCTGGCATTTCCCACCCTCCAAATTCCCAGCCCTCTGACTGATTTTCACCATGTTATTACAACAGGATAGTCCTTCATAAAGAGTCATGATTCCATCAGTCTGTTATTTAAGTGTGCCCTGACATTGCTACTATAGACAATCCAGCATCCCATTGTCTAGATATGTCCAACAGTTCATTGGGAGTCCATTTTTGACTTGGAAATAGGGCTGCATATTGCACTGTAGCTTCAAATCTGGATATGACAGTCTCTACTATGCTATCACTATACAGTCCCTTAAATGAGAAGCCATGAAACAGAGTCAACAACAGGTATGAAGTTAAAACAACAACAGTAACAACAACAAAATTACAGTACCACAGAGTCAAAAAGTGTGGCACTGAATAACCAACACATGGCTGATAAAGGAAAAACACAAAAGCCTCTCGGGTAAAATAATGCCACCATCCAATCCATGAGCTAGTGACGAATCCTACAAAAAAAACCATTTGGAAGAAATGAAAATGAAATAAAAAATCAAAACACATGGGATGCAGCAAAAACTGTATGGAAAGGGTTACTGAGCTTACAATTTGCATGGTGGTTTCCTTATATTAGAGGGAACATATGTCATTGGCCCTTTTGGGATTGACTTATTTCACTGAGCATAATGATCTCTAGTTAAAACCATTTAGTTGCAAATGGTATAATTTCATTCCTTTTAATGGTTGAGTAATATTCCATGGGCTAGATGTACCACAGTTTATTTAACCACTCCTCTTTGAATGGACATCTGGAGTGTTTCCATGTTGTTGCTATTGTGGATTGTGCTGCTGTAAATATAGGATTACAGATCCCCTTCTCATATGCAGTCTTCATTTCCTTTGTGTATATTCCTAGGAGCAGGATAGCTGGGTCATATGGCAGGTTTATTTGCAATTCTCCAAGCACTCTCCATACTGATATCCACAGTGGTTGTACTAGCCTACACTCGCACCAGCAGTGGAGGAGGGTACTTTCTCCCCACATCTATGCCAGCAGGCTTTTTTTCTTCTTTTACCTTTTGTCATTGCAGTTCTGATTGGCAAATTCTTCTCCTTGGTGCAGGTTTTTAAGATGTATTATCTACAGGTCTGCAAGTTGATTTTATGTTCAGTGTCCTGGATTAGGAAAACACCAGCTCTCCTGAATAACTTGATTGTAGGCAGTGCTAATCTTGCTGACACGTGCTGGCTGTTAAGTCTGAGTGCCACCTGGAGTTATTTGGGATGGAGTCTGAAAACATGATGGAACTGTTTTCTCTGAGGGACCTGTGCCATGCTCTAAGCTGGAAGTGATTTTGTTCCCAGCTTAGCTCTTATGCAGCTCAGCTGTCCTCCCTTCAGTCTAACAGTACCTGGTCCTGTGAAAATGGCACTTGAGTCCTACTGATTTAGCACATGAGCAGTTTACTGCTGCTCCTCCCATCCTCTGAGCCCTTGCCCCTCTGTGCAACATGGCGCCTGGCAGGGCACCGAAAGAATTCCAGGGCTGCCGGCCATTAGATCTGAGGACCACATAGACCCTGCATGATGTGAAACTGGAGCTGCTTTCCCTGTGGGCTCAGCTCAGCGTGATTAGCTAGAAATGGGCCCTCTCTGGGCCGACCCCTCAGATCTGCGCTCTCTGCCCCACTACACAAGATGCTGCCCAGAGGGGCACTGATGAAGAGTTGGGCTGCTGGCTTTCAATTCGTGGGACCTCACAGACCATGCAGGATGCAAAGCTGGTGCTGCCTTCCCCATGGATCAGCCTGGCACCATCAGCCAGAAATGAGCCCATTCTGGGCCGACCCCTCAGATCTGCACTCTCTGCCCCACCACACAAGACGGCGATCTCCATGCTGTGAGATTCACCCTGCCATTGATCTGCACTCCCCAAAGTCTACTGCTCCTTCTCCATTGGTTGCTGGGCTAAACTATTCAGCAGGTTGGGCAGGTCTCAGTCTGCATTCACCTCCTGAGCTCCCCACACAAACCCATGCTCCCATCTGGCTACCACAAGAGCCATGGCCGCCACTGGATCCCTGGCTGCTCCTGGAGCCCGGATTGCTGGAGTTTGGATCGCTGCTCTCTGGCTGCTGGTGGGTTTTCTGTTCACATCAACACCGTTCTGCTGTCATCACCACTTCCCTGTGTCCAAGGGTCTCCGGGTATTCCCCCTGCCGACTGCCTGACCTCTATCTTTTTCTGTAATCTGCTGCTTGTGCTTCACCCCATCTAATGATTCTCTATCATCCCAAACCTGTCTGCACCCCATACCACCATCTTGCTTCTCCTCCATTTTATTATTTTTATTTTTTTAAGATTACTCTTTTTAATCAGAAAGTCAGATTTACAGAGAGAAGGAGAAACAGAGGAAAAGATCTTCCATCTGCTGGTTCTCTCCCCAAGTGGTGACAATGGCCAAAACTTAACTGATCTGAAGCCAGCAGTCAGGAGTTTCTTCCAGGTCTCCCATGCAGGTACAGAGTCCAAGGCTTTGGGCTGTCTTCTACTGCTTTCCCAGGCCACAAATAGGGAGCTAGATGGGAAGTATATCAGCTGTGATATAAACTGGAACCCATTTGGGATCCCAGCGCATGTAAAGTGAGGACTTTAGCCACTAGGCTACCGCACTATGTCCAACCTCATGTTTAGTTTAATCATAAACATGAGAAATCAGCTATTAAAATTCTCTCTTCACTCATCTCTTTTGCAGTATCACATTACCATGAATTTTGCAGTGTAACTCCAATCATTTCATTCTTTTATGTACTAAGGAGACAATACATTTTTAAAAACTTCAATGACATATAAATCAGAATGATCTGATTTGACAAACCCCATACTCTCTACTTTAGTCAGTTTTCCCTTATTACTAGTTTGATGTGCTTTATTCAAGAACCGTTCCTAACATTGTATGTAACATATATTTGCCTTTATACAACTATCTATTCCTGCTTTATGCTTTTTATATAAGTAGTGTCATGTCACACATATTTCCCATAATTCCATTTTTTATTTATGTCAAAGATCTTGGAGATTTTTTTCCCTTCACATGTAGAAATTAACTTTAGTTTTTCTTTTTATATTTTATATTTTTAAAAAAACTATTTTATTTTTACATAATTGTGGATTCACCAGAAAGCATCACTCAGCAACAACACCACCAAAAAAAAAAAAAAAAATTGAAAACAAACGCAAATTTGTTCAGTGTACCCTTCACTCAACTACTCTTTGGGGTTACATCATATGGACCCACAGTACAACATCAGATCCTGGAAATAGCATTGGTCTAATTCATATTTAATCACCTATACATACACTCATGCATATATATGTGTGTAGAGGAATTTTAAGAGATTTATTTATGCATTTGAAAGGCAAAATGAGAGAGACAACCTTTGGTTAATACTAATTGTCTGCAACAGTCTGGGTTAGGCCAGGCTAGAGCCTGGAGCCAAGAACTCTATTCAAGTCTCCCCTGTGGGTGGCAGGTACCTGATGACTTTGAGCCATCATTCATGACCTTCTCTGGGCACCTTAGCAGGAAGCTGGATTGAAAGTACAATAGCCAGGACTCAAACTAGCATTCCAATATAAAATGCAGGTGTTGTAAGCAGTTGTTTAACCCATAGTGCCATAATACTCACCCCTGTAGATGAATTTTTTCACTTATATAGCTTCATACAAGCTGATTTCAATGCTAGTTAAGACTGTACTTTGTCCAAACATACTCCTGGCAACATGGTTGTAAATCTCTGAAGAGTGTATTTTCAAAATGGTTCTTAAAAACGTGGTCTTAGCAATTTGTCTTATTAAAAAGCAACAGGGTGATTAACAAGGGTAAAGATTTAGACTCTTATGTCCTTTCAGATACTCTCTTGCTCTGCTACTGCTTACCTCCCATCTTGAAATAGGTGGATGACTGGATGACTGGATAAGTAGAATTCAACTTCTTCCCTAGACAAAAAAATTCCCTCAAGTGTGAGAACCAAATGAATGCTTACATTTAGGCTGGCAAGGCTGGTTGACTGGTGCCAGTTGCCTCACTTGTCTCTGAGTGATGACATTCTTAGAGCAGGGGTAGTGCTAAGCGAGCCAAATTGCTCATCCCCCCAAACACATCTGTCCCCAGGAACCAAACACAGACACTTATTCTGAGTTCAAAATATTCCTGGGAACATCATAAAAGCCCACGGTGCATTAATAAGTTTTACAGAAACAGTGAGGAGGAAGGGTAGCGTTGTATTTACACTCAGCTCCGAATTCCATTAGAGACAGTGGCCATGTCTTACGTGGCTTCTGGCAAATGCGTCGTGCGTACTAAGAAAGCACAGAATCTGCCACTGCTCAGTGATCCTGGATGCTCCTAAAAGGCAAGGGTAAGTTCCTCCTAGGAGGCACGGTGATATTTATCTTACTCTTTCAGAACATCATTAATGCGTAAAATCTTTTCATTTTATTGTGGTAGGTCAGTGAGAAAAGCAACTACAGCAGTATTCAATTGGCTGTAATTAAAAGGGATATTAAAAAATGATTTTTTTCATTCCAAAGAGAAGAAGAAAGCAGATTCCTGTAACTAGATAACAACAGAGTAGATAGAAAAGCTAAGTCTTTCTTTACCAGCCCTGTCCTCCATGAAAAAGGACACTCAAGTCCTACCACCTTCTAGAAATATCTTCCATGGAAGAGTCAAGAATGGAGAATGTGCTGCCATGACTGTCCTATCACTTAACAGTTCCGTGATTTTTGAACATGTCAAATCAACTACTGTGAGATTAAGTTTCCTTATCTAGAACAAGTAAGGATTGTCCCTCATTTTCTTTGAGAATTAAATGGAAAGTATTTAGCACTAAATACTTTTCATACTAGGCATTTACTGTCAGTAAACTATGTAATACACTTTTTCTCCCAGCTTGTTTAAACTGCATTGTAAACTGAAAACTCCCTAAATCAAGAATCGGTTAATAGTGCTCTTTAAATTACATTGTGTTTCCCCAAGATAGTATTGTAATTTTAATTTTAATTTTAATTTTAGGGCAGAGAGACAAAGTGAAAGAGAGAGTTCTCTCATCCTCTGGTACACTCCCCAAACGGCTACAATTGCCAAAACTGAGTCCATATGAAGCTAAGAGGCAAGAGCTTCTTCTGGGTCTCCCACATGGATGCAGGGTCCCAAGGCTTTGGGTCATCCTCCACTGCTTTCCCAGGCCATAAGCAGGGAGCTGTATGGGAAGTGGAGAGTTGGATCATGAATTGACACCCAAATGGGATGCCAGCACCACAGGGCAAATGATTATCCTTCTGTACTAGTATACTGGCCCAAATTAATGTGTTTTTAGATAGATGAGTTTGATTTATACATTAAGGCCTATATTTATTTATTTATTTATATACTAACCATTCTGTTGACCCTTGTTGCTTCATATGTTTGTGTTATGTGTCTACCCTAAGAATGCACTTGAGTTTGTAACTACAGTGCTAAGCTCTTGACTTTGAATCCTATAAATTCAAAATAGGAGCAGGGAAGATGTTGCTATGATCTTGAAGTACTGTCAAAAAAAATCTTTTTTGAAACATTTAGAAAAATATTACTCAGCATCTGCTGAACATGTACAAAATGCCAGCAAGCTACACTAATGCTTTGCTGCATTTATCTCATTTAATATTTGCAATGCCAAGTGAGGCAGAGAATATTATTAGACCTATTTGTTAGATGAGGATGTTGAAACTTAGAAAACTTACAAAACTTACCCACAGGCTGGGAAAAGGCATAATTGAGAATAGAATCCTGGGCTGTCTGATCCCAAAGGCCACACTTGTAATCACTTCTGAATAGTTCATCCCAAATACATTAACCAGCAAACATTGATGAGCTAGCCACAGAAGAGCTGACCCTGGAGAAGTCTTTCAGCTCCCTTGGAGTTTCAGGGATTCCTCACCATGACTCTGAATCTACTATCTTGGATATTGGAATTTACTTTTATTCATTCAGCAGAAAAGTTTTGGTAGGCATGTGCCTGAAGGACAGATGAATGAGACAGCGTCACTAAAATAAGTAGTTAAACACAATAAGGTTTCAAGATCCATTTAAAAAATACCATGAAACTATAGAAAACAAATTTACTTTAATTCATTTCTAGAATTTTGGCTAGGCGCCTATCATTGTGCTGAGCCACTTACAAATAATTACATGTTCAGCTTTCCACATGATGTTGGTAAATGTCTTGAGCAAGGGCACACAGTTAATGAACGGGGAAGCTGCATTGAGCCTCAGTTCTGCAAGACACCAAAACCAATGGCTGCTGTAGCTGTCAAGATTTCTTTTGATCAGAGAGTCGTGCATGGAAACAAGACTTCCCATCTGTCTCTTTAAGGGAACTCCAAGCAAATGCACCATCCAGCAGGGCCAAATGGCTGAGTCATTGTGTGAGTGGGGGAGTAGACCATTTAGACGTTTTGCCTCTGCCTCTCACTTTTTTTTGATTCCTATTATTCTTTGCACTGATGCCAATTCTTTTCTTTCCTTTCCTTTCTTTTTTTTTTTCGTTCTCCTCCCCGCTCTTTTTTTGCAGACAGTGAAGTTTTATTTATGAAGTGACAAAGTGACCAGGTAAATGGGGAGAGAAGAGAGAAGGGGAAAGCACCTCCTGAGAGAAAGCCAGGAGCTGGGGTGCCTCTTGAAAGCAGAGAGGGAGAGACACAAAAGGTTTGAGGAAGAGTCTTGGGGTTTTAAGCTTTCCCTGACTGCTCTGTGAGCCTATAAGTAAAAGATTCCCTGTTGGTGGTCTCTTAACCAGTTAAGAAATGATTGGGCTTTTATTCATGTGGGCCAGTCTTACTGGCGTTAGGTGGTACCTCATTGATGTTTTAATTTGGATTTCCCTTATTGCCAGGGAACTTGAGCATTTTTTCATATGTTTATTTGCCATTTGGGTTTGTTCCTTTGTGAAGTGTTTGCCCATTTCCCGTGCCCATTTCTTGAGTGGCTTGTTTGTTTTGACATTTTGGTTGTTTTGTAGCTCTTTGTATATTCTGGAGATCAGCCCTCTATCACCTATGTCGTGTGCGAAGATCTTCTCCCATTCTGTGGGTTGCCTTTTTACTTTGTTGATTGTTTCTCTAGCTGTACAGAAGCTTCTTAGTTTGATGAGGTCCCAATTGTTTGTTGGCGAGGTTGCGGGGAAAAGGGATCCCTACTCCACTGCTGGTGGGGCTGCAGGCTGGTACAGCCTCTATGGAAATCAGTATGGAGAATATTCAAGCAACTCAAATTCAACATACCGTATGATCCAGCAATAGCACTCCTAGGAATATATCCAGAACAATTGTTTTATGAGAAACCAACATGCACTCCTATGCTCATAGCAGCACAATCAGTAATTGCAAAAACATGGAAGCAACCAAAATGCCCATCAACAGAGGATTGGATAAGAAAGCTATGGTTCATCTACTCCATGGAATACTACTCAGCTATTAAAAAAAACAAAATGCAGTTCTTTGTGGCCAAATGGGCCAAACTGGAAACCATAATGCTAAGGGAAATGAGCCAATCACAAAAGGTTAAATACCACATGTTTGCCTTAATTTAAGATGATATGATGTTATGTATAACATGTTATGTTTTGAATGTTATATGTTGTGTATAAACTAAAATTGAAGTATAGGTGAGGTGGTCACAGAAGGTGGCTGGGAACTCGCATTTACTTTTAACATATTGGTTACTCATTACTATGTCAATTAATTCCATAATGATGTACATTTTTGCTGATGGTATGTTGGAGCTTTCAATTGACTGGGATGATACTCTGCTGGCTCTGTCTTCAGACCAGAGAGGGTATACCTAAGAAGCCGTTGAACTTGACTGGACAATAAGATGTTGGACTCTATGTTTGGTATACGCTTGCAATGGGAGAATCTCAACTGAACTTGAGCTGTGGTTATGCAACAAGGTGGAGGAATCCACCATGGTGGGAGAGTTTGGGGAGGGGTGGGGAGAACCCAAGTATCTATGTAACTGTGTCACATAATACAATGTAATTAATGAAGTTAAATAATAAATAATTAAAAAAAAGAAATGATTGGGCAATACTTGTGCCACTCACTTGAAGATGTGGCCAAGATTTCAGCTGGTTTGGATGGTCTGAGATTCCCATACCTGGAATCCCAAATCCTACTTCCACAGGGGTAAACAGTGAAGATGTCTTCTAGCTACTTCCTGCTGAAATGGAGCATTATTCCAGGGGTCCCTGGAGGTGTGGGAGTCACAGAGCAATGGTCTGGGTCATCCAGGCTGCTGAGACAGAAGCTGGTCGTCATACAGGGTTGCATGTTTGTGCCATCTGGAGTCTGAAGACCCCTTGTGAAGTCTTCTCTCAGTTGAGTCGGGCCACATGGCTCCAATGTAAGTCTTTTTCACACCCCACATTGGGTGCCAAGGAAAATGTGTTACCAGAAAGGCTCGGTGGGTTCTTTCCTCAGCTTAGTATAGAAATAAAAAGCTGAGAATCTGTTATAGACATAGAAGTTTCACTTATGAAGTGAAGGGGGAGAGAAGAGGGAAGAGGAAAGCACCTCCTGGAGCAGAGTTGGGATGGGGGGTGCCCCTTGAAAGAAGAGAGCAAGAGAAACCCACTGACTCCAATTCTCATGCTTGCTGATATTGCTTAATTCTGCTTTCACCTTATCTCCAGGCATTTAGTATAAATCCCTTGCAAACATGTTCTTGCAAACACTGCCTTCTGAATTTCTGTACTTTTCCCTTTCCTCTTATCCCACCAGACAAGAGAGTCTTATAATTGATTGGTGGAGTTGCTGTTTCCACGAAGAAGAGTCAAAGTATGACCCATCATATTTATAGCATATTTTGGGGAAGGAAAAAAATAAAGCAAATATGGAACATTTTTAAAGGACTCTTCTGGATATATTTTGGACTGCCCTCACAAAGGGTAAACTCTGGAAGTCTGGGATATATGTCTTTCAACTAATTGGAGACACTTAGGAGAGAACCCAGGCCAAGGTCGTCAAGGGAGAAACCAGTAGGCTGCTAGTGACTGGTCAAATTTTGGCAAACCTTAAACATATGCCTGTCTTAGGATTCAGCGGTTTCATTTCTAGAAATCCATTTCAAAATAAAAAATTAAGGCAAAGAAAGCAAACTAGAAAATGAGATTTTATCAAATTCAGAAGCTTCTTCACAGAAAAGTAGATAATCATTATAGAGAATACATATAGAGAAGACCCAGAATGAGAGAATATGCTTGCAAGCTACTTATCCAACAAAGCATTAATATTCAGATTATATCATAAACTTGGAAAACTCAGCAGCAACAACAAAAAAAACCTCACAACCAATCCAAGCAAAGGACTTGAATAGATAGTTCTCAAAATAAAAAATACAAATGACTAACAGATATGTGAAAGAATGTTCAACATCCCAAGCCATCAGGGAAATGCAAATCAAAACCAGGAGATATCACATTTCCCTCTTAGGATGACAATTACCAGAGAGATGGAAATGAACACATGCTAGTGAGGGTGTAGAGAAAGGAGAACTCTTACACATTGTTAGTGAAAATGTAACTTACTACAGCCACTAGGGAAAACAGTATGGAGAGTCCAGCATTGCTATGCTAAAGGTCAAGCAATTGTCTACAGTGCTGGCATTGTATAAAGTCACCAGTTTGATTTCCTGCTGCTCCACTTCCATTCCAGCTCCTGCTAATGCACTTAGGGAAGACTGGAAGATGACCCAAGTCTTCAGAACCCTGCACCCATGTGGGAAATCTGGATCCAGAACCAGGATGCTGGCTTTGGCTTGACCCAGGCACAACCATTGTTGCTGTTTGTGGAGTGAACCAACTGATGGAAATTCTCTGTCTCTCCCTCTCCTTCTGAAACCATCCCTTCAAATAAACATATTTTTTTAAGACTTATGATAATTTCTTTAAAAAACAGAAATAGAATTGTCACATGATCCAGCAGTCTCATCACTGAACATGGAGACATTGGATCAAAGCGATACCTGCTCAACCATGTTTGTTTCAGCTTTTTTACAATAGTTAAGATATGAAATCAGGCCCGGCATGATAGTGTAATGGTTAAAGTCCTCGCCTTGAACCGGCCGGAATCCAATAAGGACGCCGGTTCTAATCCCAGCAGATCCACTTCCCATCCAGCTCCCTGTTTGTGATCTGGGAAAGCAGTCGAGGACGGCCCAAAGCCTTGGGATCCTGCACCCGTGTGGGAGACCCGGAAGAGGTTCCTGGTTCCCGGCATCGGATTGGCGCAGCACCAGCCATTGCGGCTCACTTGGGGAGTGAATTATCAGACAGAAGATCTTCCTCTCTGTCTCTCCTCCTCTGTGTACATTTGCCTTTCCAATAAAATAAATAAATCTTTTAAAAAAATATGAAATCAATTCATCAAACTATCCGTTGTTAATTAAGTAGATAATGAAAATGTGATACACATGCATACAATGGGACTATTGTATTTTTAAAAACGGCAATTTGTCATTTACAGCAAACTAGTCAGAAGTGAAAGTCATCAACATTAAGTGAAATAAGACACAGAAAGGCAAATACTGTGTGTTCTTCCACATAGGTGGGAGCTGAGGAATAAAAGCTTCAATCATAACACAAGAGTGTGATGGGTGTCAGAGGGAGACTGGATATTGGGTACCAAATGAGAATCCCATGGAAAGAACCAATGTCTAGTGTCATACAGCTTAGTGGAGAGACCACTGTTCACAATAACCTGCACATGTTGTATGGACAGATGGAAGAAAGAAGCTCCAAGCCTACAATTGTAAAGTAGTGTCAAACGAAGGGGAACTGCTAGTTACACTGTTTGGATCAGAACACATTATATCCATGTATTAAAATGTCACACTGTAACTCATAAATGTGTAGAGTTATTATTAATAAAAAGAGTTTAATACAAATTTTAAAATAAAGACTTATATATGGTATTTTTCAACTTTCATAGCTAAAGTAAAGGGAAACCATTTAAGAGTTGGACAATGGAAAATCATGTGAATGAACTATGCTAGAATCACAATACTGGAATGCTACATTTAAAAATCTTTCTATAGAAAACTATGTAAGGACATAGAAAAATGTTTTCAATATGATTTAATGTTTTTAAAGTATATACGAAGTAGCAAGACTGTTGTAACAAACCCCTCATCTGCTTTCAATAGTTTGTACTCACAGCCAATCTTACTTCATGTACAGTCTTGTCTATTTCCCCATCCCTCCCTCCCACATTGCAGTGAAGCAAATCCCAAGGCTCTCATCATTGCACTCATAAATATTGCAGCAGCTCTCTCCAGATAACAAGAATCTCTTAAAATACAAAACCACAACACACCATTAATGCACCTAAAAATTGACAATTGTGCCTTAACATCACTATCTACACTGTATTTAAATGTCTTTGGCTATTTCAAAATGCTTTGCTTGTTTTTAAAGTTGGCTTGTTCCAGTTAAAGTGCAAACATAGCCCATAGCTTACATTTATTTCCAGGGCTCAAGTTTCTTTTAATCTTTGGGTTCTATCCCCCCCACTTCTCCCTCATAACCGCAATTTGTTGCAGAGGCCAGATTATTTGTCCTACAGAGTTTCTCACATTTAGATTTTGCTAAAAAAAAAAAAACCAAAACCAAAAACCAAAAAAAAACCTTGGGCCACAATATCTCAAATATGTTCCTCTTGTATCCTGTACTTCTTTGATTTGTGTTAATTTTTTTTAAGCAAAATACTTTTTGGTATTGGTCATGGATTATATGTTGAAGTCCTAACCCTTATTACCTCAGGACGCAAGAGGATATTCAATTGCCATGGGGTAAGCCATCGGGTGGGTGCTAGGATTGGTGTCATCTTAAGAAGAGATTAGGATGCAGCAGCACAAAGGGACAACCATGGGAAATCAAATGAGAGAGAAGACAGACATCCACAAGACAAGGAAAGACCTCCCTCCTGCTTATCCTATGTGAGAGGTCGTAGACACACAGCACACAGTGTCCCTGGGGGAACCCCTGACAATGGTTTTGGCTGACCAAGACCTCAACCTGGCCTGGTAACTGAACATGCAGGAAGAGCAGTGGGCTGCATCCCTCTCTCTTCTTTGTTCTTAGTCAAGCTATGCTGGGACTTCCTTGATAAGCAACCCTAAGAAGTCAAATGCAACCAACAGCCTACTTGCCAGCCACATGTGATGAATGTGACTTGAGGCATAGGTTCCAACCTGCATGCGAAATGTGACCTGTGACTTGGTTGGAGGGTCCAGAGAAATTGGCATGCCTATTAGCCAGTTACAGTGTCATTGTTGGGTGGAAAGACTGTTGGGGAGCACTCTTCTACTTTCTCCTTTCCTAGTCTATATAAGTTGTGCTTGCGTTACAATAAACGGACACATTCCATCAGACTGTCCCTGGTGGTTCTTGCTGCTGATCAGAAACAGCACTGGGATTCCAACCAAACAATCCAATGCAGGATGCAGGTGACTCAAGCAACAAAGCAACATCTTGGCCATTGTGCCAACTGCCTGCCCAAGAGAGTTTTCTTTCCTTCCTTCCTTCCTTCCTTCCCTCCTTCCTTCCTTCCTTCCTCCATCCCTCCCTCCTTTCCTTGCTTCCTTGTTTCCTTCCTCTCTCTCTTTCTCTCCCTTCCTTCCTTCCTTGCTTCTCTCTCTCTCTTTCTTTTTAAAGATTTTATTATTCATTTGAAAAGCAGACTTATACACATACAAAGATAGAGAGAGGAAATCTTCTATTTTTGGTTCACTTCCCAAATGGTTATAACACTGGAAGCTGTGCTGTTCCAAAGGTAGAAACCAAGAAGCAGAAGCCATGAACTTCTTCTGAATCTCCCACATGGGTGACAGAGGGCCAACGCACTTGGGCCATCTTCTACTGCCTTCCCAGGCACATTAACGGGAAGCCAGATGGGAAGTGGAGCAACTGACTCTTGAACCAGCATCCATATGGGACGCTGGCACCATAGACACTGGCTTAAGGTGCTATACCACAGAACCAACCCCCCAAGAGAGAGATTTTCAACACCAATCCCAGGATACACAACTAACAGGGGGCAAAACTAGGACTCACAAGCAGTCTTGCACTATCTGCCTGCAAGCTTTATACCACCTTCTATACCAGGAATATTATCATTGAGAATTTTTTGTTGTTATCAGCCAAGGCTGGGAGCCAGCAAAAACTGGTATCCCGATCTGGTGATGAAAGTTATACACAATAGACAGAGTTCTCCAGAGAGAGGATGGTATGTATTTCTCCCAGGTGCTGCACACCTTAGGTCCTGACTCCAGTTCTCACAGTTCATGCGGCACTTGCCAGCAGCTAGCTGGTGGAGGCTGCTTCAATGACTCTAAGAGCTTCCTCCCTGGGTCAGCAGGGAGAAGCACCATGGCATTCTCCTTCAGAGACTTCTTGTCTCTTCCTCGTAATCCTTCACCCATCAGAAATCCTGCACCTCACGGTCACATTTGTTGCTGTTCCCTTCTGTTTGCATGTTCTGTGGACTAGATTTCATCTCAATTCATACTTAAACTATGAGTGAAAACCAATACAACATAGCGGTTAAAAGTACAGCCTGTTGAATAAAACTAACCTGAATGGCAGTCTGTGCTCTGTGCCTTTAACTGGGCAGCTGGTGGTAAGTCTTATTTCCTTATAGGCCTTCGTTTCCTGTCTTGGAAGCCCAGTTCAGTGTGGTGCCTTTCTCACAGGCTGACTACAATGAGTAAACGAAGTAGCACACATACAGCACACCTCAAAGGGTCTGGAATTCAATCAGAGGGTTTTGAAATATCAACCTTGAAAGAGAAAAGGAGGATAGAGAGAAAGAAGTGATGACTGTCAGACTACCACAGAATTCTCAGAAATGCAGATCAGATAACTCCGGGTGACTTTGTCACTAATACACGTGACCAGAAGGCTCCAGGCACTCTTGTCTACCCTACCCTGGCAACCATATCACATTTACTGCTTTTTCCAATGACTTTTTAGCTCTCTTATCACTCAATCAGCTCTGGACACATGGCATTGACTTACAGTCTGGGTACAGGAACAAGAGCATAGAACCAGTTTCTTCCTGAAATTTCTGCCCACTAGTTTTGACCTGCAGTAAGAAAGTTCGGGTCTGGTAAGCATGTTAAGCTGTATCTTACTTTGTCAGTCCAAGCTGGGGTTACTCTTCCACTTTCCCAGTGTGAAAAATGTGTTGTATTAGGACAAGCCAGCTGCATCCACAGGGCCTTTGTTGATGTCACCCAGGTAATGTAGACAGTCTAACTTCTCTCCATTTCTCTGGTCTAGACCACATCAATGTATCAGTGTCTTCCTACCCTCCTTACTCTCCTGCTTGGTGGCCCTACCCTAAGTGACCAATGTCAGCATGGTTTTGTCTTCTGTCTTCAAGGTGGACTCCAAGGTTGCGAGGTATGATGTTGACCTTATCATCAAACATGCTCATCTGAAGGACACTCAGCCAACTGTACTTTGGCCCAGAAGGCCTGGGATTTTTGCACTGGAGGACAGCCTTCAGGTGATCATGTACACTGCCACATTGGTCTTCTACATTTTAATGTTCTGCTGGGACAGGTGGGAGGTGGCAGCCGGTGCAGAGAGTTCTAGTCTGTTTGTTTCTGTCTCTGACTTCTGTTAAGAAGAATCTGAAAGCATATGTTTGAAGTAACCAATTTCAAAAAGAGAATAATACAGCTTTATGTGCTATCCCATATATATCATCAACCATGTATGTTCATTGCTGCTATTCATGGTGTAGGGAGTTCAAGCAAGATTTAAGAGGACTATGGGATACTTCTTTCCCTGTTTTTTTTTTTTTTTAAATTTCAGCAGTTTATCTCTTCGGAGGACACTGTTCAAGGTGTCATCATGGAAGCAGAAACTAGACCATGAGCTTCTAGATACCTAAAGCTTGAATTTTCCAATCTCCAGAACTATTAAAAAAGACATGTCTGTTCTTTGTAAATGACCTGTCTCAGGTAGTTAGTTATAGCAGTACAAACAGATTAACACAAAGCTTACTCAGATATCAATGTTTCTATTAATTTTGGTTTAAAAACTCCTCAAACAGAGAAAAGAAAACCAACAGGCACTTTGCACCTGTGTCTAGTGTTTACCACCAAACACCAATAAATATGATTTAAATTCTTCCCACCACCTGTGAGGAAGGTACATTTATTCTCTCTCTTGTTGAAAGGAATCATTTATTCATGTATTTGAAAAGCAGAGTGGCACACAGAGAGAAGAGAGACAGAAAAAGAGATCTTCCATCCACTAGTTCACTCAACAAATGGCTGCAACAACTCAGTCTGGGCCAAGCTAAAGCCAGGAGGTCAGAATTCCAGCCTCATCTCTCAACATATGTGGCATGAGATATCTTCCACTGCTTTCCCAGGTACATTAGTGGGTAGCTAGACCAGAAGTGAAGTAGCTGGGACTGAAACAAGTACTTGGGATGTTGGTTCATGGCTTAATTCACTGTGCTACAACATGAGTTCTTCCTGATTCCTTTAATTCTTATTTTATATGAAAAGATCAGGAATCAGAGAAATTAGATAATAACATACCCAGGACAAATGCAACCAATAATAAGAGGGGAATTGGATTTTGACTTTAGGATTTTCTAACTCAAAAGTTCATACTGGTATTTAAAATGTTTGACACAGTAGCCCAAATCCCTAATTTACATATCCCCCCAGAGAAGTAGACACTTCTATACAGTGAACTTCTTCTATCTAAAGTCAAAGTAAAGAAGCTGGCACAATGGCTCACTGGCGAATTCTCTGCCCCCAAGTGTCAGCATCCCATATGGGCAACAGTTTGTGTCCCGGGTGTTCCACTTCCCATCTAACTCCCAGCTCGTGGCCTGGGAAAGCAGTAGATGATGGCCCAAAGCCTTGGGACCCTGCACCCACAAGGGAGACCTGGAAAAAGCTCCTGGCTCCTGCCTTCAGGTCAGCTCAGCTCCAGGCATTGCAGCCATTTTGGAAGTGAACAAATGATGGAAAATATCTCTGTTTTTCCTTCTCTCTGCAAATCTGCCATATATATATATATATATATATATATATATATATATATTATTAAAAGTCCAGGTAAATATTTGGCCCTCTGAAGAGAGGGTCTTTCCTATAAAGCAATGAGAAAAAGACTGGAAAACAATTCTGAATTCTTTCTCAAATGCAGAATGGGGTAAGGTTTGACAACTATCAAGAAACGTTAACAGCACATAGTATTGTTCAATTTAGGAACTGTCACATCTAAAGCACTATCATAAATAATACCATTTCCAGATTTTGTTTCTCACCTCTGCTAAAAGTAACATTATATTTATTACTCCCATTATAGACATTAAAATAAAACAAGACAAGGGGTTACCAACAACATCAGTGACTTGGCAAAATTCACCAAATAAATTATTGAAAAGTAGACAGGCAACAGGAATCTGTATTTCCCAATTCCTGGTCCTATATACTTGCTTCTTGAACACAGTCTCTTTTAAGATCATTTTATGAGTATAAATTGAAATAGGAGGAGTTTCTATTTTGAGGACATACCACAGGGTCTAATCATTTGGCCAGGAAAGAGTGACCTACTATCTTTTTCTAAAGTGGCACTATTAACATTCAGACTTTTAGAACTGGGATTATGTCCATATTTGGACATTTTTCAATGTTGATATTCTTTCATTGGTCCCAGTGACCTCCCTTCTAATTTTTCTGGTTCTGTTTACTTTACGCAGTTTCTTCCAGGCATGGGGCTTTAGGCTGGACATGCAGATCGTATACAATGGCTGCAGTTGCTATTAAGCATTTGCTTAAGGTGAAGAAGCCTTGAGCATGCGCAGGGAACCTTCACGGAAAGCTCACCCATTCAAGGCCATGGCTGGAAACTGTCCCAAAGGGCCCAGATCAGGTTACTCAGTAATGAAATGGTTAGATTATAGCATCCCCACTTGGAGCAAACAAAGAATGAGAAAAAAAAAAAGCACAAGTGGACAATCTACAGGGGGAAATGGGTGAATCCAAATATAGATGAAATATAGATGTGAAGTCTCCCATGGCTGGGGAACTTATACATCAAGTCTCAAAGACAACATAGCTGATTTGGATAGTTTTTATTATTTCTCTCACCATCTCATACAGATTGACATTTTGTTTTAAGCCTTGGTAGGAGATAAAATAATAATCTTGATTTCATGTTCAATATTCTAAGACCTAATCAGTATTTGAAAAGGAAGTTGATTGCATAATGTTGGAAAAAAGTCCAGGGGCCAGCATGTTGGCACCGAGGGTTCAGCCACTGCCAGTAACACTAGCATCCTATATGAGTGCCAGTTTGGGTCCCCCCTGCTCCACTTTCTATCCAGCTCCCTGCTAATATGCCTGGAAAAGCAGCAGAAGATGGCCAAATGCTTGTGCTCCTGCGACCCACATCTGGGACCCTGGCGTCCCAAGTCCTGGCTGGCTGCCTAGTCCTGAAGATCTTGCAACAGACGGAAATTTTTACTTTTGCTTTTGCTTTCTCATTCACATGCTCTCTCTCCATAACTCTGGCTTTGCAAAGAAATGTTTGCTTGCTTGCTTGTTTTTTAAACATTAAGTCACTTTAGAAGCTGCCCTGAGAACATGACTATCTGTGTGGGGATCCAGCCACTTGCTGTCTCAATGTCAGTCTTTTGCACTAAGCCATAGTTCCACGGGGGCAAAGCTAAGGACTATCTGTGTCTCGTTGACCACCAATCCTCTGGGAGGGAATTAATTTTGTTGTTAGATGAATACAATGGGTGGGTGGGCACTACTGTGTCTAGAAAGATAAATGCAATTAAAATGGTTTAGTGATTTTTATTTTAGTTTTTGTCATAGTCTAAATTTTACTTTTTATAGCATTACCATTTTTTCAAGATTTTGAAAGATTAAAAAAAAAAAGAAAATGGAAATAGGTATGGGATTCTGAAATACCCAAAGGAGAAAGAAACACTTTGGTTATACAGCCCCAACTCAGAAGCAATCATTTGTCAAAGCTCTTCTACCCATATTACTGGGTAATTACCCTGTGCCCTGGCATTAGCCCAGATGGCCTATTGCATATTGCAGGCAAGACTGCACTGTGGAATGCTTCACCCTATCTACTAGAAGATCACTCTAGAGTATAATCTGTTAGAGCCTTACGCTGGCCTGGTAGACAATCCTAATGAGGCAGTACAATGCAGAGCTATACTCGTTAGAGTCAAATAATAGAGACATGGCAGAGATAAACGGAGCAATACAGATATTTATTGGGAGGAACTGGCCCTTGTGAAGGTTGGTAGATCCCAAGAACCCCAGGGAGCTAATGGTGTTGTTGAGTCTGAAGGCAGAAAAAAAGCCAAGGTCCCAATCTGAAGGCTATCAGGCAGGAAGAATTCCTTCTTGCTCTGTTTAAGAGTTCAGCTGATTGGTAAGATCCCCCTGCCTGATTCTGCCCCAGGACGGCATACATATTGAAATCCTAGTTTCCAGGGAAGGTGATAGGAGGTAGGGACTATGGTGATAAAGGTGGAGAGCTTCTACACAGTGCAGGTGCCCTCTACAACAGACTTCAGTAAACTCTTGTGTTCCTCTTTCTGCTGTGTTAGGATCTGAGAAGCTGCCAGTCTGCAAGACAGGAGAGGTCCTGCCCCAGACCCCGACCATGCTGGCGTCCTGACCTCCAGCCTCCAGGATTGTGAGAAATGAATTTCTGCTGGTGACCTACCACAAGCCTAGGGTACTTTGTTACAGCAGTTCAAAATGATCAAGATAGAAAGCTTTACGCTGCCTACAGATCCAAGCATACTGCTCTTCCAAAAGCACCCTCACTGAAACTTCCAGAATACTATTTGGCCAAATATACCTGTAGCCTAATCAAGTTAACACATAAAGTTAACCATTGCCTGGATCATTGTAAGGACTGGGACCTCAGCTTCCATCCATGTTTCACAAAATGTAATTAGAGGGCTTGAAAAAATGTCTTTTTTCTTTTTTCTATCATTTAAGGGTTTCTGCTTGTAAGCAACAGGAGTCAAATCTTGTTAACTTATACACACAAGAATTTGTGAGAAAGATACCAGACTCCAACAATATGGCTTCATCCTAAAGTCGAAGAATTGGGAGAAGTTTCTTCTCTCCATTCCAGATGTTCCTATGAGAGATAGGGCCCTGCACTGCAACCTTGTTAACCCTGATCTGTTGTTCACCACATTGGTCGGTGCTAAGAATAAAGGGGCTATAGGCACGCAAGTAAGCCAAATAGTAAGCTTGGCACAGAGAATTATAATCAAGAAGGCAATGATATCTGAGGAAGGGCAGTTCACTTGCTTTTGTGTTTGAGTCCCAGATAGAACTTTTGGAAAGAGTGCCTTAATCAATTGGCATACTGAAAAAGTACTCAGTATACATGGGTTATATACCTGGCATAGTATGAACAAAAAACCCGCCTTTTCAAAATAAATAGGCATTGAGCTTCTACCCTTTCCATTTTCAGTTGGCAGGAAAGAAAAAAAGAAATGCTAGGACACCAGCCCCTTGCTCTGCCTTCAGTATCCCATTACTTTCTTGGCTTTCTCTTTTATGCTCCCAGGTCCCAACGCCTGTATCAAAACTCAGACCTAGAACAAAGTTGAGTGTGGCATGAGCAGATAATTTCACTGGTTCTCGCTATGGAAGCATTTGACACCTGTTTGGAAAGCATCCCTCTCTGAAAATCCAATGGAAGTCCCTACTCCACATCACTACCCCCTACCAAAATGTATGTCTTCTTTCCAAAGCTGAAATTTCAGCAAATTGTGTTAGATAATCAAATTGGCTTTTATTTGTGATTTGTGAACTGGGCTGTGCTTTCTATACCAGGCATGGCAAAACAGGTGCTTTTTATAGGATAGCTGTAGTCAGGCACAAGAAAGTGGCACCACTGAGAGTGGATTGGTTCACATCAGGTTACTTCAGGTTAGTTTCCCGGAAGAGCTGAAGCCAAGAGCACATCCTTATCATGCAAGCTAAAACTGGCCTGTGGGAGGATTTGGGCCATTATCTTTCTCTCCTGATTCTTCAGAAGGTCAAATAAACAATTGAGTTTCAGTTTGGCAACAGACTACTTGGCACAAGTGACTCCATTCTGGTTTGTTCAATTGGGGTCTTGCTTATAAGCTCAGTCCAAAGCATGGCCTCTTGTATATGAAGTGTAAACAGTTTAACACTTCACAAGACACCAGAAATCTCATAAAACACTACAGAAATTTTACTTGCTCACCAGACTTCAAAGGAATCTAAGATAGTCAGATGGGTTAGGTCAGACCTAATGGGTTAGTCACCCTAGCATTCCATATCATGATGCTGCTTCGTAGTCCCAACTGCTCTGGGATGCCTGCAGGAGAGCAGTGGAAGACAGGTCAAGTACTTGTGTCCCTGACACCCATAGAGAGCCAGGTGGAGTCCCTGGCTCCTGGCTTTGACCTGGCTCAACTCAGCAGTTAAGGCCCTTTTGAGAAGTGAATCAACAGACAGAAAAAAATCTTTCTCTGTTTCTCCCTTTCTCTCTGTAACTCTACTTTCCAAATAAATACAACAAAATAAAACAATCTATATTTTAAAGAAAGAAAACAAAACTTTACACAAATATTTCTCCCTTTCTTTACCTTCAGGGTCAGAGCATAAAACATACAGGAAGAATATCTTTCTGCTGATCTCCATCAATAAATCAAGTCAAGATTCCCTATAAGTAAAATTATGAACAACAGCATAAGGCATTCTCCTCCTCTTCCATCATATTCCAAGACAACCACTGGCTCCTTCAAAGCTTTAAACTCTTCAAGTGTTAAACATTTTGAAAATTTCCTGAATATTCTAAGGCAGTTCAATAGAGTGAAATGGCTAGTTCACTGGAACAGAAAAGCTTTTAACCAAGTAATTTTCTTTAAGGAGCACCGTCATGCCCTCAGCAGCATCCTGGACTCTATCTCTTGCTCCCACTTCCCTGTTCATCAGCTTGGCAAGTTCTATCGATTCTTCCCTTCAAATGTTCTTGGAGTTTATCACCTAATTTTTGCCCCTCATCTCCTTCTGTCCTCTATAATATTCAGACTACTACAATAAACTTTTTATCACTCTGTTTTCATCTTTCTCATACCCATTTTACACAATAGAAGATTCATCTTCCTCAAAGCATCAATTTCGATGAGTCATTGCCTTTGTCAAAACTTCTGTATTACCACTGCGTACAAAAGCAAATTCCAACCTCAGCAGCCAAATCCTGGGCTGAGCTCACATGCCCATGGCCCTGAGTCTTCTAGTTGGCGGCTTTTAGGCTTCCAGCTGCCTGCCAGGTCCTCTCTGGGAGCTTCTCCAAGTCTAGGTGAGTGCACAGCTACAAGAAAAATGGCCCCATCACAGCACATCATCCATATCACCAAGACTGGGGGGTGACCCTGGACTGATGTGAATTCTGCATGCTCTTGAGGAATTCAATCTTCATGGGTTCCCATTGGCCCTCTCTTGTTCCTTCTTTCTCTCCAGCTTTTCTTCCTTACCACTATCCAATGCCCTATGGAGCTCTCAGGCCCAACACCAGACTCAGCAAGCAGAGTCTGGCTACATGCTCCACTGGCTTCCACCACTATTTCCTAACTGTTCTGTCCCTCTCTGATCCAACCTCAGCCAAGTCTACACTCATTTCCTATCTAAGCCTTTCACAGACATCTGTTTGATCCTCCATATAGTTCAGCCAAGTAATTAGACTGCCAGGGATGTTATGTGATCTTCTTCTGGACACCATTGTCATGACCTCGACTTCTGCCAACACCTCTCCAATCTCTGGAATTCTACTCACCAGCCAAGGCCCAAGTCAAGTCCTCCCTGTAGCTTCCCTTGATTTCTTCAGGTCCCAGTAATCAGAATGAGCCTTCCTACTTTAGTGAGCCCTGAGGTCCTTCCTGCTCTTGACCCCAGTCCAGGGAAATTGTTTAAATGAATCACAAAAATTTATACAAAGAAACACGTGGCTTTTCTCTCTCTAATGGTGGAAAGGCTATTGCTAACACCTTTATGGCTTTGAAGTGAGTGCCTCCATAAGAGATTGAAGCTCTGACTCCAAGAATGGTGAATGTGCCTTATTTAGAGTCTTTGCAAATGATCCGGGTATGATGAGATCATTAGGATGGACTGCAATCTGGTATGACTGATGCCCTTAAAGCAAATGTAATTTAGGGGGTGGCATTATGGTATTAAGGATGAAGCCACTATCTGCAGCCAGAATTTCCTATAGGCACTGATTTGAGTCCCATTTGCTTCACTTTTTTCAGCTCCCTGCTAATGCACCTGGGAAAGCAGAGGAAGGTGGTCCAAGTGCTTGGGCCATGGGAAACCTGGGAGAAGTTCCTGGCTTCAGCCTGGCCTAGCCCTGGCCATTGCAACTATTTGAAAAGTGAACCAGCAGATGGAAGAACACTCTCTTTCTTCCTCCCTCCCTTCATCTCTGTAACTCTGCTTTTCAAATAAATAAAATAATTTAAAAAAAAAAAAAGGAAATAAGATGTCATTTAGCTAGCAGTACTGGGTGGTCATGGAAAGACAGCAATGTGAAGACATCCAGATAATGCCATCTGCTCACTCAGAAGACTCGAGGAGCAAAGGCAGGAGGCATGCGCAGACTCTCCTCACAGCTGTCTGAGGGTCCCCTGCCAGATATCTCATCTCCACAATGATGAGAGCATAACATTGCTTCTAAGCCACCAGCTCACAAGCTGGACACAACTACAATCTCCCACTCATCTTTCCAACCAGGGGGTCTCTCCATCTTGCTGGTACTTTCCCAGACCCCTGGCCCCTGACTTTTAGAAAGCAAGAAGAATTGGTCAATTTGAGGGCACCAGGCCCTGCATTAGACGTATTGCATTCATCACCTCATTTAATGCTCAAACAGCCCTAGAAGGCATCCAGTTCTCTCCCCATTTTTCCTATGGTTTAAACTGGTTTTAGCTCCTAAAATTGTGCAGGACTTTAAACCCCAAAACTATAAGTTAATGGCACAAACAGGGTGAAAATTATCCTGACTGTAGTACCTTGGAGGTGTGCCTACTAGGAAGAACACAGGTCTTTTGGGGGCATGCCCTTGGAGGAAATTCTCATGAGAGAATTGGTTACAAAATTTCAAGTTGTAGGGCCAGTGCTGTGGCAAAGTAGGCTAATCTTTTACCTGTGGTGCCAGCATCCTATATGGGTGCCAGTTCAAGTCCCCATTGCTCCACTTTCAATCCAGCTCCTTGCTAATGGCCTAGGAAAATAGTAGAGGATGGCTCAAGTTTTGGGTCCCTACACACATGTGTGAAATGTGGAAGATGCTTCTTGTTTTGGATAAACTCGCCTCTGGCTGTTGTGTCCATTTGAGCAGTGAGCCAATGGATGGAAGATCTCTCTCTCTCTGTGTCTGTCTGTCTCATCTTCTTTTTGCAAAACTCTGCCTTTAAAACAAAAACAAAAACAATTTGTAAGTTGGGCCCAGCCTCTCCCCCTGCTTCCTAGGTCACCATTGGACCTTCCTTTGCATGTGCCCTGCCCTTATCACCCATCACCCTCACCAGATGCTAAGCCAAAGGGATCACCTAACCTTGGACTTGAACCTCCAGAACTGTGAGCTAAGTCTCCTTAGCTTCTATTGGCTATTTCATGATAGTGACAAACAGCTGACAAACATATAAGTGGAGACAATGGTGTTACATAATAACCCCAGATAAGTGATGGAAGTGAGGTTTAAGTCTAAGGCCAGCTCTAAAGCCAATACTCTCTCTACAACATCATTCTATCTTATCTACTAAACAGCAGATAACTCAAGCTTTGGTGTATTCCTGTCTTCTGAACTTTCTCACCTTCTAAACATTTCTGAAAACAGAGCTCAAGAATAAGGCATTCTCTTAATGAGGCTCAATCCTTACCCCCGGGGATATAGACTTATACACTTCCGTATCTTACAGAGATATTCAAGGAAATCTCAGCTAATTGGTCTGATTATAGAGAATGTCAAGAAGTTTTTTTTTAAAGATATTTACAGATGTCTTTAAAGTTATAATTTTATCACTTTCAAGTGCACATGCAATACAGAGTAGGCCAACAAAGTGCTGCTTGGGGGAGACTCCTTTGGAGATCTGCCTTAATGAATAAATAAGTACATTCCCTTCAAATTAGCTTTCCATTGTTTATAGTAAATCCCCATGGGAGCTCACAAGTAGCTGTTTTCTTATTCATGCAGCGAATTTCCCTCTATTGTCTTGTTACACATTGGCAGGGGATGGCTAAACATTTCAGTTCAGGGAAAGGATGAACTCACAGTCAGAGCCAAGATCAATGGGCAGAGGCAGATGCCATCAGACAGCCTGAGAAGGCTGCAGAGGTAAAGAGAAGTAGTTGACTTGGGCACCCTAGGTCCAGCCATGGGATCTGCCAACCCCCATAGGAACTCCAAAGAGTTCCTAATGACAACTTTTCTTGTTAAAACTGACTCCTTGAGTGGACGTATCAGTAGGTGTGGGCCAAGCAAGGCTTCTACAAATTTCTTGGCTCTGAATTAATCTGCTCATTCACCACTTGTGCTGGATGCCTTCTGCTTGTTTTCTGCACCCAGATTTGCTCCACCCTTCATTCTTTCTTCTACATCCCAGTTCTTGAAATTCTAATTATGACTTTGGACTCTCTTACCTTCTGGCTTAATTTTGTGCTCTTCACCACTCAGGTGTCTATCACTCCTGATTTCCCAAATCTGGTCCAGGATTCCGCAGTAACAGCTTTCCTCTGTCAAAGGCTGGAGTTGCTATCTGGAAGCCCCATCCCTACAACTGTGTTCTTCTGGTTCCTTTTGTTATCACCTCTGTAGGCTTAGCAATGGTAATAGCTTCCTATGGGCAGTATCCTGGGTGTTCCTCATCTCTTTCTATAGCTGTGCCTTCCTACCTCTTTGCAAAGATTTCCTTCATTAATTCTTTTGAAATTGACCATCTCTTTTCTGCTGGAATCCTAACTGCCACATTTCTGTATATCTCCTGTACCTACCATTTACTGAAATGTTAGGTACTCCATAAATATTGTTGGAGAACTGACACATTGACAAATAGGAAGAGCTTTTGCTTGAGCTTTGAAGTAATTCTGTTTTCCCCTGCTCTCTCTTCCTTGCTTCTTCACTTCCATTCCCCTACTAAATGTTTGACTATTTGCCCTTTGGTTTATGATCTTACTCTCAAAATTGGGTTACTCATCACCTTCCCAAAAACCCAACAGAAAAGCTAGAAGTCGCAACTTGGGACATCTATAAAACCCTTAAAACTAGTATTTGGATTCTGCCAAAAACATCAGCAGAAAATGTAACACAAGTGGTTTATGAGATGAGCTATGGCATGAAATGGGAGGCAGCAGCCTGGTAAGCGAGCAGCACACCCCAGCCAGCATGGCCAGGCCACCTGAGAGCTCGAGGAACAGAATCATAAATCCACAAGCATGATGCCCAGGAGCATGCTGCCTAGCTTGGGGGCCGGGCGCATGCTGTAATGAAAGACTGTCTTGTTTTATTAGTCCTTAGTGAGATAAAAGAAGGAGTGAGGGTTCAGCTGCCCTAGGCACCTCCTTTGGGTGAGGTCACAAATGCAGAATCAGGGCATCTGGCCTGCAAGAGGTGACTGGATGTCAGTATATGTGAAGTTCATTATCAGGGATTGGAACTAATCTGCAGTATAATCAAATATGAATCTGTTCAGCTGGAGCTTCTGGCCTTTATAGGAATACCCGACACAAAAGGGACCCATGGCTCAAGTAGTGACTGTAACCTTTTTTTTTTTGTCATACTGTATGACCTATTTTTTTTTTTTTAACAAATGCTATGTTAACATCCTTGGGTTAAAGCCAGGCATATTCTGTGGCTCACAGAAGACACCCTCCCCAATCACACCCCAGACCCATCTTTCTGTTTCAGTTTCATAGAATGTAACTGCTTGTTAAATGTCAGGGATATGTCCAGGCTTTCCTGATCTGCACCCAGAGATGGAAGGTCAGAGGAGAGGACTCCTTCAGGCCTCTAAGAGCTTTGGAGCAGGTGCACTTTGGAGATGATAGGCACTAAGGCTGGATGTAGCAGGTGCATGTTGGAGATGGTAGGCAACTAACACGAAGTTCAGCCCTGTTGGCAATTCTGGCCCTGCCACCCTTCCAGGCTGTTTGACCTTCACCTCTCTGTGACCCAGTTTCCACCATACTCGGGCTAATCCCTACATCACGCTGGGCAGATGAAATCAGGCAGCATGTGCACAGAACCTAGAATAGTCCCTGGGGTTAGATTCCTCAGAAAGCAGTAGCTGTCAGGATCTCCAGCGGCAAGGCCTCCCCACATTGGGTGCCCACAGAGTGTGGCCATGGTACAGGATGCAATGAATCACTTTTGTTTGCTCCATACTGACAAAAGAAGTCCCCTGGCTCTGGCTGGGTGCAAAGCAGCCAAAGCAGAATGAGCACTAAGAGCCCCCTTTGTCCCGGCAGCGGCCTCATTTGCTGGACACAATGCAGCCCCGGCAGTCCTGGAAGCCAGTGCCACTGTGACAAATCTGTTTGGGTTGGAGGAGCACCAGTTCTCTGCTGTGATGCGGCCAAGCTCCCATGCCGCCCGAGCGCAGCTGCAAAGCCATTCAGAGTGATCCAACCCCAGTGCAGGGTTCTGCAACTTCTGCCTGTGAATTTGGAGAATCAGCGATTCATTTTGATGACCTTGCTCACCTCTGCAGTGAGGTTTCCCAGTGGCCCCAGGCCTACCAGTGGGGAGGATGAAATCTGGAGAGGCTGCCTGGGTTCTAGGAGCAGAATTTTTAGAGTTGGGAGAGAGAGGCCACTGGCTTGCTTCCTTATCAGTGGATGCTCTTCCAAGCCTGTACAGGATTGTTATTGGCCAAGGGAGCTTCCACTTTCACTTTTGAAGATATGCTAGAGAAGAAAGAGCGGGATTTTTCATAGATTTTGATAGAGGGGTTCGTAGTGCAAACTGAAGACCAGAACAACTTGGAAGCTGATTTGCAGGGCACGGGTTCAAGCCTATTAGCATGCGAACAGACCTAGTACCGCTGTAGCGACCGGGATCACTTTGGGATCTGCCTGGGAAAATGTCACAGTCACAGCTATCCCTACCAGGTTGTCGGCATCTGCACTGTCCCACTTGGAGAGGAGTGAGCAACACACAACAACTTCACTGCAAGCTGTCTCAAAAGCAAAGATTTACTTATTTATTTGAAAGGCAGAGACAGATAATGAGGTTTTCTATCCTTTGGCTCATTTTCCAAAACCCCACGACAGCTAGTGAGAGATCTGGTCAAACCCAAAGCGCAGCCAATCTCCAGGGTCCCCCACATGGGTGACAGTATCCTGAATATTCGGGCCTCACTCAGCTGCCTCCCAAGAATGTTAGCAAGAAGCTGGATCAGAAGCACCAGAGTAACCAGAACTCCAACCTGGTTCTTTGCTATGGGATGGATACAAGCATCTTAGGCACTAACTTCACCCACTGCACTATAACATCCCCCCAAAAAGACAGCTATTAAAATATTTTCTTACTATTTTTACTTGTGATACAACACATATAATTGAAAACCTAGCACTTAGCCATTTTCGAATGCAGAGTTCAACGATGTTCAACACAGCAGTGATTTTGCCATCTCTAGAGCAAACTGGAGTCTTGGCTCAAACTGAAGCTCTTGACCCATTAACAGTCATTTCCCAGAACCCCTTCATCACTGCTTTCTTGCTCTGTGAATTTCAGCTCCCTCCAAGAAGTGTTAGCTTTTATGTTTTTGTGAAGACTGTTTTATTTCACTCAACGTGATGTCCTCAAGTGTCATGTCATCTCACTGTGGCATGTATCAGAACTTCATTCTTTTGTGTGGCTGAATAATGTAACTAGCTGTCTTTTAAAACTGTAATCCTGGACCTGGCACAATGACACAATGGCTCAATGGCTAAAACCTCGCCTTGCAAACAGTGGGATCCCAAATTGGCGTCAGTTCATGTCCCAGTTGTCCCACTTCCCTTCTAGCTCCTGGCTTACGGTCTGGAAAAGCAGTAAAAGATGGCTCAAAGCCTTAGGACCCTACACCCATTCGGGAGTCCCAGAAGAAGCTCCTAGTGCCTGGCTTTGAATCAGCTCAGCTCCGGCCACTGTGGCTACTTGGGGAGTGAATTGGCAGATAGAAGATCTCTGTCTCTTTCTCTCTGTAAAAAATAAATAATAAACTGTAATCCCATGAGGGATTCTTTGACAATGATCCAGAACAGGGCAGTCTGCCTCTTCAGTATTTCAGGAAGCCTACTGAGACCCAATGTTATTCTGTATTTCCATTCTCTGTGCTTGATGTGCCCCTACCCATGCTGCTAGTCAGCTCCTCAGTGAACTTCGGTCATGGCTATGCAGGGAGATCTGGGTCATGCCTGGCGTTTTGTACAGAGTTCTGGGGAGAACCAGGTCTCATATCAGGGAAGAACTCTGACCCTTGGTACAAATGAGGCCCTTGGCAAGTCACTTCCCCATTGTAAGGGAGACTGTGTCAGCTCTCCCAGGCTGAATGAACACTAAGTGGAGGACACACAGGAGTATCCTGAGTCTGAAAACGCAAGATCTGACATGCTAAAAATATCACACTTTCTGAGCATCAATACAACAAACCAAGTGGGAAATTTCACCCTATGAAACTTCATTTCCATTACAAAATTATTTAAAGCACTATGTAAACTTACCTTCAGGCTATGGATATAAAGTATATATGAAACAGAAATGAACTTTGTGTTTAGATTTGGATTTCTTACTCAAGATCTTATTATGTACATGCAACTGTTCCAACAGCCCACCCCCAGAAAGTCCAATGTTAGAACAATTCTAATCCCAAGCCTTTCTATGGGACACTCAATTTGTATTTTAAAGAATCAGGCTTGCTTGGTGTCTAATAAATTTTTAATAAATAGATGCTAAATCCTTTTTATAAAGATTCATTTATTTTATTGACAAGGCAGAGCTATAGAGAGAGGAGAGGCAAAGAGGGATCTTCCACCTGCTGCTTCACCCCCCAATGGCCACAATAGCCGGGATCTGAAGCCAGGAGCCAGAAGGTTCTTTAGTGTCTCTCATGTGGTTGCAGGGACCCAGTCACTTGGTCCATTCTTTGCTGCTTTCCCACACCATTATCAGACAACTTGATCAGGAGTGAAGTAGCTGGGTCTTGAATCAGCACACACATGAATGCCAGTGTCACAGGAGATTTACCCTGACATGCCACCATGCCAGGCCCAAATAGATGTTAAATCTTAATACAAAACAAATCAGAGATAAAATTCTTTAAGGTCATCACTGTGGCATGGGAAATTAAGCCTCTGCCTGTAGTGCTGGTATCCCGTATGGGTATTGGTTCGAGTCCCAGCTGTTCCACTTCCAATGCAACTCCCTGGTTTTGTGCCTGGGAAAGCAGTAGAAAATGGTCCAAGTCCAGGAGCCCCTGCACCGATGTGGGATATCCCAAAGAAGTGCCAGACTCTTGGCTTCAGACCAGCCCACTTCTGGCTATTGTAGCTATACAGGGAATGAACCAGTGATGCTTCATTCCCTATATAGCTGTCTTTCAAATAAAAATAGATATTTTTTTAAATGGAAGTGAAATTCCTCCTTTTATCAGGCATAAAACTCAAACAGAACAGCAGTTCCCCAACTTTTCACAGGTCAGGGACTGCTTTGAGAGTCACATGCTTAAATACACAACACAGCACTGAATTTCTGGAAGTTCTTGAGTCTTGTGACAGCCACACATGGACTTCAGGCTCAAGATCAAGGACCTGGGATCAAGAAGTCAGAAAAGAAAAAGCTCCTACAGATCATATTTTGCACAGTTTGAGCAAACAATAGACAGAGTCTTACATGGTGCTGAAGAGGCATTGTTACAAAGGGTTGCCACAATCCAATCAAGGTCACCACTTCATGGTATTCAGAAAGGTCCAAAGAACTTGGCATGGCATTTACTTTTCATTGTACTGAGTGCGGTGTACCAGTCTTAAGGTTTCTCATTCACTCACTGCCCTTTGAAAGCATTAATCTTCATTCATCCACATAGCTACGCAATATAAATACTTATTTGTATGGGTCTTGTGGTTGGCTTCATTCAATTTCTGCTTCCTCCTGTATGCATTCTCACTCAGGTAGTGGGGTGGGGCTGTCTGTTGCTGTCTCCCTGTGCCTCACAAACACAACCCTTTCAGTGAAGCCGTGACAATCCCTGTGGGAGTTGCTTTAAACTTGCAGATGCACCAGTCCCACAAGTTGTGGTATGTTCTCAGCTGATGGAAAGACACCCCATTTACAGTTATGTCTCAATGATAAGTTGACACGGCATGGACCTGGCTTTGTACTTATACAAACACATGCTTTTATTTATTTTTGAGCACAGTGACAAAGAGGAAGAGAGAGAGGAATCAGGGGAGAAAAAGAGATAGAGATGCTTCATCACCTGATATACTTTCTAAATGGTTGCAAAGGCCAAAGCTGAGCCAGGCTTAAGAAAGGAATCCAGAGCTCCAACTGAGTCCCTTACATAAGCAGCATGGGCCCCAAGCACTTGGGCCATCAACAGCTGCTTAACCAGATACATTAACAGGGAGCTGAATGAACAGCAGAGCACCCAGGAGATTGAGCTGGTGTTCTACTGTGGGCTACCAGCAGCATCACAAGGAGTGGGTTAGTCCACTGCTCCACAGTGGGAACTCCCATTGTGGTCTTATACTTTGGTCTTATGTTTTCAGGTGGAAAAAAATTAAGGGCTCAGATGACTAAACCCTAAAATTTTATTAGCATCTTCTCACTCTTGGAGTTCTCTATCTAAAAACAGGATCAGGGATCCAATGTAAGGAGTCATCCCACTGCCTGCCTCCCTGTGGCCCTGGACTGTGCCCCAGCCAGGCCCAGGCTTGGACATCTGTGAGCAGTTATACAAGTGTTGGTTGTTGTTCCAAGCCCTTCCCCTGGCACCATGCTGACTGTTGTTACAGATACCATTGCTCTACCCTGCATGCGGTGGCCTGTTATGCACATTTTACTGAATTTCAGTATTCCTTGTCACTGCGGTTGCTAGTGTAGCATGAAAGATTTATATGGTAACAAAAGCCTCTTGTGTAAGCAGGTAGGGGAAGAAACATATAGGCCGTCTAATCTTCTAATTGCCCAGGAACTGGCAGGTCTCCTCACTCCTCAATCATAGAGCCTTTGATTGAAGTCAAATAATCAATCTATTAAATCTGATATCATGCATTGGTTTGATTAGCCATGCTGTTATAAACTAGTTTAAAATGGCAGTAATCTGAAGAATCCAGAGAACGATAAGAAACAAGTTGGCTCACACAGTTAGAACAAATAACACAACTGGCTCAAAATAATGTGACGCCTTCCAAACCCAGAACCCTGGAAAAGACAGCATCGGCTTACAACTCATGTTTTTCCTCCAATAATCTCAATTCCAGCAAAGCCAAGTATGAGTGGCAAGAATAAACTCAGTCAGTATATCCTTGTTGTTTTGTTTTTGTTGTTTGAAAAGCATTCTTCTCCTAATTATGAAATGTGTCCTTTGTAGAAAGAGTTGGAAACAAAGACAGAAAGTTGCTTAAGACCTCATTTGCCAAACCTAACTATTCCAGTCATTTTAATGCATGCCTTTCTTCTTTTGCACTGACATAACCATAAAATGAATTTTAATAAAAATTACACACTTGTGGTCAAAGTCTTTTGGCCTACTGATCTACTGACATCATATTCTATCATAGGATAATTTCTATACCAGTAATGGCTTTCCCGTATTAGCTACCCAATGGCTGTGTACAATTCCATCATCTCAGCTTTATAATTCTGTTTATTCACAATGCATTCCTGAGATTAATAAGGCTCTGAAAGATATCTTTATATGAAAATCTTCAACTCCATTTCTGATTGTTCTAGCAATTTACCTCCTGTTGTTAACAAGTAAACCAAACTTAGGCAGTCTCAAGCTCACCATTCAATATTATATTTATTTAGGAGGAATCTTACCACTAAACAATAACAGAAAAGTGGGTTGCCAAAGAAAAAGAAGCAAAAATGACTGCTATAGCTCAGAAATATATAGAAAATTAAAGTTATTAATTGATGAAAGCTTTAAGGCCAGGGATGAACTGGATGAACTGTTTCCCATAATATCACATAGAGAAAATGAGCTATCTGTTGATACCAACAGAGATGCAAAGGAAGGTAATGAAAACACAACCTCAAATGAAATTCCCAACCATTCCAAAAGCTGGTACTATGGAGGAAAGTGACACAGTTAGAGAAGACCTAGGTATGTTGGCAAAACCAGTGTGCTACAAGCAGTACAGAGGGCCTAATCTGAATTAACATGGCCAAGATACGATTGTTAATGATATCAATCACATCGACTATATTTTTTCCTCTTCATTTTCTGCCTGCAGATATTTAAATAGGGACACAGTTTTACAAGGTTTGTCATGAAAAATGGCACTCTCCCCACTTACTTTATCCATCTTCTTCCCAGAGACAACTGCTTTCTTGCTGCTTGAAGTGGATTCTCCTGACATTGACTTCCATGACCTTAAATGGATTATTTCTAGACTTTGTGTGAAAGCAGATTGCTGAGACTACATCTTCCCTTGTTTAGGGGTAGACAGATATTCCACTTTGACTTTACATTGTGGCAGGTGAGAATTTCACTCCATTGCTATATCCATGAGCACACATAACATCCTCTCAACATATTTGAATGCATTATGTGTTAGATCAATACAATGATTTCATTACTAGAATAATGGTCTCTGATTATGTTTCTGTGCAATTTCATTCTTTCTGGGTATACTGTTTGCTTCATTTACCTGATTTTATGAGATGAGCCATTGAGTCAGGGTCAACTTCTTCACCAAGTTATCTAAAAATTATTTGGAGACATTCAGTGGCCTCAGTCGATTCTGATGCATCATCTCTGTCATACACAGCTTGGAGCTGTGTCTCTAATCCCATGATCCAGTTGCCTTTATGCCTTGCAAACAGTGCCTTAGCCTGTTTCACCATGTATGATCTGCTTCCTAAATCTCTAAGCTTCCTCTTTCAAGAAAGAATTCTTAAGAATGAAGCCTTTTGAGAAATGTTTTTATGCCACCCTCTTATTTGGCTGACATTTGACTGCATACTGAATCCTGGCCTAGAAATAACTACACCTCCAAATTGAGACGGCATTGATTCATTACTATGTAGATTTCAGAATTGTCAAGATACACAAAATGACTCAGATTTGTAATCCTTAATATGTAGTTTGATTTTCTAGCCTATAGATTTTCTCTTTTTAAACAGTTGGAAAGTTTATGATGTGGAGTTATTTTCACCATTGTTCCATCTGCTTCAGTTCTGTGAAAGAACTGAAAGAGATTTAATCTCTTCATTTTTCTAGTCTTATTTTTCCTCTTTCACCATACTTTTGCCTTTCTACTGTATCTTTTGGGCTATTTCCTTAGTTTTATCTTCTATTCCCTCTATTAAGTTTTCGTTTGCAGAGGCAGCCTTGAATTCCTAAAAGTTCTCTTCTACTTCCATTTTGGGTTTTTTTTAGTACTCTATTGTTTCATGGATGTTTTCTCTTTGAATATCAATTGTAAGTGTTCCTTTTTACTTTATTATTTTATTTTTTTAACATTGTTTATATAGTTGAAAGGGATACACACCCCTGTGGGTCTCAGATTAGGGTGGGGGAGAGTCAGGTATAAAGGAAGGTGGGACAAATGTTTCCTTTTTTTCTGTGTCCACAAGTGGGGAGAAGGGAAAAGGGCCACCCCTTGCTGTCAAAATACATCAGCACTGAGGGATAGGGGGACTGTCACTTGATGACACCTTAGAGACTCCAGTGTGGGGAAGTCTCCCAAGGGTGATACTTGAATGGTTTTGATAGTCATGCACTAGGGTTGAGAAAATCTTTCCAAGGTCTACTAGATGACCAAGTCTACCTTAGTACATTCACAGGCCCAGGAACATGTTGCAAAGCTCAGCCTGGAGAGTGGGCCAACCTGTTCTGCTTTCTATCCTCTGGTGAGGTACTTGACATTCTCTGCTGGCCAAATGAGCTGGCTGTCATGTCCTCTGCGTGCATCTGCATATACTGTCCACTGCACAGGCATCAGCAACTGAAAAGGCCCAGTCCCAAACATGCACTCCAAGGTCAAAGTACATTATCTTGTAATTTTCCCTGTGGCTGGGTTCTGAGTCCAGCCATCAAGTCAAGGAGTCCCCTAGAAATATTACCCGGAGTGACCTCAGAGTTGACTCTCATGTGCACCAGTTGGTGCAGGGTCAGGTTCATTTTGCCACCTGCACCCGCCAAAGCACATATCAGTTAATGCAGTTGTCTGATCCATTCTGTATCAGCCCCATCTCTCACACAAACCAATGGGTGCTCTGACCCAACCCATCCCAGCCCAATAAAGACCCAGTCTTCATGCACACCAGTGGGTACCACAGTCTAGTCATGATGATCCCCAATAACTACCACCAGGTCACTCCCAGCCACAATTTTTGCATCTGTCAGCATGTGCTATGACCTAGCCCAGTCTACCGCATCTGGCTCTCATACACAGCCATTGGCAGTGTAGTTCAGCTCAGCCTGACTCATTCCCAGACCCAGCCCACATGCATGCCAATGGATGTTAATACTTTGCCCAGCCTTGTCTGCTGCCAGCCCTGGTTTTTGTGCTCACCAGTAGGAGCTGCAGCCAGCAGAGTACTGCCTGTAGTTTTCCTATCAGGCCTGCTCCCAGTTCCTGGTCTTGTACCTGCCAGGGTACTGCAATCCAGATTGACAAGACTTGCACCCAGTTCTGGCACTTGCAAGTAGGTGCTATGGCCCAGCCCAGCTAAACTGTACCCATTCTGACTCTCATGTGCGCCAGCAGGTATGGCAGCCTAGCCCAACCTGGCCTGTTCCAAGTCCCAGCTCTCATGCTCCTCAGTGAAAGCAGCAGCCCAGCAATGGAGTCCCAGTGTTACCCTACCAAACCTACTCCTAGCCCTGGGTCTTCTGTGTGCCAGTGGGTGCTGTGCCCCAGTATGAGATGGCCTGCCCCTCGTCTTGGCATTAACCAGCAGGTGCTACAGCCTAGTTTAGTGCAGGCTACCTCTAGACCTGGCTCTCACACTCCCCAGTGGAAGCTGTAGCTTAGCAAGGGAGTCCCCAAGATTTTCCTACCAGGTCCATTCCCAGCACCAGATCCTGTGTGTGCAGGCAGGTACTTTAAACCAGCCTCGCATGGCCCATCCACAGTTCAGCTCCTGCTGGTAGATTATGCTGCCCAGCCCAGCCAGGCATAACCTACACCCTGGCCTGGCTCTTATATGTGCCAGCAGATGCTGCAGCACTGGCCTGGCATGGCCCACCCCCAGCCTCAGCTGTTGTGCTCCCCAGCAGGAGCTGCAGACTAGTGGGGAGTTCCCCAAGTTCCTCTACCATGCCCAGGATATCATGCATTCCAGAGAATACCATGGCCTTCCTTCACAGGGTCTGCCCTCAGTTTTAGCCTTTGCGGCCTGATCCAGCCTGGCCTCCTCTAAGTCCTGGTTCTTGTGAATGTCAGGTGGGTTCCAGTCAGGCGGGTTCCTGTCAGATGAGTTCCGTGGTCCAGCTTGCCCATCACTACTCCCAGCTCTCCACACAAATTGGCTGGCACTACAGTCACACAGAGACGAGCCCCTAATTACCCCTACATAATCTGCCCCAAGATCAGGTTCTCTTGCATTCTGGTGGGTCCTGCAATCCAGAATGACATGGTTTCCACCCTCTGCTCTGATACTCACAGATGGGACAGGACAGGAGCTGGGGCCTAGTCAAGCCAGTCCCAGCTTTTGCATGTATCAGAGGGCAGTGGTGGTGCTATTTAGCCCAGTCCAGGTCTATCACATGGGTGGTTGCCTTAGCCTGACATAGACATGCTCTCCAACTTCCCTCCTCTAAACCATTCAGTCTTAGTTCCCTCACCTACCTGCAAGTGCCGTGGCTGTGTCCATGGAATACCCCAGAAGTCATTCCTTCCTGTCAAATATGTCCTCTGATGCTCCCACTTCAAGATGTCCCCAGGTCCCCTTCCCTGGGCAATCTTCAGCCACCACAAACCTGGGGCCAGGGTGGGAAGTCCTGGCCCAGCATGCCCCACCATCCCCCTCATATATTTAGAAAAGAAAAATAGGCAGCTATGCTGGCACAATTAACCAGGTCCAGAATGCCTGCCAATTATTGTCTATTCTTCTCCTAACAGTCTAACACTTGCCTAGGCACAAGGCAACCCAGGCTCTTTCCTACAGCTGAGGTTAAGTGTTCTTACATATATGATCTCTGTTTCTTCCAAATTGCTTTCAGTTACTTGTTTGTTTTGGTTTCCATCTTTACTTTTAGGGTCTTATCTCAAATTTGTAGAGACCATTCTGTTCTGCACATATTTTAGAGTTCTCAGATTATGGGTAGGGGTGTGTTGGCAGCTCTCTGGGTGGACGGGTGGTGGTAGTGATGGTAAGGGATTCACAAAGGCTCTCTGATTCTGACAGCTGTGTGGGGATTTAACCACCAACATGTTGAATAAAAGGGCCAAGACCAAGACCACCAAGAAGTGGTGCACAACATCCAGTATATTTGTCATGTTTGACAAGTCATAGATTCAGGAGTTCAAAGAGACCTTTAACATGATTGATCAGAATCGAGATGGTTTCATTGACAAGCAGGATTTTCATGATATGCTTGCTTCACTAGGGAAAAATCCAACTGATGAGTATCTGGATGCCATGGGGAATGAGGCTCCTGGCTTCATCAGTTTCACCATGTTCCTCATCATGTGTGATGAGAAGCTGAACAACACAGACCCAGAAAATGTCATCAGAAATGCTTTTGCCTGCTTCAAGAAAGAAGTAATGGGCAACATTTGGGAGGATTACCTGTGAGAGCTGCTGACAACCGAAGTCTGATTAACAGATGAAGATGTAGATGAGCTCTATGGAGAAGTTCCTATTATGAAAAGGGAATTTCTATTACACTGAGTTCATGTGCATCCTTAAACATAGAGACAAGGGCAACTGAAAGAACTTCATACTCCAGCCAAATGTTCCTTGTTACCACTTTGGGGATTTCTGAGGTTTCTCTCCTACAGCCTATTGCACACCCTTAGCGTTACAGTTTTTGCCTTTCCTGTATTTATTCTCAGCCATTTGGGGCATGTTTCTTTATAATCAAACTGGAAATAGGACATTCTTTCATTTTCAGATTAGAAGATAGGGTAATTTTACTTACCAACCCTGCTCCCTGTAGTCTATACAGAATCAAACTTTTTTTTGATAGAAAGTTAGCCATTGAATTTTTTCTGAACATCATTAAACTTCACGATAAAATGAAATTTTAACAAAAGAACATGGGTGGGGCTTACTGGATGTGAGTTTCCGTAAAAAGTAATCTGACTGAACCCTTTTCTTAGGGAATCTCTGATACTAGTGCCTTTTGGATTTTGTTCCTGAACTGGTCAAATTCTCAGGAGAGATTATGTGATCTCTTGCATGAAGGTTTTAGACCTGGTTTTTAATTTTCTAAAAGCTCAGCGATGGAAGAGAACTAGAAATCAATATACCTGAGCCAAACACGGTATTCTAGTGGCTAAATCCTCGCTTTGCATCCTGCAGGATCCCATATGGGATCTGCTTCCCATTCAACTCCTGTCTGTGGTCTGGGAAAGCAGTAGAGGATGACCAAAGCCTTGAGACCCTGCACCTGCCTGGGATATCCAGAAGAAGCGCCTGGCTCCTGGCTTCAGATAGGCTCAGTTCCATCCATAGTGACCACCTGGGAAGTAAACCAGCAGATGGAAGCTTTTTCTCTGTCTCTCCTTCTCTGTGTATATCTACCTTGCCAATAAAAAAATAAAACATTGTAATAAAAAGAAATCAATACACCTATTTGCACAGTCTCCGTTGTCAACTTGCCTGTGTTTTGCCAATGCAGGCTTGTTTCTTACTCTCTCTAGAAACTAACAGTCATCTCCTGGAATGAGAGAGCAGACCTTGAACTATGCTGAACAGGAGCTGCCACCCACAAACTTAGCTCCTTCTAAAATCAATTCTTCATATTTCTAGTCTCACCTCCAAACCTATTCCCATAGATGCTTGTGTCATGGATTCTTGAGTCTCTGGGTGTCCTTGGTACAAAGGGATAGCCTGTCTGCTCTTCCTGTTAGCCAGGGTGCTGCTCCAAGGCAACCAAAGAAGTCAATATTCCTTCATCTGTTTATGAGTTTTAACCCATCTTATTTGCTTTTTTATCCCAAATCTTGGTGATGATCGCAGCTGTTGAGCATGATTCAGCCGTCCAGGTGCTCTGGATAATTGCACGGAAGACCTGTAGACAGACCTGCACTCTTTCATACCCTGTACTCAGCTAGGCTCTCCACCTTTAGTAATGGCTTTCACTTCTTAATTAAAGTAACCTACTTGGCTTCTGAACAGGTTTGAATATGTAATACTTGGCTTCCACCCTGTGTGCCTTACTCTCAGTGTAACCTTGTGATTTGCTGCGTGTATTTGTTTTCCATCCACCAAATAGATGGTGAAACCATTGGAGGCAGAAGCTCTCAGTAAATAAGCCTCATTAATATTTATTATTCTGTACTTCTTTACCGAGAACCAGTAAGGATTGCAACTCCTCCAAAAGAAAGGTTAGGGAAAATCCTAAGCAGAATTAAAGAACATGCCTTTCAGAACAAGGCAATAGCTGACTTTGTAAAGGCTTGGAACATGTTCCTTGTTCTTTCTGTGATATCTTTGAGCATTGTAGGAATGCAATACAACAGGCATAAGCTATTTTCTTAGGAACTGCAGAAGTTTACACTACAAAAGCACTTGGAATTGCTTCTGAACACCAAAGTATTTAAAGTCTCCAACATAATGACTTATTAATAAAGTTCTCTGCTGTTCATAAGTGAATGTTATTAACAAATCTCATTTAATCAGTCAATATAATCTGATTAACTGGAATAAAAGAGGTATTTAGATCCCCCAATAATTTGCTGAACTTAAACTATACAAAGGGAGTCTATCTTGTGAGTCAAGGTCAAAATATTTTTTGAACCTACATGTGAGAGGTATGACCCATGCAATGCCCATGGTGCTGTTGGCTTCTTGACTCATCCGTTCTCATTCCACTCATCAGCAGCCTCTCCAGGGCCCTGTCTGATCTGACTCCTGCTGACAGGAGAGCTCCAGGTCTTCTGTCTTCCACATTCTAATGTCACAGAACTGTGCAGCCTCCTCTGGGTGCCCTGAGGCTGTGATGAGAGGAGGGAGTACTGAAGCTCAGGAACAGCCACTACTTGAATCATGGGAGCAAAGAGGGCCAGCTACCCCTGGTATTCAGGATGACTTTGACGTCTCTGCAGAGGTTGGAATCTGCTGAGCACCACTTCCCATTCCACTCCAGCCATTACTTTGGGTATTCAAGCAGAGAGCCACTTTGCCAGTCTCAGCTCCAGATGTGAGCAACCATAGGGAACAGAGTCATGTAAAAAGGCCCCATTAATCTCATATTAACATGTTCAAAAACTCAAGTTCCTGGGCTATTTTCCATGCTCTACTTATCACACCCCTTGCTTTTCCAACTGAACACCTCTTTACTTCTGTCACCTGTAATGTGTAAAGCTGGGTCGGGCTCAGTGGGGAAGTGGACTGCTCGTGGCCCTCCTTCCCCAGGACCCTTTCTTTCAGTTCTTCAAAATTCAAAGCAAATCTTACTTTTGACACTCTGACACATTCGTCTATAGGAATTTTTGTTCCTGAACCCTAGCAGTAAACTTGAAAAAGTTTGTGAAAATGGGGATTAAAAGATATTTCTCCTCATGTACAAACTTCTGAAATGCACACATTGATTTTTATAACACACATGAACTCTCTGAAGACCCATTGTGTCTCAGTGAGTCAGTTATGAACACATAGTATGATTCACCTTCAGGATTAAAGAAAACAGATGAAGAGAAGTATGGGTCCAGCCCTCAGAGAACTTCAAATCTAGTGGGAAAAATATTGGTATAAATCAAGACAGCACAGCACAGAAGGTGCTCAAGTAGTTATGTGACAAAGTTGTGAAACAAAGTGATGGGAGAGAAATGGCCTGTAATGTTCAGAATTAAGTATGAGGAACATCTTCAGAGATGATAAATCTCCATGGATGGCAATTCAGGCAGGTCTACCTGAATAACCATTAACATTCAGCTTGCAATATTTTCATTTGCCTATGTCTAATCTCATGTTCTTTCCTCATGTTGCTGGTTTAGAAGCTCTACATCCTACACACATCACTTATTTGTACGTATTGCTTGGCTCCAACTAAGAATCTAGTCACCCCCTGGAACATGCCACTGTTTAGCCATATGAAGCTGTAACAGGAAGTGTGTGTGTGAGTGGCACTTAAAAGCAGAATTCAAGCGGGGATCAAGTCACAGCTACTTTCCCTCAGTCCTGCACTCCTGTGTCCACACCATCCTAGCAACCCTGAAAATCAATCCCTCACTTGGAAAAACTGCTCTTCAACAGCAGGTCCGAAAGCTTAGAAGAAACATCTACCCATTGGTTCTAATGCTCTGCTTCTGGGATGTGATATTTCTCACGAAGGCAAGTTTGCAATTGGTTATAAACCAGGCACCTCTTCAGAAAGCTCTGATCTTGAGAAAATTGTCAAGAGCATGCTCACAAAGGCTACCCATTTTCCCAGGCCTGAGTTGTTGCCTTTTGCTTGAGTAAGCATGTTAGAAACAACAACATAGACTTCCACATGCATCTATGAAGCCCCTTACACCTGGCATCCTGGCTGGGAGGTTCTCACAGTGCTGACTAATGCCTTGGGAAATTATGACAAATGCTTTCTGACCAGTGTAAGTAGTGAAGACCATGAGGACAGGAAAGACTTGAGTCTCTCCACCTTTTGATGAATGTGGTAAATGGTCACTGAGAATACCTGGAATGGAGCTGAGGCAGCCGAATATGAAGAGGAGCATGGAGCCCAAGCCCTGTTGGAGTGCTCAGCCTGCACACGGATGTCTGACAGGTAGGGACACCTAAGTTATCATGTGCCCTGTTGGCACCATCCTGGTCTAGTTTCAATCACCTGGTCAATTCCGACTATGTCACATTTGTAATGAAGAAGGGTTCTTTGCCATAAATCATTTCCCCAGAAATCCATCTGGGCAGCCCTGCAGCTCATTGTGAGCGTCAGGTTACAAATGTTCTAGACTATCCATGGACAAGAAAATGTTTAGCCCAAGCTATTTGCTTGTGATAATAACGACAGAAATACATTTTCCACATGCTTTGTAAACTGTGTATGTGCTGTGAGAGATATTACTTTTGATTGTGAAACTGAAACCAACTTAAACTAACTAGAGTGAATGAAGGAAGTTTACAACTCTGAAGTACAGATTAGTTCCTCGGCCTTTGTTACAGAAATAATTAGGGCTCAGTGAAAACTGGTTATGTTCTTTTAGCTAATAGGTAATGGAAGTAAGGGGCATGCCCATGATTGAAATCCCAACATACATTTGGTGAAATAGTGCATTTGACAAGCACCTGTAGCATACACTGCACAGATGCTAAAATTGCATGAGCCTCTGTCTCAAACAAGCCTCTGGGTACAAGGCATCTGGGCGAACAAGCAACACATACATTGCAGTAGTTCATTCCCATGCACCACAACTGCAAAGCAAACATTTTTAAAAACATACAGTTGATTTACTTAAAGACTAAGCTCCATCTGCTGATTCACTCCCCACCCCTGTCAGGGTTTGGCCAGTGTGAAGCCAGGAACCAAGAATTCTCTCCAAGTCTCCTTCACAGATGGCAGGAACTCAACTGCTTCATCCATCACCTGCTTCCTCCTGAGGGTTCTAGCAGAAAGCTAGATCAGAAGAGAAATCGGGCACTCTAGTATGGAATATGGACATCCCAAATGGCCATTTAAATGATACACCAAATATCCACTCTAGAAAACTCAAAATATTTTGGTGAGTAAGGTCAAAAATGAGGGAGGATAATTCCATACAGAATGTCCTTCCTGAAGCACGGAAGTGTAGTTGAAAAGAAAAAAATGTGTCTTGAGTTAGTTAAAATATGCTATAAACTGCTAAATACTAAAATGAAAATAGACACAAGACAGCTGAATAGTACCCTGTAGCCATTTTAAGGTGTATAGCAGCCGGTTCTGTATATAAACTAAAGTTGAAATGTCAATGAAGTAGTCACAGGATGTGGTTAAGAACTTACATTTTTTAGCATATTGGTTACTCAACACCATGCCAATTAATTCCATAATGTTATAAATTATTGTTGATGTTGTGTTGGGGCTTTTAATTGATGGGGATGATATTCTGCCAGCTCTACCTTCAGACCAGAGATGGTCTCCCCAAGAAACTGTTGAATTTATCTGGACAATAAGATGCTGGATTCTATGCTTGGTATATGTATGCTAACAAAGAATCTTGACTTAATTTGAACTGTAATACTGCAGCAAGGTGGAGGAATCCACCATGGGGCGGGGGGATGGTACCGGGAGGGGTTGGGGGAGGGGTTGGGGGATCCCAGAGCCTGTGAAACTGTGTCACATAATGCAACATAGTTAATAAAAATAAATAAATAAATAAATAAATAAATAAATAAAGGAATATAATCTGGACAGCAAAGCTGAACAAACAGCTTGGGTTAATGCTACTGAAACACCTGCACGTATGCTACTTCCACTTTATCCACAGTTTCTGCTCCTTCAGCTATCCATGGTCAACCTCAGCCTGAAAATATTACATGGAAAACTTCAGAAGTAGATAATGCATGCATTTTAATAACTTGTTATAGTGGATCATTATGATTATTTTCTTATTTGTTACTATCAGTGTCTTGCCATGGCTAACGTCTAGATCAATCTTTCTCATAGGCATGATGTATACATAGGAAAAAGAATGGTATTCACAGAGTTTGATACTAGTTTGTGTTTTCAGGTTTACACAGGATATATTGGAATATATTCAATGCAGATTAGGAGAGGGCTATTGTCTGTCATCAGGGTTTAGTCAAAATTGGTAGAACCCAAGCTGGCAGGCTAACAAAAACAAGTTTATAACCGAATTTGTTACAATGAAGTTGGGATTACTGAAAAGTTCATGAAATGGATGATGCCAGCACCCAATGGGCCAAAATTCAAAAGCAAGGGCACAGGTGAGTATGGGGTTCCCTGGATCCTCTCTCTTCGGAACAGGTTCCACAGAGAAAGATGGTCTGGGGGAGAGTTGGAAGCACATTGCCACCAGGAGACCCTGGGGCAAGGGGACAGAAGGTCTGCTCTGGCTGCTCCCTGCTGCCCTCCACTCGCTCACCAGCACACTGGCCAAACCCAGCCATGAGCTATTCCACAAGGGAGGCTTGCAAATGTAATTTCCAAGAGGAAAGGCTGGGTCACATCTGGGAGCCATTGGGCATCACGTCCAGAGCACAGAAGTGCTCCTTCTCTTCAGATAAAGTCCTCTAAAAATGGAGACTCCCACCTCACCCCACCCCCACAGCCATCCTCAGCTCCGTTACTTCGTGGTGCAAGTCCCTACCAGAGCAAGGTCTGTTGGCTTTGTCACCAGGACATTCACAGTGCACAAGTGCCCTAGGGCTGCTTTGAAAATGAGTGGGGAGTCGGGGGGGGGGGGGGGGGAGGCTGCATACCTGGACCTCTCCTAAGGAATGTCACAGAAGGTGGCTAGGAGAAGGCAGGGGGCGGGGCAGGGGGGCGGATGTGGCCAGGTAGCCTTCCAGGGGGAGCTGGGCTTCTGGTGAGGTTTTTGCCTGTTTGCCTGTAAAAAGCCTCCTCCAAGGCCCTGACTGCACATTGTTTATTTACATCCAAAGAAGTCAATATTGCAGGATGGAAATTGAAACCAGCAGGAAATGAGACAGCAAAATTGTGGGTGGCAAGGAAGATGATTTCGCAAGTGGGAGTTGAGACAGGATTCCCTGCTAAGAATAAGGAAGCTGAGTGTGGAGCAAGCCCTTTCCTCACTCAGTCGAGGACTTTGGGGCCCCTGTACCTCCCAGCTCTTGCTTGATCTTCCTTCAGTTGATGGGGCACCGAATGCTGTGTACCACATGCTTTCTGTTACTCTTGTCTCACTGTCACAACTCAGTGAGGCGGGCACCCTTGACATTCCTACTTATAAAAAATGAAGAAGCTGGGCCCACTGCGATGATGGCTCAATGGCTAAACCCTTGCCTTGCAATCACCAGGATCCCATATGGGCACCAGTTCATGTCCCGGCTGCTCTACCTCCCATGCAGCTCCCTGCTTGTGGCCTGGGAAAGCAGTAGAAGATGGCCCAAAGCCCCTGACTTTGGATCAGCTCACAGCTCCCACTGTTGCGACCATCTGGGAAATGAACCAGCAGATGAAAGATCTTTCTGTCTCTTTGTAAACCTGACCTGCCTTTCCAATAAAAACAAATAAATCTTTAAAGAAAAAATAGAAAAACCAAACTGGGCTTAAAAAAAAACACGAAGAACATGACACCAGGGGTGTTTCAAGCATTTCATGGACAATGCAGATAAAAGCTGATGCACAGGTGCTAGCATTGTGTTACATTTCGTAGGAGTGCTAATTCAAGTCTTGTGTCTCAGATGTTCCAGTTCCAGTTCCAGCCCAGCTCCCTGCCAAAGCACCTGGAAAAGCACTGGAAGATAGCCACTATCCCTCATGAGATAGACCTGGATGGAGTTCTGGGCTCATGGCTTTACTCAGGCCCAGCCCTGGCCACTGTGGCCATTTGGGGACTGAACTAGTGGACGGAAGATCTCTCTTGCCTGGCTCTCCCTCTCTTATTGTCCTTTAAATAACTAAATAAATAAGTCTTCAAAGAGGAAAAAGAGATGTCATGTGTTTTCTAAGAAGTTTTGAAGCTACCTCCTACTTATGGAGGTCATGTAATTTGCCCATAGTCATGCGGTCCAGCTCTTGCCCATTTTTAACTCTAAAACCAGACCCTGAACAACTGGGTCTCACTGCCTTTCCAAGAGAAGACTACTTCCTGTCTTCTTCATTTTAAAGGAAACTTTAGAACTTGTAAATTAATTTCATCTGTTGGCATAGAAATGCAGTGATTTAAAACAACACATATGGACTGTGTCCCGGTTTGGGGGTTCAGGAGCCCAGAGGCAGCTTAGCTGGTGTTGGGCTTGGCACCTGTCCCTGGCTGCAGGCCATGATTGGCACAAGGCTGTGGGCATCTGAAAGCTCCACATCACAGCATGGTATCCATTCCAAGTTGGTTCAGGTGCTTGTTAGCAGCCTGGGGCTCCTTTCAGGGGAGCGACCAAGGGCCTCAGTTCCTTGCTGGCTGTTGGCCAAAGGCCTCCTTCAGTGCCTTAGCCCAGCCCTGCTCCCGGTAGTTCCTCTACTCTCCCTAGCACAAGTGGCTCCCTGGGAGCAAGCAGACTATACAGTATGAAAGGACATTAAACCCGACAGTCAGCCTTCACCAGAAATCTCATCTCAGTAGGGGCAGCCATCCCTTTCCTGGAATTCTATTGCTTAGTAACCTGGGCTTACTAAGCCTGCACTCAAATTAAGACTAATGTGCCTGGGAAGGCAGTAGAAGAAGTGTCCCTATCACTCATGTAGTAGACCTGGATAAAGTTCTGGCTTCACTGAAGCCCAGTCCTGGCCACTGTGGCTATTTGCCAAGTGAACTAGTTGGGGGGAGTTGGGGAACTGTTACATCAGACCTTGATGGCAGGAGGTCTTCAGGAGCCACCCAGGAGGGTATGAGAACTGCCTATCAAAGCTGTAGGTGACTCCTGATCAGAACCCAAAAAGGATGTCAGGGTGAAATATCCTTGTGTTGCAACATTATCCCTGGTTCACAGGAACCAATGCAGTTATTTTTCAACAAAGATTGGACCACAATATTTTTAAAAGGCTATGTGAGTAAAGCTAGGGAGTTTCATCAAGCTGGGCAGGCTTGAGAGAGCCTTAGGCCTCTTGGAGAGTCTGAAACTCATTTGAGCTGAGTGATAGGATCTGTGCTAAGGTCCAGAGACTCAACAGATAAAACTCTCAGCTTCTGGCTTTGATTTGGTCCCACTCCAGCCACTTCAGACATTTGGGGAATGAACCAGTAGCTGGAACAACTGCCTTATCCTCTCTCTGTACAACATTTCCTTACAAATAAATAATAGGGGGGTCTTTTTAAAAATAAAATTCAACTTTTAAAAAGGAAGACCTGATCTGAAGTCAAATCTATTAGCCCAAGGACAGAGATGAAACCTAGCATGTGCTGAAGAGCTCTGTGGCCTAATGCCTACCTCTTATCCACTGCAAAGTTCCCCAAGGTAAAAGGGGAGGGAAAATTGAATCCTAGTATATGACAAGACCAAGGGCACTTGGCAAGGCCACCACTGAGTTTTTTCAACACCTCTCCGCTTCTCTTCTTCCTTTGTTTTTCACCTTCTTTGTTGTTGCTGTTATTGTTTCTGGCTATATTTATCTTTCCTTTCATACTTTTCTTCACCTTATGTATATTTTAGTTTAAAATGTTTTTAATTTTTTTGTTTAGCATGTAACACTTATACTTGTCTATTGAGTATACTGTGCAACATTTCAACACATACACAGTAGGAACTGATCCAATCAGGCAAGTAGTATTTTCTTAACTTTTTCTTTTAATATGTAGACTCTCAATGCCTCTCTGCCTGTTGTTAATGCAGAAGAATACCATACTTTCTTGTGAAGGACAATCACACTGCTGAGCTGTGGATATTGGAACCTGTGCCTTCCATCTGAAAATGTTTGGTGTCCAACTCCGCCTTTCTTCCTTCCCTCTTTACTTTTCAAACTAATTATCATCAGTGACTCTCTTCAGAGTGTGTTTTAAGTGATTAACTAGTAATAAATTATGATTACCATAAGCAATAAGTGATTCAATGATTTAAATACTTTTCCTGCAGGTTGGAGGACACAGGTGCTTGCTTCAAAAGCAATGGGACTCAGCAGCTTGGTCAGGACATAAGACCCCTCCTGAAGCCAAGCCCCATCTATGAAAACAGGACCCAGCTTCTTGTCTGTCTCCCTTAGCTCAAGGTATCCTTGCCTTGCCTCCTCTTTATCAAAAAGAATTCACTGACTTAAGGGAGTAATCCAACTGGCCTAACAAGGTTCTAATCACTAGACACTAGGAGCCATTTACTCCTCCAATAGATTAAGAACCCTAATAGCCAGTATTGTCCCGGAGCGATTTGTGTAAGGAAATTCTATGTATGGGCAGAATGTAATTGCCTTCTTGTAACCTCCAGTCCTACTGGAGCCCTCCTGGCCATCAGAAATTCCCTAAGGAGCACAGTGCCACTGACCAATCTAAGGTCACAAGCTGACCAACCAAGAACTTGGATGTGATCTGATCACACACTTCTTGGCCCCAACTTCAATATGTAAGTACCTTTACCCCTGACTCCTCTGGGAGCTGAGGAATTAAGCAATAACTCCCCAGAAACGTGTTTAGTGCTTTTCAATACAGATCTACTTTCCTCCACCAACCTGATGCCAGTGATTGACTTTTTGCATGTCAGGTGAGCAGCCCAGTTTGAGGATTCTGCAATAACGCTTCTAATCAGTTTGCAGTGTTGTTCAGCAGCACCCCACCACTTGCCCCCACATGCATTCTTGCATAGCTTCTAAACAACAGCTCACTTAGCACTAAAGGAGAGAGAAGACAAGGTGTTGCTAAGCCTTTCTTAAGTGCAAAATTGAACTCCAACCTGTGTGGCTTCAGTTCAGTGCTTTTCCAGCTACACCCACTGCCCCAGAGGCCAAAAACCAACTCAAGAACACTATAGTGGCTCAGAGTCTATGCTAAAGTTTCTAATCCATTGGTCCTGCCACTTTTTAGTATCCCATATCCCCTCTCGCCCCTTACTTAAACCCAGCAGGGAGCCTGGTACAATAGCCTAGTGCTGTCTTCACCTTGCAACAGCCAGTATCCCATATGGGAACCAGTTTGTGTCCCCGCTGCTCTATTTCCCTTCCAGCTCCCTGCTTGTGACCTGGGAAATCAGTTGAGGATGACCCAAAGTCTTGGGACCCTGTACCCATGTGTGAAACCTGGAGGAGGCTCCAGGCTCCCAGCTTTGGATCGGCTTAACTCTGACCATTGTGGCCAATTAGGGAGTGAATCTGTGGACAGAAAATCTTTCTGTCTCTCCTTCCCTCTGTATATCTGCCTTTCCAATAAAAATAAATCTTTAAAAAAAAAATCCAGCAGGTTAAGTGCCACTGTGGGTGACCACATCCTGTGTCTGAGTGCCTGGAATCAAATACAGTCTCTGCTTCCCATCCAGCTTCCCGCAGCACACCTGGGAGACAGCACCTAAGGACCCACATTTGTGAGTTCCTGCACACATATGGGCAACGCAAATGGAGTTCCTGGCTCCTGCCTGGTTCAGCCACAGCTGTTATCAGCTTTTGGGAAGGGAATTAGTGAATCTCTCTCCCCCTGTCTTTTAAATAAATAAATAGCTTTCGAAAAAATGTGTAATCATACAAATGTGTTTCAAACCTGAGGGCAATAGAATTCACTTCCCAAACTTCAACTTTGTGCTTTGAACCAGTCTTCCTCATTAATTCCAGTAAAGTGCAACCCTCCCTCCCCCACAAACTGGGCTGACATAGTGCTGCGGAGGTAAGGGTTGGGGGTGCTGTTGCTGTTGCTCATCTTCCAGGCCATCCCAGGAAGCTTCCCCAACACAATGGGAGCTCCCCTTCCCAGTGTGCACTTCCTCCAACCACACCGCTTCCTCCCAAATGCTTACTCACTCTCAGCTGTGACTGGGCTTCCTCTTCACCTGAAAGCCTGCAAAGAGCGCTGCTGCTCCCCTACCTGCCCCTTTCCCTGCTATCACAGAATAGCCCTGTTCCTAGGGGTCACAGCCATGCCACTCACTTACCGGGCTGCAGCCATCCTTCTCCCTAGGCACCAGCCATCTCTGTCTAGAATCATTCTCATCGGCACTCGAACCTGCTGTTCCCTCTGCGCTTTTAACTCACTCAACCTCATTTCCTATACAACCACCACCTGTTCCTCTCCTTCCCTATGTGGCTAAGTCTGTTCCCCAACCCTAACTCCTGCCCTTTAGTTCCTTCGTAAATCCTCTAGGATTGGATTTTTCACCTCTACCTCTCTGCCAGAGTGGGCTTGTCACCAGCAGCCTCATGTGGCCACACAGGGTCCCTGGCTGATGCTCAGCCCTGCTCTTGCCTGGCCCACGGGCAGGGCTGTAGCCAATGCCTCTCTGCAATTGGAAACTCTTGGCTTCCAGAACACCATGTCCTCCAGGTGTTCTGGCTTCTCTGGCTCCATTTTCTGTCTCCTCTCCTGGTTCCTGATTCCTTGTGTCTCTATAGCTTCTCCCTGTTGGAGTGTCACAGACATCCCTGTTGAATGCTCTTATTTTAAAAATATATATTTTTTAATTTTTATTTGAAAGTCAGATTCACAGAGAGAAGGAGAGACAGAGAGAAAGATCTCCTGTCCACTGGTTCACTTCCCAAGTGATTGCAACAGCTGGAGCTAAGCCGAACCTAAGTTGTGAGCCAGGAACTTCTTCTGGGCTTTTCACATGGGTGCACAAGCAAAGAATTGGAAGGGATATGGAGCAGCCGGGATATAAACTGATGCCTGTATGGGATCCTGGCTCATGCAAGGCGAGAACTATAGACACTAGGCTACTGCACTTTAAATATTTTAAAACATCACAGACAATCCAAGTCCTCCTGCAGCATCCTGTAGCCTCCTTCAGCGGCCCAGCTGTATGTGTTTACCTACATGTCAACAGTCAGCAGTGCAAACCTGCCTACACCTACAGCAGTCCCTACCTCCCTCTAAACCTGCCATGCTGTGAGTTTTCTTTGTCTCTCTGATGGGCCATTCCCACACCACTTACTCAGCCCAGAAATCTCACTGTCACTATGAGTTTTGCCTTTTTTCTCTAAAGCTGCACAACCAGCACCTCAACAAACCCTACCTTTTTCACTAAATTGAGCATCTACTCATTCCTGATACTGCGATGAAATTCCTTGGCGCCACCATCACCTCCCTCCCAGATGGTTGTGACAGCCCATGGATGGGACACTGTGCTTCTGCCCATGCTATTGCGGTCTGTCCTCAGCCCAGCAATCAAAGCAGTCCTTACAGAGTGGGACATGTCCAGTCTCCAGGCTATATAAAACCTGGGAAATCATTTGGTCTGGCCCTGCCATGGCATCTGCAGGCAGGACTTGAAATGCCATAAATCTACAGCAGACTGATTTTTCAATCGATCATTTTGTATGACCTGTGAATGATATGATAAATATCCACATGACCCTTGGCAGAAAGAGGGTTCCCCATCTCAGCACTCACAAATGATGCTCCCCTGCTGAAAATGCACTGGCTGAAACATTGGGAAAGTCCTTAAGGTGAGCTGGAATCCCCATGTGATCTGACACATGTAATCCACTGGTCCTCATTTTTCTCCCACTTTTCTCTTTCCCTGCCACATTAGTCCCTTTTCATTTCTTGGAAACACAAGGTGTGGTTTCCCCTTTGCCAAAACTGAAATGATGGAGATGTTCTATAGTGGCACAGCTCTGTGTGAATGTACTAGAAGCCATTCACTTACCTTCTTTAAACAAGTGACTTGAGTGGCACATCAGTTACATCTCAAGAAAAAGTTGCTATTTTAAAGAGTTAAGGCTCCCTCAGAAGGATGGGGTGAAGGAGAATGAAGGGGAAGATTCAATCTGAAGCTTTTGAAACTGAACTTCAGATCTCGTTGAAGAAACTTCTTCAAAATAAATAAATAATCAAACCATAAGTAATTTTACATTTTTAAATTTAGAGACAATCCCCTAAATTCCATAAAACCTGGTTCTGCCTAAGTAAACATGTACTATTTTGATAGAAAAAGTAATCATGATTTAAAGGTTGTTTTTTCTTTTTTTTTTTTACTCATTAACACACCTCCCCTGTCTGGCACAAGGGACCTGGATAGCAGAGCCAGTAAATGGCCTGTGGTCCCCTCTCACAGGCCCCTTTCAGCAAATCCTCCTGTGGCTTCATGGGGAATTGGATCACAGGCTCAGGCAGGAATAACTCGCCGGGCCTTCTGGACCTAAGGGAGAATTCAAGGACACACCACTCTCCTTCATCCCTGCACAGCATGGCTCTGAGATATTGGTCCTTCAGTCAAAAAAAGTATTCGTTTTTTGATTTTTTTTTAATTTTAACCTTGTGGAGTTGCCGTGTCCTTGAAGAAAATAGAGAAAAAGGAAAACAGAGAGAAAAAGGAAGGAAGGAAGGAAGGAAGCCTCCAGGGCACACATTGGGGGAGGGGGTTCCAGATGTATGCTTCTTGCTGTCTGGTGTCTGCAGGACCTTGAGCAACACTGAGCCTACAGAGTTCTGAACCAACTAAAAGGAATTCAGGGAAATTAGAGTGGTTGTAAACCTGTGCTTCCCTCCAGACCTTAGGGTGCTGAGGTGGTGGAAGAGGTTAGAATGTGGGGGTTCTTCCAGAATCTCAGAAGGGGGTGCAGAGCCTGAGAAGGAGGCAGAGCACAGGACCCATGCTCTGATCCAGAGAAGAGGCTGCCTCCTTGAGAGAGGCCTCAGCTGCCATTGGGGTCCCACCGCCAACACATACACACACACACATCTTCTGTCTTGCTTCAGGCTTTGTGGATCTCTCAGTCAGAAATCAGGCTGATAAAGAGACTTTGGGCCAGTTAGAGCTCAGGCTCCTTGAAGGTAAACCCAATGTGGTGTTTTAACATTACCATGAGGTATTCACTAACAAGTCCCTGCTGAGCTAATAATACCAACACTGGTCTCCAGCGCACTGCCTGGAATCCCTTAACAGGCCCAGCAGGGTGCTCTGTATCAGCGTTCCTGAAGCAAACAGTTCATCAATGGATAGGACTCATCTTGGAATGCCAAAATTTTCATGCCTTTGTGATGGCCCCAGAAACTGTCTGATTTAAAACACTCAGATGCCAACAACCGTCCCAAATTTAAACGGTCAAGTTACCCAAGATGGTACTCACGCACTGGGGAGCTATATGCACTGCAAAGAGTGTGTGAAGTCCGCCCCTCTGCACCATACTACTGCCACCTCCACACCCTAGCCAGGGTGCACCTCCCAGGGAGAACCCAGTTGTTCTTGGTGAGATTTACTGTGAATAGCACTTAAGCAGGCCATATGAGGGCTGGGAGAGCAAACATCCTTCAGTACGTCCTAGCTCTGCACAAGTGGACGGTGTACTCATCGTCCAACGCCTTGCACACATGTGGACAGGTGCAACTGAATCACCAGTTCTCTAAAGGAAAAATGGAGGCTCCACAAAGTTGAGTAACTTGCTGAAGACCACCCAGTTACTATGTGAGAACATGGATCCCACGAGGTGAGTTTGATGCCAAAGGCTTATCTTCTTTTCCCTATAGCACTGTTGTTCAATCTTAGACAGTAAGGGATGTATGGCTCACTTAAGGGTGTCTCCAGCTTCCAGCTGCTCAGGACCACTTATCCTACCATCGTTTTCCCATAGTAAAATAATATATTCCTTCAACAACAGTCACAAGTCCATTAATCTTCTATTTAAGTAAATTATGGCATTGTAGGAATACAATGTTAGAAACTCCAGCATCCTATTGTCAAGATTTGCTCCTTTATACTGTCAAGGTCCTCTGGCCACAGAGTACAGTAATATTGTTGCAAACCGACAAAACAATTTGGAGGAATTGCTAGTGAACACTCAAGCCTGGATCCACCTTGTCAAGGTGCAGAAAGCACATCACTGTTACACTGTGGTTTTGGGAATAAGTATGCATTTTCAAATTGCAGAGTGAAGAACCCAGCAGCTAGCACTTAATTTCTGGTCTCTCCCAGAGAGATGGGAGGAAAATTCTGACAGATTGAAACTGATGTTGAGAAGTGACTGGCTGGTGCCCCAGATCCTGGTTGATCGGTGGTGTTCATGACCTTCCTTTGACTGGTTGTCTGTGGCTCCAGTAAGTCTGAAGGATGACATGTAATTGATGGTTCCATTCTTCCCTGGACTTGGAATTTCCTTAAAGAGAACCCTCTGGGTAATGTTGGCCAACAAGACTCTATCTGTTGGAGAACTAAATGACTTCTTGATCTGATGATTGAGTCTACTGTACTCCTCCCTCAATTCAGTGAATTCCTTTTGATAAGTGGCTCACCCTGAAGAATAGGCAAGGGCACGGTGGGTTAAGGAGGCAGATGGTGATATCTTGCCTCTACATTAGGCACATTGGTATAGCCATTTGGTCCCCTGTCACATGTTGGTGACTCAGGCAGAATGCCGAGTTCTCCAAATCCAATCCATAAAATGAAAACAATGATAGTACCTACCTTGAGGATGTTTTATTCCTTTTGAATGACTTAACAAAGCATTTCACACAGAGCAAGACTTTAAAAATCTATTAACTTCTGCTGTTGTTGGAAAGTGTGCTGAGTGGCAGTATCTAAACCAGGATGAAGGGTGCTAATTTTCCTAAGGTATCTAAGATACGCAGTTTTGAGCCAGTCGTTAAGACGGCTGGAAAATTTTTGATTGTTGATTTTGAGTGTCTCAGTATTTTAGATTCCATTGAAATGGCCAGTAGAAATTATTGATTTTGGCTTGAGCAAGGCATGTTATTCCAAAAACATGTGACATTTTTTATTATAATGCCATTTAAGACATCTTAGCTAAGAACATCTTTAAAAAAAGATAAATCCTAATAAAAGCAACACATAACAAGAATAATGATCAGTGTGAAAGAGAAGACTATATTCCAAAGACCATTGTGGAGACTAAATGAATGTTGAAATCTTTGTTACTGATAAGGCAAAAGAATGAAGCAAAGTGGTGAGAAATTAAAGAGTGACAATCAATTGAAGACACAGACCAACAGGAAAGAGTGAGGATAAAGCCTGAAAACTTCATGCAATTGGCAGAAAGTGAATTTTAAAAACAGAAGATCGGGCCCAGCGTGATAGTGTAGCGGTTAAAGTCCTTGCCTCTAATGCACCAGGATCCCATTTGGGCGTTGGTTCTAATCCCAGCAACCCTGCTTCCCATCCAGTTCCCTGCTTGTGGCCTGTGAAAGCAGTCAGGGATGGCCCAAGGCCTTGGGACTCTGCACCCGTATGGGAGACCTGGAAGAGGCTCCTGGCTCCTGGCTTCGGATTGGCTCAGCTCCAGCTGTTGTGGCCACTTGGGGAGTGAACCATCAGACGGAAGATCTTCCTCTCTGTCTCTCCTCCTCTCTGTGTATCTGCCTTTCCAATAAAAATAAATAAATCTTAAAAAAAAAAAAAAAAAAAAAGATCAAGTGTCAAAGTATAGGGGAAAAAAAAGCTAAAACAGAAACGTCCTAAAAATGGAAAAGCCCAGAGGGAAGGAACCCTGAACAAGACTCAAATACAGGGCTGATGTAATGGCCTGTGTCTAAATGATCACCTTGCAAGTGTTGGAATCTCATATGGGTGCCAGTTCTATCCAGCTCCCTGCTGTGGCCTGAAAAAGCAGTAGAAGATAGTCCAACGCCTAAGTGGAAGACCTGAAAGAGGCTCCTGGCTCATGGTTCAGGTTGGCTCAGCTCCAGCCGTTGTGGCCCTTTTGGGAGTGAACCAAAGGTTGGAAGATCTTTCTGTCTCTCCTCTCCATAAATCTGATCTGCCTTCCCAATTAAACAAAAATCAAAACAAATTAAAAAAATCAAGTCCTAAATGCAGCTGATGGCCTGAGGATAAGGAGAAGGGATATGAAGAAGGAAATGAAGATGTATAGGCACTGAGAGCTCCATGTGAACGCCTCTACCCAGACCGCCATCATTCCCAACTCCACTGGGCTCTTCGCTCTTCTAACAAATAGAATTCAAAAGGAATGAAGAATGCTTAAATAAGCTTTTCATTTGCTTCAGTCCAATTGTCTCAAGGGTTGGAGGCTGTTGGATAGTGGGTTTCCTTCAGTCCTTCTTGCCTCTGGGACTTTGTACATGCTATTCCTGCTGCAAGGAGGGCCCATTAGATCTCAAATCACCTGATTGGTTCCTAGCTCCTTTTGGGGATCAGCACAGACATCAGCCCTGGAAGCTTCCCTGGCTTATTAAAATGACAGAGAATCTTCCCAGGCACTCCCGCGGCACCTCAGCTCCCATCATGATATCCACCTGCCTCCTGTATCCATGTGGTAAGAAACACATAAGAAACAGAGAGCAATAAACATGTTTTGGTCACTACTGTGTCCTATATGTTTTAGCATGGTGCCTCTTCATAGTGGACATTCATTAAGCACTCTTAAAAGAATCAAGGCTTATATTTATTGAATACTTAATATGTGCCAGGCACCTTATTAAACAATTTCTATATAATCCTTACAATCCTATAACATCACTATTGCCATATGCCACATTCAAAGGGATAGAACTGAGATACATGATCATCCAGTTAGTAAATCGAGTTGGGATTCAGTAAATTACCTGATATTATACTCATGGAAGGAAGGGAACGGCAGAGAAAAGATTAAAGAAGGAAATGTAGCCACCAGGAAAATGAAAATCAAAATCATGATCAAGTGGGTGTTCAGCCTAGTGGTTAAGAAGCTTATTCCTCACACTAGAGGATCTGGGTTCAATTCCTGACTTTGGGCCCTGACTCCAGCTTCCTATCAGTGCCGGCCCTGGAAGGCAGTACTGATGGCTCTAGCAATTGGGTCCCTGACACCCATGATGAAAACTTCCACAGCATTCTTGGCTCTGGTTTCAGCTTCAACCCCAGCCCAGCCCCAGCCTTCCTCTCAGGTAAATATGTAAATAATGAAAACCACAATGAGGTATCTTCTCCCTCCAATCATACTATTACCAAAAGCTCAAAAAGTTACAAGTGTTGGAAAGAATGAAGATTAAAAAAAAAAGAAGAAGAAGAACCCGTATTCTCTTTTGATGGGAATGCTAATTAGTGTGGCTGATACGGAAAATGATGGGAGGATTCTTCTCCAAAGCAAAATTAAATCTACCATAAGAGCTGGCTAGTCTACTTCTGGGTCCATAGTCGAAGGAAATAAAATCAGCATATCAAAGAGATATCTGCACTCCCCTGTTCATTGCAGCACTATTCAGACAGCCAAATCTGGAATCCATCCAGATGTCCTTCCATGAATGAGTAGATATGAAAGAATAGTGCACAATGGAATGTTATCCAATCATAAAAAAAAAAAATCCTGACATTTGCAGCAAAATGGATAAAACCAGGGCCAGAACAGTGGAATACAGATTAATCCTCTGCCTGCAAACTCTGGCATTCCATATGGGCATCAGTTTGTGTTCTGGCTGCTCCACTTCTAATCTAGCCCTCTCTTATGGCCTGAGAAAGCAGCAGAACATGGCTCAATTCCCTGGGACCCTGCACCCACATGGGACACCCAGAAAAAGCTCTTGACTCCAAGTTCTAGCCATTACAGCCATTTGGGAGTGAACCAGGAGATGGAAGACCTCTCTCTTTTCTCTGTGAAATCTGCCTTGCAAGCAAAAATAAATCTTTTTTTTAAAAGGCGGTGCATGTAAGCATTGCGTATTACTCCAACAACTTAACACTTAACAATTTTTAAGCTGGAATGTGTACAGGGTGGGGAGGGGCATACTCACAAGCTTCACTAAGCAGTGATTAACAGCAAGCTGAAAATGCTGTTAGTACTACAACATGAAAGGAAGGGAAAGTAAGATTTTGCCCATACTTAGAAAATACAAAAATATCCCCTTTCCGTGAGTTTAAAAAATAATAATAAGACTGTCTTTTGGGAAACAGTCCTAGGCAGACAAGGAACACTGTAAGATGTAATTTTTCTGTTGAAAGAGCCAAGCTTTCCAGGACAGAATGTTCTGCGGGGGTGGCGACAGGCTGCTGTTTCCCGTGGGGTCAGCTGTTCATCCACGTTGGCACCTATAACCCCTACATGCCTTCCTTTACAAAGGTTCAATTTCAGCAACCCAGAGTCTTGCCTACCGAGGTGAGTGTTAGTCAGGGGGGCGTTGGGAGCACAGGAGCCAGAGGTCACACTCCTTACATTCTAGAATAATATGTGAAAATATTTTCCTATTGGAAAGGGAGAATTAAGGGAAGAAACAAAAATATTTGTAGAAGAGAACTAAAATATATTATGAAAATGAGTTCTGAAGCCTTAGTCCTCTTTTTAATGTGAAAGACAACACATTTTAGGAAAAGAGCTAATCAGTACTTAGCATAGCTTCTCAGAAATACGATCTACCAAGGACATCATTGGCCATGTAGTTTCCAAATTATGGGAATATTTTTTCTTCTACAGAGATTGGTCTTTTATACAAACATGAATTTTAAAACAAGTTTAGTGGAATTTTAAGAAAACATCAATGACATGGGGCATTGAAGAGTTTTCACATTTCTTTCTTTTTTAACATCAAAATTTTATAAACTTTTAAAATTTTATATTTGATGGTGTTTACATGGTGAATCAGGGTGGGAGGGGTTGAGGATTAGGGGAAAGTGGGTGAGACCATTACTTCCAAATGTTTTTTTTCATCTTCCTGTATCTGAGGGAAAGTGGGAAATAGTGGGAAAAGCCACACTCAGCCTCCCAACTGCCTCGGTACTCAGGAATGGGGAAAGGCCACCTGATGTCATCCAAGGGTCCCCAATCTGGAGCATTTCCCGAGGGTTCTGCTCAACTGGTTTTGGTAGTTCTGGGATACTGTTGATTTCATTGCCCCTAAGATGAGGCACTCCTTCCAAGGTCCGTTGGCTGATACAGTCCACGTTAGTCTCCATTCACTTGGAGATTGCTGTCAATGCTTGGCTGAGGTAGTTGACCAATTTGTTCTGTCCTCCCTCTTCTTCTGTGGTACCAGATGTCCTCTGTACTCAAGTGACTGCCATATCCCCCACGTGCATCTGGTTCTGCTATCCACTACTCTGTCTAAGCCACTGAGGAGGCCCAGTTTTGACAGATGCACTCCATTGTCAGACCACAGATTCTGCAATTCTCCTCATGGATGGAGTTTTGAGTCCAGTGACTCAGTTGGGGGATCCCCAAAGGAACCTTTCACATTTCTTATGGTGGATTTCCCTTGCACACCACCTGTATGTGTGTACAGGTGTGGAGTAATGTTGGAATACCACGATGTGAATGCTAACATACAGAACTGGGCAAGCTTGAAGAGACTTCAAGTAGAAGTTCTGTAAAGCCCAGGAGATTAGTGTAGTGAATGGGTTGAAATGAAGAGTCAGCAATCACAAACACTCTGGCAACAGGGCTCCTGTGCCCAGTTAGAGGGTTCCGGGAGCAGCTCTCTGAGCCCTACTATTCTATGAGGTGAGTTGCCAATGCTGAAGCTGTCTGACTAAACTATGTCACAGATGACAGGACCCTAGAATTCTCCAAACAGCTGAGAGGCCCCTTCTCTAACTTGCAGGAAGCCTCTCCCAGACGTTGCCCCCTCTCCCCCGGGATGAACCTCACTGCTAGGGTAGCCCTGGAGGCCCAAGCGGTGTTGGCCAGGGAACAGGATGCGCTTACTCTGGCAGGCTCAACCCCTACTGGATGAGACAGATTCCGGGGCGAGAGGAGCCAGCAGTGGAAATAGAAGGAGAATGGAGTGGGCGCCTCCCCAGCCATACTGGTAGAGAACATAGAGGACTGAAAGAGCTGTAAATCAAGTGTGGTCCTTGTGTGATTAGAAGGGGAGAAAGCAAAAGCCCCACGGCACCATCGGCCAGGCTGCAGGTCTCACAGGGCTGACCCCTCCACCCATGTGGATCATCATGTTCTCCAGTCAGATACAAAGTCTCACGGAGGCCCAGCCTCAGACAAGGTTGCTCTGTGACCACGAGGGAACAAGAGGCAAACAAAACCACTCTGTAATCATCTCTGAGCACAACCCCAGACAAGAACATTATATCCACATCACCACAACAACCACATTCCTCCACCCTGCTGTTCTTAGTGCTGCTACTTGCTGAGTCTGAGGGAGCCCTGCTTGGCCTACATGCTGGGTTATAGAGCCACCTACCACTGCTTCCCAGTCTCATTATCTCATCCTGAGCACATTCATGCCTCCTTGCACCCTCCCTCAAACCACCCAGTTCCTCTACCTGGCCATTTATACCACCTCCCACACCACCACCCAGCCAGTCCCCTGTGGTCTCTGGGCTTTGTCATTGCAACAGGTCAATCCACCCAACTTGGTTTCACCAACTTGGTTTGACCAAAGGTGCAGTGATCAGGGGAAAAGGGTAGAACACAGCGTAGGTAACATTCATAAACTAGCTTTATAATGTTTATACACTTAAAATATACGGTAGATGGGCCTCTGGACTCTTGACTGATTCTCACAAGGTGACAGTGGACCTGACATCCAAAGTAGGGCTCTGGGTGACCATGAATCTGTGCCATTGTGGTTGTATATCTGAAAGTAGTCATATCCCAAAAAGATGCATTTATAAAGCACCCACCGGGATGGTGGTGAGATGGTGAGAACAGGACACAGCTATAACAGGTACTAGAGCAGACCCACTGCAAGCAGCGCTCCAAAGCTGGGGAAGAACCTTAAAAGGTCAAGGACAGTTGGGTGATGACTGCAGCCCCTAGATGTGTGCCTTTCAGAAATGGTCACTGAGGACCAAAGACACTTGGGGCGACAATAAACCCCAGACACGGACATGATCTTGGGCACTGGGCAGGTGTCCTAAGAGGCCTACCACAGGGGAAGTTCTGAATGATTAGAGTACTCCTCAACTTAGTGTGGTTGCCACCCCCACCTACCCTCAAGGGACGTTAGGCAATGCTTGGAGACATTTTTTGGTGGTCATAACTGGAGGGAAAGGATGCTATTGGCATTGAGTGCATGAATGCCAAGGTTGCCCTTCAACATCCTACCATTCACAGGGCAACTCCTACCTGGACAATGACCCAAATATCACCAGGGCATAGGCTCCACACACCAAGATATGTCTAACATGATGCGGAGGAGAAAATTCAATAAGAGACAATCACAAGAAGCTTGAGAAATCTAACTCTGCTGTGGGGAATGGATACCTGTCTTAAATGACAGGGTTGTTGTAGATGGACTTGAACAGAGAACCATCCATTGGTTGTCATGGAAACCATGAATAAGGAAAGGCTGTTTGGTAGTCTGCATCTCATGGATGTCAAAGAAATTTTTCATTATACATAAGCAAATAATGTCTGGCATAAGAAGAAGGACACATTTTCTTTTTTCCTTCGTTTATTAATTTTATTTTTTTAATAATGGTTACGTGCTTGATCAAGATGGGAAGAACCGAGGTTTAGGGAAAACTAATTGAATTCATTGTTTCCAATTTTGCTCTCTCTTCTTATTGCTTCTGGGGGAAAGGGAGAGACAAATGGGGAAGTCACACACAACTTTCCAAATGTCCCAGTACCCAGAGATGAGGACCTGCCACCTCTTATCAACCCAGAGTCTCAATGTGTACCATATTCCAAGGGCTCTGCCCACGCGGTTTGAATAGTTCTGGAATGCTTTCAATTTCACCAATCCAAGGATAATGCTACCCTCTCAACGGCCATTGGCTGATATAGTAAACCTCAAGTTTCCATTCATCAAGCTTTTTTACTGTCATCATTTGACCGGGGTAGTTGTCCAGTTTGTTCTGTTCTCTTTCTGCTACAACACCAAATGAACTGCCATAGTCTCCTTTTACAACAGGGCCCATGTCCACCACTCTGCCTTTTTTACTAAGTAGAACATGTTCTTGTAGGTGAGCCCAAGGACCGAGGCCAGGCGACCCAAGCCGCAACGACCCATCCCTGAGGCTCATGAACCTGGCCACCACCACACAAGTGGATCTTAGGACCTGAGCCAAGCTACTCAAGCCCTGTCAGATCTGCCAACCCTGGAACACATGAACATGGTCCCCACTGGGCCCAGGCTGGCACGACTCACCTCACCTCAGCATCAACAATCTTATTGCACAGCCTGGCCTGGTCTAGCCTGTCCCCTGTTACAGTTCCTTCTGGTGGATGCTGCAGCCTATCTCAGCACAGCCGGACAGCTGCCCCAGCCCTAATGTGAACTTGTTGGTGTTGTGACTTAATCTGGTTCCTCCTGCCCCTTGCCCTGGTTCTCAAATCTGCCACTGGGTGTTATGAACTGGCCCAAATTGGTCTGTCCCCAGATGTGACCCACATGTATACCAGCGGGTACTGTAACCTGGCATTGTCTGGGCTGCTCCTTGCCTTGCTTCTTGCATTTACCTTCAGGAACTACATCCCGACGAAGGAGTTTCCCAAGCTCCTCTATTGATTCTCTTCCCCGCAGTAGTTCTCACGCACACCAGTGGGTCCTTGGCCCAGGTTGACTTGGTCCACTCCTGTCTTGGCCAGAACAGTAGCCTTGCTCAACCAGCCCACACCCATTCTGGTTCTTGCTGTTAGGTGCTGCAGCCCAGTAATACCTGGTCCACAGACACAGTTTTCACATGGTACAGTGGGAGTCAAGACCTAGCCTAGCCAGTTCTATACCTAATCTGGCTCTCACAAGCACCAGTGGGGGCTGGAGTCTAATCCAATCTGTCACTCCCCAAACCCAGTGCATACCTGTAACAGTGGAGGCTCTAGCCATGTCCAGCCCAGCTTCCTGCTTCTGATCCTATTCTCGTCCTCACCAGTGCGAACTCCATCCTTGCTGGGGCATCCCCTTAGCTCCCCAGCAAGTTCTGTTCCCATTCGCAGTTCTTGGATGAGCCAGCAGAGGTTGCAGATCCACAGGGATGAACCCACATTTCCCCCACAGATTCTGTCATAACACCCACTTCTCTCACTCTTGTTCTCCCCTCCAAACCAATTTGGTGTCTACCCTCTACTTATATACACATGTCATGGACTTATCTATGAAGGACCTTCAGCTGTAATTTCTAACCTGGGCGTAAAACCACAGGTCATCACTCACCGCCTCTTGTGTGATCCAGTCTTCCCCCTATAAATCAAGGCCCTCTAACCTTGAGGATGCACTACTGGGTGGCCCAAGGGCTTTGCCCGGTGCCTTTAGCCCCCTGGGTTGCTTGGGCGCTTCTGGGAGGAGCCATGCAGCCCAGCTACTTGCACCCATGTGGGTCAAAAAACTTCCAGGATGGAATAGTCCTGGACACTCACTAAGCATCCCTTCCCCAGGGAGCCAGTGTGCTCAGCAGTGTGTACCTGTGCTGGTTAGAAAAGCCACCAAGATGAGGATCCTGAAGGCACACCGCAAATGCCCCTCCCCCAAGGCAGCCACGAAGCCCGGCTAGAAGGATACATTTTCAAGGTGCTTATGAATTCCTTTGGGGAATTCAGACTGGAGCTCAGCTTATGAGTTCCTCACTCCTTCCTGGTTTGCTCACATAGGCCCTGGCACCTGCTTGCAACTGAAATGAGCATTTCTTGCAGCTCAGGTCTCTGGTCTTTGCCGGCTAAATTATTGCAGAGAAAGGAACTCTTGTCCTTATCTTAGCTAAACCCGATCTTTTCTCAGGCTGCTCCCACTGGTCTCTTGCCTCTGCTCTGAGGAACATTTAATGTAAAAACATAACCAAGAAACCATCTCACAGACTTCCTTGTCCACGAAGCAGACAAGAGATCATAGGTGTCATCCCCCAACTTCCTCTGCTTGCCCACTCCTGCTCAGATAATTAACTCTCCAGTTCAACTCCAACCTACATAATAGGGCCACAAAAGTCCTTGGCAACACGCAACACTGGAGCCAGAAACAAAGGCACAGAGAACATTGTGTTCGGCACAAATACATAACATTCCATGGTCAAGAAATTTACTGACCCTCTGCAGTGGTTTGTTTTATCATTTGGACTCACTCTTAAGATAAATATTTATACACTTGTTTAGAAAGAAAATATTTTGCTTTATTAGAAAGAAGTATTTATATTACTTATTTATTTCAAAGACAGAGTTGTTGGGGTGAGGGAAGCTCTTCCATCTGTTGGGTCACTTCCCAAATAACCACAATGGCTGGCTCTGGGCCAGGCTGAAATCTGAAGCCAGGGACTTCATCCAAGTCTCTCATGTTGGTGTCAAAGACTCAGGTTCTTTGCCACCATTCACTGTGTTAGTAGGTGGAAGATTAACTGAGACTCAAATTTACACCCTGATGCACTGATGTCCCATGTTTAACCACAGCACTATACCTGCCTGAAAACGAAGTGCTTGAAAAACATTTTTTTTTTAGATGAACTGTCCTTCTTTCAGCAAGAAATACTCCCTAGCCAGTGACTAGAGGGAAAGTTAGACTCTCTCTCTCTATCCAGTACTAACAATGGTAGGTAATACAGCATATCAGACTTTCTAGAACATGCTCTCCAAGATGGCTTCAGTATACAACTAAAACCAGCAATTCTTCTCTGCAGTAATAATCAAGGCAGAGAAGATCTTCGTTGGAAGTGAACGTTAAGCTATCCGATGTGAGAAAACAGTGTGTGGTAAAATGAAGACCCTTGGTTATAGAAGAAACACTAATATGCATGCATAATGTTACCATGTGGGAACTCTTCAGGAGCAACCCTTCATTGTCCACATAATTTTACCTAAAGCAACAGGTGAGGACTAGCATTTAACCTGGCAGTTAAGATACCATGGGCCATGCCTAGGTCCCTTAGCAGAATGTCTAATTTAGAATGCTGGCTCTAGTTTCTGCCTCTAGTTTCCTGCTAATATGGGTACTGGGAAACAGCAGATGATGACTCAACTAACTGGATCCCCATCACCCACATGGAAGACCTAAATTGAGTTTCCAGTTCCTGGGTATTTGAGGAAGAGGTAGCAAGTGGGAGCTGTCTCTGTTGCTTTCTGTCTGTCTCTCTCTCATTCTTAAAATAAATGGAGTAGACAAAAACCTTCAAAGGATTACCAGATGAAGTGGGAGCAATCCCTGAGAGCAGTTGGTAAACAAAGCTGCCCAGTGTCTGCAGCCATGGACTGTCCCCAGTGGGGACAAGCAGGAAGCAGGATTTTACAGGTGTGCTCAGTACTGAAACCTATGGGCAGATTGATAATCAGAGTCCAGCCACTGGGTCAACCTCACCCTCTTCTGTGTGTGGGAGCAGTGTCTACAAGGTGACAAAGGCCAGTTATGCTCACTTTTCCCAAAACTATGATCAATGACCTCAAACAAATGGCTTGAAATCAGCCCCAGTGGGAGCATGAACAACACTATAGCCAACCAAGCTGCAGACAGCTGACTGCTAAACAATACCACCACACCACCGTACACTGTTGCTGAGAGTCCACGGTAGGAGGGAGGTTATTAAATCATAAAAAAAGCAAAAAAGGAAGCAATAACAACAGCAGCAATGGTGCAGGTGTTCTTTTATTCCAAATGTTTATAAATATAAATGCCCATCACTCCTCAGCCTTTTGACTAAGATCAAGTTAAATATAAATTATGTAAAGAATATAGGATAATTATGTTACAGCAGTCCCATAAATCTTAAATTCAGATTATCTCTGGCTTGAACTTAACTATGTGAGGTGAAAAAAACACTTAATTTCATTTCCAGAGCAACATTTTTTGAAGATTCTCTTTATTTGTCCATCAGGACAATAGAAAATACAAGGGGGGGGGGTTGGGAAGATGGTACTGTGGCACCATGGGTAAAGATGTTCCTTGGCAATATCAGAATCTTATGTTAGGAGTGTGGGATCATCTTCCAGCTCTCTGCTAATACACCCAGAAAGACAGCAAGTGACAGCCCAATTACTGGGCTCCTGCTACCTATAGGGAAAATCAGGATAGAATTTCAGGCCCCTGGCTTCAATCTGGATCCAACCAGGCATTTGGGAAGTGAATCAATGTATCTCTCTCCTTTCTCTCTCTCTCCCACTCTCTGCTTCTTTCAATAAAATAAAATTAACAAAATTTTAAAAGATGCCAAAATATCTTAATAACTTAAAGAGATGAACCTGGATTATATTCAAGGTTCAAACATGGGCAGAAGTAAGGAGCAAATATCACTTAGAAATTTCTTGCGATCACTGAGTAAATAACTTGCCCAACATCATAGTTTCTAAGTCAATTCAATTAGTTGCTAAAGCTGCCCTACCTGATAAAGTAGCCGCTGACAGCATGTAGTTATCAGGCCCTTAAATGCTTTACGTCCAACTTGAGATATATAATAAGTGTAAGGTAGACAATAAATTTTGATTACTTGTATGGAGGAAAGAAAGTAAATTACTTTCTTGACAATTTTTAAAATAATATTAAAAGAAAATTATTTTGATCATATCACATATGATAGAATGCTATTAAAGTTAACTTAGCCTATTTGTTTTTATCTTTTTAAAGGTGACTATTACAAAAGTTAAAGCTCCATCTGTGGCCTATACTGATGGCACATACTACACCTCTTTTGGACCAAGAGACTGTAGAATCTCAATCTTTTACCATTCTGTTTTACCCTCAAGGAAAAGTTTCTTCTACTCACACTGACAAGAAAGTGTGATTCCCCTTCCATTACAAGATTTATGTGTTATTTGTATATGAGGAAATCAAAGCATAAAATAGTACTTAACATCCGAAGTGAAACATTAACCATGAAACAATCTTCAAAGCAAGCTGAGAACAAAAGCTTGCATGCTCAACACTCAAGCCAACTTGTATGACCTGCTTTCCAACCTGGACCAAGGCCACAGAGTTCAAGAAGTTTAACCACTGTTGGAGGTTAAAGGTCTCATCGAAAGCCAAGCATGGACGCTGTTCAGATATCTGCTTTTACTGTCTGCCCCTCGTACTATGTTATTACGGAAGAATCCAACAAGGTTGGACAACAGCTAGTTTGTACGGCTTTTATCCAGAGGGTCATGAACAGGTTTTTGTAGGGTTAATTTTGTAATTATTTCACAATCATCCCTGGATATCCACCAGCAAGAAAAACACACAGGACACACACCAATAAACAAAGTCATTGAACAGAATAAGAGCTCTTCAGATAGCCCAAGTTATTCACAAACGCTAATTGCAGCTTGGATGCTGACTTGGTTCAGAGTTGAAGCAAGATTTTCATCTTTTCCTCTGAAAGGTCTGAGAGCAGAGAATGTTTCCTGAAATATGAGCAGCTCTCTTGGCACCACCTAATAGAGCAGGACTTGGCAATTAGCAGCAGAGATGTTCTTGTACTTGGGGTGCGGAGCTCCTGGTCTAGCCACACCCCACCCGACACTAAACACTGCACATCTGTGCTGAGATCCCTGGAGCACAGGGCAGCTTCTCTTGTCATGTTCACCTGTGAGGGATCTATTTAAACAGCCCATGTGCAATGGCCTGAACATTGACATGTGAGCCAAACCCTCAGCTCAATCTGTCAGTGCCTTTGCTCTGCTGGCTTTCCCTGCATCTCTCTCTCTCTCTGTGATCCTCTCTTCTTCCTCCTGGCAAAGCTGTGGAGGCCAAGGCTGTGACACTGAACGTTTTTCTGGGAGGTGCTAGAACTGGCCCTCCACCCTTCTTAGCAAGGATTAAGTGTTCCTCCCTTGTGTCCCAGCACTGGGCAACTGTCCCCGAGCTGTTTGGGATCAGCCAATGACACTCTAGTGAGCCACACTGCACAGGACAGAGGCCCCATGTCATTTTATTCATAGGACAGTGTGTGCTTGTGTAACCTTCCTCTAAATATAGAGAGTGCCATGAGTGCCTTTGCCAGTTCCCTGTCATTTAACCTTATCTGACTTAACGCATGGGCTGTCGCATGTTCCTGGTGGCCAGCATTCCAGGTGGCTAAGTGGGAGACATGCTGAGTACTTTGGGGCTCACTCTCTGATCACCACCTGTTACTAACCAGCTCCGGCCTTGGATGTGTCACTGACCCTCTCTTGGCCTCTGTCTTCTTTGAAGACAAAGGTTGGACTGGGTGCTACCAGAAGCCCTAGCTGTTCTAGTGTTGTGACCCATGAACTTTCCAGTCTGTCTTTAACAAGCAATGATTAGCATGTCATTCCTTAAAATACATATTTTCTATAACACAACCTCCACAGAGTCACCTCCCACTTATATGTCACTGCAAAATAAGCAGAGAAGCAAAATGGTCGGTTTTCCCTACAAGAGGTTGAGTCTAACTCCATTCCAGACTCAAGGCCAATGCCAGATTCTATTGCAGCTGCACGAGAGCTAAAGACCCATTTAAAACTTCCATGGAAGGACCTTAATTCATCGAAGAGTGGTTGGTAGCCAATGCAGTGCAGACAGATCCAACATTCACTTGTAGACCAATCCTGCAAAGGTTTTATTGCTTATTCTGTTTCCTGGACTCTTGCCTGTAATAAAATACTCCTTCACCCCAGTAACTGTGAGGTCTTCAAGACAGGCCTCCTTGCTTCTAGTTCTCCCCACTCCATCCCATTTTACACACTGGTGACTGACACTGCTCTTCCCACTCTATCCCTGCTCACAGAGTCTGCAGCTCCCTGCTGAACAACTAGCTTATACACAACCTACACAAACTAGCAGGCCAAGGCTTCCTGCACCAGGCCTGAACAGCCCCAACTAGCCCTTCCACAGGCTGTCCCCGGCCACAGTATCCAGAGGTCCCCGTCCACACACTCAACACAGGAGGCCTTGTCCATGCTGTGTCATGGTACCATCTCTCTTGCCACTTCATCAGTCCAATCAGTTCTAGAACATTGATATAAAGTATTAATTTTTGCTCTCTTATTAATACTAGTATCACATTATTAAATGATATTTTTAAAGTATTAATAATTTGCTCTCTCTTTCAACCTCATAGACCAGCACTTTCCAACAGAAATAAATGCAAGCTGCATATAAAATTTAAAATGTTCTAGCTACTGTAGTTAAGAAAAATCTACATTTTAATCATACATTTAACCAACATGTCCAAAACTTTATTATTTTAGCATGTAATAAGCTTAAAAAAAAACCAGTGTTTTATGAGGCCAGGACTGTGGTATAACAGGTTAAGATTCCATCTGAAATGTCGGCGTCACATATAGTTTGACTCCCCGTTGCTCCACTTCTGCTACAGCTCCCTGCTAATGCACCTGGGAAAGTAACTGATTATGGCTGAAGTAATTGGGCCTGAACCCACATTGGACACAAGGAAGATGCTCCTGGCTCTTGGCTTCAGCGTGATCCAGCCCCAGGCATTGCAGCCATTTGGAGAGTAATCAACCATTAGATGGGTTCAGATCACTCTATAAACAACATAAGGGGACAGCTCTCCTTTAGCAGTAAAGCCAGCAGGAAATCCTAATAGAGTCAACTATTCTCTCCATCTCTCATTTATATATTCATTATTATCTAAACTGGACACTTGACTTCAATACAGGCCCTCAAGTCTGGCACAATGATTCGATGGCTAAATCCTTGCTTTGCACACCCAGGATCCACTTCCCATCCAGCTCCCTGTTTGAGGCCTGGGAAAGCAGTCAAAGACAGCCCAAAGCCTTGGGACTCTGCACCTGTGCAAGAGACCCAGAAGAAGTTCCAGGCTCCTGGCTTTGAACTGGCTCAACCCCAACCATTGCAGCCACTTGGGGAGCGAACCAATGGACAGATCTTTTCTCTTGTAGTTCCTTCCCTCTCTGTAAATCTGCCTTTCCAATAAAAAATAAAATGAAAGAATAAAAAGAAATACAGGCCCTCAGTTTTTAATATCTTTATTATCATTATTATTATCATTAGCATTTTATGATATAGTTCCATAAGCCTCTGGAATTTCCCTTATCCACCCCCTCAATTCTCCCACCCACTCACCAAGTTCCCCTATCATTACTAAAGTATAGTCCTTCATACACAGTCATACGTCCATTATTGTTGGCATGGACGATAGCAGAGTACATCATCCTATTGTCAGATAGTAAACAATTTCATTAGGAGTCCATCTTTAGTCTGGAAGTAGAGATGCATACTGCATTGTGTCCTCACATCTGGATATGTTAGTTTTCATTTCACAGTTACTATACATCCTCTTAAATGAAAAGCTACAATAGAAAATCAACAATAGGAAGAAAAAGAGAAATTTATAATGCCATGAGGTAAAATGACATGCTACCAAATATGAGAGTCGCCATTACACAATGAAGGTACATCCCCTTAAATGAAAAGTCACAAAACAAAATCAACAACAGGAAGAAAAAAGAAATTAACAACACCATGAAGTTAAATAACATGCTACTGAATGACTAATGTGTCACTGAAGAAATGAAAAAGAAAATCAAGAACCTTCTTGAAGAAAATGGTGCCATTGTGATCAATGAGTCAGTGAAGAATTTAATCAGAAGTAAGTGTTTTGAAGCAATGAAAATAACAACAACAAAAAATTCAAAATTCATGAGATACAGTTTACACTGATTTTTGTTGTTTTGTTGATTTTTGTTTGTGTATCCTGTAGACAACAGATGGCTTTTGTTTTTTAATCCGGTCTACTAATCTATGACATTTAATCGAGCTTAAGCCATTTACATTCAGGATTAATATTTATGGGTGGTAACTTGGCCCTGTCATTTTAGCAATGGGTTATTCATTGATTTAGCTTCTGTTGTTATTTTACTGGGATGTTCTTCACATTTGCCTTTAGCTTTGTTGGGTGCTATTTCTCTGCTCTGCCAAGAGAACATCTTTGTCAGAGATGTTATCATTTGTAGGGCAGGTTTGGAACAGGCATGTTCTTTTAACTTTTCTTTACTGTAGAAGAATTTTATTGATTTTCAAAGACAAAGGGAAGTTTTGCTGGGCACCTTATCCTAGGCCGACAATTTTTTTCTTTTAGAATCTGGAATATGCCACTCCATTCTCTTCTTGCCTGTGGAGTTTCCTGTGAGAGGTCTCCTGTGAGTTTAATTGGCATTCCTTTATATGACTTTTTTTTTTTCACGTGCACATTCAAGGATCTTTTCCTTATGTTCAATTGAAGAGAGTTTGATTACCATGTGTCATGGTGAAGATCGCTTTTGGTCAAGTCTGTTGGGAGTTCTGTGTCCCTCCTGGATGTTGTTTCCCAATTCTTTCTCTAGGTTAGGGAAATTTTCCCTTATTATTTCAGTGAATACACCTTTAATCCCAGTATCTCTTTCTGCACCTTCTGGGACTCCCATAACTCTTACATTAGGCCTCTTAATAGTGTCTTGCAATTCTTGAATACTCTTTTAGCTTGACCCAGCTCTACTTCCAGCTTTTTGATTGTTTCCCCCTGGTGACAGGAAATATCTTCTAACTTTGAGATTCTTTTTTCTGCTTGCTTCACTCTATTTTGGAGACTCTCCACTGCAGTTTTCATTTGCTGCACTGTTTCTTCATTTCTGATAGATCAGCTTTCATTTGAGTCATTTCCAGTGTGACATATTCCTGAAATTTTTTAACTCCTATATCATGTGCTTCTCATTGTTAAGAATATTTAAAATAATTGTTTTGAATTCTGTATCCCTCATTTTCTCTATGTCTTCCTCAGTGAACTCTGAGGTTGGCAAAAACTTTTGCCCCTTTCCAGGGGATTCTTCAGTAATGTTCGTTGTGCCTTTGTCTCCTCTTTTGCTCTTGGTCATTGTACTTCTGGTTAGCAGATTCTTCTCCTTGGGGCAGGTTTCTCAGCTGGGTCATCCACAAGTCTACAGTTTCATATTACTTATTGCAGCTGGTACATGACTCTTAGTTTGCAGTCACTTGTGCCACTCCAATGAGTTCCAGGTCTGAGTTCTTATGTTAAATTTCTACCGTGGTCTCCATAGCCCCAGCTCCTGGCTAACTAGTCTTCACCTCCTGTGATACTGTGCTTAGGATGCACCACTGTCTGTACAACTTTTTTCCCACTTCGGGTTGGAGTAGGTCCCAGGATTAGGGAGACACCAGGTATCACCTGTATAGCTAGATTGTTGGTGGTGGTAATCTCGCCAGAATCTTGGCTCCTAGGTCTGAGGGCCATACAGACCTATTTTGACCCATATGATGCCAAAGTTGGCATTATTTTCCTGTGGGACCAGTGCAATCCACTGAGCTCAGTGAGTTCTAGCCAAGCTCAGTACATGCACAGCTCACTGTTGTCCCTGCAATCTTAAATTCTTTGCCACACTGTACAAAATGGTACCTAATCTGTCTCTACTAGAGTTCTTGATCTGCTGGTAGTCAAGTCTGAGGGCTGCCTGGACCTGTCTTGGGTGGAACCTGTAGGATGCCACGCTGTTGCAGTTCATTAGTCAGAAATGAGTTCTCTCACAACTCAGCGTATGCTCAGTCCTTTCCCTTGTCTTTTCCTCCTTAAACAATATGGTGTCCAATTCGGCTCTAGGGGGGCAGATAGGGCTCTGAAATCCACCCTGTTCCCACACTGCCTGTCTGGGACCTGCCATTCTGTCTCTGCTCCTGGTCAAATCAAACAGACCAGCAGGACAGGCAGTTCTTTGGATTCACCTATGTAGCTCCCAGTAAACTTGCCTTCCTACTGGTTGCTGGTGGAGTTCTGGCTACTGCTAGAGTTCAGATCGCTGTTGGCTGAATGCCTTTGGGGTATCAGTCACTGCAACGCCATACCATTCTTTTTGCTGCTTTCCTGTGTCTGTCTCCAGGTACCCTTCTGCTGTCTGTTGTTCTGTCCTCTCCTATTTCCTGGAATTTGCCCTCTCTGCTTCACACTGCTTAATGTTTCTATATCCGTTTAAACATGTCCTTACCCTATTCCACCATCTTGATTCTCTCCCAGCCCCTCTATTTAAAAAAAAAAAAAAAAGAACCAGCACTGTGGCACAGTGAATTAAGCAGCTGCCTGTTACACCAGTATCCCACATGGGTGCCTGTTTGAGTTTTGATGTGTCTTCAGTCGGGATTGCTTCAGTTTGGAGGTGTCAGGGCCAACGATGGAAATGAGGGCCTTGAGAGACAGGTTTGTTCCCATATTGCAAATATTTCTATAAAAGAACAGCCTCACTTTCGTTGACTATTTTCATAAACCATGACACAGGTCTCCTTGCTTCATGGAAAGCCTCCCACAGGCAGAGTGGGGGCAGTGAGGCTAAAACGGAGTCAAAAGCATGACCAGATTTGTCATTGAACATGAATACTGGGGCTCTGGGGTCTTTCTGAGGATTCCTGAGGGTGCCTGGGGATGAAAATCTGCAGAGCTCACACAATGCTTTCCAAGCATCTGTACCCCCAGGAAGTGAGTATCAGCACCCTCTCTTCTTGCCCTCTCGTCTGATTTCCACTCTCAGTCCTCCAAGCCCTTATGTGCCACCAGTGAGCAACTCTGCTTTCCACTGAGTACATTTCCTGCCATGGCTTCCAGATTCTCTGTATGGATTTGGTAGAGTCTCTACACATCCTACTGGGCTCTGCCCAGGGCAGTTCTCACACCTCTGTTTATCCAGCATCATGGGTCTGTAAAGGGAGAAGACACCTCTGCCAGAAGCAGCAGCACAATCCAAGCAACCACTTGACCTGCATCTGGCATGATTTCTTTTTTTACTTTTTATTTATTTCTTTTTATTAGAAAAGGCAGATTTTCCAAGAAAAGGAAAGACAGAAAGATCTTCCATCTGCTGGTGCACTCCCCAAGTGACTGCCATGGCTGGAGCTGAGCCAATGCAAAGCCAGGAGCTTCTTCCAGGTCTCCCACATGGGTGCAGGGGCCCAAGGCCTTGGGCCATCCTCTGCTGCTTTCCCAGGCCACAAGCAGGGAGCTGGATGGGAAGTGGAACATTTGGGACACAAACCGGTTTCCATATGGGATGCTGGTCTATGGAGGTGGAGGATTAGCCTGGTGAGCCATCATGCCAGCACCCGTCCCCCCGCCCCCCACGCACTCCAACATGATTCCAGTGTGTTTGCACAGCTGTGAGGTACACATGATGCAGAAGGTAAGCCTGATCATCAGTTGAAAAATGGCATAAACCTGACTTTCTATAACATGAGATTATTTATGTTATCAAATGATATGTCCTGAAAGAAGGGAGAGCTGGCCTTTCTGACTCAGCAGAGGACCTTGAGTGCCTCACCAAAGGATGGAAGGAAGAGCGGGTTGAACAATGCTACAGACCAGATTCTCCAAGCACCTAAGGCTATGGACATGCCAAAACATAGACAGTGGGCAAGTATGGGAAGTGGTATCTCATTCCTGACACAACTAAGTCCACAGCATCTCAGAACAATCGAGATCACTCAAGTAACTTCCTCAGGACATTCTTTCCCCCTACTCTCCTTCAGGATCCCTGGGATGAAATCAGGGAACCATCTGTGTCTCCTGGTTCTGATGTGATTTGGCAGCAAGGGGCGGTGCAACACACCATCCCCAGCCCCCACCATCACAGGAGAGAATGCAAGGACTTTTCCCTCACCCTCCTCTCCCACTTCCCTTCCAATCCCACACAGAGACCTACCTGAATCTGCAATCCCCACACCTATGTAACAAACGTTTAAAAATAAATAACTTTAAACTGTAAGAAAGCAATATGTGTGAACTGGATCAGTCAGGACTCCAGCAAAGCAGCCTCGTGTTGTCTTACATCTCAGGGACAATCATGCGTGGGTCTGGACTTCATTCAGGACTCGATCCTGGGCTGAAACAAAATTATTGGGATGTTTACACACATCTGGAATTCTTTTTTAAGCCATGTGTGCTCTCTTGTTACTGTAATACAGTAGGAGAGACAACTGCTGGCTAGTCCAGAAGACAGACTCCTGGCTTAGCTCTCCTGCTGCGAAGAGAATCTTTCTCCGCCGGTATGCAATTAAAGTAGTCCTCAGAAAGCTCCTCCTTGGCTCTCGTTTTTCCACCTGCTTCTTCTGCAGCAATCACTTCCTCGTGGGAATAGGAGATGATGGCTGGCTGGAGTAGATCATTTGTGCAAGTCTGCCAAGGTGCTGTTTATCAAGTCCTGTGACTGACCCAAAGAATGACTTGGAGGAGCAGCTATTCCTTAACTGGTTTCCCCTTACATGCTGTTTACTTAGTATCTCCTCTGCGTAGACATTGAACCCACACAACGGAATGCCTGCTCTCATGCAGATTATGTTCTCTTAGATAATCTTCATCAAGATTTAAAAGCCCTAACAGCTATTCCCTGATGTGGCCTTCTTTTTTAAAAAGATTTATTTATTTATATTGGAAAGGCAGATACACAGAGAGGAGGAGAGACAGAGAGGAAGATCTTCTGGCTGATGGTTCACTCCCCAAGTGGCCACAACTGCTGGAGCTGAGCCAATCCTAAGCCAGAAGCCTCTTCTGGGTCTCCTACATGGGTACAGGGTGCCAAGGATTTGGGCCACAAGCACGGAGTTGGATGGGAAGTGGAGCTACCAGGATTTGGGATTTGCATATTTAGTTGAGAAGGAAAGGAAATGGGAAGTGGAGCGCCATATGGGATCCCTGCGCGTTCAAGGTGAGGACTTTAGCTACTATGCTATCTGGACCCACTCTTGACCTTCTTGATTTTAACAAAAGAGCAACCATCAGAGACATTTTAGAGAAGGATGGAAGAATTTGAATGTGGACAGTGTGTTAGGTAAGAAGTCTTGCATTGTTATTCAATCTCTAGCATATATGGTAAACATTGTTTTATAATTGTGAGAGAAGAGCTTTGCCCTTGTGACATATATGCTAAAGTGTTTAGGACTAAAGAATCCTGAGGCCTCTAATTCTCAAATGACTCAGAAAAAAGATGCAATTGTGTGTATGTGTCCTTCATCAGGAAGCCATCCTTATCTGACCTTGAAAAATACACAGTCCTAGGAACAAACCCTGGGCTACAGCAAGCCTGCTAGCTCCCCTCCAAACTAAGACTTCAGCTCAAGCTACATAGAAAACCTAGACTCCACACTGTGCATTCCTATGGGTGTCACATGCAATCCAGTTATGCTGATTAAATCAATTCCTGATCATTACCAATGAGTCTTCCCCACCTGGTTTTATGTCACCACTGGCTAAACATTAAAACAGGACCCAGTGGCTCATTCGGGGCCACCTGCACACACATTTCTTGCCTAGGGTCTGCCCCAAGTTTTAGGAAGGTTACCAACCTGGAAAACCAGGCATCTTCTTTATTGCAGCTCCTTCCTTTGGTTCTTACTAAACCCAACAAGCCTGTCACCCTCTGAACCTGTTTCCTCCCATTCCCGTAACAAACCTGCAGTCCAGGTGTACGCTGTCTCAGCCCTGGAGTTCACAAGGCTCAAATATAGCTGTTGGTTCAGAGGCCTTCCTTCTAGAGGTGCCAAGGGACGGCATTTCCTTTTCTTCTCAATTAAAGATGCAAATCACATGCAGTCACCAGCTCCCACTTGCAACTCCCAAGAAAGCAGACACCTGGGCAGCAAACACCCAGGTCTGTTCAAACCAGACATAACAGGGTTGAATAGGCCGAACGCTGGCATCCTATTGGGCAATGGTTCACATTCTAGCTGTTCCACTTCCCTTCCAGCTCCCTGCTTGTGGACTGGGAAAACAGTGGAGGACGGCCCAAAGCCTTGGGACCCTGCACCCACATGGGAGAGCTGGAATAAGCTCCTGGCTCCTCCTGGCTCCTGGCTCCCGGCTCCCGGCTCCTGGCTCCTGGTTCCCAGCTCCTGGCTCAGGTTAGCTCAGCTCTAATCATTGCAGACATTTGAGAAGTGAACCAGAAGATGGACGATCTTAATCTTTGTCTCTAATTCTCTCTGTAAATCTGCCTTTTTAATAAAAATAAATAAATCATCCCCCCCAAAATTGAATTAAGACGTAAATTTATGTTTTTTAAAAAAAAGATGTAAATGTTCCAGCTGATTGGGGATTCTGCAGGGATTGACGGGAGTCAGACTAATACCTGAAGCCATGCGCAACGTTAACACCACAAATAGGGGAGCGTCACTGGCGGAAGCGGTGCCACAGAAACAGCGCTACTTCTGTGAAGAATTCTGGCCAAAGTGGGAAAACATCATCTGCTTTTGGTCAAGCTTCTAGGCTGACTTACCAGGCTACAGGAAATGCAAATGATGCAGAGAGTTATTGAATGAAACCTCAAATACACAACCAGCCAAATCGAGCATCTGGAAAAGTCTATAAGACAAATGATCCATAGTCATCCACATGTATTATGAAAGATAAAAGTGGTGGGAAAAAATGAGTTCCAGGAAAAGAAACTTAAGACATATATTACCCAGAGATATTTCTGGATGTTGGTTAAATGGTGAGTTGACTAAACTGGCTGTAGAGAGGCATGTTTGAAGCAGTTGGAAAATATCAAAGCTCTGCTGCTTACTGTGATATAAAGGAATTTTTATTCAGTTTTTTGGGCATTATGGTTATTTTAATGTACTTGTATATTAAAAAAAAAAACATGATTTGGGCCTGATGTCATAACCTAGTGGCTAACTCCTTGCCTTGCACCTGCCTGGATCCCATATGGGTGCCGGTTCGTATCCTGGCTGCTCCACTTCCCTTCCAGCTCCATACTTGTGGCCTGGTAAAGCTGTAGAGAATGGCCCAAAGCCCTGGAACCCTGCACCCATGTGGGAGACCCAGAAGAAGCTCCTGGCTCCTGGCTTTGCATCGGCTCAGCTCTGGCTATTGCAGCCACTTGGAGAGTAAATCAGCAGACAGAAGATTTTCTCTCTATATTTCCTTCTCTGTAAATTCTGCCTTTCCAATAAAAATAAATATTTTTTAAAATAATAATTAGAAGTGAAGTGAGTTATGAGATTTACTTTAGTAAACGTAGGGATTGATGAAACAAACATGCGAAAAGGCTGACAATTATTGTACATAGGTGGCAAGATATGTAAAAATGTAGCCACCATTACAGTATAGTAGGTAAAACAGCTACCTACAGTGCCTGCATGGACACTGGCATGTGTCCTAGCTGCTCTATTTCTGATCCAGCTCACTGTTACTATGCCTGGAAAAAGTGGGCCGCTGCCACTCAGTGTGAGAGATCTGGATGAATCTCCTGGCTTCTGGCTTCAACCAGGCTGTAGTTACCTGCGGCTTGAACCAGCAGATGGAAGATCTCTTTCCTGTCTCTCACTCTCACGCTTGCTCTCACTCTCTGTAACTGTGTCAAAGGCACTGCTGATTTTCTTGAGCATTAGCAGTGCTCGGTGACAGATTGCTGCCTATTCCACATCAGAAGGAAGAGGTGCTCAATACTCTCAGTGCATTGAGGTAACAACGTACAACCAACGGTTACGTGTCCACTCTCCCTTGCATCCATGTGCAGCCATTACACAAAGTTATGGTCCATGAAATACAGATATGTAGAAGTTTCCTGAAAAAAAAAAGTTAGAAGACCTCATTTAAGGCTACTCTTTCAGTTGTCTTCTATCTTCTTGGCTTCACAATGTGCTAGTAATAGGGTAGCCTAGGAGCTCCTCCAGACCATATGGTGACATTCCAGATAAGACATGTTAAGATGGTAGAATATTTTTTTTTAAAAGATTTATTTTTTTTTTAATTTTTATTACAAAGTCAGATATACTGAGAGGAGGAGAGATAGAGAGGAAGTGGAGCTGCCGGGATTAGAACCAGCGGCCATATGGGATCAAGGCAAGGACCTTAGCCACTAGGCCACACTGCCGAGCCCTAGAATATATTTTTAAAATAAGGAGAGAGAGAGCCCCAATGACTACTAATTTCCAATAAGAGTAAAGATTCATCACCAAAAAAAGGGGCAAGGAAGTGAAAAAGATGGAAGGTAAAGAAGAAGGAAAATTCTAACCAAATTGTGAACAAAAATGATCATAAAATACCTTGAGTTGTAGAACATTTTGTAACAGCCTCAAAGCAGACACTGATGATTTCATCCTGGATCCACTTTTAAGGACTTTTAGGTGCACTGGGCCCAACCTAGATAATCCAAGAGAATCTCCCTCACTTACAGTTAACTCACTAATATCCTTCATTCCAATGCCAGCTCCAGACTGTAATTTAGAGAAAGTGGAGACAGAGCTGGCAAGAGCAGACCTACACATCAACTAATTCCCAAATTATCTGCTAGTCAATTTCTTATCCTTTGTTAATACTACGAATTATTTTCTTTTTTTTGAACCATTTCTTTTGATGAACAGCTTTTATTTTCTCAGTGACACTACTAGATACCTAACCTTCAAAGGAAAATTACTGTCTCTTATTCACTTGGGGAATTGATGTAATCAAAACCAGTGGTTAACAGAGAATGAAAATAAAAAATCATTGGTCCTCTTCTGATGCACCTTTGCATCCTTATTAGTCAACACATAGCTATACACAAATGTACACACATATATATACTCATGCATAGACACACAGATGAATATGAAGGGGAGGTCTAGAATTCTGTGTGTTGGCTGCTGTGGACTCCAACAGCCACTAGACTCTTGGAGGTACACCTGCAATGCCACTCTGATTGGAACCACAGTGGCATCTCACTCATTCACATCACACTCAGGTTTCTTTGTATCTTGACATGGAGCTGAATCCAGAAACTTAAGCTAATGTAATAACTAAAACAATCTCTCATGAAATCATGTAGGGATGCCTGTTTGGCTTAGTAGTTAAGGTGCCACTTTGGGAAGCCCATGTCCCAATCAGAGTGCCTAAGTTCAAATCCACACTCTGTTCCTGATTCCAGCTTCCTGCAGGTGGCAGGAAAAGGCCCAGGAACTGGGTCTCTCACCCATACGGGGTCTCAGCTCAAGTTCTGGCTCCCAGCTTCAACCTGTCTCAGCCTTGACTGTTGAGATATTTGCAGAGTGAATCAACAGATGGGAGTGTTCTCTATCTCTCTCTCCAGGCAAAACACTTAATTTCTCTGATTTTTCTTTCTATTTCATACCTCAGCTTTTCACAAGACAGTATCTAATGGTTGGGCTGGGCAGGGAATGGCTAAGGTCCTGCAGAACCTCAGGCCACACCTGTGGTCACAGCTCACAAACGGTTTGGGTCTGTGCCCTGCCAGTCACCTCTGTATTAGTTTCCTTGTGGTGGCTGAAACAAATGACCACAAGGACAGTGATTTATAATAATGCCATGTTACAGGGCTGGCACAATAGCTCAGCAGGTTAATCCTTAGCCTCGTAGCACTAGCAATCCTATATTGCACCAATTCCTGTCCTGGCTGCTCCACTTCCAATCCAGCTCCCTACTTATGGCCTAGGAGGTCAGTGGAAGATGGCCCAATAAGATCAAACGGTACATAAGGGAAGGGGGGCAGGAGAAAAGAATTTTCTGGTGAACTCCCAGGAAACAGTAACCAAAGTGTGAGTGTGACCACAGGGATAGCATGTCCTGCAGGTACAGGATGGGATGGTCACCGTTCCACTGAGGACACTGCTGTTCCATTTCTGGATGCTAGAAGTCACTCATCCAGGACCCTTGGAATGGTGGTCTTTACCAAGGTCTGGATGACTCAAGAGTTTTTGCCCCAGATCAAGGAGGCAAAGACTACAAATAGGTCTAGTTGGTTGAGTGTAAAGCAGCAGCAAGGATAAAGTCAGAGTTTGTGTTTGCTCAGCCTGGCCAGTTCTGGGTGTGGAGGACAGGATGTCCCCTGCTGCTGAGAGCACAGCCAGCTAGGCTGGCACAGGTGGCTCCCACGACCACCTCCTCCTGAGGACACCACCCCACCCTAGATCCAGGCCTGCAGGAATGTTCCTGTCCCCAGCTCCAGGTTGCTAGGATAACCTCCTGCTAACACAAACAACACAAACTAAGTCAAGTGACCAAATTCAAATCTGCCATTTCCCAGCTGTGTACCTTGGCAATGGCCTAACCTCCTGAATCTGTGTCCTTGGTGAAATGGCAATGAAACAATCACAATGCTATTGAGTTGCTGTGAGTTTTCTGCGAGAACATGCAAACTTAAGACACTTCATAATTGCACTCGAGGGCTTATTTTGAGGAGCCAAGCTTCTGCACCCCTTCTCCCATCCTGGCAGGAACTGATTCGACAAGAGCCAGTCCTAGACACCTGGAAGAAAAAGCCCTTCTCTGCAGCCGTTCCCTCTCCCCTGCCCCGTGCCATGTCATCTGTCATCCTTTCCCACATGTGCCGCCTTCCGGCAGCCCTGATGAGGATGATGATGGTCATCAGCCGTTGTTCAAGAGGTTGGTACCCAGTGTCCTCTGAAACACCGAGACTGAGCAGCACCACCAGCCAGCCCTGGAAGGTGAACCTTGGAGGAGTCACTTGTTTGATCCCATTGTCCCTGTTGAGGACCAAGACAGGGTGGCTGCCCCTCATGAGGAGATTGCATGAGATGAATGCAGATTCCTTCCAGCTCAGTCCCGGGGCAGAACCAGCTGCTGTGTGAAAGTTCTAACGCCCAGTAAGAGCTTGCCCCTCCCTCATCTTTCACTGCCACACCTGATCCTTGTACCAACACCCAAGGCTGCTGGAGAACTTGGCAGGAGGTAGCAGAGGGAGCGTCATCTGGCCTGACCACACCCATGCAGATTTCTCAGCCATAGGCCACTGCCCTGGAGCAGAGAAGGAGGCTAGAAGTGTTGATGGCTAGGAGAGAGCAGACATCCAGATGCCCGAGTGTGACCATGGCTCATACCACTTTGCATTTCTTCCATCTATAGCAAAGTCTTTCCTTTCATGCAGCCTTGGCATCCACTTTGATGGAGGCTTAGCTTTCTCCAACCAAAAGCAGGGCTTGGCTCCCCTGTGCACACAGAGCAGTTCTGCAGGTCCTTCTGGCTCCCATGAAAGACCCTGTCAGTATCACAGTTAGCTCCTCCTGCGGCCCTAGTGGCTGCAAGAGAGTGAAAGATAGAGCTCTCAAGGCCAGATCAGAGAAAAATACACCATCCCGAGTGACTGTTCATCCAGAAGCATCCAGAAAGAGCAGTGGGAGACAAAAACCAAGCCATTTTATGATTCAAGCTCAAGAATCTGCTAACTCCATGTATCAGTGTACACATCACAAATCTCCTGAGCATTGTGGCATGAACACTTCCAACACCACCCCAGTGTAGTAGCCCCAGATTCTGAGGAGGAAACTGAGGCACAGAGAAAGTCAGTGGCTTGTGCAAGACTCAGCACAGATAAAAACAGGCAGAGGTCGAGTTCAAAGTCAGAGTTACCTTTCAAGCCATCAGTAGGGCTACCTCCCTAAGCCATCTTTGATCTCTCCAGGAGTCCATAGCAGCTCCACCCTCACAGCTCTTACCACCCTGAATTACTGTGGCTGCTGTCCTCACTTGCACAGGACAGAGGCTGGGTGGCATTCATCTTTGTGGGGTAGCACTGGGCCTTGGAGCAGCACACTATCCTAGCTCCTGCCTCCTCCGTCCACAAACGGAGGGCTGATTCCACAGACTGGCTCTGCCCTGGCTCAGATGGCTTCCCGGGTATCTGTAATGGACAACTGGGAGCAGAGGCCAGAGTTCAGCCTAAAAGCAGATGTTACCACACAGTGTGTTAAGTCACCATTTGGGATGCTCACTTCCCATACTGGACTGCCTGGGATCAAGTCCCACATCCATTTCCGATCCAGCTTCCTGCTAACGTACACCCTGGGCAGCGTCAGGTAGTGGCTGAAGTTGTGGGGCCCCTGCCACCCATGCAGGAGACCCAGATAGAGTTCGGGGTTCTAACTTTGGCCTGATTCAGCCCCAAGTTCTTCCAGGCATTTGGAGGTGAACTAGCAAATGGATGCTCTCTCCTCTCTCCCTTTTTCTCTCTCTGGCTCTGCCTTTCAGCTATATGAAAGATCAACATTTCAAGCAAAAAAAAAAAAAAAAGATACTGAAGAGTCTGAAGGCTAGCTATGGAGATTTGGAGATTTGGAAGAGGGATGGAGCAATGCTGAGGGTGAGAAGAGTAGAGAATGGAGAGGATATTCTGAGGCGTGCCCAGAATCTCACTCAGGAATCAGGGAACTGGCATGTGATATCAAGAACAAACACATATTATCCAGGAATGTCTGACAAGGAACAGAACTTGTATCCGCCGCATTGAAGGTCTTCACACAGTGGTGAAGCTGTCACCTACCAAGTTGGCATACCATATGAGCACTGGTTTGTGTCCTGGCTACTTCTGTTCTGGTCCAGCTCCCTGCTAATGGCCTGGGAAAAGCAGTGAAAGATAGTTCAAGTCTTTGGGCCCCTGCCACCAGTGTGGGAGACCCAAGATGCAGCTCCTGGCTTTGAGGAGTGAACCAGCAGATGGAAGATCTCTCTCCCTGTCTCTCCTCCCGCTCTGTATAACTCTGATTTTCAAATCAATAAACAAATCTTTTTAAAAAGAATGAAAAAAAAAGAAGCAGTACATATTGGGATTTGTTTGAAATTGCATTGACGGTGGCAGGTTGATGGCTTTTGCTCTTGATGGTATTATTTCTTTTCAGGCCCTCTCTTGGCTTCCCAATCCTGCCTCTAGCAATACTCCCTGAGTATAGTGTCATTATACAGTGACAAGAAGGTGTTTGGTAAATGTGGGCTTAAATGTAAATTGTAATGTTCCCTGAAACTCACTATGCAATTGCCTGCTTCATGCTGGATGAAGGGCTAGAGGAACAATTCCAGAAATTAACATTAAGGGTCAGCCTTGGGATAAACTGACCTCAGTTGAAAACCTAAGTGTGTGTGGTTGTGTGGTTGATGGTGGTGTGTGGTTGGTGGTTAGGGCGGGGCAGACCAGCAGCAAGAGCCTGCAGAGCACTCTGAATGCCAGACTTGGAGCAAAGTGGACAAATATAAGATGTCCCTGACCTTCCAGCCAAGAGTTCAGATTGGTCCTAGGAATGGTGTAAGTCAAGGGGAGGAGAGGCTTGCTATTCCATGAGCCTGACTTTATCACATTTGTGTGGCTACAACAGCTCCTTCCACTCCTTTTTGATGAGCTTGTATTTATCTTTTGCTACTTCGAAGTGACCTTGAACAATGCCTGCTCTTTGAAATGGTTTGTCCAAAGGATTTTCTTGAGGTCAACATCTTGCACCAGATATTTTACAAAAGGACCCTTCTTTTCCCAATGTGGGACGCAGCTGGGTGGGGGGTGTTCTACTCCAGAAGCCAACCTTGAAGCATCTAGATGATGTGTAATCAGTTCAAGGCCAGGGCTTCTTTTCCTCCCACTGATGGGAATTTTTCAGGTGCTGGGGAACAGTAAAGGACCTGGAGAAGGGTCAATGCCCTTCTGCCAGGAGTTCAGTTCAAACTCTTACCATCACCAGCTTTGACAAAAACACCAGAGCAGAGAGGACCTCTCAGTTAACGTGGGTCAGCTGTGATATCAAGAACAAACACGTATTATCCAGGAATGTCTGACAAGGAACAGAACTTACATCCTCAACATGTATCCGCCGCATTGAGGGTTTTCGGCACAGCCTTAAAATAACTCCTGCCAAGCCATCAACTTCAAAATAAGCTCCCCCTTGCACATTACTAGTACTACAAAACAAATGCCTCAAAGTAGAGAAGCTAGAAACAGCTCAAAAGGTAGAAACAAGGCCTCAGCTGTGCCCCTGCCACTCACAAACCTCTCCTGCGCTCATTACAAGAGTCTAGGATGGTGATCTTGCTCTCTCTACTTAGTCTGGCAAGAGGATCTTTGCAAACAAGAAGAGTAGAGAACTATTTCTGTGAACAGGCACTTTGCTGACTTGTCAAAATCATTTTAAAGGTTGAAAGATAAGTAGGACTTCACATTCCAACTTGGTGTTATTTTAAAAAAGCTTATATCTACCTTTCTGCTTAATGGTATCTTTTTTTTTTCCTAACATTTTATTGTTATTGGAAAGCCGGATATACAGAGAGGAGGAGAGAAAGAGAGGAAGATCTTCCATCCGATGTTTCACTCCCCAAGTGAGCCGCAACAGGCCGGTGCGCGCCGATCCGATACTGGGAACCAGGAACCTCTTCCGGGTCTCCCATGTGGGTGCAGGGTCCCAAAGCTTTGGGCCGTCCTCGACTGCTTTCCCAGGCCACAAGCAGGGAGCTGGATGGGAAGTGGAGCTGCCGGGATTAGAACCGGTGCCCATATGGAATCCCGGGGCTTTCAAGGCGAGGACTTTCGCCGCTAGGCCACGCCGCCGGGCCCTGCTTAATGGTATCTTAACACATGATAGGTTTGAGCCAGACATGAATAGGTATTTTCTGAGAAAAACGTTTATAAATTACAGGATGAGAGGGCTCACCTTAAGGTGAAATCATCATCATCTGAGACTCAGGCTCGGAGTCTTGTCTTAGTTTTGGAAGTTAAATCCAAGTTTTGTGGAGCCAGAAAGCACGTGCTGCCTTAAAAGCAGGGCATAACAGAATCATCTAGAGACGCAGATACCCCATAAATCTCAGCCATTCTAGCTCCAGGATGGTAAGCAATCCTGGACATGTGCACTAAAGACTGACCGACCCACGTGGCACACTTTGGCTGAACTTGACACTGAGCAAGGAGCGGAACCCTTATGGTTCTAGTACTCAAGGAAACCGGCAAGGTCTGATCCCAACAGGGGTCAGTGCGTGATAGCATCAATGCAGGACACATCTTCAACAGCGACCCCTTGTGACACCAACAAGCCACTACAGGAGAGATCTGCTCAGGCTGGCTTCCCAAGGAACCGCAGAAGTCAGGTTGAATCCTTTTGTCTAAACAAGCCTGGCTTCTTAAACTTGTGTCCCCCAAGTCTGTGCAGCAGCTCGCATCAGTTATCTTCATCTCCATCTCTCTCTCACACTTGCTGGGTGTGTAAGCATGTGAAGAGCTTTTAGCTGTGTGATTATGATTTACTAGAACCTCTGAGCACTGGCTCCTCCAGACTACCCTCTCTGGGCCTGGTTTTTGAGAATGCCTTGTGAAAGTCTTTCTGGGCCAGCCACAGCAACAGTATCCACACTGCTGGAAAAGTACAGCTCCTCCCCTGCCTGGAAGACAAAGGACCCAGCATCCCCAGGGGCCCAGCCAACTGCTGGGACTGTCAGAATCTTTCCTCTTCAGTCCCAAGGACCACCCGCTTGCCCAAGGTGCTAAAACACCGTGACCCCCTCACTCTTCTCCTTCCCCGGGGCTTCTGCCCTTTCTTTGATCCGATCTCAGGGGGACTATGGCCTCACCGCAGCCTCCCACGGCTCACTTTCAATTACCTGCTGGGCACCTCTGATGTGCTGGGAGAGCAGAGCTGCTCCTGGGGTCACCCCAGGACAACAGTTTCAATCAGAAAAGCACCAGGCAAATGTCACACCCCCTGCTCCAAAGTGGAAAACCTGCTTGGAGAAGGGATGCGGTGGGCGGAGCTAACCTTTAGCATGCAGATGCCTCCTTCTTATACATCTTAGTCATGGAAGGAGGCCGTGCAAAGGCAAATTGTAAGTGCAGAGAAGCAAACAAATCTGTGGAAATTAACTGGAAAGTTATTTCAAGTAAAGTGGAGGTGACACCCCACAGCCCTCCTGGGTTCCACTCCATGTCAATGAGTTTGGTGCCAGACTGTGAATGGATATAAAATTACTCAGACCTCCCCACGTGTCTTAGCAGGATTCACTGGAACATCTAAAGCAGAAGGTTCATGTGCTTTGATGTCATTTAGGGAATATATGGCCCAGAGCAGGGATTGTATTCCCTGACAAACGGGAGGGAGGAGAAAAAGAAAGCAGAATAGAAAGCAGGATCACTTCATGAAGGCAGTCATTGGGTCATCTGCCACGATTCAATGCAAATGATCGCAACATCTTTGGGCATTCGTTCACAATATCTTTATCGAACATGCACTAAACCCCAACTGTCATCCAAAAAGCTCCAGAGAGAAGTTGTGAGCACAACATCTAATATCTGACTGTGGGAGAGTGGGGAAGGGGCAAATTGACCCTCAACTCTTGCCTCCACTGTCCCCCCCCACATTCCCCTATTTTGCCCCAGGGGACAGTTCCCTCTCCTTCCTTTCCAGCTTGCAAGGGTGTGAGTCCCAGGCAGGTCTCAAGGAGGCACCCAAGGAGGCACACTGTGTCCAGTGTGCACAGAGGCAAAGTCCTGTCACCCCAGCTGGAGTTTGTAGGCCCCATGAGCTGGAACAAGACACAGGTGAGGCCAAGAGGACCTGGGGCACCAGCACCAGGCAGAGTGAGATGGATAGGATTAGAGCAGCTCTCTAGAACCCTGCCCCAGGACTTCAGAATTTTGTATCTTGCTGTCAGCCAGCATGTGTGAAAGAGCCATACTCCCAGAAACAGCCAGCACATGAGAGCAAGTATGTGTTGAGTCTGGGCAGTGAGCAGAACTGCTCAGTCCTCCAGGGTGTTCTGAACCCTTCCTGGGCTCGAACTGTAATCCACTCCCCACAATGGTCCAGAAACTACAAGGTTTCAACTGGCTCTCCTCCTGAGGGCGTGGAGGAGGCTTTGCCAGTGTTGCCTCCGCCCAAGTGCCAGGTCTGCCACCTTCTGGCTCCATGACCTTCTGCAAAGCTCCTCGGCTGGAGCCACAGCCTCTTCACCTGGACACTGGGAACTTGGCATTATCCGATGAGATTGCTAAATGTGATGTTTAGCCTGCTCCCTGGCACTCAGTCCAAGCTTGGTAACTTAGAAGCTTCTGTGGTGGGGGGACTGTTTCATAGCAGCCTGTATACACATTCATATGGGATTCCAGCATTGCCAGGGTTGGCTTGATCCACAACACAACGATGCCTTTCTCAAGAGCTCAATTTTGTGATTTTGCAGTTCTAGATCAGGTGTAGGGGGAGGGAGACCTTGATTTGGTCATGGCAAGAACATGTGAGCTAGTGGTCACATCTCAAACAAAAGCACAAAGAGTGTATCTATCAGGGCTAGCCCTGCTCCTTTTCTGTCAACTCCCAGCTTCTCCCCTAGGGGTCAGGAAAACCTCCCCCAGGACCCACCTTCTAAGAGCTCCTCCCCCTAACAGTGCCACACTGGCCACTAAGCCTTTAACCGTAGTATAGCATCTTAAGCCTCCTCCTGCATCACCAGCATCTCACACAGGCTCCAGTTCAAGTCATGGCTGCTCCACTTCTGCTCCAGTTCCCTGCACAGCCTAGGAAGGCAGCAGAAGATGACCCAACTCCTTGGGCCCCTGTATCCATATGGGAAACCCAGAAATTCCAGGCTCCTGGATTCTGGGGGATCCAGATCCAGCCGTTGTGAGCATGTAGGGGATGAGCCAGTATACAGAAGCGCTCTCTCTTTCTCTCTCTCTCTCTCTCTCTCTCTCTCTCTCTCTCGCTCCTGTCTCTCCCTGTAACTGCCTTTCAAATAAAAATTAATAATCTAAGGAAAACAACTGTTTGCATCGATGTTGTGTGCCTCCAGGATACTTTGTGCTTCCATGGGGAAAATTGGGATAATGAGACACTCTGAAAGGGTTCTGAAGCCTTAACTATGTCAATGGATTCTGTTTTAACACCCTTGTGAGCAAATAGAAACCTTGCTGACAGCAAAGTGACCTGGAACAGAAATAAAATCAGGAAGTAAAATTAGCATCGTGTTCCTCCACTGGTTCTCAAAACCCAAGTATCCCCATCAAGCAGCAAGTCCGTCCCGGCAGAAGAAGAAGGATTCCACTCTGAAGGAGAACCCATATTCCATCAGACTCCTGTGTCACCCTGAGGGAAGAGGCATGGGAATAACTTCACCATGGTAGGGAAGTAGCTTAACGTGTAACCTGGCATCAGCAGACCCACTGCTCCTTCGCTTTTCAAGAGCCGAAGTTGGACCCAATAACCTAGTGGTTAAATTTTTCCCTTGCATCTGCTGGGATTTCATTTGGGTAGTTCGTATCCCGGCAGCTCCACTTCCCATCCAGCTCCCTGCTTATGGCCTGGGAAAGCAGTCGAGGACAGCCCAAAGCCTTGGGACCCTGCACCCGCATGGGATACCAGAAGATGTTCCTGGCTCCTGGCTTCAGATTAACTCAGCTCAGCTTCAGCCATTGTGACCAACCGCAGAGTGAATCAGCAAATGAAAGATCTTTCTCTCTGTATCTCCTTCTCTCTATAAATCTGTCTTTCCAATAAAAACAAATCTAAAAAAAAAGGAAAAAGGAAAATACTCATTCTTTTTAATTAAAAAAATCATTTTTAAGATTTATTTATTTATTTTTAATTGGAAAGGCGGATATACAGAGGGGAGGAGAGACAGAGAGGAAGATCTTCCATCTGATGGTTCACTTCCCAAGCGGCTGCAACAGCTGGAGCTGAGCCAATCCGAAGGCAGGAGCCAGGAACTCTTCCAGGTCTCCCATGGGGTGCAGGGTCCCAAGGCCTTAGGCCATCCTCAACTGCTTTCCCAGGCCACATGCAGGGAGCTGCTGGACAGGAAGCGGGGTTGCCAGGATTAGATCCAACTCCTGTGTGGGATCCCAGCGTGTTCAAGGTAAGGACTTTAGCTGCTAGGCCATTGCACTGGGCTCAAAATAAAATCTTAAAAAAAAAAGAAAGTGAACCGCTCACAACTACAACTTCACAGGCCAATTGCACATTCAAATGGACTTCCCTCCAGAAGAAAGAGTTTCCATTAAAAGCACATTCACACCTGCACCCTTGGGATAACTGAAAACTCCAGAGTGTTGACATGAGCCTCTCCTTATCTTTCTTGCCCTACCAGGGTTCAAAGGACTACTGTTCGATCCCTTGCTCTCCCAGTGAACTTTGCCTGGGATAGGGGGCTTTGCCATGTGGCAGAGGGGAAGAGGACATCAGAAAAGCCACTCAGCTGGGACACTTGGACAACCTGTTACACCCACATTTTCTCCCCTCACAGCACTGACACCCCACCTCTGCTGTCATCTTGCCCAGATGCGTGTCATATACTTTCATTTGATGCGTGTCATATACTTTCTCATGTGTCATACTCCTATGCTTTAGATATAAGATCTCATGTGTTAAAGGTCTCCATGTATTAAAGTTGTGGTCCCCAAAGTTTTACATTAATGGTCAACTGGTTAATACTGAAGGCTAATGACTTAATAGTGGACATAATCCGGTTATGGTATCTGAAGGTGGGTCCTGTGGTAAGTGATCAGATTGGGTTAGGCTGCTAAGGTGGGGCCCCTGGGGATCTTTGGAGTTTTATGACAGAGATTGTATGCACTCTCTGCCTCTGCATCCTGGCTCTGTGTGTGTGTGACCTGCCATTGCCATCCTCTGACCTCACAAATGACCCAATCAATGGGACCCACCCAGTCTCACTCTGTGAACCTCCAAAGCCAAGAGCCAAACTAAGCCTCCTTTCTCCATAAGTAGACTGTCTCAACTATTTCATCACCATAGTGATAAGATGCCAACATCACAAGCAACAGCTTAATCTGCCACTGTGTTAATATGCCACAACCCTGGCCCTAGCTTTCCTTGATCCATGTGGTAGAGTGGGACTCATTCAGTGGTGAGCTTAAAAATGAACATGGGTGGTCAGAACTAATGAGAGCTGTGCTGGGACTTCCTGAAAAACCTTCTCTTTCCTGGATAGATTAAAGGAAGAATAGCTCATGGGGAAAATGTGACTCGTGGCAGACATCTACTAGAGAGAAACTGCTGGAGGCAGAACGAATAAGGCAGAAGGGGTCTCAACAGCTGGCCTCTCATGCATTCCTCTCGACTCACTACGGAGATTTCCAGGGGAGGGGGGAAAGAAAACAAAGGATCCTATCTGATTTCTTTTTAAATGTGGTGATAACTGACCTGATAAATAGTTGACAACACTTTACAGGAAAAAATCTAAACCATGAACTGCTTTTAGCAAAATATCTTTGATTAAGGTTGCTGTTGGCAAATATGTCTAGAATCTATAGATATAGGAGGCATAATTCCCTTTTCACTGAGCCTACGATCACATACGCTCAACGGCAATCTTGCTACGTAATGACAATGTCTCAGGACAGAAACATTCTGCTCTGTGAGAAAGACCTCGTTTCACCACTCAGGGCCAGAAAGCATGTCCTATGTGGGAACAAAGGAGCCAAAGAGGCACAGGAGAAGTCCCACAGCACTCTCTGTACTTAGTTATCTGCTGCTGTGCCACAAATTCCTCAAGATTTGATAATTCAAACAACACTGGTTTATTCTTTCTCACGTTCTCTATCAGTGAGGAATTCAGACAGTGCACAATAGAATCAGGTTGTTCTTGCTCCATAGGGTCTTGAGACTCCATGGGGAGAACTCAGACACTGGAAGTGACTTGGTGGCTGGGCTCAATCCCCTGAAAGTGCATTCATTCACCTGCATGGAGTTCAATGCCATCTGAGAGCTCAGTCTGTGTAGAGGATGGGCTTCCTGTCCATGTGGCCTCTCCAGAACTTACACGGCTTCCTCCTAGGGAGGTGGATGGTTTCCAAGAGAAACAGGAAGAAGCTGTAGCACCTTTTATGGCCTAGATGTGGAAGTCACACAGTAGCACTTCTCTTGCGCTCTGATAGCCACCCAGCTGCACTGCAAGGGCAGGTGGACCCCGCCTCCCATGATAAAAGAAGCACAAGGGCTGAGTGGTCTTATGGTGACCGCACGGGAGAGTACAGTCAGCCTCCGGCATTGGGTTGCGTAGGGTTTACCAAACAACGAGTAAGGATTACTGGTAAAGGTAGGATGTCTGGCTCAACAGAGCAACTCAGAATCAAAGGATAATGAACAACAAAGAAGCCCTGGTAGCCAGAGCTGTTCTCTATATGTGGCTGTGTCCAAAGCCAAAGTCATTCTTGCACTGCTGAACTGAATGAACCATTACTACCCTCCTATTAATTTAAGTCTGCTTGAATTTTCTTTTCCTCCTTATCAAAAGATTTAAGAATAATCTTATAACAATATAATAATAATATATTTTTTACCACCTCATCAAGTAGCATTTCAGGCCACTTATAAAAAAATATACACATACTGTGCAGTAAGATTGTAAACATGTATTTCAAAACTTGCCAAGATTAGAACCTACAGAGAGCCACCAATGAAAATGTAAAAACTCAAACCAAGAGTGGGGTTATTATACATGGTTTATGTTGGGAGATCCTGAACACTTAATGGAGATGAGAGGGCACAGCTAAGAAACTGCTGAAACAATCCAGGAGAAGGTGAGGAGGAAGACAGTGAGTGGACGGCAGAAGATCTATGGACAGGCTAAACGCGAAGACCAAGGGAAAGAATAGGTTATGGGAGCAGGCCAAAAGGGCTCCAAGCAGCCAGTGTACCGCACTGAGGCAGGCAAAAGCATGAAACGTTGAGGGCATCATTTGGAGGCAAGGAGTTTAGAATATGAGGCGCCATGGGCAGACAAATAGGGATGCAAAGGAGCAAGTGGTTTTCTAAGATCAGGAATGAAAAGAAGCCTTCCATTGAAAACATAGAATTGCTCAGCAATCTTGATTTGTTCAGTACCTAATATGGGCAAGACTGTGCTCAGTACTGGAGAGAAGCAGGCCCTCACAATAGGCAGGCCTTCTGACCTCACCGGAGCTGCCGTCCCAGCAGGCGTCACGGGCAGCTAAGCCACAGCTGAGGCAAGGCATGTGCATGAGGTCACCCTGGAATGTGGCCTGGGGCAAGCCACAGACACCCTATGGTTAAAAGGCAAACTGAGGCCAGGATCCCACCAAAGCAGACAGAGCAGGAAGGGCCAGCGAAGTGAGATGAAACCGAAAGTGATGTTCTTAAAACCACTCAGATGGAGAGAAGGTGGACTGTGTGTGATACAATACTGTGCAAATGTGTGTGGGGGGGGGGTGTTTTCCATGTGCAGTCTCCCCACCGCCGCCCTCCCTACCCAATAAAAAAGGACTGAGGAGACACCCAAGGACAGTGACTAGAGCTCTTCATTGTCAAATCTGCTAGCATCTCGGCATGTTCAACTGAATTTTCTTCCCAGTTCCAGAAGCTGAGCCCTTGAGCCCAGTCCTAAGCATGAATGCCCTGCCTGGGGGGAAATGATCTGTTTTTTTCTTTCTAATCCCTGTTGTTCCTTTGCACAATGTGTTCTTACAGGACTGTTTTTATTCCAGAGCTGGAATCAAGGCTTCCAAGATTAACAAGCAAAGCACTTAACATAGCCAAGCCCCAAACAAGCTGGTTCTGGTGAAATTTGAAAAGACAGATATGGTAGCACAGAACTCAGAACAAATAGGGACCCTGTAGAATCATCTAGCAATGGCATGAGTCTCATCCAGACACCTCATTCTATAAGGCAGACACAAAAGTCCCAAAAACCTCCAAAACTGGCCAAAGACGCAAGTGGTTAATGGAGCTGGGGGCAGGAGCAGGACTGGGAGTAGAACCAAATACCCAACTCCCAGGCCTTTGATCCCAGCAGCACTCTGCAATCCTACTTTCTCTTCTACAGTATTTGGCTCTGAGCAAGTTCACTTTCAGCATATGATTTACATAATGCTGTTGAGTACTACAAATCACCCAGTTCTCAGATTTGGCCACAAGGGGATGAATCAATGATTGTGGAGCACATCACTGGTATTGCACCTGCTGTTTCCACAGCTTACAGTGCACACTAATGTTTCTAATCAACATTCACGATGGGCTATTATTTGTGAAAACCTGAGACTAGAAACCTTATATGAATCTTCTTTCTCCAAGAATCCCCCTACTACTGTTTTTCTTAAAGTGGCTGTCAGTTTAGAATGAAAATACAGAGACTATCATTGACAAATGTCAAAACAACAGCTACAACAGCACCTTTAGAGCGGTTGTGTGCTCCTGTTTACAGCTCACCTGAGTTCTGGTCCTTTTGTGACATAATCCTCTCCGGTAGCAACTAATTGTGCTATCACAAACAAAGGATTATAGTTCTAGCCCAACAATAAACAGTAGGAGGAGAGGAAAGATCCTATTTCCATGCCATTGGTTTTGAAAAATTTGCTTTTAGGGAAAGTAAAATACAAAATCTGCTTTATTCTCACATCTAAGAACAGTGTCTAATGTATCAAGTCTCTTTCTAAGAGCCAAACACTTTTTCTGAGTATTTTTTCAGATATGTGATCCTGATAAATGTTTAATAGCCCTTCAAAGAAAAAAGAATTCAAATTTTAACAAAATAGAAAGATTTTAAACAAGTTAAGAAACTGCCCAGAGTTCTTTTAGCTAGCAAGCAGCAGGACCAAAATTGATGACAAATCATAGGATCAAATAAAATGTTTAAAATATGAAAGAAGAGATGGGAAAATTCCATATCCTCATAGGCTCTTAAAGAAACCACAAATGATACACACAACACACACAAACACACACACATACATACATATGTATGTATGAAGGGTTATTTATTTCTACTGAAAAGGCAGATTCACAGAGAGAAAGAGAGACAGAATGATCTTCCATCCGCTGCTTACACCGAGAGTAGACTTCTCCACCTATTCAATGCAAACTCGACCCCCAACTCCAACCCCAGCTGTGAAACCAAAAATGTCTGCACCCATTGCCAGATGTCCTGTGGAAGGAAATATCACTTGACCCTCACATCCTGTCTCGTTGAAAACCTCCATAACTGAAGAATAAGAAGAGAAAATAAGAGGTTTTAGATGCTAACAAGAAGGGAAATGCCAGGTTGCCTGACCAAACTGGCTTCTTTGCAGTCCTGAGTGGTGGCCTCAACAGTGCCAGGGACATCCCTCTCACTGAAGTGTGTGCAATCACAAGTCTTACCAGTACCCACTTCTTGCATATTGCTCCTTCTCACTGAACCTTCATGTCAACACTATGATACAGATGTTACCTGCATCTTACAGAGGAGGAGACTGGTCCTCTGAAAAGGAAATAACTACCTCCCCAAATCACACACCAGAACCAGGCTTCCAACCTGTGTTGATTGGTGCCCAGGGTCCCCTGCCCTCTCCAACGCCTATAGTAGCCTCACCATTTTTCCCACTTCTGCTGGAGGGTATAGGACATAGGACTACCGTCCCAGGCTCTCCTGCCTCTGAGATCCTGTTTAGCATGTTTTCTTAGGCCCAGTACAATGGCTCAATTGGCTAATCCTTCCCCTGCAAGCGCCAGGATCCCATATTGGCTTCAGTTCGTGTCCCAGTTGTTCCACTTCCCATCCAGCTCCTTGCTTATGGCCTAGCAAAGCAGCAGAGAATGGGCCAAAGCCTTGAGACCTTGAACCTATGTGGGAGACCTGGAAGAAGCTCCTGGATCCTGGCTTTGGATCAGCTTAGCTCCAGCCATTGCCGCCATGCGGAGGATGATCCTTCAGTCAGACAATCTGTCTCTCTATCACTCTATAAATCTGCCATTTTTAAAGAAAAAGAAAAAGACTGCTCGTCTCTATAGTCCTAGCAAAGGAAGCTAGTAACCATCACGGCAGCAGTCACTTGAACTTCACCAATACTCCTAGCATTCTGATGACTTGGGAGTAGAGGAGGGGAGGACTATTTCACACACTGATTTAGAAGGGTGGAATTTCAATTTATTATCCTGAGGCAGGATCATTTGATGAAACGGCATAGGCCTGGAATTCAGACTCCTAGGATTTTCATCTTGGCCCTACCCCTGACTTGCCATGTGACCTTGGAGAAAGGGCCTAATGGCCCCCCTCACTAGGACTCCCTGCTCCCCCTTTTATTTTTTGTCATAAACCTGGAAGCCCGCACTTACCCATCTATGAGGGACTCTTCAAGCAATCTGATGAAGGTCCTAAGTTTAGAATTAGTTCCATGGCCACTTAGAAAATGGCCTTAAAATATTTAGAATGGGTGTCAAATAAGTAGTCAGAGCTTCCTCCCAGGGAGGGGCCTGTTGTGTGGAATAACAGCTCGTAGCTACCTTCAAACCATGTTCCGTGAGGGCAGAGAAGGGGGAAGGGCTGTGTCACCCGAGTCTCGATGGCAACATTGATGAAAAATGCATGCCCAGGCTGATGGAGGACACCTGGTAAATTAGTGATGGCCCTTGGACATCTCCGTTGCAGGGTTGACAGAGATCGGTAGGAAGGTAGCAGCGGGGCACAGTGGGCACACAGTGACAGCCCACTGTGGAACACTGTAAGCCAAATCCAGCTCAGAAGTCCTCATCCCCCTGGTTTTGGGTGTAACCCTGGTGTAGAAGGAGCTTGCTACCCAGTGTTAGGTGAACACACATCGTTTAGCTGGCGGTATGGACACAGACACAGTGGCTCACATGTGCCAGAACACACAGCAGGCCAAGGCACCAAGCTCTGCCTTAGAGGCTGCTGGCCCTGGCAGGAGACCCCACAGTGATGAAGTGAGAACTCCCTAGCAGCAAGGGGACCCTGCAGAGATGACAGAGTAGCCTGTCCCCACGACAGGATGAGCCAGTGGCTTCAAAGGACAGGAAGGAGTTTGCAGTGTAGGTATTCACTTTGCCCATACCTGCTCAACTCCTGTAGAAGGATTTTCCTGGAGCTGGCACTGTGACACAGTAGGTCAGCACCAGATCAAATCCCAGCTGCTCTGCAGCTAATCCAGCTGCCTGCTAATGTGCCTGAGAAAGCAGCACAAGATGGCTCAAGTGCTTGGGTCCCTGCACCCATGTGGGCATCCCAGATGGAGTCCCTGGATCCTGCTTTGGCCTGGCCCAGCCCTGACTGTCAAAACCATTTGTGATGTGAACCACCAGATCAAAGATCTCTATCATTTCTAGCTTTATCTCAAGCTCTTCCTCTCTATGTCACTTGGTCATTCAAACAATCTTATAAAAAATTTGGGGGACCAGAACTGTGGCTTAGCATATAAAGCTACCACCTGTGGCCCTAGCATCCCATATAAGGATTTGTGTCCCTGCTGCTCTACTTCTGATCTGGCTCCCTGCAGATGGTTTAGGAAAGCAGCGGAGGATGGCTCAATTCCTTGGACCCTGCACTTACATGGAGGATCTGGAAGAAGCTCCTGGCTTCTGGTTTTGGATCAGCCCAACTCTGACCGTTGTAACCATTTGGGGAGTGAATGAAAGATGGAAGATCTTTCTGTCTCTTCCTTTATCTCTCTTCGTAGCTCTGATTTTAACAATGATTAAATAAATCTTTTTTTTTTTCCATAAATGCTCCCATTTAGTTATGCTTCAGGTGTGTCCCCAAAGACTCATGTGCTGGAAATTTTGTCATTCCCAGGATGGTGACAGACCTTCCAGAGGCAGGGCCTCCAGTGAGAGGTCCTTAAGTCATTGTGGTTGCTGCCTTCAGAAGGGATTAACACAGTGCGCCCAGGAGCCAGTTAGTTCCCACAAGAACAGGCTGTTACAGAAAGTGTGAGCCTGGCCCTGAGTCTCTGTCACTTCCGATCTTGCCATGTGAACTCTCCCACCACAATGCCATTTCCACCCTAGGATGTGGCCAGAGGCCCTTCTAGAGCCGAGCTGAGGCTGGCACCACTCAGAGGTTTGACCCTCCAGGACTGCAGACTGAATAAACCTCCTTTCTTGGCCAATCACCCAGTTCCAGGTATTTCCCTACAGCGATGTAGAACAGACTAAGGCACTAAGCATCAAAAACAAACTCTGGCTCAGGGAAGAGACGCAGTAACTATAGGATGAATGAATGAATGAACAACAGTGTGATCATCCATCTTCCTCCTCAACAGTAGAGCCGTTAAAAAAAAATCATTTCCATATTGAGAGCCTCTGCCCAGGGTTGACATACAGTGAGTCCTGAATAAAAGCTTTTGATGGAGGCCAAAGCCTTCAATGCCAACAGCAGGCAATGTTTGCTGTCTGGCTGCCCTGGAAATCATTTGCTTCAACCCAACACTTCCCACTCCACTCCCTCATCCCTCACCTAAACTTCAGATGAATTTCTGAGTTGTTCTCTCAACAAGCGATACATTCACTTCTTTCTCCTCCTAAAACATGTGTGCCAATGATTTGTTCTGGCCAAAGATCAAGCCAAGCAAATGTCAAGGCTCCTGGCAACAGCAAAAAAAATAAAATAAAATAAATAATAAATGAAATACATAATCGTATGGCATACATAGTAAGGACATAGCTTGAAGCAGAAGAAAAAAAAGTTGTCTCTTGTAGTTAATTTGAGGAGCTTATTTTACAAGAGAGTATGTATTTACAGGATTAGAAAGGAGAATTTGCAGACCTCCCTGGCTCTATCCTGGGCTGCCGCCCCTCAGAATCCCCTCGCCCAGGACAGGGCCTCCACCACCATATCTGCCATAATAGACATAATTACTATTATCAAGATGAGTAACAGAAACACTGTCATTAAAAATGTTGCATAATCTTGCTTTCTGGGTGTTGCCTCTGGCAAACGAAAACCGTCTCCCTTCCCCTTTGAAAGGACCCAGCTGTCCTGCCTCTCTTTATCTTCCCATCCTTCCCTACACCGCCCAACACACCCACCCCCTACTTCCCCTCCCCTAACTCCTCCATCCCTTCCCCCTTCTCTTCCCACATCCATCATTCATGTGCTAGACTCCCAATATTTTTCTCTGGGATCTAACCACACATCCCCACCCCTTGCTCTTTCCACATGTTGGCTGCCTCCTTTTCTCTGCTGTGGCTCCAAGGAGCCTGGGCAGCTGTGACTCCTCGTCATCCAACCCTGAAGCTGCTCGGGTTTTCCTCAGCCAGGCTTTGGAACGCCTGCTTACGGCCCCCAAATCCTGGCCGGGGGAACTGAACTGGAGTCCATCGGTGGTGGAGGAGGCTAACCTGCTGGAAATGGAAGCCAGTTCTAAAAAGCAGGGAGTCTCCATGGGACCTCCTTGTAATCAAAAGGCTAAAAGCCGTCAGAGCATTTCCATTTGTGTTCTCTTCTTAGCGCTACAATTACTATAAAATTACCCCTAAACCAGGGGACTTAAAAACAGCAGAAATTTCTTCTGTTAGGCAGGCTAGAAATTCCAAATCCAGGTGCCTGCTCCCTGAAAAACCTCCCTCCCTTCCTCCCAGCTCTGCCAGCCCCTGCAAAATGGCTGCTGGTTAGCGGCTATCAACTCAGCTCCCCCTCCGGCCCACCTCCTTAGTGTGTCTGCACGGCCCCTCCTCTTCTCCTAAGGCAGCCAGTCATGGGATTCAGGGCCCCATTAATCTAGTATAACTTCACCCTAACTCAGTACATCTGTAAGGATTCCATTTCCACAGCTAAGGTTCTAAGTGTCTGTGAACTTGATGAATGGACACTATTCCATTCATATGCAGTTTAATAGACCTATAACAAGAAATAGATTTTCCTAAACATGTCCTCTGGATTCTTTTTTATTCTCTGGCCTGGCTTTCAAATATCTAGGGAGAAAAGAAAGCAACAAAAGGACAAATTTAATTTCTTAGGGGTTTGTTGCTGTTGGTGTTGCTATTGGTTGAATCCCAAAGAGTTTCCACAAAGCTAATTTAAATTAGGGACCTCAAAAAAATCAATCCTACATCACTTTTTTTTTTTCAACCCAATGTGAGAATCTCTTCCTGAATAGGACATGTTCCTTCTATGCCTCCTCCCAAATCCAGGGGCTACCTGGCCTGGTTTCCTTCATCTACACCCCCACCCCAAGGAGATGATGCTGTGCTAGAAGGACAACCAAATGTCAAGGCACTGATAGGTGGAGGAAAGTCCCTCGGCCTTTCACTTTAGAGTGAGTTAAAGCTCATTAAACAACAACAACAAAAACCTCATCTATCTCAACTACAGTCACTAAATGTTAGTGACTAGAACTGGGGTTGCTTTCCTACTATAGGAAAGAAATGACCAAGTCCTATCTTGAGGCAGTGATAAAAGCAGCAAGTTCATTGTTAAGGCACTTCATGTCCTCTGTTTATAAGACATAAATGATAATAATGGTAGCATTAAACTGAAAAAGCACAGGACCAATTTCGCCCCAATAGGGACACTAATCCGTGTTTGCAGGCACTTCCAAAGGTCATGGCTGGTGTGTGTTGCTGGCATCTAGGAACCAGGGTTGCTGTGTGTGAGCTACAATAAACAGGACTTGGGGCTGGTGTGAAAGCTCAACTGGCTAATCCTCCATCTTGCAATGCCAGCATCCCATTTGGTTACTGGTTTGTGTCCTGGGTGCTCCACTTGCCATATGTAGGACAGTTCCCACAGCAGAGACTGGCTTAGTTCGAAAACACCACCAGCACCAAGCCAAGAGCCAAATTCAGTGGAAAACAGATCTTTCTTGCAGAGTTACAAAGAGAGGGAGAAAAAGAGAGAGAAGAGATCTTCTATCCACTGGTTCACTCCCTAAATGGCCACAACAGCTAGAGCTGGGCCAGTCTGAAGTCAGGAATCAGGAGCTTATTCCAAATCTCTCACATGGGTGCGGGTCCTAAGCACTTAGGCCATTTTCTGCTGCTTTTCTAAGTGTCAGCAGAGAGCTAGATAGGAAGTGGAACAGCCGAGACCCAAACTGGCACCCATATTGGATGCTGGCACCACAGGCAGAGGCTTAACTTGCCTTGCTATAGTACCAGGCCCAGAAAACATCTTTGACACTTTTTGATGGTATTTCTGTCCTGCTCAAATGCCCACATCCTACCTTTGAGATTCAAGCTCCTTGTCTTTTTTAGACCTTCCAGAACTTTCCCCCGGGTTTCATATCCAGCCTTCCCTAGCGTTACTCCTAACATGAACCCTTCCCACCCACCACTCTGGACCTTCACAGCTGCTGCCAGCTTCAGAATGCTTGATTCCAGACTCCTCTCACCACCTTCCCTGCCCTTCAACTCCCTTCCTTCCAGAAACTCTCAGGACCAGGTCTATCACAGGCAGGCGCTCCTCACAGCCCTCCCCCACCTCTCTGGAACCACAAAGATCCTCTTACTGTCCCAATAAAAGCACGCCTGATTCTTCTCTACCTCTCCTCTCCTGGCTCCTTGTGTGACCAACCGGCTGCCCTTTGTCCTTTTGGTTTCAGCCTCAGTGCCTTCAGCTCAACAAGACCCTCCTGGTTGCTTGCTCCCTCCCCGCACTCTCTGTCATCACTCTGATTTGTCCACAAACACTCCTCGCCATAGAGTATCCTGTCTATTCCTGTGGGCAACCTACGTCTTCACATGGAATATCCACTTTTTCTCCCAGTGGAATAGCCATACCCCTGTCCAGCCTGCTCTTCAATAGAGCCCAGCTCCTTCATGAGACTATATGTATTGACCCATGATAATGGGTATATCTCCAATCAGTGACTGAATGGGTGAGTGCCCCAAGTCACACACAGGCATTTTATTGTGGAACTCTTGAGTGTGTCTTATTCACACACACACAGAGCTGCTCACCCCTCTAGGACAGGGCTCTGCACTGGGCAGGAGTCTTACAATGAGTAAGTGCCTACTACAAATTTAATTTTTTAAGGTCTATTTATCTTTACCAGAAAAGTAGATCCACAGAGAAAAGGTGATACAGAGAAAAATCCTCCATCTGCTGGATCACTCCTGAAGTGGCCACAACAGCCAGAGCTGAACCAATCCGAAACCAGGGGCCAGGAGCCTCTTCTGGCTCTCCCACATGGGTGCAGAGTCCCAAGGCTTTGGGCCGTGCTCTATTGCTTTCTCAGGTCACAAGTAGGGAGCTGGATGGGAAATAGAGCAGCTAGGACACAAACCAGTGTCCCTGTGGGATCCCAGCGTGTGTGAGGCAAGGATTTAACCACTGACCCATTGCGCTAGGCTATAAATTTAATTTCTACAAAGCTTTCATTCTAACACTTCTAGATTTAGAACTCACTGCAACCTGTTTTACAATTCTAAATGGTTGATGATAGAGGCTGACTGATTAGGTAAATCATTTGGTAGGGAACTACATTCTGACAAAAATTTCCACCTTGCCTTACTTTCCTCTTTGGTGCCAATATGTTTCTCTTAGGACCACCAAGCCTTTGAACTCTTTCTAGGAATACTTTTCCATTGGTCTGTTTATCAAAATCTATCCAGTTCCTTGCTCTGAAAGGACTTGGCAGACAGCCCTCCCCTGCCATTGGATTGTCTTCCCTTGGGGCAGCTGAGAAACAGAATTGTTGCTGGGCTTAGAAGGCAATTTGCCGTGATTTCCTCCAGACACCTGCAGCAGAGTGGCTGTCTCCACACTTCCTTTTCCTCTCCTTTCAGAGTATAGAATTTAAATCCAGACAAAGACCACACTTCCCATACTCCTTCACGATCATGTAGCAACACTATGGCCAAAAGGATGCAAACACAAGTTTTGTGTGCACTTCCTGAATGATACACTTGAAAGATACATGCCTTTTCTCTCTGTTTTCCCTCTTATGGCTCAAACATGGACGTACAATTTTCCTCCATGCTGATGAGGGTAACAGTAGAACAAAGAAGTGGAACAATGAGGCGGAAGGCGAACTGGATCAACATGGAGCCCTGATGACAGGTCCGCAGGTTGCTTGAGAGAATTCTCTTTCAATCATGCTGAAAGGACTGTTATTTGGGGGTTTGTTCAAAGAGATTATCTGGTGTCTCATGCCTTCCTGCCTTCCTCACCCAGAAAAGCAGCAGCACCATCTCCATTTTGCCAAAGCAGGATAAAGAATGGACATGCCCACACTGCTCAATAACATCAACAAATGTTCAAGACCTTGAGCTGGTGTCTTCTAAGATGTGTGGCCCCTGGCTCCTCTGGTATCCTTGCCTGTCTTTATTGACCTGTCCTTGGTCTGCTCTCAGTTGTGACTAAGCTTGCCCACAAGCTGTACAACAGGACCTGAGTCATGGATACAGTCTAAGAGACCCTGAACAGCCTTGCTCCCCTGCCAAGCAATGCTTTGCAACTTCCCAATTGGAACATTCTCCATTCTTTTTGCTCAGCTTTCCCTGAAGTTTCTGCACCAGCACTGAAGTCCCCTCCTTCAGCCTTATGTCCTGGGCTTGTCAGGTTGCCTTCTAGGGCCTGGCATGGTAGCCTAGTGACTAAAGTTCTTGCCTTGTATACACCAGGATCCCATCTAAATCCCAGTTCATATCCAAGCTGCTCTACTTCCCATCAAGTTCCATGTTTGTGGCCTAGGGAAGCAGCAGAGGATGGCCCAAAGCCTTGGGACACTGTATCCATGTGGGAGATTCAGAAGAAGCTCCTGGCTCCTGGCTTTAGATCAGCTCAGCTCTGGCCATTGCAGCCACTTTGGGAGTAAACCAGCAGATGGAAGATCTTTCTCCGTATCTCTCCTTCTGTCTGTAAATCTTTCCAATTAAAATAAATAAATAGTTTTAAAAAGAAAAAAGAAACCCTTCCAACATTAATAACTCTTTCCTGACATAAAAATTACTTTCAAATGTTCTTCATGTATCTCCTCCCATTCAGCATTTCTTGAAAATAGCTGATCCTGATATCCTAAGTGGTCTAAATGGAAGCAGTTAAGAAAAAGTAGGTGGTGTAAACCAAGCCATTTATGCTACCAATATATGAAGGGACTTCAACACATACATGGAAAATGGAATAAAAAGATACATGTCTTTCAAAGACATTTTGAAACTCATGCAAAGCATTTTTTCCTGGCACTCAATTCCTGCAAACTGTTTGAAGATTTCTTGCATGTGGCCCACCTACTCATGAACTCCATTAGACCTAAGAGTTTATCAGTGAACAGAGAGAGGACACAGAGCTCCCAGCTTATTTTTGGAGGGGGGGGGGTGTTGCTACAAAGGAGAAGAGAAGGAAGGAGAGAGAAGAAGACAGCAGGAAGAAGAAATGTCAAGAAATTTTAGATAGTGATGAGAATGAAAGGATGCGTCTCAAAGACCAATGTCAGGACATTGGCGTGGAGTGCCTAGAATACACCTGTTCTCTTACAGCCATGATCATTGCTGCCTGTCTCCGTGGCATGGTTCCCATCTGGTTAATTTCACAGACATCACTGCTGACAGGTCTGTGAGCAGTTCATTGCCCACGCTGTTGATGGGCAGGTGAAGAGGCCTTACTTTCAAGAGGTTTCAATCAAGTGGAAAAGGTGAATACAGGACAAGGAATGTCTCCAGCTCTGTGGAGAAGATCCCTTGGGAAAAGCCAGTGGTCATGTTTACGCCTGGGGCTGCAGAACTCAGTTTTCTTTAAGGTCTCATCCATTTTGAGAGATTTATTTTCTAACCCTTAAAGATTATTTGCCTTTCTGATAAACATTAAAGAAAAACTTGAAACATGTAAGTTTGTTTTTCACCACCTACCTACCTTCTACTGACTCCCTAAGCAGTGGCCCCACCCTTTCTTATTGCCAACAGTCAAACAGACTTTTGAGCAGTGGACCATGGAAAATGATATGGGATGTGGGAAGAGTCCAGAGTTTGGCCTGAGATGATCTGGGCTCCAATCCCAATGTTGCCTCTGAGAAACACCCCCTCCCCTAACACACACACACACACACACACACACACACACACACACACACACACACTGAGGATAATAACAACTCCCATCCTCACTCCCAGGGTTTTTGTGAGAATCATGGCAATCATTTACATGAGAATGCTCTCAGAACTGTGGTGCATTATCCTCATGTCAGCTGCTATTTCACAAGTCTTAGCATATTCTGGACTCCGGTTCTTCCTGACATGAACACACAGATTCCAACTATTCTTTTGTGACATCCTTCAATATATGCCCCTCCTTCCATCCTTTGTGTTCATGAAAAAGATTGGCTCTAACAGCTTTCCCTCGCTGCCACACTGATTCCTTTAATTGCATCTCTCTTTCTCCCTTAGGATTTTCTGTACTGCTACAGATAGGATGTCATGAATACTTCAAAACCTTCCAGGATCCTTTCAGGAGCATCCTCAAACCAAATCTCTGACACACATACATACGATTCCATTTTACTAACCTGGATAGTCAGAAAGTGCCTTTCAATCCAGATCAACATCATCTCTCAAAGACCAGCATCAAGACCCTCATCTTTTTCATGAAATCTATTCTATTGGTGGTGACCCTAGAGGAACCATACAGAAGCCAGGGGAGTCATAATTTCCTGAGGGACTTGACAGGGTGATGGGGAAGTTCAGCAGTCTGTATGCCTGGAAAATCATCTTCAAAGTTTGCTTTGTTCCCACAGATGTACCCTGAGCATAGTCCACCCAAGGAGCTGTGCTTGGCTTCAGCTTGCTGGCCACCATGTTCATCTCTGGTTACTGCCCCCACTTCAGAAAACACCCTTGATCTCCTGGGAGTTTTGTGTGAAGCAGGATGGGGCCAGCTCAGAGCCACTTCACTTCAGGTCATTCTTCCGGGACCCAGCAGAGGCGGCTTCAACAGGAGCTTCCCTTCCTCCTCCAGGCAGCACAACACTGACCCTCATGGTCAACTGGCAGGCAACATGACTGTCCTTTGTGTTCTCAACTCTCACAGAGGGCTTCTCACTGGAGTACTTGGAGAGAGAGGAGCATCAGAATTCTCCCCTTCTCCTCTCCACTACAGACAGGTAGAAACTGCAATGCACAGAGATGGAACTAACATCAGTCTTTCTCCTCCTCGCTTAAAGAGGTTGATGAGTAATCACATTTCCAGAAGTGACTCTCTCATTGGCTGTACCTGGCTACAAGCAACAACGGACAGGAAAGCTAATGTAATGGATGACAAAACTCTGGGGTCATTGAGGGCAAAGGACCTCATCCCAGAATCCACAGCTTCTGCCCTGGGTCACATCCATTGAGCATCTTACTAAGAAGGATGCAGCCCATTGCTCAATTAGCAAATCTCTACCTCCAAGTGCAGGTATTCCATATGGGCACCAGTTCATGTCCCAGCTGCTCCACTTCCCATCCAGCTCCCTACTTATGGCCTAGGAAAGCAACAGAGGTGGGCCAAGTCCTTGGGTCCTTATACCTGTGTGGGAGACCAGGAAGAAGTTTCTGGTTCTTGGATCTGGATCAGCTCAGCTCTGGCCATTGCGGTCACTTGGGAAGTGAACCAATAGATGGAAGATTTTTTTCTCTGGCTCTCCTTCTCTGTCAATCTGCCTTTTCAATAAAAATAAAATAATCATTAAAAATTAAGAAGAAGGATGAAGCCCCTTGAGATAAGAGCATGGCAGAGCCCTGGCTGCCTCTGAGCTCCCAGACTCTGGCTTTGGCTTTGTCCCTTTCTTCCAGGTGAGTTATGGGGAATCCTAAACGACATGCATGTGTCTCCAAATAAAGACACAGGAGGCACTGGGTTCCTGCAAAAGATGAGTCTTCTTTCTTTCCAGCCTTCTTAACACAGTCTACCCAGGTTCAACAAATCCCCAATCATGGGCGGAAGCAGCCCTTACTTGCTCAAAACACAGGTTAGTTTAAATCCTGGGATGGGACTCATCTTACAAATCAAGACGCATCCTGGAAAACAAGTATGGAGAGAAAAATAATGTGTAACTTTGTATTGTCCCAAACCTTCAGCAGGGAAATACTGCATTCCAGCTACTGCAATCTCAGCCACTCACAGACTTCATCTTTTTAACTTTGAGTACTTTTTTTTAAAGATTTATTTTATTTTTAATGTGAAAGGCAGAGTTACAGAGAGAGACAAAGATTTTCTATCTTCTGGTTCACTCCCCAGATGGCTGTGATGGCTACAACTGGGCTGATCCAAAGCCAGGAGCCAGGAGCTTCTTGTGGGTCTCCCATGTGGGTACAGGGGCTCAAGGACCTAAGTCATCCTCTGCTGCTTTTCCAGTCCATAAGCAGGGAGCTGGATGGGAAGTGGAACAGCAAGGACATGAACTGGTACCCATATGGGATCCTGGGGCACTGCAAGTGTGGGCTTAGCCCACTATACCACAGTGCTGGCCTGACTCTGAATACTTTTTTAAAAAAATGTCCCAACTCCTGATAATCCTTGCATGGCACTGAGGAGGTGGGGCAGGTGTCTGTGCAGGGGCCGAAGCTCAGGGCATGCACTGCGAGGCTGGACCCGTTGACACTGCAGCGGATATCCATTCGTAGCTGTGGAAATAAAGGGGAGTCAGCTGGCATGAGAAGGGTTGGGTTTGTTTGTTTTACTTAAGTGAGGTAGTTTTCTAACTGTTTGTTTTTTTGTTTTAAAGATTTATTTTATTTTCATTACAAAGTCAGATATACTGAGAGGAGGAGAGATAGAGAGGAAGTGGAGCTGCCGGGATTAGAACCAGCAGCCATATGGGATCAAGGCGAGGACCTTAGCCACTAGGCTGCCGAGCCCTCAACTGTTTATTTTTAAAACAAACTCTAGAACTCTTTAGTGTCAGAAAAGCAAAAAGCCACTGCTATCAATGGAGTTCTAGGACCTTCTGTGCATAAACACATTGTGTGATATTCTGTTATTTTTTTGTATGTTTAGAATTCACAAATGTTTTTGAAGCTAAATAAACAGTATGACATTAAAAAAAAGTGTCCCTTTAGGTTCTCGCAATCAAGGCTTAAAGTTGATGCTATTGTTTTGGGCATGATTTCATAACTGTTTAAAAGTTTTCTTAGGGCTGGTATTATAGTATAGCACGTAAAGTTGCTGCCTGCAATACTGGCATCCCATTTGGGGGATGGAAACCCATAAGTTGCTGCCAGTTTGAGTCCAAATTACTCCACATCCAATCCAGTCCCTGCTGATGTCCCTGTGAAGCATCAGAGAATGGCCCAAAAGCTTGGGCCCCTGCACCCACATGGGAGACTGGATGAGGTTCCTGGCTTCCGGCTTCAGTCTGGTCTGACCCCAGCCAGACCACTGAGAAGTGAATCAGCAGAGGAAGATCTGTCTCCTCCTTTCTCTTCCTCTGTAGCTCTGTCTTCCAATAAAATAAAATAAATCTTTCTAAAAGTAAATAAATAAAAATTTCCTGAAGCTATCTAAGAGAGTGTACCCTTGAGGGGATAAGAAGGAGGGTGTTTCATGGACATATTGACCCATTAGGGTTTATTTAAATCATCCTTGCTTCTGGGATTCTGAAGACAAAGCCATATCCATGGCAACCACATGCTGCCCAGCCAAAGAGCGGACACATCCACACAGAGCACAATAGCTCTGTTGACTGTCGCCTGCAATCTTGCAAGCTTTTCCTGTACATTCCAATGCACAGCTTGGGCTAGGAGTCCAGACAGCCTTTATCCGCCAGGCCTAGAGCTGATAATCAGAGCCATGGGATATCAGAAAGTGCTTTTCCCAGCCATGGACCACATGTCCCTGGGAGTAAGCAAAGTGGTACGACTGAGGCTCAGCATGATGCTGACCAGAAGCTGGACGAGGCTAGGTCCCGCAGAGGACTGTGGGAGCTCTCGTGGGCCGAGGAGTGTCCCCGCCTGGCACCAGCTGAGGACAGCCACCTCTCAGCAACCCTTGCAGGGACTGCCTTGTGCCGAGTCAGCTCCAGAGAAAGGTTCTTAAGTGCCAAGAAGCTCCACCGCAGGAGTAGGTCCTAGCCTCTATCTCACACCCAAGGGTTCTCTGATGTACCCTGCCCGCCTCCTCATCAACACGCTTCACTCCATCACGCACTGGTGAAAATCTTAGCAAGCCTGCACAGCCCATGAGAGGGCTGTGCCTGAGAGTACTTTGTAGTTCACTGCCTGGGACACAAAGCAAGAATTCACTCACTCTTCTAGAACAGCTCATCACAGAGTGCCAGGCTCATATGGGGCCGGGTCAATGTACATGACTAATGTAGAACTCATGCTTCCACTTCCCTTTCACGGAACATGCCAGAACAATTTCTCTGGTAAAGTATATGATGTTGGACCTGGTACAATAGCCTTGCAGATGAGGTCCTTGCCTTGAGGGCACCAGGATCCCATGTGGGCACCGGTTCTAATCCTGGCAGCCCTGCTTCCAGTCTGTCTCCCTGCTTGTGGCCTGGGAAAGCAGTTGAGGACTGCCCAAAGCCATTGGGCCCCTGCACCCGTGTGGGAGACCCAGAGGAGGCTATGGGATCCTGGCTTCGGATTGGCTCAGTCTCAGCCATTGCAGCCGCTTGGGAAGTGAACCAGCAGATGGAATATCTTCCTCTCTGTCTCTCCTCCTCTCTGTATATCTGCCTTTCCAATAAATAAGTAAACCATTAAAAATATATATACGATGTTTTTGGATCTCCCAGCAGCATGGCAACTGCTGGGAGAACCTGGGCCAGGTCGGGCTCAATGCTTGGGGCCTTGGCCCTAGCCACTGCTGCCAGGCAGTGAGCAAAACCTGGGCTTATGCAGGCCTGGGGTGTTTCTCCCTTCACAGTAATTACACTGTGATGGGATTTTAAACAGGCTATGAGGCAGGCCAGGCCACAACATTCACCAGCTCAAACAAGGCAAGCTGGAGGGGCAGGCCATGCCAGGCAAGAGCCTAGCACCCCAAGGAATGCATGGGATCTGGGTCTGGGAGTAGAGCCAAGTGGGGAAACTTGGGAAACTCCCATAGTGGGTAATTGCTTCCATTGGTGAGTACGTGGTCCAGGCTTGGGAGAAGGGCAAGCTGAGCAAGGCAGCTCCAACTGTTGGCTAATGTGTAGGTTGGTTTGGAAGGGGCAGACTGGGGAGACCAAGCAAATGTTAGCTCACCAGCAAGTGCAGAAACCAGGCTGGAACACAGGCCATACCAGGCTAGATTGTCATATCTACTGGTTTACATAAGCCAGGAATGGGAGTAGACTGAGCAGAGCCAGGTTCCAGCACCCACTAGTGAGGGTTGAGACTGGGGGCTGGGGGGTGGCTGGGTCAGCATCCAAAGGCAAAGCATCCAAAGGCAAAGGTCAAGACAGGTGAGGGACTATGCCAAGCTGGGTCAGAGCAACCACTGGCATGTGCAAGATCTATGGCTGGGATCAGGCCTAGTTGGGAAGCAAAGGGAACACCCTAGTTGGGTTGTAGTTCCCACTGTTAAGTACAAGGCCTGGAATGGGGGCTACTATCTGGTCTGAACATTGCTGCAGTCTCCCTCAGAACAAATGTGGGCTGGGTCTGGGGTGTGGCAGACTGGCCTAGACTCCAGCACTCACTGGTGCTCTTGATAGCCAGGATAGGTATAGGACGGACTGGCCTAGGACTCTGCCCCTGTTGAGCCATGTGTGAGCTATGTCTGGCTGTGGACCAGGCTAGATAGGCCATGAACCCAACAGTGGGTGCAAGATCTGGCTTTGGGAGAAGTTTTGATGGAAAAGCTTAGGGGACTCCTAAGTCCCTGCAGGTGACCACAAGAACTACGATTGAGAGCAGCCCAGACCATGCCAGGGAACCATACCTACCAGCATACATTTGGCACAGGTTGAGGGCGAACCAGGCTGGGCCAATTCATATCACCCACTGGCAAATCCAAGCACCAGAATGGAGTGTGTGCCAGGCTGGGTTGAACTGCAGCACAGGCCAGTTCACATGAGGACCGGGAATGGGGACCAGCTGGGCTGAGCCAGCCTGTAGCCCCCACTAGTGTGAGCTGTAATTGGGAGTGAGCCGGGCCCAGCTAGGCTACAGCACCCACTGGCAAATGCCAAGGTGTGGTGGGCCATGCCAGATTAGGCTGCAGCACCCAGCCAGCATACACAAGACCCATGGGGTGGGGGTGGCTGCGAAGGGTTCCTCTGCTAGACCACCACTCCCACTGGTGAGCATGAGAGCTGGGATGGGGGAAAACCAGGCTGGGCAGGGCTACAATACCTGTTGGCCACATGTGAGCTGGACAAGGGAAAGCCAGGCTGGGTTGACTGTACCTTCTGGTGCATGCATAAGCCAGAGGGGGTGTGGGTTAGTCGGGCTTCACTGCAGCATCAGCTGGCAGATGCTGGCACACAGGGCCAATTTTGTCAAGTTAACTTGCAGAACCACCTGCAGATTGCAAGATCCAGGAATGGGAGTGGGCCCATTAGGAAAACTGTGGGCACCTCCCTCTTGGGTTGCCACTCTGACTGGTGAGCATGAGAACCAGCACTGGGACAAGCATGGCTAGACAGAAAGTGGTACCCACCAGCACATGTGTGGGCTGGATAGTGGGGCTGGTTGTGTTGAACTAGCCTACAGTGCGCATGGACATGTATGAGAGCTGAATGGGATATGGGACAGACAGGACCAGTCTGCTGTACATACTGGCAAGCATGGGAACCAGGGCAGGAGGCGAGCCTGGTGGGGGTTATTTCAGGTCACTCCGACTAGGTCACAGCTCCCACAGATGCATGTGAGGGCCAAGTGTGTGGTGGGCAAGATCAGGCTGGGCTCCAACATCCATTGGTTTCTGTATAAGACAGAACTGGAGACAGAACTGACCCAGCAACTGTAGCCACCAGCATGTGCATAAGCTGATTGACACAATGGACTGTGCTGGACCCTGTATTAGCAAGCTCACACAAGAATCAGGTCTGGGATCACCTCAGATGAACTTTCTTTAGGGATCCCCACAACTGAATTGCTGGACTCAGAACCCCTACTATGGAGAGAATTGCAGGTTCCATGGTCTGACCATGGCATGCATATGTCAGAGCTGGGCCTCCTCAGTGGCTTAGACAGAGCAAATGACAGCATAACCAGGTGCACATGAAGGATATGGCAGTCCACTGGAGTCTGCAGAGGTCACCTGGTACCACAACAGAAGAGAAAAGACAGAACAAATTGATTAACTACCCAGCCAAGTGTTGGCAGTGAATATCCAGGCAAAAAGAAACTCTAAGGTGAACTACTGTCAACCAGTAGATTCTAGAGAAATTTCATTGTGCTTGGAGTAGCAAGATTGGCAGTCATTCAGAACTGTTGAATTATCAAAACCAGTTGAACACCACCCTCAGAACATGCCCCACATCAGGGATTCTGGGATGTTATCAGGTGGCTGTTCTCCATCTCAGGGTGCAGAGGTGTTTGGAAGACTGGGCGTGGCTTCTTCCATTATATCTCCCCTTCCTCCAGATACAGGAAGGAAAAAAGAATGTGGAAATAATCATTTTACCTTCCTGTAGCCCTCGACCCTTATCACAATAATCAACCATGTAATAATCATCAAAAATAAAAATAATTATTAAAAAATTTTTAAAGATTATGACATTTTGACTTGGGGGTTTAGGTTGTTTGATTCAATGCATCTGAGAGACAAATTGTTCTACTGATTCAACTCTTTTCTCCTGCTGTAATGGTCCTTCAACTATCCACACCCACAAGGACACTTCAGAGAGATCCACCTTGCACTGGCCTTCATTTATTGCTCCCACCTTCAGATGTAAGGCCTGCAGTAGAGGAACATGCAGGTCCCTGAGTCAGGCCACTTCCTCCCCTCTCCCAATGAGGATCCTAAAATAAACAGGGTGTGCTGGGCCTCATTTAGTGAATGCCACTTTAGCCATGGGTGACATTCTATTAGTAAACTAAGACCATCTGTCAACCATTCACAAACCACCCTTCTTTAGAGTTTGAAGACTTTGGAAGAGCCAGTGTTGTGGCACAGTGGGCTAAGCCATAGCCTATAACACCAGCATCCCATATCAGAGTGCTGGTTCAAGTCCTAGCTGCTTTACTAGCAATCCAACTCCCTGCTAATGTACCTGGAAAAGCCGAAGAAGGTGACCAAAGTGCTTAGGCCCTCACCACCCACTTGGGAGAGCCAGCTGGAGTTCCTGGCTCCTAACCTTGTCCTGGCCCAGCCCTTTGCAACCATTTGGGGAGTGAACAGCAAATAAAAGATTCTCTCTTTCTCTCTGTATATGTATGCATGTGTGTGTTACCATCTACTCTGCACTGCAACTCTTCTTTTCAAATAGATAAAGTTTAAAAACAAAAATGAAGACTTTTTAAGCACACGAACTAGATCTCATTAGGTCTTCTTCGTCCAGCTCTATTTCCTCTTGTCTGTTTTGGCTTTCCTGATTATTCTTTTGCAGATAAGAATCAAAGTGATTTGAAAAAAAAAATTCTTGAAGGATGAAGCTTGGAATGGCCATTGCTTTATCAGATGTGGAAGGAGCGGGGGAGATTTATAAAAATGAATTTCTATGTTGAGAATAGTAATAATTCAAGTTCTTATCTAAGGGTTAGCCAAAACAGCAGATACTTTTATAAGCTGAATAGAGGCCAACGTTAGATACTAAAAATAAAAGAATAAAAATGGAAAATGAAATTAATTCTATATTAGGCTCATCAATAATGAAAACATAGAAACTGGCATTGCAGGTTAGAGCCACTGCTTGACATCAGCATTCCATATCAGAGTGCTAGTTCGAGTCTCAGCTGCCCCACTTCTAATCCAGCTCCCAGTCAATGTGCCTAGGAAGGCGACAGATGGTGACCCAGGTACTTGGGCCCTCACCACCCATGTGAGAGGTCACAATGCAGTGCCTGGCTCCTCACTTCAGCCTAGCCTAGCCTGACTATTGTGGGAAGATATTTCTCTCATCTCTGTTTCTCTCATGTCACTAATTTAATCTGTGTCACTCTACCTTCCAAATAAACAATAATAACAATAAGTAATAATAAGCAAATGAAAAATTTTAACATTTGGAAACAGTTCTCTACTTTTTAAAAATTATCTTCTGGGGCTGGCACTGTGGTGTAGTAGGTTAAGTCTCAACCACATGGGTGCCAGTTCCCCTCTCTCTCTCTCTCATAAATTATTATTGAATTTTAAATGTTTGGCAATTTCTTGTGAGTCCATAAGTACTTCAAGATAGAAAGTCAAAAATATTAACGGGGATCAACAAACACAAGGAGCTTATGGACTGTGTAGATTCAAGATACAGATCATAGCATTTGTCCATGACACAAAGGTAAAGACAGATGAGTGTCACTGGTGTGAGTTAGAGAGATATGGAGCTTCTAGGAGAGGAAACCTATGGACTCACGACTCTATCAGCAGACAGAAGAAGCCACAGTTGTTCTTAGAGACTTCAAAAAGTTGGTGGAAATGAAATTGAAAGAAAAGTCTGGTCTTTGCATTTGGCACAGCCACTAAGACACTGCTTGGAATGGCTGTATTTCAATCCAAGTTCAAGTTCTAGCTCTGCTCCCAATTCTTGCTTCCTACTAAGGCTTCCCATTGGAGGTAGCAGGTCACACTTGGAGTCCTTGAGTCCCTGACACCCACATTAAAGGCCTGGGTGCTGGAGTTCTGCGTGCCTGGCTTCAGCCTGGCCCAGCCCTGATTGCTGAGAGCAGCTGGGAAGTGAACCAGTGGATTGAAATCACTCCATCTCTCCCTTTTTCTCTCCCTCTCCTTCTCCCTCTTTGCCTTTTCCTTTTCCTCTCCCATAAACAAATTTTTTTAAAGTTATTTGAAAATAGAAGTTTTTTCTCATCACAAAAGATGTCAAAATCCATGCATACAAGGAGTCCTCAAAAAGTTTATAAAAAGTGTGAGTTATGAAAAAATATTGTGTTAATTTTCAGTCTTTTGACATCAAAGTTAATTTCTCTTTTAATTCCACTTTCATATGAACTTCTTGAAGTGCCTGCATACTTCCTTGGTGGCTGAGTATTACATGCACAGTAGACATCTGTCCCTGGCCTGGCATTGCATCCCAGTGCAGACTCCCACATTCCCTCTAGCCCTTTCCTTGTCACAGATTGCTTACTCCTTTCTCCAAAGGCTAAGGCAGGTGAAATGAGGTCAGTGACCTTGGGGGTGTTGTGTACAGCCAACATGAGATTCTAAGTTCGTGTCTTGGATTCTTTCTCCAACTCCGCTTGGGCCATAAGCCACTGACAAGTCATCTGAGCCCACGATCAGATGCCCAGCAGAAGGCAGGGCACGCGGGGTATTGTTCCTGCCCTGGTTCTGCCCGCCCCTGGCGGCTCCTGCTCCACTCGCGATTCCCAAGCAGCTGAAATGTGTCAACAGGCAGCGGGTCTGCTCAGAGAAGCCTGGCATCTCGCACTCACCCTTCTGGAGCACAAAAGCTGGTTTCTCCTGGGAAGTGGTTGCCCAGCGCTCAGCACTGAATGGAGCCCTTTACAAATCCTTTACACTTGGCCTCGCAACCTGAGCTCTAGCTCTCTTCCTGGCAAGGACGCTGTGGAAAATTTCCTGTGCATAGAGAGCTGGCTCCATCTCCCAGCAATTCTACGAAATTCTGTCCCTTGGAATGGCAAAAACACGGAGCAGTCTAAACATCTCCCCCAAACAAAGAGTACCTCGGACACAGACGACAAGAAACAGAGTCCCATTGATTCAGCCTGCAGCGCTGAGGAGAATTTAAAGTAAATCTGGCACGGACGATTGAGTCACAGAAATCGCTTCAACTTGGAGCCAGCTGGGACATTAGCAGAAGCCAAATGGTTCCGTTTTATTGGCAAAGCTGTTCCAGCCCTGGTCACCTTCCTTTAGATTAGCTACCTCTGTGAGTCAATTACAATTATACAGAAACAGCTGCTAGTTTCAGAGAGAAACAAATCCAGGTGTGTATGTGGGCGGGTGGGGAGGGGGGTTCTGCAACTGCAGTTCCAGAAGGCTGCCCTTTCTAACTGTGCAACCTTGGCCTGCTCCACCCTCTCCCATAGTCCCCACCTCCCAGAAATCTCCTGAAAGCAACTGACATCCTACCAAGGGGAGGACTGGTGTGTTTCGGGTTTAAATAAAAGCCCTTTGCCCCGGAGTTCTTGGCATGCTGGTGTATTCTCTGTCACACTCACTTTTCATTGAAATGGTGGGGCCAGCCATTCAAGAGCTTTTCCCAAACCTGAGACTTGACCATGTTTGTTCAGCAGGTGTCTCTTGGGAGCATCCAAGTAGAAGACTAATTTGCCCCCTAAATATCGATTTTAAAGCATGATAATAAGGGCAGTCATGTGCGGATACAATAAGGGGGAGTAGGAACCTGTGTCACTTGCAGCTCTATGAACTGAAAATGGCCACGGTGAACATATTGGTATTTCTCCTCCCAGGTTTTGCACTGGATTTACTTATATAAAAATATTCATGGGAAATGCAAAGTTTGGTTCAAACTAGATACACAGGATGGACCCAGCATCTGTTTGGGTTTTTTTTCCAGGTCATTGAATGATCTTGCTTATAAACAACACCAGCCAGACAGCAGTGCACTGTATGCTACAGGTACCATTTGTTCATTCATTCTACTTTACAGATGCTTTCTCTTTGTTCCAAATATTTTGAAAGATCAGAGATGTTTTAGGAAAATAAACAATCCGTGTTCATCTATCTGATAATTTTTGCCAGCTCTGACCTGGATGCAGCCAAGAAGCAGAGCCCAAGAAGGAGAACCACCAAGTAAAAGCAAGACATGCCCATGGCTCTTGATGTTTTAGATGTTAAACAGTTTTTCATGAAATTTGAGTCAATTCACCTTCCTGGGGTGTCCCTCAGTCACACACAAAGAATGTGAGAAGGGTCTGGTGAAATGGCTAAATTGGCTAATCCTCCCCCAGCAAGTGCCAGTATCCCATATGGGCACTGGTTCATATCCCAGTTGCTCCACTTCTTATCTAACTCCCTCTCTGTGGCCTGGGAAAGCAGCAAAGGGCGGCCAAAGCCGTGGGATCCTGCACCCATGTGGGAGTCCTGGAAGAAGCTTCTGGCTCCTGGCTTCAAATGGTCTCAACTCTGGCTGTTGCGGCCATTTGTGGAACGAACCTTACAATAGATGTAAGATCTTTCTCTCTGTCTCTCCTTTTCTTTATAAATCTGCCCTTCAAAAAAAAAAAAAAAAGATTTGGGGAGCAGCTGTGAACCCTTATAAGAGTACCTGGCTTACAGAATTCTTCCTGGGTCTTTAGCGATTCAGGGTGTTGTTTGATTCCTCACATAAATTAGCAAGCTCTCAAGGGATAAACAAACGTGCATGCTCCACTGACCAACTCTTAACAGAACAGCCTTGCCAGCACCCCAGAGCGCATGCTGGCTCATCCAGCAGCCTGTGCAAACTTGAAACCATTGCATTTTCCTCGAGATACTTTAGTACAACTTCCCAGTGCTTGAAATGCTCAGAACCTAGTCAAGTCCATGAGGCCTGTCACATTGTCCCGAAGTGTCCGCCCCTGCAGTTCTAGAGGTTTCTACACCAAAGGGTGCCTCTGTCACCACAGTCCAGATAAAAAACAAAGCCTGTCCCCTGCCACCTGTGCTAGGGCACCTGCTCAGGCCTCCTGCTCCCCCTCCACCTCTGGCTGCGTACAACAGCCAGACACTTGTTGGGATAGAAAATCCCTGAGCCTCCTGTTGGTCTGCAAATTACAATTGGCTGCTTTCACAGGTGTGCCAGGCTGCATTTCCTGTCCTGTAATGCTGCTCCATTTAGATAACCCAGCGGTGCCTCAAGTTGGTCACAGGAGCCAAATCTCATCCTCTCTGCCCCACTTCTCCGTCTCTTCGGGGAAAGCTGATCACCCTGAGGCTTGTCAACAAATCATCTCTTCCCTTCGCACCCCACCACTGAGCTGTTGCCAAATTCTGATTATTCTTCCTTCAATTCGCGCTCTCCTCCGCCTCCCTTGAATCCATTAACCTCGATCAGGACATTAATGAGCACAGGGTATGGAAAATTACTCCAGCTTCTGGTACTATCGTATTCACGTTGGAGTCTTCCAAAAATTTCCTACCTTGCTCTCCACGCAATCCTCCCCACCCCAAAACTGCCCTGTACTAGTGCTTAGAATGAAACACAGCACTGGATTGAGAGGGACCAGAAGCAAGAAATAAATTGCTGGACAAGCTCACTGAGTTCAGGCGGAGTCAAGCAGAAGGGGATGTAATCAGATTGGCTGCACATGGTGGATCAATTCAGTCAAGACCTGTGGAGGAGATTCCCTGAGCACAAAAAGCCGAGCTTCTTCAGTCAAATGCTCTGTAAACTGGACAGAATCCCGACAGGCTCTTGTCTGGTGCAGGTGGCAGCATTCCAATCCCCCATCTTTGCTTTTGAGCTGCTGGTGTAAATCCTAATGCAAGTGTCATCCCTCACACCGACCTGCAGCTCAGATGAGGCGCCATCTCCAGTGTCAGACCCTCAGCCAACAGCCACTGTTTCCAGTGGCCAGTGGAGGGTCCCTTGTTGGTTTCAGGTTGGTACCCTTTCCCTGTAATCTCTGCCATCATCCCCACCGTTGCTAGATTACAGCTTTGCAGGAAGCCCAAGTCCTGCCAGCCGCATCATCAAACCTGAACGTGCTTTTAGAACCTCCCACCCTGCCCTCCAAATGTCACTCGGTGTCAGAAGTGAAGAAGGTCTTGGGACTAAGCCTGCAATTTCTAACTCTGATCAAATGGGCTTAGGGTGGAATATAATGTGATTTAGCTTAGTCCACAGGAAATGTTCTTTTATGACAAAGTTGCCAAGCTCTGGAAGTGAAAGTCCATCTCAAGATGGACACGCATGGTCTGGGGAGAGGCCCAGGTACATTGGGACACCCACATTCCATATAGACATACCTGGGTTGAACCCCATCTATTCTGATTCTGACCCAGCTTCCAGCTACTGTGCATCCTAGAAGGCAGCAGATGATGGTTCTGCATGCAAGAGAACCACATGGGGCTTCTGGTTCCTAGCTTCTGCCTGGCCCAGCTCCTCTGACTCTTGTAGGCATTTGAGGAGTGAACCAGTGGCTGGAAGATCTCACTGTGTCTCTCTGGCTTTCAAATACATGGGGAGTGAAGAGTGGAAAGTCAGTGTCACCACATAAGAGGCACATGTAAATATTTGCTGAATAAGTGAAAAAAAATAGAAAGAATAGTAAAATGCATAGTTTTCCAGCATGATTTTATCTATGGCTTAGTTTTTTTAACTTTTAAAATTAAAATAGAATTTACATACCATGAAATTCAGTCTTCTCAATTTGGGACATTTTTAGCCCAATGCTATGAACCTACTAAATCACCACTCTTTATATTAAATCAGCATTCTTATTTCTTCCAACTTAACTTCAATCCATGTCCCTCTTTTTTGTCTGCTGTGTGGCAGAAATGGACTTGATGATTTGGGAGTAGGATTGGAAGCCTGAAGACCCTCATGCATCACCCACATGGCAAGCCCAGGGCCCAAGTGAGGCCACCTCCTCCTCAGCCTTTCAACATATGAGGAGGCCAAAACGAGTGAGAACAAAGCTGACTGCACCCAGTTGCCTTGCTGTGGGGGAGCCCTCAGTCCACCAAAGGTGAAAATAAATCTGGAGAAAGACGCTGTTCTTGTGGTTCCCAAGACTAGCCACCCCACTATACTTCCCGCAGACTGCTTACCTAAACCCATGATTCTCCCAAGCCCAAACTAGTTCCAAACTAGTCTTTCGATGACTTGGGACCTGCGTCCCTATTCTGCCCACACACTCTTTCAGCACGCATGTAGTCAGCATGTACCACACGCAGGGCACTAGTCTTGGGGCACACAATCCAGTAGAGCCACCCCAAGCACAGTCAATGCCGTGAGAGGGCAAGTTGCCAAGCAGAGATGCTCCCCACTGTCAGGGGGCAGGAGACTTCTGTAGGGAATCCCATCTCAACTAAGACCTGACTTTAACAAAGAGTTAAATGTGGGATGAGAGGTGCCCAAGACACTCAGAGCACTCAGAAGGGACCACCGTCAGCTACAGATGTAAGCTCCATGAAGAAAACCAAGTCTGAGTTGAGCCTTAAATGATGGGTAATGGCCAGCTACATGGAGATGGGGCGTGCAAGTATTTCAGGTATAAGAAGATTTAAACAAAGATCAGAAGCAGCAAACAGTGAAAAACCAACCAGAGACCAGGGCATGTGAAAGAAAGGCAGGAGCACAAAATTGGGACCCCAGAACCCAGAAGGTGTACAGTGGGGAAATAGTACTCACAGCTGTTGTATCAGGTGTTAGAACATGGCTAGAAAGGATGGATGGTCCCTGGTCGGGGCAACCAGACCATCACCCAAAGAACAAGACAATCCAGACCAGCACAGTGGCTGGGAAACAGGTAAGAACATAGGCATGCACCACCCAAGAGGAGGAAATGTTCAATGTTACGATTGGATAGGGCAGGTGTGGAGGAGAAAGAGAAACTGATGATGATGATGGCAGTGGTGATGGCCGAAACCAACATTCCTTGGCTGTAGCTGGAGCAGAGCAATCCATGGGCATTATCTCATGACATTTTCTTGATAGCCTAAAACAGGCCTCCTCTTCCCCCCCATTTTAGAACTCCTTGCACCAAGATAATCTAGATAACAATGAAAAACAAAACAAAAAAAGAAGGCATGGGGTAGAGAAGAACCAGCAAGAGGACCGCTTTTGGCTGTACTTTGCCTGGTTGTCTGGAGCTGAGTTCCCAGCTGCAGTCTGAATGTGCCCCTGCCAACCAGGAATCATCTTTCTTACCTGTTCCTAATGAGTACACCACAATGTGTGAAGTCCCAAGCTCTCTTAAGTCAGGATAGATTATCCTGACTGCTCCCTCCTCCATCATCACTGTCACTCTGTGATGGAAGGAAATGAGAACTGCCTGATGAGTTTTGCTTTTTCACACAAGGATGTGGGATACCCTGTGGTCCTCTGGGTGTTTGCAAATTGATTTTTGTTGTTATTGTTGATGATGATGACTTGTCCCAGTGATTTTCCATGTAGTCAGTGTTTGTCCGAGTCAGCGTTACCATGTGGCTCAGTTAAAATTCTTCTGGGCCTTCCTTCCCTTGCCAGCATTCACATGAATGTTTAATGTGGCAGTCCTTTGAGAGAGTCCTGTCTGCAGCAGTGGGGGTATTCAGGAAACACCCGCAGAGGGCTATAGGACAGTGGACATATTTGGACTGGGACATGCAGCAGGCTTTATGCAGAATCCCTCAGCCTTTCTGACTGTGCACAAAACATGGAAAGGTACTGATCCTCAGTCAATCCCACACTTTTTAGACATGCTTATAAACAATTGTACTGTGTTCATGTCATATTATGAGCAATGAATAAAAGCTAAATACCAAATAGAGGTTTTTATAAGTTTTCTTTCCTTCCCTGAAGCCAGCATGTGAAGGGAGTTTGAGGATATGAGGGTCACTCAGAGGTCCTTGTGTTGAAATACAATCCCTACTGTGAGGTATGAAGAGGATGGAAAGTCAATATGGCTGTGGTGTTGTTTCCGGGAGTTGATTAGATTAGCTTGGATTACCAGGGTGCAGCCCCCACTCTAAAACTGAACACTGGGGCTTGACAAGGAGAGAGACCAGGGGACACACCCAGGCACACAGGCACACACTTCTGCTGTGGCCACACGAAGTCCTGCACGGTAATGCAGTGAACTCTGCCTGCAACCATGCCCACAGAGTTGTTACAAGACCAAATCCATGATCTTGGGGTCACCCCCTATTGTACTTCCAGCTTCCAAATCCATGAGCCAAATGGCTTTCCGCTCTCAGCCGTCAGTATCCACTGTTGGAAGGAAAAGCAAAAGTGAGTACACCACCTGAAGTGCAACACTAGGCAAGCGCAGGACTCAATTCCCAAAAGGGCTGTGTCCTGGGGAAAATGAAGGGACCAACTCGCCAGCTGTTAAGGGTCTTTGCAGGTCAAATAGCCTGTGATGGAATGAGGACAGTCAGCGATTCTGTAAAATGTCTTACCAACAGGTAAGGCCAGGAGAGTGCCACATGTAGATAAAATCATCACATGCCTTGATGTTTCAAACTTTTCATTTTATTAAGTTTTTTTTTAATATTTATTTTTATTGGAAAGGCAGAGTGACAAAGAGAGAAGGAGAAACAGAGACAGAGATCTTCGATCTGCTAGCTCACTCCCCAAATGGCTGCAACAGCTGGAGTTGAGCTGATCCAAAGCCAGGAGCTTCTTCTGGGTCTCCCACATGGGTGCATGCGTTCAAGGAATTGGGTCATTCTATGCTGCCTTTCCAGGCCATTAGCAGGGAGCTAAATTAGAAGTGGAGCTGCCAGGATTCAAACTGGGTCCCATGTAAGATACCAGGCCGGAGGCAGAGGCTTAGCATGATAAGCCACAGCCCTGGCTCCAATCGTTCTATCAAGTTTTTAGACATGTCTACCATGAGGCTGGTATGAAGGTTTAACTGGATAATCCTCTGCCTGCAAGCATCAGCAGGCATAGGTCACCAGTTTGTCTACCAGCTGCTCCACTTCCCATCCAGCTCCCTGTTTATGATTTGGAAAAGCTGGCCCTTGGCTTGGGATCAGCTCAGCTCCAGCTGTTGCGGCCATTTGGGGAGTGAACCAGTGGATGAAAGATCTTTCTGTCTCTCCTTCTCTGTAAAGCTGCCTCCCTCCCCTGCTCAAAAAGGAGGTGGGTGGCTACTATGCTCTGAACCCACTAAATATTAGAGGAGAAAGCTCCTGCCATACTGTAAAGCCAGAAGTCTATTTTTGGACATAAATGGTTAGCAGGAAATATAGCCATTTTGTGGAAATAGGTGATTAATAAGATGACTAGATTTGACAGATTTCATGCAAATGGAGCTCACCTGCCATCTGAAAGGAAGTTTTCAGACAACCAGGACAGCCCACAACTCCTTGTCCTGGGCTGTACTCCCTGCTGGAGCCTTGTTAGCTGGGCAGATCTGTGCACCACACTATTCCTTGCTGCTTGCCCAAACTCTAAAGACTTCTTCTGAGTCTTCCCTTTATTAAACGTCACTCAGAGTGAGCCACCACTTTTCCCCAGGCCAAGCTGATGACCTGATGCCGTCTAGCAATGAACTGAACTTCAAAACAGATGTGGATGCTTGAGCCTGGTCCATGGTGTAAGTGCTCAATGAAACAACCTGTTGTTGTTGTCATTTGGGGTTTTGATTCTCCCTTTCAGTTCTGCCCTACCTGGCTCAATAACCACAGATGGCCTTCTCTTCATCAGGAATTCTGACTCAGCATCTATTCAGCTTGGCATGTTTATGAAGGGCATTTGGTCTTGTGTCCCTTAAATCCCAAAGGATCATTGAAAAGAGAGGACCCCTCCAAGCAAGTCATTTGGACGCTGCATCGCATTCACAGCCCTCTCTGTGCAGGGCAGCGAGAAAGACAGAATGGGCAAGAAGAATGTGACTCCCAGGTGAAAAACAAGGGTACCCGCCATCAGTGGAGGTTCTGTCCGGTAACAGCCGGAAACTGGTCGCACAGCAATACAGAGATGTCTAACTTTGGTGGAACATACCATGAAAGCTTGCTTGAAGTCTTAAAAAAAAAAACTAGGATTAGTCAAATGGAGGTTAAGGAGTGAGAAAAAGACTGCTGCCATTGGATATTTATTTATTGCTAGTGGAAAGGCAGAATTACAGAGAGAAGGAAATATAGAAAGATCTTCTATCTACTGGTTTATTCCCCAAGTGGCCACAATGGCCAGAGCTGAGTCTATCCCAAGCCAGGAACCAGGAGCTTCTTCTGGTTCCCCCTTGTGGGTGCAGGGTCCCAAAGCTTTGGGCCATCTCTCACGGCTTTCCCAGGCCACAAACAGGAATGATAACCTGATTTTCTCTCTCCCTTTCTTCTCCCTCTAAATAAGGGAGTTTGTGAGCCGTTTGATCTTCAGACTCCATAAACTGGGCATTCAAATGGAATGGAAACCTTACTAGCCTCGATGGAATGGGGCAAGCAACTTAAAAGCCCCATAAAAGCTGGGCCTTTCTTTCTGCTCAAGGACGAGCACTTTGGGGCCAGTTTCTCCATATTCATCATACAAGGAGAAACTGCAGGGGCCCTTGCCATGTAGCCACGCCCCGCTGCCTCAGCCCTAGTTGTTTATTCCAAAAACGGATTCGAGAAGCTGAGTTACTCCTTCGTGTTTGAGATCTGGAGCCCTTCAGGCTCCTCTTTACGCGTGTATTTGCAGCTTTTCAATTTAAAAACACCAATCTTTTAAGGTTTGTTCGTAAAAAGTAGACATTCCCACACCGGGAGTCGAACCCGGGCCGCCTGGGTGAAAACCAGGAATCCTAACCGCTAGACCATGTGGGAGATGACAGTAACTGCTGCAGGGCGAGGCAAATTGAGTCTTTCTATCACTGCCTTCCGCCCGTGCTATCTCACAGGTTTGTTGGCGTCAAACTTGTTTCTGCGCTTGCGCTTATCTGGCACTTGCTTAACCCGCTCCAAGCTGCGCTTTCCTCTTTGCTTCCAGAGAGCCCTGGAAATTTCTCTTGCGTCTGCTCTGCACTCGCGCTTTTTGTGGTCTCATGAGTTTCCTGGTCCGAGCCCTGTGGAGTTCACATTGGATGAGTCAGTGTTCTTAATGCCTCACAAGAACTCGTGCAAAACACGGAAAGAATGGCTTTTGAGCGTTCGAGCCACGTAAACCGGCAGGGACCACGGGGAGCCTTAACACCGCCAGGGCGGAGGTCCTCCCCGGGCGGGCGGGCGGCCCCCCGCCGAGCCCCCACTGTCCCTGCCCCGCTTCTGGGCATCAGGCACCAAGCCGTCGCCTCAAAGCCGAGCTTTTCTTCTGAAGGAACCGAACGGCAGCCGGCAGGGGCCGTTGGGAGCGTCGCTTCTGACCCGGCAGAGGGCCCCTTCTCGGGGCGTGGAAACTCCGGGTGGTTCCCACCCGTTCTGCACGGGAAGCAGCGCCCGGCGGGAGCGGCCCGCGGGCTGTGGGGCCAGGGCCTGGGAAAGCGGCTTCCCTCCGCCACGCGGACTCCCCCGGCCTCCCTAAGCGGGCGAGGAGAGGCCACCGTAGGCGCCGCTCGGCCTCGCGCTGACGGGAGGCGCCGGGACAGGGGGCGAAACTAATCCCGACGTGATGAAAATGGCGCACAGCCGGGCTGGCGTCCTGGGTTTGTTGGAGCCGTTTAGTGTCCCCGTGAGGAAGATCTAATCCACCTTGTAGCGCTGACTCTTCCCCTACTGTGTTTCAACAGGGTTTCGCTTGTTAAAGACACAGAGATCTTGCTTCCGCGGGCTCACGCTGCAGATAACTGGCATCCGCGGGGGGCCAGGAGGAAGCCAGGAGCTGAAAGCTCATTTCCAGGTCTCCCACGGGGCGGCAGGTACCCAGACAAGTGGGCCGTCCTGGACCTGCCAGGGGGCGCCTTAGCAGGAAGCTGGACTTGGAAAGGGAAAACCCGGGGCAAGACTCCAACCCGGAAACCTGAGGTGGGATTGCAGGTGCTGCAAGCTGTGTGTTACCTTGGTGTTTTAAGTGATAGGTGGATGTTTTCCTGTGGAGTGCATGCTGTAGAACGTCACCGAGCAAAACTCATCAGCCACACAAGCCCTTTCCTCTACAGTGCTCCAGCTGGGTCTCAGAGATCTTATGCGTAGGTTTTCTGCTCCCGTGTGATAATAACTGATGTAAACTATCTTGGTGGTGTAAAAGATAAAATTCCTAAGAGTAACTCACACCTCAGACAGAAGCCATCCACAGCCTGACTTGGTCTGTCACTGTCTCCATAGTGAAATTTGTTCCATTTTTCGCTGGCCACCCAATGGAACATTGAGCAGTAACAGAAACCCTAAGGTTACTCACTGGAAGTCACGAAGCACAGTCCAAGACAATAGCGTATTCAACAGCTCGGTCTTCTCCATAGCACTTCTTCCCACACCAGAGCTTGGGCAGAATTTCAAGCTAAGAGCAGAGGTTTGCTGGATCAGGTTCCTACTAGTTTGCTGGAGCTGACTGTGGGCTTCTGTTGGCGTTGTTCATGGACATTGTAGCCGCAGCTTGAGACGGCCACGCTGGAACATTTACACCATGGCAATAGGCAAAGACTAGACAGGACTTCCCCCCATCACCCCACTGGTAAGTGGTACACTGGTTAGATATATTTCTTTTCTTTCTTTTTTAAAGATTTATTTATTTTTATTGGAAAGGAGAATCTGAGGAGAGACAGAAAGAAACTTCTTCCATCCACTGGTTCACTCCCCAAATGACCACAGCAGCTGGAACTGAGACCATTTGATGCTTCTTCCAGGTCTCCCACACGGGTGCAGCATCCCAAGGCTTTGGGAACATCTTCTCCTGCTTTCTCAGGCCACAAGCAGGGAGCTGAATGGGACATGAACCAACACCCCTATGGGATCCTGGCACTTGCAAGGTGAAGATTTAGCCACTGAGCCATCACACAGGCCCAGGATAAATATTTCTTATCTACATGATCTACTTATTCCTTTCTTATGCCGTCTTGCCTTAGAGGCTCCAGGGCCTTCCAAGATTAATGTACTGGGATGGGAAAGGGAAGAGGGGACCAAAGTTCCTACTTAACAGGTAGTGACCAGACCTGGCCTCCAGCTTCCGGCACTGCCTTTGTTGTAGGGCTGACTCTCAGTTGCCCTGCTGGGCTCACTTGGACAGGGAGGCCAGCGACACTTGCCTGGGACTCAGATGGGTAGCCCTGCTTAACTGCGGCTTCCTAGCTACATCCACGGTTTGTCCAAATGACACCTTCAGGAAGGGGGTTTTTGTTTTTTGCTTTTTTTCTGAAGATTTATTTATTTTTATTTGAAAGGCAGATCTACAGAGAAGAGACAGAGAGAGAAAGTTCTTCCGTCCACTGGTTCACTCCCAGATGACCATAACAGCTGGAGTTGAGCCAATGCAAAGCTAGGAGCCAGGAGTCTCTTTTGGGTCTCTCACATGTGTGCAGGGTCTCAAGGCATTAGGCCATCCTCTGCTGCTTTCCAAAACACATTGAACAGGGAGCTGGATTGGAAGTTGAGCGGCTACTCAAACATCAACTGGTGTCCATATGGAATGCTAGTGCTTGAAGGTGGAGCTTTTTGAGCTATGGCGCTGGTCCCTGGGAATATGAATTCTAAAAAACATTTGCTGCTCATTCCTGGAATGATTCTGATGGCATTTGTATTTGAATACTCATTATATCAATTCCGTTCAATCTCTGATCCCTAAAGGACCCCTTCTGTCCTTTCCCTTCCTGGCTCAAAAGCCTGGAAAAAAATGGCATCTGGGTGTCAGTTGAGTAGATTTCCCTGTGTAAGCATTCCTCCTCCAATGCTAGCTGCTTGCTAATCCCACCCTCCCTGCCCAGGCCCCTCTGCAGAGTTGCCAGGGTCCCCACTCCGTTATTCCACCTCCTTCTACGTTCCACAGCTGACCCAACTCCAGGGCCAGTGCAGCCGGGTGAGGCTGCTCGCAGCTCCTCCTAGCTATGAGGCATTTCTGTTCCCTCTGAATCCCAAAACGTGGACCCCTAAAACAAAATAGTGATGTAGGCTTATGCCTTAACACCCTCATTATTTAACTTACTTAATAGGAAAGTTCATGAATAAAAAATCAGATTCCATAATCCCCCTGGGAACTCAATTCCACACTCAATCTTTCTGCCAAGTAGTCCTTCCTTTTATCTAACTTAAACACTTCCTGCTGTACTTCTATGTGAAAGCTGCCACCTTTTAACCACCAGTATGAACAAAATGTTCCTAGGAGGAAGGAAAAAAAAGCAACATGAAGTTTTGAAGTGTAGCCAGACCAGTAAGTGAGCTGCATTTCTTCAGTTCGGCATATACTCACAGAAAAGTCTCCTTGTTGACACAAGGAACAGTTATTCCTGTTCCCATGCATCTAAACCTGATTCTCGCTGGGCAGCTCTCCCACTTTGTCCTCCATTTGATACTGGAAAAAAGCCCCAAACAGACTAGTTGCCAGGCCTCTACATGAGCCAGTGTAATGTGGGGTGTGATTCAGGGCTGTATGTGCCAGTCGGTTAACAGTTAAGACAGCTTCTATTTCAGTGGCCCTGAGAATCATCCCTTTTTAAAGGACGTTAAAGCAATGGCCAATTTAGTTGCATTCTCCCAAGCAGAGCCCTGGGCAGCACCAACCCAGCCTAGGGCACCAAGTTAACCTCATAGCTCTTTTGGGTAACAGCACATGCCCCTGCTGACCAGGCAGGCTGAGTTAATTTTCATGGCCTAACAGTAGGCTCAGCTTCTAAAATTAAGTTTGCTTTCAAGAGTTCACTGGGATGACAGCTTCCTCAAGGGCTTGTCTAGATCATGTAACTCTGACCCTCACCTCTAGCCCAAATCTAGCAACTCCCACTTTATCCTATGACTCAGGGCAGAATCCTTGAACGCCCAGGGCTGGCTTGGGGCTTGCTGTGTGGGCCCATCCCACTGATCCTTGGCTAGAGTTACTATCCTTCTCTCTTCCTGCTAGATTGCAAACTCTGTGATGGCAGATTCTGAATGTTATTCTGTTGTATGCACAGCTTCTAGCACACAGTACTTGGCACGCACAATTGTTCTATACATGAATCAATCCCTTAAAATATGTTTCTATCTTTAAGGGTCCTTTCTGGGAGTTACTTTTTTCCTGGAATCAGTAAACAGCAAGTGAGAACAATTTCTCAGCTGAGTAAAAATACCTCCACAACATTTCTTTCTTCCCAGTTGTCAGTCCGCACACACTAAGTGTTACTGGTTTGTTCAGTAATGAATTGATCAATTGATCAGTCTCATGGGAAGAGGCTGGTTGTCACTGAAGTGGCAATGGTGAGTCTCAGAGTCTTGATTTTAGTATTTGAGAAACTGAAATGTGGAACAAGAAAACTATATCACTGTCTCTTAATATCCCTCCTATAGTCTTTCCCCACCCCTGCCCCGAGTTCTTGCCTTCATCTGATCTGACAGCACAAGACAGGGTTTGGCCAGGCCATCATCACTCTCTCCCACCAGATTCTTTCAGGCCTCCCCCTGGGATTAGATGTGTTCTTGTTTTTTTTTTCTGAGGTCACACTCAGAAATGGTAGGGCAAGGTGCTCCAAGGCCTGGCATCTTGAACTCTTGCCCAACACTGTGGTCTTTTTGTTCCTTAACTGTAGTTGCTTAAAGATTGAAATCATAGCCTTCTGCAATCTTGGTTAATTCACTTGCATTAGATGCTAAGTGAAAATGAAATTGGCTGTTACATAGGAGGTTAAACTATTTTTTATTCATTTCTGGAGCTCCCACCAATAGTTCTGAGTTGAGCGAGCTTTCTAAACTCATTTTCTTCTTTCCTTGTGACATAATCTGTCTCAACTATCATCAGCAGATCCATAGTCAGAAATATTGTCAAGTTCATTGCTCATCATGGCATCCTATATGTATGTGTGTTTGTGTGTGTGCATGCATACATATATATGTACTGTACTTCATATAAATATAATAGCTTTTAAGTATAGGGTTCGCTTTATGGTAGGCAATTCTAGGCACATTAAAGTATCAATGATTTAATTATCAATGATTCAATGAGATAGGAAGTAATATTCCTATTTGTAGCTTAGGAAACTGAAATATAGGCAAGTTAATTTGTTCCAAATCTGACAGTTTATGCAAGCATTTTGCCTCTGGAATCTGAACTCTTTTTTTTTTAAAGATTTATTTATTTTATTACAGCCAGATATACACAGAGGAGGAGAGACAGAGAGGAAGATCTTCCGTCCAATGATTCACTCCCCAAGTGAGCTGCAACGGGCCTGTGCGCGCCGATCCGAAGCCGGGAACCTGGAACCTCTTCCGGGTCTCCCATGTGGGTGCAGGGTCCCAATGCATTGGGCCGTCCTCAGCTGCTTTCCCAGGCCACAAGCAGGGAGCTGGACGGGAAGTGGATCTGCTGGGATTAGAACCGGCGCCCATATGGGATCCCGGGGCTTTCAAGGCGAGGACTTTAGCCGCTAGACCACGCCGCCGGGCCCTGGAATCTGAACTCTTAATTTGTGTTCACCTATGTTAATAAATCAGTCTGAACTGTTATGAGCATATTACATGAAATAGGACAGCGTTGCTGAAAGTGTTAATTCCTTCAGCAATAATGATAGCACACATTCTGAAGTTGATGATATGTTCTCAGGGGAGTGAGGAAGATTGTTTTGGGCTCTTAAGCCAATAAAAATAAATTAAAATAAAAAATACCCCATAGGTATTAATGCCAACACAGTGTCTGCCCCGGTCCTTCTTCCTCATCATCTACTTACAAAACTACCACCTCATTCATGATTGTCCCAAAATAAATTAGTGGTACCTGCTGTTAATTTTGTGTAGATACAGAAATGATTTCTTCCCCAACCTCCCTTTATTCTCAAAATTTTGTTGTTGTTCATTGACTGGTTGATTGGTTGATGCTGCCAATAAACTAGGCCTGAACATCCATGAGGCCTAAGATTTCTGTCCTTCCCAAGTGACAATTTACTTGACACCCACACATAGGTGGCTAATGAGCATCTCAAGATTTACATATTTAAAGCTGAACTCCAGAAGGTCTGCCCTTTCTCTTCTCTTAGGAGAGTGCCTCCTGCCACCTTCTCCATCCTGGTTGGTGGATAGTCCACTCTCACAGTTGCTCCTGCCATAATTGCTAGAATCAGTCAACCTTGAATCCATTCTCTTGCACTCCACACCAGACCTTCAGGAAATCACGTCAGCTCTATCATGCAAATGTATCTAGAATTTGGTCAAATCTTCCCATTCTTATGGCCAAGCCATCATCATCTCTCACCTGGATTACAGAAGTGGTCTAATTCCTGCTTCTATCTACTGGTTCTCAGCCCCCCACAGCCTTTTCTAAACACTGCAGGTTGGGGCCCAGCACCGTGGCCTAGTGGCTAAAGCCCTCGCCTTGAACGTGCCAGGATCCCATATGGGTGTCCACTTCCCATCCAGCTCCCTGCTTGTGGCCTGGAAAAGCAGTCGAGGATGGCCCAAAGCCTTGGGACCCTGCAACGAGTGGGAGACCTGGAAAGAAGTTCCTGGTTCCCGGCTTCAGATTGGCGCAGCACCGGCCGTTGCGCTCACTTGGGGAGTGAATCATCGGACGGAAGATCTTCCTCTCTGTCTCTCCTCCTCTCTGTACATCTGACTTTGTAATAAAAATAAATAAATCTTTAAAAAAAATAAATAAAAATTTGTAAAATAAAAATAAAATAAAAAAGCATTAAAAAAAGAAGTGACTTCTTCAACCTGCAGTGTTTTTTTTAAGACTTATTTTTTTATATTTTTTTTTTATTACAAAGTCAGATATACAGAGAGGAGGAGAGACAGAGAGGAAGATCTTCCGTCCGATGATTCACTCCCCAAGTGAGCGCAATGGCCGGTCCTGCGCCAGTCTGAAGCCGGGAACCAGGAACTTCTTTCCAGGTCTCCCACTCGTTGCAGGGTCCCAAGGCTTTGGGCCATCCTCGACTGCTTTTCCAGGCCACAAGCAGGGAGCTGGATGGGAAGTGGAGCTGCCAGGATTAGAACCAGCGTCCATATGGGATCCTGGTGCATTCAAGGCGAGGACTTTAGCTGCTAGGCCACGCTGCCGGGCCCAAATTTTTATTTTTCATAATAATTACATAGTTGATCAGGATGGAAAGGATCAAACGTTAGGGATAAATGGATAAAATCATTATTTTAAAATTTGCTATTTCTTCTTTTTGTTTCTGGGGGAAGGGAAGAGATAAAGTGGAAAGCCACACCCAGCTTTCCAAATGTCCCAGTACCCAGGGATGGGGAACAGCCACCCAATATCCACCCAGGGTGCATGTTCCAAGGGTTCTGCCTAAGTGGCTTAAATAGTTCTGAAATGCTGTTGATTCACTGATCCAAGGATGACACAGCCCTCCCGATACCCACTTACTGACATGGTCAACCTCAAGTATCCCTTCATCCAGATTTTTGTTATCATCGTTTGGCTGGGGTGCTCGTCCAATTTTCTCTGTTCTTCTTCTGCTTTTGGCTACCATATTCTCTGTGTGCATAAGGGTCTGTGCCCACGGTTCTACCCTTTTCACTAAGGAAGGCATATTCTTGCAGAGAAGTTCAAGGACCTGAGCCAGGCAACCTGAGCCCCACCGGATCTCCTACCCCTGGAGCTGAAGAAGTCACTTCTATATTTAAAGCCCCCACAATGGTTTTTAGAATCTTAGGGTAAAGTACTTGCCTAGATCCTTGACCTCCTAAATCAATGTTAAATGTGAAATCCTGTCTGATGCCTGATGTGTAGTAAGTACTCAATAAATAGTGGTGAGACTGTCATGGCTCTGGCAAATAGCAGAGATTAATTTGAGCATAGTTGTGCATAACAAAGTCTTTATTATTAAAAACAACAGAGTATCTAGAGTGTCTCCTAGAAATGTACAGGCAGGAGTGCAGCCAACTTGGGACTATCTACCCTGCTCTTGCTGCACTTTGCACAGTGTAATCTGATTCATTTTTGCTAACTTAACTACTATGTACCAGGCACAGCTTGAGGCCAGAACACAATGGCAAAGACAGAGATAAAAACGTTAACACTTTAAAGTGCAGGGTTTACACTCTAGTGGAGAGAGATGAATTATCTATCTACAAGTGAAGTAGGCATTTAGCCCAGCAGCTAAGATGCCTGCATCCCACATCAAGCTGCCTGGATTCTATTTTTAGCCTTACCTCCTGACTCATTTTCTGCCAGGGCAGACCCTGGGAGGAGGCAGCCATGGCTCAAGTGATTGGGTTCCCGTCTCCTGCTGTGTAAGACCTGCATTGAGTTCCCAGCTTCAAACTGTTGACCGCATCTAAGTGAACCAGCAAATGGGAGCTCTTTCTGACTGCCTCTCTCTCCTTATCATTTTCTTTTTGAAAAGAAAAAATATTACACAAGTAAAAACTACAGCGATGATACTGAAGCAAGCCTGAATTGTTATTCCTGGCCACTTGGGTTCCTTGTCTCATGTTCCACAAAGAATGAAGACACACACCCAAAGGACTGAGGGAAGAACGAAGCAAAGATTTATTTAAGACGACAATGAGAGGGACCTTTTGAAACAGGCCATTGAAAGAAAGCAGTGTGTGGCTTATGTTCTTTGTGTGAAGGGAAAGTTTATACAAGGACACAAGGTCTTTCAAAAACTTGCCCGTTTTGCTGTGAGTTCATCTGGCCTTCTTTTCTCCTGTTCCTCCCATTTGGTCAGTCTCTGGCCTCAGCTGTTATCGATGGTTTTCTTTGGTTGGTAAATGTGCGATCCTGAGCCAGTCCTCTCCTATATTGTTGTTCATGGCTTTGGGCTTGTTGGGTTACGACCACAGTCTCTAAGCTTTTGCTCTTTAAATTCCCTGTTAGGCTTTTGCAAAGTGTATCTCTGAAGTGCATGCCCTCGTGTTGCTTAGTAACCAGAGGCCAAGGCAGAGACTTGCCTAAGCCTAATCTAAACTGGCTTTCTCCTACCTACATCAGCACCTGCTGAGGACGACAGGAACCTGGTGCCAAGTCTATATCACAGGAGGACCTGCCCTGCTTTGGGAGGTTAAGAAAGGCCCCTGTGAAGGAAATGAAGAGTGAGCAGGGACCCAAACTTCAGCAAGCAACAAGATCACAGTGGGAAGGAAGAGCTTCCCAGGCGTAAAGAGCTGTACACCCCTGACCAAAGGGAGTATGGCAAGGAGCCAGGATTGGTGCTCAGAAGATTAGGACACTTGCTCCAGGTTGTGAAACCAGCATCAAAGAATAGGGCTTTTAATCCAAGTCTCTGGAACTCCTAGGTTCTCTTCATCGTGCTGCCAACATCACTCAGCCATCATCCTTTTCTCTCCACTCAAAACCTTGCTCCAGTGAGGGGATGAAGCAGCATAAAGTGGGATGTGGAAAAAAAAAAGCGCAGAGACTTGAGGCACAGAAACTGAATATCTTTCTATGGAATTGTTTCTTGTTTTTTTAAAAAGCTTGATTTTCTTATTATTTTAGATACACATGCAAACACACACACACAAATACACACACAAGGATGGAGGGAACTCCCTTTTGCCAACTAATCCACTCTCCAAATGCCAACAACAGCTTGGACTGGGTTACCCAAAGTTGGGAACTGAAAATGAAATCATTGAATCCAGGTCTCTCATGTGGCTGGCAGGGATCCAACACATGGGCCATAACCACTGCCCCCCATGATCTGCACTAACAGGAAGTCGAAATCCAGAGCAGAAAAAAACAAACTCTAATGTAGGAAGCAGACAGTGTGGCAGAGTGAGACAGCCAGGCATCTTCCATCCACTCCCCTAAATGGCTGCGACAGCCAGGGTTGATCCAGGCTAAAGCCAGGAGCCTGGAACTCCTTCCAAGTCTGCCACATGGTACAGGCTCCCAAGCTAGGGTCATCTTCTGCTGCTTTCCCAGGTATATTAGCAGAAAGCTGGATCTGTTTTATACAGGGTGCTGGTGCTGCAAGCAGTGGCTTAACTTACGAGCCACAACACTGCCTGGGATGCAGGTATCTGAACTGTAAAATCAAACACCTGCTCCCAATTTGTTGTTTCTTTGTTGAGTGTGACCTAGGGGGGGTTGATCTATGTTAGAGGTTCTCAAAATGTGACCCTAGGCAAGGCAGCAGCATCCCCTGTGAATGTATTAGAAATGCAACGGGCAGGTGTAGTAGTATAGCATGCTAAGCCTCCACCTGCTAGGATCAGCATCCCATATGGGCACCATTTCTGTTCCCTACTCATTCACTTCCCTTGCAGCTCCCTGCTTGTGGCCTAGGAAAGTAACTGAGGATGGTCCAAAGCCTTGGGACCCTGCGCCTGTGTGGGAGACCTGGAAGAAGCTTCTAGCTCCTGGCTTTGGATCAGTTCAAAACAAGCAGGTTGAAGACCTCTCTCTCCTCTCCACGAAACATGCCTTTTCAAATAAAATTAATCTTTAAAAATCAAGATTCTTAAGAAAGAAAGAAGAGGAAAAGATGTAAATTCTCAGGTTTCTTCACACCCTGAGCTTCAGAGGTTTGAGCAGCTGGGCCCTGCAGTCTGGGCGGTGATAAGCAAGCCCTGCAGGAGCTTTTAATGTGTACACAAAGGTTTATACCAGTGGCTCCCAAAGCTGGTTAAGCTCTTCACCTGAGACATGTTTTAATCTAGTCCTCAGTTCACGCTAGTAGGGACAAAGCTCGCAATCTCAGGGCAGGACTTAGGAACCTAGGATCTGATGGTGAGCCTGGATTGGCAACCGCAGGTCTACATCACAGTCACACAGTGTCTAACATGGAGAGCAGTTTCTTTCTGAATGCTATGTGTCACTGCCAGGAAACTTAGAGTAGTTAAGTGCCGCTGCACTACATGCCAGACTCAGGCTGCAGTTTGATTGATATTTCTCAGCTGTTCGGTTCTAAAACAATATCATTCAGAGACTTCCCATTTTCACATTTCTTGATGTCTCCTCTTGTGTCACTGTCCCAGATCATCAGAGCCACCACAAACTGAATGAAATTTATTAATGCAAGCTGAACAAATTCAAGCTGTGGTCTTGGAGCTGCAGCTTAAAAATCCAGGCCTGTAAACCTCAAGTTTCAAAATATGAAAGAGAAAATTGTGCAATCTTATAACACAAATGTATACTCAATTCAGAACTTTTCTGTTTCCTGCTTCTCCAAGGAAGTGGGTTTTCTTAAATGTTAATACAATTGGCTAATCTGCCTGCAAGTCCTGGGATCCCATGTGGGCACCAGTTGGTGACCCAACCATTTCACTTCTGATCCAGCTCCCTGCTTGTGGCCTGGGAAAGCAGTAAAGGACGGCCCAAAGCCTTGGGAACCTGCACCTGCACCTGTGTGAGAGACCTAGAAGAAACTCCTGGCTCCTGGCTTTGGATTGGCTTAACCCCGGCCATCGCGGCCATCTGGGGAGCGAATCAGCAGATGGGAGATCTTTGTCTCTCTGTAAATCTGCCTTTTTAATAAAAATAAACCTTTAAGACAATTTAGTGAACAAAAAAATACTTTTCTATTACGGTAACACAGTAGTTTTAAACATAAAAATCAATGAAAGTAGTGAAGCAATATTATTTTCAAAAGCATAAAACATTTTCAAGAGCTAAAAGAACAGACTTTATTCTAGATTCCTTTCAAAGTAATATTTTCAATAAACTTTCCCATTTTTAATTTTTTTTCTTTCCCTGGGATTTATGCAGCTTATTTGCAGGTAAACTGACTAGTCTCTTCCAGGTATTTTACAGAAACTGTTAAGTGGTCACTTCCACATTTAAAAAAGCACAATTATTGGTTAGGATATCTCTCTAGTGGCTAGGGCCAGCAACCTTGGATGATGTAAACTCTGGCTTTGTGAAGTGGCTATTGCTTCCACTCCAGTAAAACTAGAAAGCAGTTTCAGTCTTAAGAAAACAGAAGTACATGTGTGGGAAGAAAACGTAGCCATGGTGAAATTACTGTGCCCCTGAAGATGTCAAAAATAAATTGCTAACTGTAAAATTGCTGAATGGTAATGGATTGTTTCTCATATCCTGGTTTCATCATCCTCAAAAGCAAACAAAAGAAGCAGAGATTTGGGGAGAGTGAACCAAAGGATGCAAGATGTTTCTTTCAAGTAAAATGAAAGTAATGAAAATATATTTTTAAACTCCAATGCAGCTCCCTAAAAATGTACCTGGCAATGTCTTCCACTTGAACCCTCCCCCCTGCCACCTGTGTAGGGGACTCCGAATCAGGCTTTCTGGCCCAATGCAGCCATTTGGGGAATGAACCAGCAGATGGAGGATCTCTTTGTCTCTCCTTGTAACTCTGCCTTTCAAATCATTCAATTGCACTTAAAAAGAAAAAAGAAACGACAGAGGGAGCATTCCCCTCTTGAGTGTCTGGGTCCAGGTTCTAACTCTACTCTCCAGGTGACGGTCCAAGTACTTGAGGCCCTGCCTTGCAATGGGGACCTGAACTGAATCCCAGTCTCCTGGCTTCAGCCTGACCCAGTCCCCGCTGTTACAGGCATTTGGGGGATAAACCAGCAGATGGAAGACCTCTGTCTCTTGCTTTTCAAATAAATTAAAAGAAATACTGTAGAAGCCAAAATCTTTAGAGCACAAAACCTAGAAGGGAGTGTCAGAGTTAACCATTATACCTGTAGAAATGAGACTGCAGGAATGCCTGCCGCCCCCTTCTATGGTTCTACAGAAGAGAGAATTTTAAGTAAGTCAACAAATAAGCAGAATAATAAAAGCTGAAATGTAACATTGCAAAAGTGTTTGGAGGAAAAATATGTGCATTTGAGGATAACACAAAGCCCCAAAGTCATTGATGAAACCGTGATAGATGTCACCTCCCCAAAAGTTAAAAAAAAAAAAAAAAGAACGAGTGAAATATTTAACTAAAGGCCAAAGCCTACAACAAAATGTAAAAATTAAAAAAAAAAAAAGCAACCCAATAGGAAAAGATAAAATGAGAACAGGCAATTCGGATCACAATGGCTCATAATGGTAAGAAGTAAAAGTGAGTTCACGATGGACAGGGAAACAAAACATTTCCACTCTCTCACTTGACAGCATACCATTACCATATTTGTTGTAGGATGTTCTCATCCCTGAACAGGGTCATCCGCATGTTCCTTGTGTCACATGCAAATGGTCCATCCTTGGGAAGCCTGTACTGCAACTTGGAACTGGGGGCTGGCTGAGTGCACCAGCCTCCTGGGATCAGAAATTCCATCAGGGAAAAGCAGAGCAGCCCTTGGCAATGCCCTGCCAAGTGTGACAAGGGAAGCTTGGGGACAACCTGATTCTTCCTCCACTCACATCATCCTCAAGCCAACTAAACTGAGGACATATTGTTTAGAAAATCAGAATGTCTTATACACTGGTAATGTCACATGCATCAGCAAAACCAGAAAAAAAACATTTGAAGTGCCACAAAAAGCAGAAGTAGAAAGAAGTTCTCATGTACTTTTCACAGGATAATTTTCCAAAAGTAACAATAAAAAAAAAAAAACAGTAAACAGCTCAAAAGATTTATTTAACTTATTAGTTTCAATGACGTCAGAGGACACAAAAAACATACCACAAAAGAATGTCAGGGTAAGATTACAAATTAGATGCTTAAGTAGTTGTGCTGTGGCTGGGATCTGAGTGTCCCCCAAAGGTTTTGTTGGCAGCTCAGTCTCTAGCATGGCGATGTGGGAGCTGACACATCCTTCAAGGGGCAAGCCCCAGCAGAAGGGTCCTGGGTTATGGCAGGCAGGGGAGGACTTCTCTGGGAGGGGCACTGGTCTGCAGTGAGTTCTCCTGAGAGCAAGTTGTTAGAAAAGCTGCAACAGTCTGGCACAATGGCTCACTCAGTTGGCTAATGCTCCCCCTTCAAGAGCTGGGATCCCATATGGGCACTGATTTGTGTCCTGGCTGCTCCACTTCCCATTCAGCTCCCTGCTTCTGGCCTAGGAAAGCAGAGGATGGCCCAAAGCCTTGGGACTCTGCATCTGCATGGGAGACCTGGAAGGAGGTTGTGGCTTTGAATCAGTTCAGCTCTGGTAGTTTCGGCCATTTGAGGAGTGAACTAGCAAACTGAAGATCTTTCTGTCTCCTCTTCTCTCTGTAAGTCTACTGTTTAAATAAAAATAAACAACTCTTTTTAAAGAAGAGAGAGAAAAGCGGCAGCCTGATGCTCCATCACTCTCTGGCTCCTCCTTCCACACCTTTCAGCGCTGCCAAAGCCATCATCATGAGGAATTGGAGCCCAGCAGAGGCTGGCTGCTCGCCCCTCAATCTCAGGAATTGAGCTCTGGCAATTACTCTGCCTAACAGAAAAATAGGTAATAGTGTCCTGTAATGTTTTAAAAAGTGGTACACTCTTGTCTACCAGAAAGAAATATAATACCTCTCTACCAGATAATCTATTGTAGTAGGCAATATCGGCCTTCATAGGGTCTGAGCCTTCATGGACAGGAAATGACCATCAGAAAGCATCACTAGCCATTTGGTGGGTGTGTAGGACACTACTGCAGCACATGGCTCCTCCAACACTTCGGTCCCAGGACTCCCTCCGCTCTTAAGAATCATTGAAGATATCCAGGAGCTTCAGTTTGTGTTGGTTACTTACTAACATTTAGAGCAGAAATTAAAATAGAAAACTTGAACATACAAATCCACTTAAAAGTCTTAAGTCCATTTACAGATTAAATAATCTTTTTTAAAGGAAATTCTATTTTCCAAGTTCAAAACTAGTGGCATCATTTTAGTTTTGCAAATCACTGGTATCTCAAAATAATTTACTGATGGCAATCAAAACAGAATTGATGGAGCATATACCAAGTTTAGCAATGACAGAGTGTAGGAAAAGTATCAAGTTAATCCCTGAAAATTCCTAAGAATATTCTTAGTCTACCACCTTAGAAAACTCAAGAAAATGCAAGAATAGTCAAAAGTATGTTCTGTTGGCTGTTAAGAGTGAGGTCAGCATCATATATCATGCAACTTTTGAAAACTTCACTGTGTACACATAACAGAATGAACATGAAATAGGCAAATCATGTCTCAGAATTACAAAAATTAGTTTTCATTTTATAGACTCTGGGTCACATTTTGACAACAGCTGTTTCAACAAGACAGTGAAATGGCATGTAGCACCTGATTTTCCTTATCTCAAAGACCTGTTTTTTTGAACATCGGGTCCTTCAGAAAAGTCCGCAGAAAAATAGAATGAAATACAGAGTCCATTTTGGTGCAAAGAAAAATTAGATACATACACACAAGAATTTTTTGTATATCATGAAGATACTATAATGGATTTCAATGATTTTTGGAACAAAAAGCTATAATTCTACTTTCCATGTCTTTTTTGAGGTATGGTTGTATACTCATACACACATGAATGAATACTCAGGACATTGTGAAATAATTGTGAAGCAGTATCTGTGATAATATCCCCACATAACAACAAAATTTGAGTGCTTAGTTACTTACAAAAACATATTTTTAAAAGCCAGGAAATATACACCTAGCTTTTTCATAATGTCATTTCTGGGGAATACATGGGAAGTAGGACAGAACAAACTTCAGCTATTATCTTATATGTTACTGGATTTATTCTTGCCATTAGTAAACAAAGACAGACTAAAAGCAAGTTAACAAGAGATGTTGACTAAATGCAATGTGGTATGCCAGTCTAAATCAACAAAAATGGCATGAAGAAAAAGCTGATTAAATCCAAAGAAAGCCTGTATTTTAGCTTTAAAAGTTAATTTTTTTGAAATTCATAAAAACAGGAGACAGACACACTAAACACAAATACAAGGAGGCTTCATAAAGTTCATGGAAAATGCCTCTTTAAAAATATTTATTTTCTGAGATACCACATTTTAATTTATACTACAGCAGTCAAAGGTTGTTCAATAAATAAAGACTGTAATCTAGAAAGAAAATACTGTGCCTTATCTTTTAATTGCTATTTTTCGTAAACTTCTTGAGGTACCCTTGTATGTTACAGTCAAGGAAATGGTACTTGCTAATACTGGAAACTGGAATATGGAAACTTTCACACAACTTGCGAAAGACTTTGTGTGTGTGTGTGTAGGGAGGTGTGTATATAAAGACTGATTTACCAGGTCACTAGAAGACCCAGAAAGCATTCCAAACATGAGCCACAATTAACCACTTCATAGGATGCGCTACCTGCAGTGTAACCTATGGCAACAGCTTTTAACAGAATTTCAATCTGAGGCTTTTCCCCAGGGGCCCTTTGTACACTTGCATTCTCTTTTGTTCATGCAGTTTATCCACTTTAACCTATTTTCTCGTCTCTCAGTTATAAGCAATAATCACCTGCTCCCACTTCAGCTCTGCGATAAGGTCTCCCACTCTGCCAATGAAGACTTCTCTGGGTGCTGATGCATTGGCTCTATTGGCTAATCCACTGCCTCCAAGCACCAGCATCCCATATGGGAACTGGTTCATGTCCCAACTACTCCATTTCCCATCCAGCTCCCTGCTTGTGGCCTGGGAAAGCAGAGGAGGATGGCACGAATTCTTGGAACCCTGCACTTGCAAGGGAGACTTTGGTCCTGGCTTCAGATAGGTTCAGCTCTGGCCATTGTGGCCATTTGGGGAGTGAACCAGCATCTTTGTCTTTCCCTCTCTCTGTAAATCTGCCTTTCCAATAATGAATAAATCTTAAGAAAGAAGGAAAAGAGGAAGAAGAGCAGGACGACGACGATGAAGAAAAAGATGATTCTGGAGCACCTTTGTCCCTTGAAGCGTTCGCTCGCCAATACCAGTGGCCTCTCGGGCAGAATGACCCTTCCACTTTCACCTTGTATCAGCAACAGGGGCTTACAGAGGAGGGACAGTGAAGGGCCAGAGATCTTCCCAAGAAAAACTGCCCTTCCTTGTTGTACCAGCTGGGTTTCCCTCTCCCACCCAGAGCCTGCCGGGCTCCCAGGTGTAGTAAGTGAATTCTTCAGTACTTGCCACCATCTAAGTCGAAACACATTACCGGGGGCCAGCATTACAGCATAGCAGAGAAAACCAACTGCCTGCGTACTGGTTCCAGTCCAGAGTGTTCTAATCAAGCTCCCTGCTAATGGCTGGGAAAAGCAGTGGAGGATGGCCCAGGTTGCTTGTGTCCCTGCCACCCTTGGGGAGATCTGGATGAAGCTTCCAGCTCTTGGCTTTGGCCCCACCCAGCCCCAGGGACTGTGGTCATTTGGGGGGTAAATCAGTGGATGGAATATCCCTCTGTCTCTCCTTCTCTGCGACTCTGCTTTCGAATATATAAAATAAACATTTAAAAAAAGAGAAACTGATCGGTGTTTGACTTTAATCAGCAATATCCACTGCTAACAAACATTGTTATAGCTCAAAATGCAATGATTTTGAATCTAAAACTGTAAGTTACTTTTTAAAAATTATGTTCTCGACATTTAATGACTTCAAATTATGTTTCAATAAACCAAAACACTAACTCTGGAATGCACGAAGCAGCAAAGACAAGGAAGCAGTAAATTCCTACTTGTCTAAAAACTAAATTAAATGTTAAAACACACCTACTCCCAAGGTTATAGAGATTCATTCAAGACTAAAGTCACACACAATCACACTACAAGAAGAGGCTGAGGTGAAAATGTGAAAGAATGCTAAGGTTACTGACTTAATTGGGAGATGTATGGAAGACAAGGCAACTGATTAATCCTAAAGAAAGAGTAACCATAAAGAAACAGCAGTATATTTAATAATCTCCATACCACTAAGAAGTAAAACAAGGACAAAAAAATCATTGCAACACATATATTACTGACATAAAAAAACACAAAAATATGGTACATAGAAAACACAAAATAAGATGGCTAGACCCAAACATTTCAATAATGTCAATTAATATAAATAGTTTAGATTCCCAGAGATACTCAAATGGAATGGTCAAAAAGCTTTTAGTTGTGCGAAGTAGAACTTCTGAAGATCCTGAGAACAAAGGAGGGTATTTCACAGTTAGCATGTAACGCACGATGCCGACAGTGCTTTCAATCTCAGAACTCAGAGGATTAAATAGACAAGATAGGAATGTAGAAGGCTTAAGCAATCAACAGCTAAATCCACAAGCAAGCCCCCTCCACCCTCTAAAACTCATTTACAAATACTGACTATGCATGCCATACAGCTATAGTTTACCACCTGTAAACTTCAAACACACTTACTTTATCTTGAAGAGAGATGAATGGGCTAGGAATCATAGTATTGAAAAAGTAAAAATTAAAAGCTTCTTCTGGTGCAGGGCAGGGTGGGAAGAAAAAAAAAGCTTCTTGTAGCCAGGCAAGACTTTTTCCATTTTTATACCTACAATACAGGCTCAAGTAAGCTACTCACAGTGGTGTAAATTTTGAACTGAATATAAGAGTGGGGTAAACAGAATAAAGATACGGTGGTGACTAGGTTGAGAAAGCAAGGACAAGGTGTGAACCTTACCTCCTGTCTGAGACGTCACGGTGTAATCATTTGCCATCCTTCCAGGACCCTGAAGGGGGGCTTTCCACCGTCACAGAGCAGTGAGCAGTCTTTCTCACCCACCTTTTTTCTTATCAATGAGATTTATGGACTTCAACAACCACATGTGAAATGAAAACCATTTTTCAACTATACGACAAGACACTGATTTTTATATCTTTATTTTTAAAGATTCATTTATTTTTATCTGAAAGATTTTTACAGAGATAAAAGGAGAGACAGAGAGAAATCTTCCACCTGCTGTTTTATTCCCCATATGGCTGCAATGGCCAGAGTTGAGCAGATCTGAAGCTAGGAGATGGGAGTTTCTTCTGGCCCTTCCATATGAGTGCAGGGCCCAAGGGCTTGGGCCATCCTATGCTGCCTTCCCAGGCCATAAGCAGAAAGCTGGATTGGAAGTGGAGTAATTGGGACATGAACTGGCACCCACATGGAATGCCAGTGCTTGCAGGCAGAGGGTTAGTATTTTATACTACCATGCTGGCCCCATCAGACTACTTTTTAAACCTAGTCCATTATCTCTATGTCAAAAGGACAGACCAGGACATGAAATAAAAATCCACATTATAGGAGACAAAATTCCCAGTAACTTTGATGATCTAAAAATAATTTTTAAAGGTTCCATTACTACGTTCATAGAATCAATTGGCTTAAAACAGATTAATTTATTCTGATTACCTCAGAAACCACCGAGTGTTTTAAGAAACAAGTTGAGGGCTCGGCGGTGTGGCCTAGTGGCTAAGGTCCTTGCCTTGATCCCATATGGCCGCTGGTTCTAATCCTGGCAGCTCCACTTCCTATCTCTCCTCCTCTCAGTATATCTGACTTTGTAATAAAAATAAATCTTTAAAAAAAAGAAAAGAAACAAGTTGAATCTCATCAAGTACTATCCCGACATACTTCTCATGGGGAAAAGGCCCCATTCTGAACTGTATCAAAAAGAAGCACCTCAATTAAGTCTACATATACAGAAGCCACATCAAACTAAATCTAGACACAAACACCACATTTATATTAGTATTTCAAACAGTAAGTTATGTAAGTGCTACTAATAGATGAGTTTCAGTGCGTCTGTCGAAAGAAACAGGAACATTTCAAGAACTGTCTGATTATATTAACTTGACCTGGTTTATTTTGAACATATTTTCCTTTACTATAGTCAAAGAAAAACACTTCCTCTTCTGTTCTACAAACAAAAAGGCTAGGACAGGAGCTGTTGTGCAGGGTTTGAGATGCCCCCTAAGAAGCTGGCACCCCGTACAGGCAGGCCTGGGTTAGAGTTCTGCCTTCTCTTCTGATGTACACCTGGGTCACACCTGTGTGGGTGATCTGGGTGGACTGCTGGCTTCTGCGGTTACCCTGGCCCAGCCCTGGTTGCTGCAGGGAGTGAACCAATGGCTCAAAGATCCCTGAACGTGTGTGTCTTTTCCCTTTAAAGAAATCAGAATAAACACAACTTAAAAAAAAAAAAGGCTGTACTCTCCACCCCAGTTTACTTAGCTACACTGAACATTTTACAAGAGGTAACAGTAAACCAGTAAATTCAATTCTTAACTGGCAAAGCTGGCATAGTGATACCAGCATCCTGTAAGTACTGGCGACTCTACTTCCCATCTAGCTCTCTGCTAATGTATTTAGAAAAGCATCAGACGGTGGACCAAATGCTTGGGTCTCTGTACCCACATGGGGGACCCAGATGAGGCTACTGGCTCCTGGCTTGCAACTGTCGCAGCCTTTTGGGGAGTAAACCATGAGATGAAACATCTCAGTCTGCTCTGCTCTGCCTTTCAAACAAAAAAATAAACCTTTGAAAAAAAGTTTTCAAACTGGCCCATCAGCAATCTTCTCTACCTTAGAGCAATACCAATAAAAATTCCCTCACTAAATCTTACATGTACAATCTCAATAGTACCAACACAGTAGATAAAAAATCAGCTGTACATTTATTTGCATAGACACAAAGGAAATACTTGAAAATCCAACATAATGTCTTTTGGGCTTACAATTTAATTCCTAATCTAGTTTTGGGGAAGAAGGGGTTTTTGGTTTGTTCCCACTAACTTAAGGCTGATGCCATTTTACACGCTTCAGTTATCTGTGTGGAAACATCACACATCTTGAGTTTTATCAGAATTAGTATCAAGTCCAAAGAAGTTGTTTTTGATGATATACCGAACACACTGCAAGATCACATTTCTTTCATGTCGAATGTCTGGAGCAAGAAGCTTAAAAAAAAAAAAAAAAAAGATGATTAGCTGACACAAAATGTACAGGAAACAGTATAAAGACTGTGTCTTCCCATAAAGAACATGGTACAGTAAGAAATAGAAAAAACACATTTAGCAATTACTTTCCAAGACCATTTTCTCATACAAAGACTAGCTTGTTAAACAGAAAAAAATGTTCATTCTGAGGTGATTCCTTAATCTGAAAATTATGTCAAAGAGGATCTCCTCCCCCAAACTCAAATCAATAAACAGTCCAGAAACTGGTAAGTAGAGCTTTTAAAAGTAATAATGAGACTGCAGTAAAAACTCCAAAATTCTGATTTTTATATCATTTCATTTTTGTGCTTATTCTAATTGAAAAAAAAAAAAAAACAAAACTAAAATTTCCTGGTATTCAGAGTAAATACATAACTAAGCAGTGGTATGCTATTTGCCAAAAATCAATGTAAATACTTTCTACAGACTGCCAATAGTTTGGTAATTCTGAAATATGTGGAGGATACAGGATGTTTCTATTACTGTTAGATGTGAAAGTTTTTGATCTTTGAACAGCTTCATGTCCATTTCCTAGAATCAAAATATGCATTGCTTCCACCTTACAATTTAAAGAAATGCATTATATTTTAAGGCACATAATGCTGAGAATAAACCCAGAAATACACACACGAAAAATAAAGATTCAAAAAGAGAAAAAATGGAAACAATCCCTAAAGACAGGAAGTAGGGATTGTCAAGAAACCTTAGTTTTTTTTGCTTCTATTACCTTGTCACTTTCAGCAGATACTTGCATAAAAACCCTTTTTTCTCTCTTAGCCTACCATTGAATGCCATCACTGAAAATGCTAAAACTACAGTAAATCAATACATAATTCCTTGATAACTATTTAAGCCTAAATTTATTTTATTTTAAGCAGTTTTGAAATTGAAATTATTCCACATTTACTAAACACCAGCTATATGCCAAATGTAGCTTTGGAATTAAGATAAATAGACAAGTCTTCTAGGACCATATGTTTCCAGTAACCAGAAAACACATGCTCACCAAGAAAGGCGAAGTGGCTCTATTTTTATGAGACACAAGGACTGCGGGGTAAAGAAAAGTCACCTACCATTTCCAGGAGATATGGATGGCGTGTTCTCGGTTCAAATAATGAATGAAAATTGTAATTTTTTTTCCTGTTAGAATTCGTCTTTGTAAAACTTTTCTTTTGGTTCTCACATTTGGCTGCTGAGGGACTTCTGACAGTTGCTTTAACATCTTGCCTTGGACTCTGAGGAGTACTGCTAGGAAGAACCTGGTTTTCTGCCAGCATGTCTGTTTCGGTCTTGATGGGAGTTTCTAAGTGTGATGAAAAACACGTAAGTAAAAAAAAAAACAAATTGAAAAAAAAAAGGTAGAAATTTTAAAAGTGATCAAAACAGCCATAATAATCTCCCACAAGCTAAAATATTGGCCACTTAATTGCTTAAGACCATGAGATATTTTGCAAGGCATTTACAGTGTACTGCAATATTTTTCAACTAGGGAGCCACACATGCCAACAATGGAGGAGACTACTACAAAGAGCTCCCTATGAAGGAAACAACACCAGATGGAAACTTGGACCTACACAAAGGAATGACGGCTGCCGGAAATAGTAAACGTGTGGACAAACACCAGACACTTTTTTTCTCATATGAATTTAAGACAGCTGACTACTTAAAGCAATAATAAGTGTATATGTGTTTTGTTAGTGCCTCAGGAGATAAAATCTGAAACCACATAAAGGAAGAAAGGAAGGGGGAAGCATACTGCCTTACAATTTTTAATTTACCTATAAAGTGGTTATCATTTGAAAGCACACTGTGGTAAGTTAAACGTTGCATTCTTTTAGACAAACGCATGAAAGCAAAAAGGGGGATTTATAGCTAATAAATCATTATTTGCACTGCCTCCTAAACAGAGTTAATCTAAAAGAAGGTAGGAAAAGAAAAACAGAGCAAGAACAGCTAAGGCAGATGAAATAAGCCACACCAATCAGTACAATGTGTGCAAGTGTTCTTAATATCACACTTTAAAGGTAGGGGTGGCAAGACTGGAAAAAGAATAAGACCCAACTCCATAATGTCTACAGGCAAGTAGGCTTTATAAGGGTTGGACTGAGAGTAAACCTGTTACCAAGGAAATGTGCAAAGAGAAGATCACCTGTGTAAAGTTATGGGCTGACCAACAAAAGAATATTGTGCACACACCCATCATAAGCTAACTGGAACGGTTACATCAGTAACAGACAGAAAAGGCTTCAGCATTCGGAGCATCAGCCAGGGGTAAAAAGGAACACAGGTCCAGTACAGCAAAGCTGACACGGCCCAGCATTGTGCTGCAATAGGTGAAGTCTGCCTGAAACGCTGGCATCTTATATGGGTAACAACTTGAATTTTTACTGCCTCACTTCCAACACAGCTCCCTGCTAATGTGAGGTATAAGAGGGCCTGTGTGTATGAGCCCCTGCACTCACGAAAGAAAAGAAGAGAAGAGAAGAGAAGAGAAAAGAGAAAAGAAAAGGAAAGGAAAGGAAAGGAAAGACAAGAGAAGATAAGAGAAGATAAGAGAAGAGAAGAGAAGAAAAGAAAAAAGAAAAAAGAAAACAAAAGGAAAGAAAAAACAAAAGGGAAAGGGGAAGGGAAGGGAAGGGAAAGAGAGAAAGGAAGGAAGGAAGGAAGGAAGAAAGAAAAAAGAAAAAAAGAAAGAAAGAAAGAAAAAGAAAGAAAGAAAGAAAGAAAGAAAGAAAGAAAGAAAGAAAGAAAGAAAGAAAGAAAGAAAGAAAGAAAGAAAGAAAGAAAGAAAGAAAGAATGAATTACTCCCAGAAAAAGCTCCTGGCTTCAGCCTGGCCCCGTCCCCAGGCCAGCCACTGTGGTCTTTGTGAATGAGTAGATAAAAGATTCACTGTCTTTTCTCTTTGTTTCTCTGCCTTTCAAATAAATAAAAAATACTAATCCTTTAGAAAAAAGCTGACATAAGGGTACTAATGCTAAAGAAGTCAATTCATCAAGAACACAAAAACAGTAAGATTCAATAACAAATTTTCAACATATAAGCAGCCAAAAAATACTCCACTCTTGGTAACTATAGGAAAATCAGAAAATGAAGGCGTGGTAGCCTAGCAGCTAAGGTCCTCACTTTGCACACCCGGGATCCCATATGGGCACCGGTTCTAATCCCGGCAGCCCTGCTTCCCATCCAGCTCCTTGCTTGTGGCCTGGGAAAGCAATCAAGAACGACCCAAAGCCTTGGGACCCTGCACCCATGTGGGAAACCTAGAAGAGGCTCCTGGCTCCTGTCTTCGGATAGGCTCAGCCATTGTGACTTTGGATTGGCTCAGCTCCGGCCGTTGAGACCACTTGGGGAGTGAATCATCAGACAGAAGATCTTGCTCTCTGTCTCTCCTCCTATCTGTATATGTCTTTTAAAAAATCGACATTGCTTGTGCAGCGGTAGTGTTTTGCAAAAAGAAAAATACAACCAGCATCCTTCAAAAATATGGATGCAAATATCCTTAACAAAACACTGCCAAATCAAGTCAGTCAATGTACTAACGTGTTAATAGTCAGGTGTTGTGGCACAGCAACTGAGTCAACACTGGAGTGCCTGAGATGGAGCTTTGCTTTCCATCCAGCTTCTGCTAACACACTGAGGTAGTGAGTGATGGCTCAACTACCTGTCACCCACACTGGAAGACTCAGATGTAGTTTCTGGTTCCTGGTTTTGGCATTGTCCCTTTCTTCCATTTCTTCTCTGCCCCAAACCTGTCATTTTGCCTTTCAATTAAAATTTTTTTAAAAGATTTATTTATTTTTATTGGAAAGGCAGCTATACAGAGAGGAGGAGAGACAGAAAGATCTTCCATCTGCTGGTCCACTCCCCAAGTAGCTGCAACAGCCAGAGCTAAGCTAATTGAAAGCCAGGAGCCAGGAACCTCCTCCAGGTCTCCCACAAGGGCGCAGGGAGCTGGATGGGAGGTAGAGCAGACCAGACATGAACTGGTGAACATTCCAGTGGATGCTCGGAGACTCGCAAGATGGCCGACATAGGAGGAAGACTGTGAGAGAGCTCACAGACAGAGAGGGCTAGAACGCGACAAAAGCGTAAGTGGAGCAGCATAGAACTACACGGAGAAGAACGTGAAGTTCCCTGGACAGTGTGGAACCAAAAAAATCCACACAACTAGGAAGAGCAACCAGGGAAAAACAAAATGAAGGGCAGGGAAGACGACTTTCCGCTCCTGACCTGCTGAGTCACCTTTGAATGCAGAAGCTGAAAGCCGCCGACCGACCCCCCGCAGACGCTGAAAGCCGCCAACCGACCAGCACACGCTGTGGCCGTGAGGACCAGCGGTGATCGGGACCTGCTGGAATCTGCTCACCCTGGTCACCAGGACCCGCCAGGACTCCCCCCGCTGCGTACACCAGGACCCTGAGTCACCGGGACCCGCTGGCATCCGCCCACCCTGGTCGCCAAGCCCCGCCGGGACCGCTGCAGCCTCCAGGTTCCACCCGCCTACACCCGCTGAGACCAGCAACAGACGCAGTAGCTGAGAGACGCATCCGCGGCGAGGGTTCCCACCAGAGGAAGAGGCAAACTGCAAGAACCTGAGGTTTGAGTGAGTTGGGTGGGGACAGTGGTGGGTTGGAGGCTTCGGGAGTTGGCCCCCCAGGGGCATGCACAGAGCCTGAACACAATTGGTGCTCGTCTCCCCGCCCCTCCCCCCCCAAGACTCCAGCGTCTAGAGACACAGGGCGAGTGCCTTGAAACTGCCAAAGCTGTGTCTGGGAGAAAGGCAAAAGGCACACTGAATACTCCCCTGTGCCTTTGCGGTGTGGCACTCAGCTGGGCGGTGCTATCCCACAGGAACCCAAGCACGCCTCTGGGCTGGGCAGTCCCGTGCTAGCGCTGGGGCGGTCAGTCCCCTGCAAGCGCTGGGGTGGGCGGGCCTGCGCAGGAGGCGCCTCCAGAGAGCACCTGGAATACCCCACGCCCTATAGTCCCGTGCTCCGAGCCTTGTGATCCTGCGCACAGGGGGCGCACACAGAGAGTGCCTTCACTCCCCCACGCCCTGTGGTAGCATACCTGTAGGGGACGAGCTGAGAGTGCGCTTTGAATCCGCTGGACCCTGGAAGTGGCGCCCTGAGGTCCAGTGTTCTGGAGACGCACCAAAAGTGCCTTGAAAATTCCCACACCCTGCTACTCCACGCCTGCAGACTCCGATCTCTACAGGATAGTGCTTGGAGACCCCTCAGCACACTGGTGCCTAGGTCTCTCAAAAAAGAAACACTAACACAATGGGAAGAAATACCAGAAAAGGTAATGATCCAGATGAGAGTGCCAACACCCTACCAATAAAGAATCAAAAGCCAATGTCTATTTCGGAGATGCGAGATGAAGACATAGAAGATCTACCAGACAAGGAATTCAAAAAATTAATGTTAAAATATGTCAGAGACAATGAGAAGAACTGGGAGGACTTCAAGGAATTCAAGAACCATATAACCTCAGAAATACAACAAATGAAAAGTAAAATCCTTGACTTAGAGCACAAAATTGAGAGCCTAACCAACAGAACAAATACAGCAGAAGAGAGGATCTCTGAAACAGAAGACACACAAAACGAACATACCCAGTTCATTAAACAGCTGGAGACAAGTCTGAACAAAGCCAATAAGACCATACAAGAAATGAAAGACAACCTCAGAAAATCAAATATTAGGATTATTGGCCTTCCTGAAGGAGCGGAAAAAGAGTCAGGAATGCAAATGGTGCTCGACGAAATTATACAGGAAAACTTCCAAAACACTTGGAACATGAACCCAGCCCAAATCCAGGACGGTCAGAGGACTCCCAGCAGATATGACCCAAAGCGATCTTCACCCAGACATATGGTGCTCAAGTTCCACTCCAATGAAGACAAAGAAAGAATCCTGAGACAAGTACGAAGCAGAGAAAAGATCACATACAGGGGAAAACCAATCAGGATCACTGCTGACTTCTCTGAAGAGACTTTACAAGCAAGAAGAGAATGGACAAAGATCTTCCAAATCCTGAATCAGAACAACTGTCAACCAAGACTATTGTACCCAGCAAAGATCTCATTCGTATTTGAGAACGAAATCAAATACTTTCACAGCAAAGAGAAATTAGAAGAATATGCCAGCACAAAACCAGCTCTACAAAATCTCCTTAGAAATGCACTAAATCCAGAAAAAAAGGAGGTGAATCATAAGCAAAGATGGCAAACAGGAAGATCTCCCCACTAAAGTCCACACAAGGAAGGGCAATTACACAGATATCAACACCCACAAAAACAAGTATGGCAGGGCAAAATCACAACCTCTCAATTTTAACTCTTAACACAAATGGCCTGAACTCACCAATCAAAAGACATAGATTAACAGAATGGATTATCAAACAGCACCCAACTATCTGTTGCCTACAAGAGACACATCTAACCAGAAGAGATTCGAAGAAGCTGAAAGTGAAAGGTTGGAAACAGATATTTCATGCCAATGGACGAGAAAAAAAGGCCGGGGTAGCTGTCTTAATTTCAGATGATGTGGACTTCAATCTGACACACATCAAAAAGGACAGGGAAGGACATTATATATTGGTGAAGGGACTGATCCATCAGGAAGTAATTACCATTGTGAACATATATGCACCAAATTCAAACGCACCTAGCTACGTGAAGCAATTACTCACGGACTTAAGGGGAGACATAGATATGCACACAATAATAGTGGGTGATCTTAACACCCCACTAACAACAATAGACAGATCAACAAAACAAAAACTCAACAAAGAAACAACAGAGCTCATACAAACAATAGAACAACTGGACTTGGTTGACATTTATAGAATTTTTTACCCTAAGGCCACAGATTATACATTTTTTTCAGCAGTGCATGGCACCTTCTCCAGGATCGACCACATGATAGGACACAAAGCAAACCTAAATAACTTCAAAAAGATAGGAATCATACCATGTACCCTCTCAGACCACCATGGAATGAAGCTGGAAATCAGCAATTCAAAATGCCCCAGGAAATACAGAAACTCTTGGAGGCTGAACAATATGCTATTAAACGAACAATGGATCAGAGAAGAAATTAAAGATGAGATCAAAAAATTTATGGAAACCAATGAAAACTCTGACACAACATTCCAAAATTTGTGGGACACTGCCAAAGCAGTGCTACGGGGTAAATTCATCGCAATTGGAGCTCACATCAAGGCCCAAGAGAGGCGCCAAATACAAGAACTAAACACACACCTCCAGGAATTGGAAAAACAACAGCAGAAGTGCCCCACACACAATAGGAAACAAGAAATCATCAAAACAAGGGAGGAAATCAACCAGATAGAAATAAAAAAAACCATACACAAAATCAATGAATCAAAAAGCTGGTTTTTTGAGAAGATAAACAAGATAGACACCCCACTGGCCCGACTGACAGAGAAAAAACAAGAGAAGGCAAGAATTAACAGCATCAAAGATGAAAAAGGCAACATAACAACAGACACCACATCCATTAAGGCCATAATTAGAAATTACTACAAAGCACTGTACTCCAACAAATCAGAAGATCACCAAGAAATGGAAAAGTTCTTAGACTTCTACCACCTGCCAAAACTTAGCCCAGAGGCAACAAACGACCTGAACAAACCCATAACTGAAGTAGAGATTGAATCAGTGATTAAAGACCTCCCAACAAAGAAAAGCCCAGGCCCAGACAGCTTCACTCCAGAATTCTACAAAACATTCCGAACAGAACTGACCCCAATCCTCTACAAACTCTTCAAAACAATAGAAAAAGAGGCAACCCTTCCGAACTCATTCTATGAAGCCAACATTACCTTAATCCCAAAACCAGACAGAGAACTAACAGAGAAGGAAAACTACAGACCTATCTCTTTGATGAACATTGATGCTAAGATTCTCAACAAAATCCTAGCCAACAGAATTCAAAAACACATCAGACAGATCGTTCATCCAGATCAAGTAGGATTCATCCCTGGAATGCAGGGATGGTTCAACATTCGCAAATCCATAAATGTGATACACTACATCCAAAAACTGAAAAACAAGAATCACATGATAGTATCAATAGATGCAGAAAAAGCTTTCGACAAAATCCAACACCACTTCCTACTAAAAACCCTAACCAAGGTAGGCATAGATGGAAAAATCCACAACATAATTAAAGCCATATATGAAAAACCCAACGCCAGCATCATACTGAATGGAGAAAAGCTGGAACCCTTCCCACTGAGATCTGGAACAAGACAGGGATGTCCACTTTCTCCACTACTATTCAACATAGTCCTAGAGGTACTCGCTGAGGCCATAAGACAAGAAAAAGAAATCAGAGGAATCCAAATGGGAAACGAAGAAGTCAAACTCTCACTATATGCAGATGATATGATTCTTTATGTAGAAGAGCCAAGAGACTCAATACAGAGACTGCTAGAACTTGTACGAGAGTTTGGTAGAGTGGCAGGGTACAAAATTAATGAACAAAAATCTACAGCCATGGTGTATGCGAACAGCCCCAAGATGGAAAAAGACTTAACCAGCAAGATACCATTCAAAATAACAGAGAAAAGTATGAAATATCTGGGAATAAATCTAACCAAAAATGTAGGAGACTTATTCGAAGAAAACTACAAACTACTTAAAAAAGAACTTGAACAAGACCTCAAAAGATGGAGTAACATCCCATGCTCCTGGATAGGTAAAATCAATATCATTAAAATGTCTATACTGCCAAAAGCAATATATACATTCAACGCAATCCCAATCAAATTGCCCAAAACATTCTTCATGGAACTGGAAACAATGATCCAAAAGTTCATCTGGAAGCACAAAAAACCACGGATAGCTAGAACCATCCTGAAGAACAGGAAGTTAGCAGGGGGAATCACAGTTCCGGACCTCTGGACATACTATAGGGCAGTGGTTATCAAAACAGTGTGGTACTGGCACAAAGATAGAGAGGAAGATCAATGGAGCAGAATAGAAACACCAGAAGGAAACCCACACAGATACAGCCAAATAATCTTTGACAAAAAGACAAACGACAATCCAGGCAAATGGGAAGGTCTGTTCAATAAATGCTGTTGGGACAACTGGTTAATAGCCTGCAGAAACAAAAAAATAGATCCACATCTCTCACCATACACTAAGATCAGATCTAAATGGATAACAGATCTAAACCTACATCCAGAAACCTTCAAACTTTTGGAAGAAAATGTTGGAAACACACTGGAACACTTAGGGGTAGGCCCTCACTTCCTAAAAAAGACTCCAAATGCAGTAGAAATCGAGACCAAAATAAACAATTGGGACCTCATCAAACTAAGAAGCTTCTGTACAGCTAGAGAAACAATCAACAAAGTAAAAAGGCAACCCACAGAATGGGAGAAGATCTTTGCACACGACATAGGTGATAGAGGGCTGATCTCCAGAATATACAAAGAGCTACAAAACAACCAAAATGTCAAAACAAACAACCCACTCAAGAAATGGGCACGGGAAATGGACAGACACTTCACAAAGGAACAAACCCAAATGGCAAATAAACATATGAAAAAATGCTCAAGTTCCCTGGCAATAAGGGAAATCCAAATTAAAACATCAATGAGGTACCACCTAACGCCAGTAAGACTGGCCCACATGAATAAAAGCACCAACAACACTTGTTGGCGAGGTTGCGGGGATAAGGGAACCCTACTCCACTGCTGGTGGGGCTGCAGGCTGGTACAGCCTCTATGGAAATCAGTATGGAGAATATTCAAACAACTCAAATTCAACATACCGTATGATCCAGCAATAGCACTCCTAGGAATATATCCAGAACAATTGTTTTATGAGGAACCAACATGCACTCCTATGCTCATAGCAGCACAATCAGTAATTGCAAAAACATGGAAGCAACCAAAATGCCCATCAACAGAGGATTGGATAAGAAAGCTATGGTTCATCTACTCCATGGAATACTACTCAGCTATTAAAAAAAACAAAATGCAGTTCTTTGTGGCCAAATGGGCCAAACTGGAAACCATAATGCTAAGGGAAATGAGCCAATCACAAAAGGTTAAATACCACATGTTTGCCTTAATTTAAGATGATATGATGTTATGTATAACATGTTATGTTTTGAATGTTATATGTTGTGTATAAACTAAATTGAAGTATAGGTGAGGTGGTCACAGAAGGTGGCTGGGAACTCGTATTTACTTTCAACATGTTGGTTACTCATTACTATGTCAATTAATTCCATAATGATGTAAATTTTTGCTGATGGTATGATGGAGCTTTCAATTGACTGGGATAATACTCTGCTAGCTCTGTCTTCAGACCAGAGAGGGTATACCTAAGAAGACGTTGAACTTGACTGGACAATAAGATGCTGGACTCTATGTTTGGTGTATGCTTGCAATGGGGGAATCTCAACTGAACTTGAGCTGTGGTTATGCAACAAGGTGGAGGAATCCACCATGGTGGGAGGGTTTGGGCAGGGGTGGGAGAACCCAAGTATCTATGTAACTGTGTCACATAATACAATGTAATTAATGAAGTTAAATAATAAAAAAAAAATAAATAAAATTTAAAAAAAAAAAAAAACATTCCAGTGGATGCAAGGTGAGTATGTTAGCCACTAGGCTATCGCATAGGGCCCTTTTCAATCAAATTTTAAAAATGCTTTTAGAAAGATAACAGATCATGATCAAGCAGATTTTACTCCAGGAATACAGGTTAATTTGACATCTGAAAAGTCAATCAATGTAGTTCACTGCTGAACTACACTGAGTAACAGAAAAACAACTACTGACAGTTGAGAATTTTAAGAATTAAGACAGAAATCTTCACCACTACCACTTCCACATACTTGCTCTGCAAGAGTGGAGAAGTCTCACAATCTCCCTCAAAACACTCCACACTTAAGTATTATGCAGGACTGAATGCAGACATTGTATCTGAGATATAGGAAAATATTAAAAACCCCAATCTGCTGTCAGTTAAGTTCAACTCCTAAGTTCATCACTTCCTGCCTATGTGACTTTGGAGCAAGCCACTCTACCTAAACTTCTCCCATAGAGTGAAGGGAGGCAGTGGTACCTACTTCCTGGGGTTGCTGCGATAATTATCTAAGTACAGCAGTGCCTGCAACAGTGAACACTGCTTAGAATGTGCTCTGACAATACTAAGGATGATACATTTTCAAAATGATGGGGAAAAGAGGAACACAGGGAAATGTAATTATAAAAGAATACCGCTAAGAATCCCCAAAGCAGTTTTTGGGTTAACTCTGGCAATAATAATTAAAGGCAAAAAAGAAGAAATTGGATTTCTACTTTCTAGGGCACTACTCTCTGTTATTCCCTTCTCCCTCAAATGTTGACTGCTTAATCCAGGACCACAAAAGTCAAACAAATCAGAGTTTATATTACCAATTTTTCTGTGCAGGAATGAAGAACTTGTGCCACCTTCTTTTTTTAAAAAGAGATTTACAATACTTCTCCTTATCAATATAATGTCCATCAACTCAAATATAATTAAAATATATTCATTCAATCCTCAAATTCCTCTTTGGCTTACGAATTCATGTGAAGCAAGATAAATTCAGGGCACTGTAGAACCCTGGGTCAGATATCCAACCAACCCACTTTGAAATACTTCTCATTTAAATTTTTTTCTCTTATTTCTATTTAATGTGATTCTCACAACCCCAGATCTGAGAATATTCTCTTCCTTTGCTTCAGTTTTGCTTGAGGGACTCTTTCCTAGGTTAAAACTCTTTCCAGAAAAATAGAATTTATGTTTCAAGATCCTCTATATACTTCTACATTACTTCTTGAAATGGAACTGAATTGTGAAGAACTAATTGCTTAAATTTCATTTGAATTTAATTACATTAATAAAAGGAAATGTTATAAATTCCAGAGCCAGAAATTGAACCCTGTTACTTCAGCGTAGTGTGTGGGTGTTCTAATGAGGCTTAACCACTAGATCAAATTGCTGCCTCAATTTTCTATTATCTTATTCTCAATCTTGCCCACTGCAGGGCATTTTAAACATCTGTATAAAACTGAATACATATTTTATCATACAAGTTTCTTTTCTGTTGCCTTTAAAAGGAAAGGCTATGCATTACTGCCAGGCAGAGAGCAAATGCCACACCAAGGAAGACCATGATGTGAGAGTCATCAGAGCTGCTTCTTTTCCCCTTGAATTCCCATCACATATCTGCCATCAGCTCTGTCATTTCTAGCCTCGTAAAGTTATTTTCTCTAGCTCAAAGTTCTTTGAAATACAGGTTTAAGGTCTCAAAGTTCCTTGCCAAGTTTCCTTTCTTCCTTGCCATTGAAAACGGTGACAGTCTCAAAATGAAGACATGAAGATCAAAGAATTAAATATTTTATCTTCAGAAAGGGAGAAGAAAGCATTAATCTACCTTGTTTTTATGGAATTCAGTAATCTGTTACTAGTTTTGTTATCAATTATCGTAAACAAACCAGTAAGCGAGAAACATAATCTGTGTTTAAAGAATAACTTCATCTTTATATCAAGGCATTAGACACATGAGTAAGAAATAAATACTGTTTTTCTTAAAATTAAAAGAAAGAAATGAGGCAATTCGTGGTTAAGTGGTACTTTGATAAAGCCAAAACAGTCTAGATTTCAAAATCCCAGTAACTTCTAATAAGCGACCAGAGCAAAAACTCCCATGTTACAAACATCATTTTTCACGTTAAAGCCACACTCTTCTTTACATCTTCCAACTGCAGTCACAGGTAAGAGTGTCACCACCGTCATCCAATCATACTCACACTGCCTCTTCATTTTACATACATTTTAAAAAAAAGATTTAGTTAATTTTTATTGTAAAGTCAGATATACAGTGAGGAGGAGAGACAGAAAGATCTTCCATCTGATGATTCATTCCCCAAGTAGTGCAGTGTAGCAAGGGCTGGAGCTGTGCCAACCAAAGTCAGGAACCCACAGCCTCTTCCGGATCTCCCATATGGGTGCAGGGTCCCAAGGCTTTGTGCCTTCCTCAACTGCTTTCCCAGGCAAAAGCATGGAGCTGGATGTGGGGAGTGAGGAGACCAGGATTAGAACTGGCATCCTTATGGGATACCGGCATATGCAAGGCAAGGACTCTGGCCACTAGACTACTGTGCTGGAACCTCATTTTATATGCTTTTAGATATAGTGACATTTTGATGCATTTCCCAAGAGAGCTGCACAGGAATTCCCTCATGGTTAAGCCACTGTCTGCTCCACTTTTGGTCCAGCTCCCTGGATTAACAGTCTGGAAAAAGCAGAATATGGCCCAAGTGGTTGTGGTCCTACAACTCACGTGGCAGATCCAGATGAAGCTCTAGGTTCTTCTGGCTTTGGTGAGACCTAGCACCGGGCACAGTGGCCATCTGGGGGATGAACCAGCACAGAAGATCTTGGGTCTCTCTCCCACTCTGCTAATTATTTCAAACAAGTAAATAAATCTCAAAATAAAAAAATTTGGGATTAAAAAAGTACCACGCTACATCAGATCAACAATCCACACAGGTTTTTTAGAAGACGCTATAGGAGAATAAATTGGCTTGTCATACTCAATTTCACTAAAAAGATGCAGAAACGATCATCTGTGACATCATCTTTAAAGCGAAGACTATGGAGAGAATCAAGATGGCAGAAAAGAGTAAGGACATGTTTAAACAGACAGAAAAACATTAGCCAGTGTGAGGCAGAGAGGGCACATTCAAGGAAATAGCAGAGGACATAACAACAGCAGAGGGGCACACAGAGACTGACAGACACAGGAAAGCAGCAGACACAACGGTGTGGTGTTCAGTGACTGATACCACGGCATTCAGCAAGGGGCGATCTGAACCGCACCAGCACTCAGAAATCGACCAGCAGTAAGATGGGAAGGAATGTTTATGGGGAGCTTGGGAGGTGAACCCAGACAAAGTATTGCCCATCCTACTGGTCTGTTTGATTTGACCAGGAACAGAGACAGAGCAGCAGGGCCCAGACGGACAGTGTGGGAACAGGGTGGATTTCACAGCCCAGTCTGCCCCCTACACCTGAATCGGGTGCCATTTTGTGTAGGGAGGTAAGGACTACGAACAGGAATGTGCGTGCATTGAGCTGAGAGGGAACTCATTTCTGGCTCAGTGAACTGCAACAACGAGGCATCCTACAAGTTCCACCCAAGATAGGTCCTGGTAGCCCTCAGACCTGACAGCCAGCAGATCAAGACCTCAGGTAGTGGCACATCAGGTGCCATTTAGTACAGTGCAGCAAAGGCATTAAGACCACAGGGTTAAGAGTGAGCTGCATATGTACTGAGCTGGGAGCAAACTCACTGAGATCAGTGCACTGCACTGGTCCCACAGGGAAAATAATACCAACTTGGGCATCGTACAAGTCAGAATAGGTCCATCTGGCTCTCAGACCTAACAGCCAACAGGTTCTGGCAAGATCAGCACCATCAACAATCTAGCTATATAGGACTCCTGGTGTCTCCCTAATCCTGGGAACTGCTCTAACAGGAAGTGGGAGAAAGCTTGTACAGGCAATGATGCAGACTCAACATGGTATCACAAGAGGTGGAGACTGGTGAGCAAGCAGCTGGGGCTATGGCGATAATCGTGGAAGTCTAACCAAAGAACCCAGACCTGGAACTCACTGGAGAGTGTGGCACAAGTGACTGCAAACAAAGAGTCATGTGCCAACTGCAATAAGTAAAATCAAACTGTAGACCTGTGGATGACACAGCTTAGAAACCTGCCCCAAGGAGAGGAATCTGATAACCAGAAGTACAATGACCAAGAGCAAAAAAAGAGACAAAGGCACAATGAATGTTACTGAAGACTTTCCTGCAAAGGAGCAAACACCTTTGCCAACCTCAGAGTTCACTGAGGAAGACATAGAGAAAACAGGGGATACAGAATTCAAAACACATGTTATGAAGCTTCTTATCAACAACGAGAAGCACATAATATAGGAGTTCAAAAATTTAAGGAATATGTCACACTGGAAATGAATCAAATGAAAGTTGATCTATCAGAAATGAAGAATACAATGGAGCAAATTAAGAGTAGAGTGGAGAGTCTCCAAAATAGAATGATGGAGGCGGCAGAAGAAAGAATCTCAGAATTGGAAGATATTTCCTGTCACCAGAGGGAAACAATCAGAAAGCTGGAAGCAGAGCTGGGTCAAGCTAAAAAAGCATTCAAGAACTGAAAGACACTATTAAAAAGCTAACTATAAGAGTTATGGGAGTCCCAGAAGGTACAGAAAGAGAAGCTGGGTTAAAAAATATATTTAGTGTAATAATAAGGGAAAATTTCCCTAATCTAGAGAAAGAATTGGCAGAAGAAAGAATCTCAGAATTGGAAGATATTTCCTGTCACCAGAGGGAAACAATCAGAAAGCTGGAAGCAGAGCTGGGTCAAGCTAAAAAAGCATTCAAGAACTGAAAGACACTATTAAAAAGCTAACTATAAGAGTTATGGGAGTCCCAGAAGGTACAGAAAGAGAAGCTGGGTTAAAAAATATATTTAGTGTAATAATAAGGGAAAATTTCCCTAATCTAGAGAAAGAATTGGGAAACAACATCCAGGAGCGACACAGAACTCCCAACAGGCTTTACCAAAAGCGATCTTCACCATGACACATTATTAGCAAGCTCTTTTCCACCAAACATAAGGAAAAAATCCTTAAATGTGCACATGAAAAAAAAAACCAATTGACATATAATAGAATGCCAATTAAATTCACACAAGACCTCTCACAGGAAACTCCACAGGCCAGAAGAGAATGGAGCAACATATTCCAGATTCTAAAATCAAAAAACTGTCAGTCCAGGATAATGCATCCAGCAAAACTTTCCTTTGTTTTTGAGAATGAAATAAAATTCTTCCACAGTAAAGAAAAGTTAAAAGAATATGCCTGTTCCAGCAATTGCAACCACCAGCTGATCGGGGTGATGGACTGTGCCGGGCCCTGTGCTTGCTAGAACATACAAAAAACTAATCTGGGAATACCTCAAAGTATCTTTGGAGATCTCCCCAATCGAACTGCTGGACTCAGAACTCTAACCAAGAAAAGACAGAAGACAGAACGGGACAGTCAGTCATCTCAGCTATATGTTGGCAGCAAATTATGGGGCAAACGGAGACTTTATGATGGACCATGTCAATCAGTGGACGACCTCATCGAGCGGAACTGGCAGCGATTCATAACTGGAGAACTATTAACACCACTTGGGCACATATCTCAGAGCATGCCCCACATCCGGGACTTGGGGTGGGCGGGAAACCGGGTGGGACTTCTCCCTCAATGTCCCCCTTTACCTCAGATGCATGATGGAAACAATATGGACATAATGGCATTACCCACTTTCCTATCCCCCTGAACCTTTTTTTCTTTTTTTCTTTTTTTTTCTTCTTTTCTTTTCTTCTTTTTCCTTTAACTGTAATTAACTATGTAAAGATTGTCAACAACACAATAAAAAGAAAAAAAAAAAAAAAAAAAAAAAAGAATATGCCTGTTCCAAACCTGCCCTACAAGTGATACTTCAGATGTTCTCTTGACAGAGAAGAGGAATAGCACCCAACAAAGCTAAGGGCAAATGTGAAGAACATCCCAGTAAAATAACAACAGAAGACTAAACCAATGAACAACCCATTGCTAAAATGACAGGACCAAATTACCACCCATTCATATTAACCCTGAATGTAAACGGCTTAAACTCATCAATCAAAGATAGATTAGTAGACTGGATTAAAGATTAGTAGACTGGATAAAAAAACAAAAGCCATTTAATTGTTGCATCCAGAAGATCTATTTCACCAGCAAAGATCAAAAGAATCTGTATCTCATGGATTTTGATTTTGTTTTAGTTCAAAACACTTTCTTCCGATTAAATTCTCCAGTGACTCATAGATCATACAGCAGCATCACTTTCTTCAAGAAGGTTCTTGATTTCTTTTTCATTTCTTCAGAGACACATTAGTCGTTCAGTAGCATGTTATTTAATTTCATGGCATTTTTAATTTCATTTTTTTCTACCCGTTGTTTATTTTGCTTTGTGACTTTTCATTTGAGAGGATGTATAGTAACTGTAATGGAAACTATCATATCCAGATGTGAAGATACAATGCAGTATGCTTCTCCACTTGCAGATCAAAGATGCACTCCCAATGATACTGTTTACTACATCTTGACAATGGGATGCTGGACTCTGCCATTGTCCATGCGCACAATGATGGACATATGACTGTGTATGAGGAACTATACTATAGTAATGATATAGGGGAATGCAGAGGGGGAGAGAGGAGGGGACTTGGAGAGGGAGTAAGGGACTTGGGGAGGGAGTAAGTGAAATCCCAGGGCCTATGGAACTGTATTATAAAATGATAATAATAATAAAAGAAGTGTAATTTTCAAAACAAATAAATAAAGGTAAAAGTATGGATCACTAACTTCTTAGAAAGACTCCTGCAAAGACTTCAATGTGTCCACCTTTAAGAATGCAGGCTACCATAACCACAAGAACAGGGCCATTGTATTTTCTTTTTTTTTTTTTTTTTAAAGATTTATTCATTTTTTATTACAGCCAGATATACACAGAGGAGGAGAGACAGAGAGGAAGATCTTCCGTCCGACGATCCACTCCCCAAGTGAGCCGCAACGGGCCGGTGCGCGCCGATCCAATGCCAGGAACCAGGAACCAGGAACCTCTTCCGGGTCTCCCACGCGGGTGCAGTGTCCCAATGCATTGGGCCGTCCTCAACTGCTTTCCCAGGCCACAAGCAGGGAGCTGGATGGGAAGTGGAGCTGCCGGGATTAGAACCGGCGCCCATATGGGATCCCGGGGCATTCAAGACGAGGACTTTAGCCGCTAGGCCACGCCACCGGGCCCCATTGTATTTTCCCAAAGAGAAATCTAAGTAGATGGGATTTATAAGCAGCAATGACGTATAAACATTTAAATATTTTAACATGTTTATCATAAAGGAGGTCTTCTACACCTACCAAAGGCACTAGAAAAACATGTTATGGGCCTGGCACAATGCCTCAATTGGTTAATCCTCTCCATACATGCGCCAAGATTCCACATGGATGCCAATTTGTGTCTCAGCTGCTCCGTTTCCCATCCAGTGCCCTTCTTGTGGCCTGGGAAAGCAGTAGGGGATGGTCCAAAGCCTTGGGATCCTGTATCCATGTGACTGACCTGAAGGCTCCTGGCGCCTGGCTTCAGATCGGATCAGTTCTGGCCACTGTAGCCATGTGGGGAGTGAGTCAGAGGACAGATGTTTCTCTTAGTCTTTTCTCTCTGTAACTCTACCTTTCCAATAAAAATAAATATTTAAAACAAAAAAAGCAATCCGGAGATGAAATAAAGTGCATACTGGATGCTATTAATACATAACACTTGCCAGAGACAAAGAGCAACAGAACAAAGCATACCTCCCTGCAGCAACCAACAGCAGGACTCACCTTCTGGCTCACTCTCCGATCCAGACAGATTGCCATAGCTGCTCATGAGAGAGCATAAGGCTGGGGTGACTTCCTTGGGTATGACAGTCTGCTGTGGTTTCTCCTCCTTTTCAGACTCTGAGAGAGAAGGGGAAAGAACTTTCAAACAGTGTATCGCAAAGGATCTACCACCAGAAAAAAGAAAGCAGATAAAGCTCATCTGTTATTGAAAAGAAATTTCTGATCAACCCTTTACCTCTTCAAATAACTAATTCCAGAGGACCTGAAAACCTTCCCCTTGATTTAAATCCTCATGAGCAGGAGACATGATCTACAGGAGACAGCCAGGTAACTCATGCACATGCTCCCCATGCTTCCCAGGTTGTGGAGTATGTGCCTTCCCTAAATCTACTTGATTACACAGTCTTTGTTATTAAATTACAGGCAGTAAGAAGGTTAAAAACTTATGTAACTTTACTGGCTCAGGATCATTAAATTTAAAAATTAGATCTAGGAATAAATAAAATATAGAAATATGCACCCCTGGTTTGGGGAGGGGTGGTGAGAATCCAAGTACCTATGAAACTGTGTTACATAATACAATGTAATTAATGAATTAAAAATAATAAATAAATAAATAAATAAAGAAATATGCACCCCTTTTGTTGTTTGGGGGACTACTTTTCAGGACCCATACATATTTAAATCAGTGTATAGGCTTAATCAAAAAGGTAATGCTGAAATGAATCCACCTTATTTTTATTACTTAGAACTTTCAAGAATGTAAGTAAACAAGATGACCATGAGAATTTAACAGGTTCTGAAGAGCCTGCCAGGGATAAAGTGTTTGATTAGAACGTAGCCAGCCTGGTTGTAGCCCTAGGACACCTCCTGTTGCATTTATTTTTGGCAGCTCTAAACACATATTAACTTTATTCTGGACAACCAATACAGAGAAAGCCTGCTGGAAGACAGTAAGTAACTTGTCTATTCAGTGAAGCAACTCAACCAATCCACAACTAGTAGGAAAAGTTTCAAGTCTGAACAGTTAACATTCACCAAGTCTAGGGGAAACCAGAACCTGCCAACAAGAAATGGGAGCACTCGCCTATGCAAAGGTTGAATTAGCACCTTCTGCTTGCTGAAGTCAAACCCTCCTCCACCAGCCCACACTACCTAGGGCCACACTCCTCTCAAATCACTCCTTCTCAATTTTAGGCTAAATGGATAGTGTTTCTTCTGGATTAAAAGAGGGAATTAAAAATACATTTACACTTTACAATGGAGGAAACAGAAATCTGCCATAATTTCAGTGGGAAGACTGCTTACTCGGTGTTTGAATGGCCAAAGACCAAATTATAGCATCTCATTCCAAGACCCACACAAAGCGACAACACAGAAAAATCAACAGTTGAATGCTATGCTCTTTAAAAGCATGGCCAAATTGGATCAAATTAACCTGAAATAATGAGCCAGAATGCCTCCTACAGATACGCAGTGTCTGTAACAGCTGGGATTGGGCCAGGCTGAGGAGTCAGGCATCAATGACTTGACCCATCTCTGTTCCTTCCCAGGGTCTACTTGGACAAGAAGCTAGAGCCAGAAGTCAGGGGCAAGCATAAAATCCAGGCGCTCTCATTTGGAACACAGATGTCTTAACCAGCATTGTAATTTTTAAAAGAGATTTATTCATTTTAAAATTATTAATTAATTTTATTTCATGATATAGTTCCATAAGCTCTGGAATTTCCCTTTCTCCACTCTTCAAATCCCCACCTGATTTCCCCCATATCATTACAATAGTACAGTCCTTCAGTCGTTAAGTCCATCATTCTGCTATTTAAGTGTATCCTGGGGCCCGGCGGCATGGCCTAGCGGCTAAAGTCCTCGCCTTGAGCGCCCCGGGATCCCATATGGGCGCCGGTTCTAATCCCAGCAGCTCCACTTCCCATCCAGCTCCCTACTTGTGGCCTGGGAAAGCAGTCAAGGATGGCCCAAGGCATTGGGACTCTGCACCCGTGTGGGAGACCCGGAAGAGGTTCCTGGTTCCTGGTTCGGATCGGCGCGCACAGGCCGTTGCGGCTCACTTGGGGAGTGAATCATCAGACAGAAGATCTTCCTCTCTGTCTCTCCTCCTCTCTGTATATCTGACTTTGTAATAAGCTGCATAAATCTTTAAAAAAAAAAAGTGTATCCTGACATTGTAGGCGAGGACAATGGCAGAGTTCAGCATTCATTCATTTTTATTTGAAAGAGTTAGAGACATAAAGAGAGACAGAGAGAGAGGAGCAAAGAGACAGATATCTTCCATTTGTTGATTCACTTTCCAAATGGCCACAATGGCCAGAGCTAACCCAATCTGAAGCAGGAACCAGGAGCCAGGGCTTCTTCTGGGTCTCCCATGGGGTGCAAGGGCCCAAGGCTTTGGGCCATCCTCCTCTGCTTTCCCAGGCCACAAGCAGGGAGCTGGATGGGAAATGGAGCAGCCAGAACATTAACCAGAGCCCATTCAGGATACCAGGCAGAGGTGTAGCCTCCTATACCAAGGCACTGGCCCGCTTAACCAGCATCTTAACAGAGAGGCTAAATGCCCACCCGTAAAATATATTCATAATGAATAACCATGCCAATAATGTCTTCTCCCACTTGCAATTCCATTTGTTATTCTTTTTTCAAAAAATGTTATTTTATTTTTATTGGAAAGTGAGGTTTACACAGAGAAGGAGAGACAGAGAGGAAGATCTTCTGTCCATTGGTTCACTCCCCAAGTAGCCACAATGGCCAGAGCTGAGCCAATCTGAAGCCAGGAGCCAGGAGCCAGGAGCTTCCTCCAGACCTCCCACACAGATGCAGGGTCCCAAGGCTTTGGGATATCCCTGACTGCTTTCCCAGGTCACAAGCAAGGAGCTGGATGGTAAGCTGAGCAGCCGGGATACGAACTGGGGCCCAAATGGGATCCTGGTACACGCAATGCAAGGATTTAGCCACTGACCTATTGCACCCTACCCTCAAAATCTCAACCACTTATATGGTAAAGTAATTCATGGGGGAATTAATCTAGGTCTCAAATTTTCTACAGCTGTCTGACTCACTCCAGAATCTATTCCTATCAGTCCTTTTGGCCCACTGCCAGTGAAATTTTTTCTTCCAAGTTAACCTACTGTACTTCTAAACTTATAAGTAATTTCTTGCTTATCTTATTTAACTCAGCAGCAGTACTTGACAGTACAGAATTATCTTCTTTGCAATGCACCTTCTTCATCTGGCTTCCAGAAGATTTTCCTGGGCTCTCTTTCCCTAGTCTCCCAACTGAACTCTTCTCTGACCACCTTCCAAAATCAGAGTGCCCCCAAGGATGTTGCTCTCGTGTTTTTAATATATCTAGCTATCTATAATCCATTTATTCATCCATCCATCCATCCATCCATCCATAAGAATGACAGAGACAGAGGGAGACAGGGAAAAAGAGGCAGAGGCGAAGATGGGCAGGGAGAGATCTTCCAAACTGATTCACTCTCCCAAGTTCACTCCTGCCTCAGCAATAGCTGAGTCATGTTAAAGCTAGGGATACCACTTGGGTCTACCACATGGGGGTCAGACGCTCAAATATGTAGCCATAATCTGCTGCTCCCCAGGCAAATTATGAGAGCACTAAACTGGAAACAGAACAGCTATGATTTGAACCATGCAAGCAGTGGGCCAACCTGTGCACCACCAGGCCCATCCCTCTCAAATTATAGTCTGAGACCTCTTTTACTTTAGGCCTCTCATTCCCAAGATGTCATGTTATCTCAAATCTCAAAAAAATATTAACTATATGCTGGTGAGTCACAAAATTCCATTTCCCATCTTCAATTTCCCCCTAAATGCCAAAATAATCTTAACAACTCAGTCAGCATCTTATTTAATGTTAAGTGGGTATCTCAAACATAGCATGTCCAAAAACAAACACTTGATTTCCACATGGAACATGTACTCCCTCCATCCTGAAAAATGCCAACTCTCTTAAAGGTTAGGCCAAAAACACAACAGTCACGCATGACTCTTACATACCACATCCAATAAACCAACAAACGCTGTCAGCTCTGTTTAGAAAATGGATCCAGAATCATATTCCTCAGTACTTCTACTACAACCCTAACACAAGAGAACATTTTTTGCCTGGATAATTCTAAAAGCTTTCTACAAGACATCCCTGATACAACCCTGTTTATCCCTCCTTATAGTCCATTCTTCACCTAAACACAGAAATCACAGGGTATCACTCTGTTTCACCTTTAATTAAGACCCCCAAACCTTCTCCAGGATACAATGTCAATGCGATCTGGTCCTCTGTCTATATCAAATCTGACCACTTTTTAAAGATTTAGTTATTTGTTTGAAAGTCAGAGTTAGACAGTGAGAAAGGAGAGACAGAGATCTTCCAGGTGCTGGTTTACTCCCCAGATGACCACAATGATCTGGTCTGGGCCAGGTCAAAGTCATGAGCCAAGAGTTTCATCTGGAGCAATCTTATGCTGCTTCTGCTAGGCCATTGAGAGGGAAGTGAAGTAGCCAGGACACGAAACAGCATCTATAAAGGATACTGGTGTCACAGGCAGCATCTTTACTTGCTATACCACAACACTGGTCCCTAACTACTTTCTCACTCCAATCTGGCTGTTCCTTAACTACATGCATTTGTTGCTATTTGCCAAGATATTAGTCTCTCACTTTACTCTGATATCTTCATGTCAGCCCATCAAAAATATGTCACTGAAACAGTACACACCCCCGACTCCCAGTCTCTATCCTCTAACTAGGCTACATTCATCTTTATGAAACCTATATCTACCTAACATATTACATATTTGCCTGCTGCTATTCTTCCCAATTAGAATGGAAACTATAGGACAGAAAGACTTTTTCCTCTATCTAATATTTTATTCTTAGAGCCTGTAACAGTACACGAATGTTCAACAAACATTCAAAAAAACTGTTTTTAAGAATAAGACGGGGGGGCCTGGCACAATGGCCTAGCGGCTTAAGTCCTCGCCTTGAAAGCACCAGGATCCCATATGGGCACCAGTTCTAATCCCAGCAGCTCCACTTCTCATCCAGGTCCCTGCTGTGGCTTGGGAAAGCAGTTGAGGACGGCCCAAAGCCTTGGGACCCTGCACCCACACGGGAGACTTGGAAGAATCTCCTGGCTCCTGGCTTTGGATCGGTTTAAATCTGGGCATTGTTTCCATTTGGGGAGTGGACCACCAGATGGAAGATATCTCTCTGTGTGTAAATATACCTTTCCAATAAAAATAGACTCTTCTTTTTTTAAAAAAAGAATAAGATAAGTTCAGAAAGGTTAGCTAGCACAGGATGAATGATAACAGGTAGATACAGGGGTAAAAAACCTGGTTGTTCTGCAGAACAGAAATAGAAAAAAAAATGCATGCCATCAGTAAAGAAATCTAGTGACAAAGTTCTCTTTCACTGGTTCCCTCCCCCAGATTCCTGCAATAGCTGTGGGTCAACCTGAAGTCAGGAGCTGGAAACTCAACCCAGGTCCCCCATGTAAGCGGCAGCCATTGGCTGCTTTCTCCCAGCCTCAGAAGGGCACTAGAATCAGGTGTGAGGCCAAGAATTCTCCTAGGCACTCCAATACGGGATGTGGATGTCTTCACCAGCAGCTGAACCATTCTAAAATCTTTTTAAGAAGAAAAAAAAAAAATCAAGGCCCATGTCAATTCCACACTAGTTCAAAATATCACTTACTTTTGCCTTGCCCTCTGTAAAGGTAAGACGCATTTTTTTTTTTTAGATTTATTCATTTTTATTGGAAAGCCGGATATACAGAGAGGAGGAGAGACAGAGAGGAAGATCTTCTGTCTGATGATTCACTCCCCAAGTGAGCCGCAACGGCCTGTGCGCGCCGATCCGAACCAGGAACCAGGAACCTCTTCCGGGTCTCCCACATGGGTGCAGAGTCCCAATGCCTTGGGCCATCCTTGACTGCTTTCCCAGGCCACAAGCAGGGAGCTGGATGGGAAGTGGAGCTGCTGGGATTAGAACCGGCGCCCATATGGGATCCCGGGGCGCTCAAGGCGAGGACTTTAGCCGCTAGGCCATGCCGCCGGGCCCGGTAAGATGCATTTTTTAAAACTCTTCCTCATATCAAAACTATCCTATTCTCAATAAAATATTTTGTTGAATAAATTCAGACTTCACATTCAGAGGACCTGTAGTACTAGTGAAGTTAGACCCCTAATTTCAAATTCTAACTACCATCAATAGCAATAAAGTTAAGGCAAATTGCTTAGTCTCTTTGTTCCTCTTTTCTAAAATAGGAGAGCAATAATACAGAGAGTGCAATAACACAGAAAAGACTGTTGTGAGGAAAAGAAATGTATATGAAGCATGGGAAGAACAGTAAGTATATTACTTGACAAATGCTATTAACATGACATTATGTTTCCTATTAAATTTTAATACTTAGCTCATATCTAAGATCCAATTAACAAATTAGTTACCCCCATTTCTTGACATAGATGTGACATAGATATGTTTAACTGCTTGTCATGTGATCATGGATACTACTGTCACCTGGGATGAAGAAACCTGTAAAATTCCCAGGACAACCCTAGTCTACTCACTCGCCATGTTCAGGCACCCTTGTGAGACAGGAAGCATAAGCAATCCGCTAATGCTTCACCGTGCTGTTGGAGGAAATGGGACCTTAGACCCAATGACACCTGCGTGTGACAGCAACATGTTGATGCTTTAGTGTTTTAACTTATTAGCAAGAGCCAACTTGCCCAATACATTTTAGAGAGAATTCAAGAGTAAACTGCAAACTGCAAATGTACATAAATATATTTTAGGTTCTGAGGAAAAACAAATAGACAAAAACGATGAATCACACACAAGAGAACATGTCAGTATCATATGTTATACTTGCTTCCTAGCATCCCTGCATTGTAGTGTGGGGAAGTACACATAACTGGACAACTGTAAATCTACAGCACCAACACATTCAAAAACAATCAACATTCCCAAGACTGCATAAGACTATGGAAATGGTCCAACAAATCTAATCTTTCTTCCACAGTCTGCCTGCTCACCCTCAGACTCCTGTCACATTCAGAAAAAAAATGTTCTGAAACAAGCTTTTAACAAGATTCTCCTACTAAAAAAATACAACACTGAACGATTTGCCATTAAGCTCTCCAGACACAAGGTTATGAATAATAATCAACTTCAGCATCACTCTTCCTTCTTGTTGCACTTACCAGAATCACTGTTGGCCAAGACACCAAGAGGATCTATATTTGTCTCAAGTGGGTCTTTAGGCTTCGAGTCGCATGCATGACTGCCTGCTGCAGTCACTGGCTGCTGGGCATTGTCACTCTTCCACCTGTGATGTCTGCCAGGACTTCTGAGTTTTGACATCTGTGAATGCCTTGCCATCCCCTTCATCTTGCTGGAGTAAGAAAAATGCAACACCCAGTAACACGGGCACTGATTTAACCAAAACACAAACAAACAACTCTGCAAAGGGCAAGTGAATGCCAAATAAATAATGCTTAATTATTACAAACACCAAATATTTTCACTCATACATGGAAACTAAAGAAGCTGACTTAACAGAAGTAGAGAACAGAATGTGGCTACCAGAGGATAGGAAGAAGGGGGCAAGACATCTGTTACTAAGCACTTAAAGGAAAAGTTCTTTTTTTATTTGAAAGGCAGATTTACAGAGAGAACAAGTGACAGAGAAAGAAGCTCTTGCAGCTCTGGTTCACTCCCCAATTGGCCACAATGGCCTGAGGAAACACAATCCAAACCAGGAGCCAGGGGCCTCCTCTGAGTCTTCCATGTGGGTGCACAGACCCAAGGACCTGAGCCATCCTCTGCGGACTTCCAGGGCCACAAACAGGGAACTGGAAAGAAAGTGGAGCAGCCAGGACTAGAACCGGTGTTCATATAGGATGACAGCACTGCAAGAAAGAAGACTATCCCGTCAAGCCACCGTACTGACCCCAGGAAGGGTAAGTTCTAACAGCAGAGTAGGGTGACTAGAGTTTACAATTTATATTTTATAAGGAAACAAAATGATAGGGATTAGAAGATCCCCAACACAAAGAAATGAGAAATGTTTAGGTACAAGAAATGTTAATTACCTGTTTTTCTCATTACACAATGCATATCTATTTCACAATATCACACTAAGCCCCACAAATGCACTAGCATTAAGTTTTATAAAGTCTACATTAAGAAATAAAACTAAAAGGTTGATATTTTAGATCTCAAAAAAGTTAAGAACTTTTATTTATCAAAAGGTACTCCCAGAAAAGTCTGCTTCTAGCCAAAATAAAGAGCCAGGATTGATAGTTATGATAGTAAAATAAAATACCAGAGGAAAAAAAAATAAAACATTTGAAGAGACAATGGTCACAATTCTTCCAAATCCAAGACATATTAACCAAACTGCTAAAAACCAGTGATAAAAGAGGCCAGAGGAAAAAAATGTGTTCTATATATGAGAAGATAATGATGACAGCAGACTGCTTTCTGGAAACAATGCAGGCCACGACCAAGCACCATCTTTAAATTACTACAAATTTTAAAAACAATTTAAAAGTTCCTATCCATCAAAGGTATCTTTCAGAAAGGAAGATGCAGGGCAAGCATTTGGTGCAGCACTTGAATCACTGCATGTGACACCCACATTCCATTTCAGAGTGCCTGGTGTAAGTCCTAGCTTCTCTGCTTCCAATCCAGCGTCCTGTAATGGGGGATGAAGCTGACCTAAGCATCTGGATGCTACCACCGATATGAGACTTGGATTGAGTCCTGAGCTCCAATCTTCAGTTTGGCATAGACCTGGTGGTTTGGGGGATTTGGGTAGAGAGCAAGAAAAGGGCAGTGGAAGAACTCTCACTGTCTCCCTGCTTGGGCCCCTGCATCCACATGAAGGATTTGGACGAAGTTCCTTGCTCCTGGCTTCAGACTGGCTCAGTTCTGGCTACTGCAGCCACTTGGGAAGTGAACCAGTGGATGGAAGATCTTTGTCTCTGCCTCTCCTCTATTAAGTCTGTCTTTCCAATATAATACAATAAATCTTTAATAAAAATTGCTAAGAACTTGAATGACCATAGAAAACTGGATTTTTAAAAAATTATTTTTATTGGAAAGCCAGATTTACAAAGAGAAGGAGAGACAGAGAGAAAGATCATCCATCCACTGGTTCCTACCCAAGTGGCTGCAACAGCCAGAGCTGAGCCGATCTGGAGTCAGGAGCTTAGGGCTTCTTCCAGGTCTTCCACATGGGTGCAGGGTCCCAAGGCTTTGGGCCATTTTCCACTACTTTCTCAAGCCACAAGCGGGGAGCAGGATGGGAAGTGGAGCGGCTGGAATGCAAACCAGTGCCCATATGGCAGCGCATTCAAGTTGAGGATTTAGCCACTGAGCCACCACACTGGGTTCCACAGGAAACTGTTTTTTTAAAAAATAATATAAGATAGTTTTCAGATACCTACAAATCCTTGAAGAATGAGGCTTGTTATAGACCTACAACGAGACAACCCTCAAGCCTATCATTCGGCTAACAAAGCAAGGTTCGCAGGTGGACATGTAGGAGGTGCGGCAGAGCCTGTATCCCTTATCACAGTGCCTGTTTCAAGTTCTGGCCACTATGCCTCCACAACCAGCTTCCTGTTATGGACTCCCCAAAAGGAGGCACACAAAGGTTCAAGCACTGGGTCTCTTGTAATGCATGTTGACTCAGATTGAGTTCTCGGCTCCTTGCTTCAGCCTGGTCCAGTCCTGGCTGGCTGGGGCATTTGGATCTAGTGGGATCTAGTGGATGGGAGATCTCTCTGCATCTGTCTTCTCAACTTCCATATAAAATGAAACTTTCAATACATAAATAAATAAAGCAAGATTCAGGGCAGTATCAGAAAACAAACTGATCCCATCATCTGTGTGCTGTACATAGGCTGCCTATGGTGAGGATGCTTGTCCACTGGGAGACCAGACCCAGACCCAAAGGACTTGCTCCTCACACCACTTTGAAAGTCTTAGCAAAAGAGGATGATACTGAGTTAGCATCAAGAATGAAAGCAATTTGAGGGAACTTACCCATACTGTGTTGTTGTCAATACTGCTCCTCTCTTTTCCTTTTCAAGTTTCAGCTTTTTTTTCCTTTCAATATTGGCTAAAGTTGGATAGTTTCTGAAAAATAGTAAAAGAGCTTTGAGAGGACATCTTGAAGCAAGCAACCAAGCAACTACTGCATTTAGGAATTCTGCAATTTTGATTTGCAGTCTTGCAAATCATTATACAATTTAATTGCTCTAAAACGTTTTTTTAAGAGGGGAAACACGCAGACTGTAACAGTACCACTTGAAGTGTAGGTCAGCTGCTGGTCTACAAATGTGCTACCAATCCACAACTAAATATGGAACTTACACTCGAATTTAAGTAGGTCATACCATGCACTCACACTGATGTAATTCATATTTTGGCATGTACCCATACATTCTTTTGGAAAATATTCAAGTCGAGTCAACCGGTTATAGAAATACACGTTAGATACACTCAACACTATCAAAACACAGAAGAGCTAAAATTGCAGCCCATGAAGGAAGATCACAAAAGCGTACAAATGACTCTACCATAGAATAAAACACCACAACGTATACAAACAGGAGAGATAGTGATTTAACTAACTGGAGGAATCCAGAAAGAAATTGTCCTTAAGTGGTGTGAATTCAGATGGAAATGTTTCAGTGCTTGAGGTAAGGCAAACACAAAGTCAAAGAAAGAACTCTAGCTTCCGAAGTGTGAGGGATCCAGGAATAACTCTGCATGGAACCTAACACAGTCATGCAAACTGGAAGGCCAAAATGTGTCTGGAATACCAGGCCAGAAAGTTTATACTGAATTCAGCAGGTGAAGGGGAGCCACAGTCACAAACAAAGAGATAGATACAAGACAGTGCTTAAATCAGCAGCAGGCAAGATGGATTGCTTTCTTTGTTTCTTGGCACAGCAGTGAGGAGACGCAGGCTCCAACTCCGATGGGGAGGACAGACACTAGAGAGTGGGAAAAACACTGAAGGTGAGAACACCAACAGTTCTCCACCTTCACAGCCATTGCAACGCAATCAATTCTGAGAAACATCAACATATTATTATCTGTCATTGTTTAAAGGACACCTCTTGCTTTTTAACATTTGAATTACTGACTTGGATGGCAGGGTCAATATGAAATCTATGGTTGACTATGTTAGAAGACAGGAATGGAAATGACAGAGTAAGCGATGAAGTAATCAGAAAAAAAGGCAATGAATTTCAATGAGGACAGTGCAAAGCAATACACCCAGCCAAGAAAAATAAACTGCATAAATAAAAGATGATGAACACACAAGCTATAAATAAACATAAGAGGAAAAGATCAAGGTCATAGGAGATAAGAATCTGACAGCCAGTGAACAACATAGGACTACCCCTTTGGAAAACACACACTGTAAGGTTTGATCTAGCGGGCTCTGACACTCAGCACGAGTGTGAAACCACCCTCCCATGACACTCAGGATTAGTGCACTACTCTGAGGCACTATCAGTTTTATACTTCTAACTGGAAAAGAAACAAGGAAAAAAAAAAACCAATTTGGAAGGGACTCAGACTCACATGATGAATAGGATGAAAAATAAAACCTTGGCAGAAGAATGAAAGGAACTATTTGCAGCGTCTAAAATAGGATGAAGGTGGCAACAAAATAATCTTTCAGGGAGGACTGCGTGGTGGCCAGCTGTCCTGAGAACTTAAGCTGGAATAGGCAGCAGCGGCATTGATGGGCAGAACCGTGCTGACTTTCCCAGCTCCACGGAGTCAAGGAACAGTGGTGAGGAGTGCAGCTACTCCACTGGCTGCCCGGCGCTCAGGCTTACATACTCTTACTCCGCTGTGCTTCTTCACAGTGTTTGTTCCAAATAGTGCAGACCCTCACCCTGGCGGACCATATGTGAAAAAACAAGATTTGGTACTTTAATGTACACCACATAAAAAAAAATGAATGTTAAGTAAGTGCTTTCCAGTGTTAAAGAGTAAAAATATTTGTTATATAGGTATATTTTAAGTAAAGCATAAAAATTCCCTAGACATCTAAGATGTGTGCAGACACCTTTGGTAGAAGCCTAACTTTTTTCTTCCTGGAAGAATAATACATCAGGTTTTTTTAAAATTTATTTATTTTTTCTCAGAAAGTCAGATTTACAGAGAAAAGGAAAGACAGAAAGATCTTCCATTCGATGGTTCACTCCTCAAGTGGCCACAACACCCAGGATGTGAAGCCAGGAGCCAGGATCTTCTTCTGGGTCTCCCATGTGGGGGTCCCAGGGCTTAGGGTCATCCTCTACTGTTTTCCTAGGCTACAAGCAGAGGGCTTGATGGGAAGTGGAGCAACCGGGACACAACTGACGCATTCAAGGCGAGGACTTTAGCCTCTTAGGCTACCAAGCCAAGCCCAGCCCAATATATCAGGTTCTTACAGGTAAGCGATCTTTCAACATCCCTTCCTAAGTTATAAAGTTCTAACTTTCAATTTAACATTTGAAACTTCTGTCTTGGATTTTTATGTTTTTTCTCCTTTAACCTATTTTTCCCATTAAATAATGGGTAAATTGTAGAAATAGAAATGTGGTAGGAATGTATTACTGATTAGCAGGTAATCGTATGTGCTTTGGCCTTTAAGTCCTGGCTGTCGCTCCATGGCTACCACTGAAAAATGAATAATGGCTTGCTTTGAAGAATATGAATACAGTATTTTGCAGAATAATCTTTAGGGGCACCTGCTTAGCCCTGAAGTACAGACAGAATGACCAAATGTTTGTGCATGCCCCCTTGGTCTTGAAGTAAAAGTAGAACAATTAGTTGTTTGTGTAGAAGCTTGTGATGTGCCTGAGTAAATAAAAAAGGACAGCTTCTTGAGCTGTTGCGAGAGGGCACTAAGTAACGCTGTCCGTGTCTGTCTTTACCGCCGACTCCACACACCCTTCCCGAGCTCCGAACTCGGCTGGAACTGGACTCCGGCAGCACAGTGAGACCAAGTTACAGACTGCCACAAGGGACATGTCTTTTGCCTCTCCTTCCTTCACTTTTTTTTTTTAAATCAATTTACTTATTTGGAAGATAAAAGTACAGAGAGAGAGGGAACTTCGATTCACTGGTTCACTTCAACGGCCAGGACTAGGCCTGGTCAAAGTCAGGAGCCAGGGACTTCATCTGCATTTTCCACATGGGTGGCACGGACCTAAGCACTTGGCACTTGGTCCATCCTCTGTTACCTTCCGAGGCACAATGGCAGGGAGCTGGATCAGAAGTGGAACAGGCAAGACTTGAACCAGTGCCTGTATGGTATGGCGTGCTGGTGTCACGGGTGGTAGCTTAATACTACAACGCCAGTCCTCTGTTAATATCTTACCTCCTTTTTTGCTCTCTCCTTTGTCTACACCATAAACCACAATGATATTCCTTAATCACCACAGAACTAACAAAAGGGCAAACTTGTGTGAACCATCACCTTAGCATTTAATCATTTTGGTCACATTATTACCTTTTTCTTTCTTCTCAAGTTACCACCCATTTGCTGAGTCTTACTGTCTGGAAGGCACCACCTTACACTCTCAGGGACCACCTTGTGCTTCACTGCCAACTATGTCTGCAATTTTATCCCAAAGCCTCTGTTCTTCAGACACATGCGGCTTTCTTGAGGCGCAGAACCCTGCATGCCAATTCTGAATGGCCAAGGGGATTCCTCAGAGCCAGTCAAGCACCAAAACATTACAGAAGCACTCCACCTAGTGGACTCCCAGGGTGCTGTCAAGCTCACTGTCCCTACAAAGTTTTGGAAACAAATATTAACTATCATTTACCAAACCATACAGCATTTGTACCTCACAGGTAATGAACTAAAAAAAGAAAGGATTTCCTTTTTCTTTTGAATGGGGAGTGTGCAGATTTGTTTTGGATTTTTCCAACTTTTTAGGGAAAAACCCTAAAGTTTTCAACTAAACACAATAACCATCTGTGAGTGGCTAACCTGAAAAAAGGATGCACTTTCCTTAAAGACAAAGGAGCGATTTTCTTCCAGTTTTAAAATTTTTACTCTGTGAAACATTTACGAAGATTTCTAATATAATACTTAATGACTATCATTGAAATATTTGTTTTTTGGGCCCAGCGCAATGGTGTAGTGGCTAAAGTCCTCGCCTTGAAAGCACCAGGATCCCATATGGGCGCCGGTTCTAATCCCAGCAGCTGCACTTCCCATCCAGCTCCCTGCTTGTGGCCTGGGAAAGCAGTCGAGGACGGCCCAACGCCTTGGGACGCTGCACCTGCGTGGGAAACCCGGAAAGAAGTTCCTGGCTCCTAGCTTTGGATCAGCATAGCACCAGCCGTTGCGGCCACTTGGGGAGTGAATCATTGGACGGAACATCTTCCTCTCTGTCTCTCCTCCTCTCTGTATATCTGCCTTTCCAATAAAATAAATAAATTTTAAAAAAAACCATAATTTCATAGTCCTTATCGACAAGGCAACATCTCAGGTACAAAGAATCTTAATTATCACCTTTGCTTAATTTCTTCATTCTTTTAAACACCTCTAAATCTCACCCTCATTTATTTGCTCAACAACAGATTCAGCCAGCCATTCCATGGCTCAGGAACTTGGGAGCACTATGACAGCATACCTTGGGCCTGCACCCGGGAAACCACAGCTCTCTGCGCCATCTGCCCCATGAAAGGAAACACCAACAAGCATGTGAAGTGTTTGCTCAAGTCAATTCTGTTCTCAGGACACAGAAGCTCCCTGCTACAGTTCTGATATTTGGCAAAACGTGCCACCAAGTGCCAAGGCAGCACAATCTCCTCTTCTAAATGATGTGGGGCTTTTCTGTGACTAACTCCACTGCCACTGAACGTAGCCAAACAACCTACTTCTAATCAGTGGAAATCCCTAGCTGCAGCAAAAACAATGTTATTGTTTTCCCAAAAGAAAAGAGGGAAACCAGGCCATATGTGTCTGTTACTTTTTTTCTCCTTTGTGCCTAGAATGAAGGTTTATTATTGGATTTACAGGAACCTTCCGGCAGGGAAGATGGAAACTACCTGCTAAGCAGCAGTAAGAGTCTGTGCCTGATGGTGTGTGGTATGCAGCAACAGCAGTCCTGGGCTTCCTTCTCTTGGGAAACAGGGATTCCCTCTGTACCTAGCCACAGCAGTAAGGCCCTGCTCCATGTAAGGGAGCACGGTCCTAACTCATGCACACACCACTGCACCCTCAACATTCCCTTTCATCTGAATGCGTACCCTGTTCAAACTGGCATATCTTGATTTAAAAACTCTTCTCCTAAAAGGTTTGGGAGTTTCAGAACATGTGCTTACCGTATGACCAACCAATTCCAATCTCAGGTGCTCACCCAACTCAAATAACACCTATATTCCAAACAAAAGCCTATACACGAATGCTTATGAAGGCTTTGTAAAGGCCAAAGATGGGAAGCAACCCATAACTGTGAAGTAGCTAAGCAGAACTGACGCATGCATGCTATGGAGCAGACTACTGCTCAGCAACCAAGACAGACCAGGTCTACAGGCAGCAATATGGAGCAGGCAAAGATTTCATTTACAGGATGTTCTGCCAGGCATGACTATAGAACAGAACCAGATCAGTGGCTACTGGGGGTGGAGAGCAAATGAATGCAAGGGGCATGTCAGGGGTTTCAGGACAATAGAGCCCTTGGTTATGGTGATGTTTATACAACTGTATACATCTTTCAGAACCATCCCCTAAAAGGGAATACACACACACACACACACACACACACACACACACACACACAATGTACTTTAAATAAGGGACTATCTTCTTCATATCTTACAGGAAGCCCTACAAAACAAACTGAGGACCTGTCTTTTAATGACTCCAAGGAAACCTTGAGCAGACAGAATTTATCCCTATATGGCCAACAGCAAAGCTTCTGTGGCCTACAGTCTTACAGCCATGTCATGTACATGTATCTTACTTCTCATATGACAGAGAGTCTTCAAGACAAGGCTCTACTCCTATCTGTTGTCAATGACCTTAGCCCTTTACAGCAACATCTCTCCCCTTTCAGATATAGAATGTTTACCTCAAAATGTCAAGCTAAACTAATCCTGAAAGGAAGGAAAGGAAAGAAAACAAGACGGATGGATAGATGGATGAAAGGAAGGAAGGGATTGATTTTCTAGAAGCAGGAACACAAGCAAAACCAAAAGGTGAAAAAATGTGTAGGAGATATGATAAATAACAAGTCCAGCTGAGGCCAAAAGTTCCTTACAGGCAAATAAGGTGGAAATAACCAGAAAAGGTAAATCCACTGTAGAGAATCCTGCTTACCAACTCTATCTTTGCTTCTACCGGGCATTTTAGCTGTGTAACAGATTCTTAAATTTCATACTACACAGTCACCTAATAACATATTCATAAGAAACATCTAACTTTATGCCACAAAAGAACAAATAACTAAGAGAATGCCTTAATGTTCTCAGTAGTCAAGTCAGTTCCCTAAGTCAGAGAGCACTGTTGAGTACCCTGTAGTGTGTGGTTTCCTTGAACAAGAGTCTGCCAAGCGAGAGCCATGAGGGACAACGAGGGGAAGGAACTGAGACAATGACAAAAGCAGTTGCTGGGGTGAAGGGGTGAAGGCACGAAAGGAATGAGAGAAAAAGAAGGTAAGAGTCAGGGGCTGGGAAGCCTCAACTAGCCCAAGTCCAGTTGGAGGTGCCTGTAATGGCATGGATGCAAAGAGATGCTCAAACAGGCAGATGCCCAACTTTAATCCAGTGTGGCTATAAAAGCAGCAGAAACTGCACGGAAATGAAGGATATTGCAAGTCTGAGGATTACAGGGTACTGGATGAACTTGGCAATTACAATCCTGCACTACAGAACTAAGTGTGCCAAGGGCAGTTGGCAAAAGCAAGCCCTCTTGTTAAGAATCATTGGGAAGGGTTAGTTCGGATTAAAGACAGCTGTACAGATGGCCAGAAGCTGACAGGAGCAGGGCCAAGGATTAAGCATCTGGAATCCCCCTTCAAGGAGGCCCTGCATACGTCCCAAAATCTGTCACTTTTTGTTCTTGTTTTACTTGATCATTCCATTGCAATCTTTCCTGCTAACCACATCTTTCTTGAAACACTTCCCTTCGGTGGCATCCATGACACGCTATATTCCAACGCATTCTAGAACATTATATTGGCTATTCTGTTAGCTGAAGATGCTCTTGAAATTTTACCACAACCACCTGTTCATATAGGCAGAATGGACCTTATTTGTTAAAAAATGAAATTCCTTTATTGTTCCTTCACCTTCATTTAACTCTTTCCTCTGCACCCAAGATTGAGTCCGGACATTTCTATAATGCTGTCACAACACTCTGTCCTGAATCCTTGTGGTTCTGCTGGTTCCCTGAGAAGCATCTCTGAAGCCTTAAAGGACAGGAATTAACATTTCTTACAAAACAGTACAACATCTGCACTGTACTGCCTAATTGAGTGAATTTAAACCAGAAACTTCACATTGAACAATGAAGATACAACCTGATGGTCAGGAGTTTTAAGTATTCTCCTTGACCTACAAAGATACTACTTCTTTTTTCCATCCCAGGGATCTACCCCCCTTTTCTTTTTAAAGACAAGAAAACTCCATTTGACTTTCAAAGTGCATCTGATCATTTTAATAGTTCTGCCTGGGGCTGGCATTGTGCCACAGTGGATAAAGCCACTAACCTGCAACACAGGCATCCCATATGTGAACTGGTTCAAATCCTGGCTGCTCCACTTCAGACTCAGTGCCCTGCTAAAGTGCCTGGGAAAGCAGCAGAGGACAGCTCAAGTCCTTGGGCCGCTACATCCATGCGGGAGACCAGAAAGAAGCTCCTAGCTCTTAGCTTCAGACTGGCCCCGCTCCACTGCTGCAGCCATTTAGGGAGTAAGCCAGCAGATGGAAGACCTCTCTGTTTCTCCATCCCTCTCACTCTAACTCTGCCATTCAAGAACATGTTTATTAATATATTTAAATAGATTATACTTAAATTAAAATACTTATTAATATATTTTTTAGAGAAGGCATTTCTGGTCTTTGTGCTGTGAAAGACAAGCAAGCCATGTCCATCTTGCTCAGTGCTGTACTCCCATCCAGTGTGGAGCAATCATCTGGCAATCTGCTGATATACAGATTTATAGAGAAGGAGAACCAGAGACAGATCTTCCATCTGCCAGAGCCAGGAGCCAGGAGTCAGGAGCATCCTCTGGTCTCTCACATCAATACAGGGGCCTAAGCACTTGGGACATCCTCCATTGCTTTCTCAGGTACACTAGTAGGGAGTTGGATCAGAAGTGGAGCTGCCAGCACTTAAACTGGGGCCCATATGGGATGCCAACACTGCAGCTAGGGACTTTACCCACCACTCCACAGCGTCAGCCCCGACATGTTTTTTTCATATAAGAAGACTCACGCGTGCTATGTCAACCACCAAACATCTAACAGATGGTATGTAGTAGCTCCCTTCAGAATAGCATACAGTCCCACTGAGACACCTGTTACTTTAATGAAGAGTTCCTATTATGTACCTCCCAAAACTATCTTCAATAATAGTCATATATCATGGCTTCCAGTCCTACTCCCAGGTAACAACACCATAAGAAAATGCAATGGATTTAACCATAGCAATAAATACTGTATCTTTATAAATATAAAATTTACTTAAATATCTTTTTTTTATTATTTATTATTTTTATACTGTATCTTTAAGCCATCAAGTACAAACATCTTCAAAATCACTGTGTTACCAATTCTGAAGGACAACAAAATCAGGACTGGCAGTTTGCAGCTGAATATCTGCAGGTGTACAAGACCGAGCTTCTTCTAAGTACTCACTAGGGTTAGAAAGGCAGGACTGCAACAGCGCTGACGTGGTAATACACAACCATGCCACAGCTGACCCCTCCACTCACCTCCTTCTCTCCTCCCTCCACCTTGCAATCTCCTCAGGGGTGTCCAGCTTGATCTTCTTCATCCCAGGAGCATGCATCTGCAAGGGAAAGCCTGCTGCACACCGAGAGGCACACCACATACTTCTGACCAACCCGGAGACTTGATCACCAACAGGAAATTCACTCTGAGAACCCATTCTAAAACTAAACAGATCTCATCCATCCTTTTAGGACTTTCTTTCAAGAAAGAAGGCCAATTCCTCGGGCTATGGTGTCAGTGAGTCCTCTTCCCCCCACTGCACAGTGCTGAGGTGGGGCCATCAGGAATCCATCTCAGGGAAGTAGTGTCCTGATGAAAACAATGACCTGTCCTCCACCCCATCTCACCTGTTCAGACATCCCCCCGCCACCTTACACAACAGGAACACAGGAAACAAGGCCCCCATCCATCCTGAAACTTCCAGCCTTCAAAACAGTAAGAAAGAAACCTAGTGATTTATTAGTTGTTCAGTCTCAGGTACTTTGTTCTGGCAGCACAAAATGGGCTAAGAAAAAAAGAAGTGACACAATTTTGGATAAAAGAAGATATGTCATCCATTTTCTTCACTGACATTAAATACTCAAATGAACAACTTCACCCAAATTGAGGGCAGAGTTCAACAAATGAATAGACAACACAATCTGGAGCAGCATGTCATAAAAACAGCACAGAACTCAAAGTCAAGAAATTCAAGCGCAAAAACCCATTTGTATGCTTTGGCCAAATTTTTAAATGTTTTTCATATATTAAATGGGCCAATATTTACTTTTTTCACACAACTGTTTACGAGGACAAAACTGAATAAAAGATGCTAAGATCTCTGATACAGTACAAAGTACTCCAGGAATATAACTTACCACTTATTAGGCTACGTCAAAGCACTGTGATCAATAAAAGAAAAAGCACGTATAAAAAAAAAATAGCCTTAAGTAAAACTTAAAAACTTACATTTTTCCAGTGGAACTGGACAATCTTCTCATGAGCACTGAAAGAACAATCTGCTTCTGGACACTACAAAAGTTAAAAACAAAAGACTCATGCTTCTATGTTGAATTCAATTGAGTTACACATACACAGACACACTGTGCTCAGATTAGCTGGTTATCCATCCACCTAGTGTTGCTGCTGCACACTCCGGTCAGCAGCAAAGTGTGAACACAACGCACATACAGTAATAAAATCTCATTCACATCTCCACTGGAGTGAAAGCATGACATCAGTACTACAGTAAAATGCTCCTAAGTCCTGAAATTGAATAGTATTCCTCCAAACCAAGGATGGCAATTTTTTTTTTCTGCCAAGGGCCATCTGGATGTTTATAATAGTGTCTATAGACCATACAAACTCATCAACCTAAAAATGAGCCTGCTATAGATTGACTGCATTTTGAATCCCACCTGGAGTTGCTTTGGCAGGGCCGGACCAGACGATTCTGGAGACCTTATATGACCCAAGGGTCTGATACTTCCCATCCAATTCCCAACCAAATTTTTTTTTACAGTATGGGACATTCTCAGAAGTTGTTGAGAATCACAGTAAATTACATGGAGTGGTTAACTGGTCCTGGGCAACTTCCTTTTTATTCACTAAGTTTATCTAAGGCAGAGAGATGGAGACACAGAAATCTTCCCTGCACTAGATTACTCCCCAGATGTCCTCAACGGCCCAGGTCTGGGTCAGCTGGAAGTGAAGTGAATAAACTCCATCCAGGTTCATCATCAAATAGTAAGTGTGTGAAAACTGATCTCTTAAACAAAAACTTGGCATTTCTATCAGTTAGGAGGTTGTTTTGTTACGCAAAATTCAGGACAACAAAGAAAACCTACTTTTGTGTGTTCAGACATGTGTGTGTCATACTTCTCTTGATTTTTAAAACCACGATCACAGGTATCACAAAAAAAGTGAAAAACTGGCTCCTTCCTTTTCTGCAAAGAAAAAACAGATACTATTAAGCATTTGGCAAATAAAACTTCTTTCTTCAAAAATTTTCATTAGTAATAAAATATATAACTATCCTTCTAGTAATATAAACTTTGATTTTTCCCATAAACCTTATATAATGGGGACTTCAAAAAAATTCATGAACAATAGAAGAGATAATGTAAGTTTTCTCTGACTTTTGTGAGCCACTCATGCTGATGTACTTATTACAGATATATTCATAATGAAAAGATAATTCTGTTCTTTCCTTTCCTTCTTCCTTTTAGTAAACAGTGACACAGTAGGCTAATCCTCTCCCGGGGCGCCAACATCCCCCATGGGCACCAATTTGAATCCTGGCTGCTCTGTTTCTGATCCAGCTCCCTGCTTTATGGCCCGGGAAAAACAGCAGAGGATGCACCCATGTGGGAGACCTGGAGAAGGCCTGTGGTTTCTAGCTTAAGACTGACTCAGCTCCCACCACTGTGGCCATTTGGGGAGTGAACCAGCAGACGGAAGGTCTTTCTCTTTATCTCTCCTGTGTAACTGCTCTTCAAAACAAGTCAAAATAAAATCATTTTCATTTGAAAGTCAGAATTACAAGGAGAGATCGCTTCTCAGCCTTTTGGCTAAGATCAAATGCAGAATTACAAGGAGAGAAGGAGACAAAGAGCTCTTCCAGTCACTGATTCACTAATTCACTCCCCAAATGGCCATCCTGGTCAGAGCTGGGCTGTTCTGACTGGGAGCCAGGAGCTTCTTCTGGGTCTCCAACATAAGGACAAGTGTCCAAGGACTTGGGCCAACTTCTACAGTTTTCACAAGCCATTAGCAGGGACCTGGATCAGAATTGGGGCAGCCAGGACACGAACTGACTCCCACATGGAATGATGACACCACAAGATGGTGGAATAGCTTGCTATGTCATGATGCTGACCCTAAGGAAAACTTTTTAATGTAAGCAGAGCTGATATAAACTATAAATTTCAAATTGGTAAGTCAATTAAGATATAATACAGCAAATGTCAAACTAAAATCCACTTAATGCTTTTCTACAATTACTATGTTTATTTCTCAAAGAGATTTTGCATTAACATTTTACTTACTATAGCTAAGACACTTCCAACACAAATATGCAACAAGGGATACCTCATTTTATTGCATTTCATAGATACATAATTGCTACACAATCACAGTGAAACAGTTATCACATAAACAAAGGATTCAAATCATGATACAGGCACTGGAATATCACAAGCAAGACAATCATGAAAATACCTTTTTTTTCTGTTTTCTGTTGGGAGGCATGTTGAAGTCAGAGAACTTTACATCATGTTTTTGAGGAAAATATGAATGTTTACCTAAAAAAACAACAAAAAATCCACTCATGTTTACAACTATAAACAAGAAGAAATTCAGACAAATAAACAAAGAAAAGAACTAGTCTATCAATAAGTATTTTTTGGAGAACCAAGATGGCGGAATAGGGTAAAGACACGTTTAGACATATGGAGAAACATTAGCCAGTGTGAAGCAGAGAGGGCAAGTTACAGGAAATAGAAGAGGACATAACAACAGCAGAGGGGCACATAGAGACTGACAAACACAGGAAAGCAGCAGACACAATGGTGTGGTGTGACTGTTACCCCAGCAGCATTCAGCAAGTGGCGATCTGAATTGCATCAGCAGTCAGAACTCCACCAGCAACAAGGCGGGAAGGGATGCCATTGGGGAGCTTGGGAGGTGAACCCAGACAAAGAACTGTCCATCCTGCTGGTCTGTTTGATTTGACCAAGAACAGAGACAGAGCAGCAGGGCCCAGACGGACAGTGTGGGAACAGGGTGGATTTCACAGCCCAGTCTGCCCCCTACACCTGAATCGGCTGCCATTTTGTGTAGGGAGGTAAGGACTACGAACAGGAATGTGCATGCATTGAGCTGGGAGTAAACTCATTTCTGGCTCAGTGAACTGCAACAACGAGGCATCCTACAAGTTCCACCCAAGACAGGTCCTGGTAGCCCTCAGACCTGACAGCCAGCAGATCAAGACCTCAGGTAGTGGCACATCAGGTGCCATTTAGCACAGTGCAGCAAAGGCATTAAGACTGCAGGGACAAGGTCTGGTGTGGTAGCCTAGTCACTAAAGTCCTTGCCACGCATGCACCAGGATTCCATATGGGCGCCGGTTCTAATCCCGGCTGCCCTGCTTCCAATGCAGCTCCTTGCTTGTGGCCTGGGAAAGCAGGCAAGGATGGCCCAAAGTCTTGGGACCCTGCACCCATGGGGGAGACCCAGAAGTGGCTTCAGGCTCCTGGCTTGGGATTGGCGCAGCTCCAGCCGTTGCGGCAGCTTGAAGAGTGGATTATCAGATGGCAGATCTTTCTGTCTTTCCCCATCTCCGTATATCTGACTTTCCAATTAAAATAAAAAATAAATCTTTTTTAAAAAAAAAAGACTGCAGGGTCGCAGGGTCAAGAGTGAGCTGCATATGTACTGAGCTGGGAGCAAACTCACTGAGATCAGTGCACTGCACTGGTCCCACAGGGAAAATAATACCAACTTGGGCATCGTACAAGTCAGAATAGGTCCATCTGGCTCTCAGACCTAATAGCCAACAGGTTCTGGCAAGATCAGCACCATCAACAATCTAGCTATATAGGACTCCTGGTGTCTCCCTAATCCTGGGAACTGCTCTAACAGGAAGTGGGAGAAAGCTTGTACAGGCAATGATGCAGCCTCAACATGGTATCACAGGAGGTGGAGACTGATGAGCAAGCAGCTGGGGCTATGGCGATAATCGTGGAAGTCTAACCAAAGAACCCAGACCTGGAACTCACTGGAGAGTGTGGCACAAGTGACTGCAAAGAGTCATGTGCCAACTGCAAGAAGTAAAATCAAACTGTAGACCTGTGGATGACACAGCTTAGAAACCTGCCCCAAGGAGAGGAATCTGATAACCAGAAGTACAATGACCAAGAGCAAAAAAAGAGACAAAGGCACAATGAATGTTACTGAAGACTTTCCTGCAAAGGAGCAAACACCTTTGCCAACCTCAGAGTTCACTGAGGAAGACAAAGAGAAAACAGGGGATACAGAATTCAAAACACATGTTATGAAGCTTCTTATCAACAACGAGAAGCACATAATATAGGAGTTCAAAAATTTAAGGAATATGTCACACTGGAAATGAATCAAATAAATGCTGATCTATCAGAAATGAAGAATACAATGGAGCAAATTAAGAGTAAAGTGGAGAGTCTCCAAAATAGAATGAAGGAGGCAGAAGAAAGAATCTCAGAATTGGAAGATATTTCCTGTCACCAGAGGCAAACAATCAGAAAGCTGGAAGCAGAGCTGGGTCAAGCTAAAAAAGCATTCAAGAACTGAAAGACACTATTAAAAGGCTAACTATAAGAGATATGGGAGTCCCAGAAGGTACAGAAAGAGAAGCTGGGTTAAAAAATATATTTAGTGGAATAATAAGGGAAAATTTCCCTAATCTAGAGAAAGAATTGGGAAACAACATCCAGGAACTCCAACAGGCTTTACCAAAAGCGATCTTCACCATGACACATTATAAGCAAGCTCTCTTCCATCGAATATAAGGAAAAGATCCTTAAATGTGCACGTGAAAAAACATCGATTGACATATAATGGAATGCCAATTAAACTCACAGGAAACTCTGCAGGACAGAAACATATTCCAGATTCTAAAATCAAAAAACTGTCAGTCCAGGATAATGTATCCAGCAAAGCTTTCCTTTGTTTTTGAGAATGAAATAAAATTCTTCCACAGTAAAGAAAAGTTAAAAGAATATGCCTGTTCCAAACCTGCCCTACAAGTGATACTTCAGATGTTCTCTTGACAGAGAAGAGGAATAGTACCCAACAAAGCTAAGGGCAAATGTGAAGAACATCCCAGTAAAATAACAACAGAAAACTAAACCAATGAACAACCCATTGCTAAAATGACAGGAACAAATAACCATCCATTTATATTTATCCTAATTGTAAACGGCTTAAACTCATCAATCAAACATCATAGATTAGTAGACTGGATTAAAGAAACAAAACCTATCTATTTGTTGCCTCCAGGAGATATATCTCATAAACAAAGATCAGCACAAACTATATCTCATGGATTTTGTTTTTAGTTCCATCTCTTCAAAACACTTTCTTTCTCATTAAATTTTCCCGTGACTCATAGATCATACAGCAGCATCATTTTCTTCAAGAAGGTTCTTGATTTTTTTTATTTCTTCAGCGACACATTAGTCATACAGTAGAATCTTATTTAACTTCATGTTGTTTTTAGTTTCTTTTTTTCTACCTGTTGGTTGTTTTGTGGCTTTTCAGTTGAGGGGATGTACAGTAACTATGTAATGCAGACTTTCATATCCAGATGTGAGGATACAATGCAGCATACATCTCTAGTTCCAGACAAATATGGACTCCCAATGAAACTGTTTACTATATCTTGACAATAGGATGTTGGACTCTCTGACATTTTTCATGCCTGCAATGATGGACATATAACTGTGTATGAAGAATTATACTATGGTAATGATATAGGGGAACTCAGCATGAGAGCAGGAGAACTGGGGAGGGAGTAAGGTATGTCCCATGGCCTATGGAACTGTCTCATAAAATGATAATAATAATTAAGTAAGTAATAAAAAAATTTAAAGCTTATCAAAAAATTTAAGTATTTTTTTTCTTAAAGATTTATTTATTTTATTGGAAAGGCAGATCAGATTTACAGAAAGAAGGAGAGATAGAAAGAAAATCTCCACTTGCTGGTTCACGCCCCCAAATGGCCACAACAACTGGAGCTGAGACAATCTGAAGCCAAAAGCCAGGAGCTTCCTCCAGTCTCCTATGTAAGTTTAGGGTCCCAAGACTTTGGGTCATCCTGCTTTGCTTTCCCAGGTCATAAGTAGGGAGCTGAATTGGAAGTGGAGCAGCCAGGACATGAACCAGTATCCTTATGGGATCCTGGTGCTTGCAGTATGAGGATTTAGGCGTAAAATCATCACACTGGGCCCAAATGGCACTTCTTACATAAAACCACACGAATGAGTTTATACGCCCATAGATGCTTTAAGCAGCAATATGCAATCTCACCTGATGGAATTATGTCAATTATTTCCCATACTAGAAATGTTAACAAGAAAAGTCTCTAACACAGTTCTTCAGAACATCAGTTTCACACCAGGCAAACAGAATCTTAGGACACACCTCTCCTCTCCAAGCCCAGTGAACCTTTCCATTCTTATTGCTACCCAACTCAAATCCCATCTTTCACACAGGGTTACTGTGCTGGCTTCCCACTTGGTTCTCCCATTCCTAAACTTTCTCTTCCAACAGACCTGCATTCTTCAGTCAGGTCAACTCAATTTAAAAAACCTGAAAATAGTTCCCAGAGTTCTTTGATGTGATTCTAGTTTCTTTTCCTGCCCTTTCCCACTCCCGGACCTTCTACAGACTTCATGTCAATCACACCACAACACTATGGTCTTCAGGACCTGCCTTGGGCCGGCATCCGGCTCTCTCTGTTCTCACATCCCACACCTCTCCCAAGAGACATCTCGTCCAAAGCTTTTCCCCACTTTGCATTGTGAAATGACCTTTAGTATACTTCCCTCACTGATCATAGTTTCAGGATTTATCGTTAAAAACCCCTCTCCTCTGACTTGGTCAAACTCATATTCCCAGCATCTGCCACACAATAAACATTGTCTGGATTCAATTTAACCTAAACTAAATCCCACACAGAATGAGTTAAATTTAACATAAATATTATCTACTCACACTTGATTAGGGTTTTAAGTCAACAATCCAATGCTTTAAATATGAACAACACTTGGATGACGTCCAAAATTACAGCAGCCACACAGTTCCCCAAAAGGCAGATGAACAGTTAACGGTCTATTCAAAAGTTCTGGTCCCAATGCAACTCCTGGTCTTCCATCCAAATCTCCATTCGTATTCAATGTACACTGTATTTCGATGAATAGCGCTCTCTCCTTCCAATTGTTTGGTAGAAAATTTTAACTTGCTACTGTCTCCTCTTTATCTCACATCCCACATGGCAACAAATCCTGTTTATCCTACCTTTTAACATTTATCCAGAATCCAACTGCTTCTCATCATCCTGAGCCTCACTCCAGTTCAAGCGTCAACTCTCTCTTCTTTGGACAACTTGCAACCATGGTCCCTCACTTCCCTGAAGTCTTTATTAAAATGGATTACCTACCATTTCCCTTCGCTTTCCCTTGCTCCACGGTACATTCATATAGCCTCGGACGAATAACGTTTGGTTTCTTATGTCTTCCTACTCAACGAGGGAGGGACGCTAGGCTCCATCAGTTAGTTTGCTATTTTGTTCCCTGCTGTGTTCCCAACTCCTAGCGGCATAGTTAGAAGACAACAGAGTCGCTGCAGCCGGACACATCTTAAGACATTAATGATCAGACTCCAAAAGCGCAGGGCAGAGTGGAGGGGGAGGGAGGAAGGAGGAGCAGGGAGAAGATAGGCAAAGCGTGGCCCCGCGCGGAACGGCTGCTTACCCAGAGGGTTATGGGGGTTCTGGTGCCGAGGAAAACCCTCCGGAGACTGTCCCCAACACCATGAGGTCGCAGCTTGGAAACTCCAGGGTGACACGCCGTTGAACTGAGGCTGAGAATCACAGGGGGACTGGGCATCGAAGGGTGGTTGCGCTCCTGGAAGAATCTGCGCGTCGAAGGGGGGCGGCGCCCCGGACAGAGATGGGGTCACCATGGGCCGCGCTTCGGAGGCAGCCTCTGACCCGGGCGCGAGAGGCGACGACGAAGGCAGGGGCGGCGGTGTCAGCACCGACCACGGCATACAGCCGTCCCGCGGCAGGGCCATGCCGCTCTCGGGTCCAGACCTGCGAGTCCCGTCTGGAGCTGGAAGCCAGCCGCTGGCGAGCTCAGCCATGCCACCTTTCAGCCAGCAGCACGCGCCTGTGCAACAAGCTTTAGGCGTCACTTCCTTCACCGCAAACGTCACGGTTCCACCAACCACAGGTTGCTGCGTCATCAATCAGAGACGGAAAAACTTGCAACCTTTGCGGCGGGTTGCGGACCACCTTTTGGGAATTGATTGAAAGTGCTTGGACAGGTGTGCGTGACGAGCGCCGGCGACCGCGGATGGCCAGGGACCTGATCGGGCCGGCGCTGCCACCCGGCTTCAAGGCCAGCGGACTGGCGGAGGGAGAGGAGCGGGACCCGAGCCCGGGTAAGCGGTGCGACGTTCTCGTGCCCGCCAGGCCCCACCGACCCTTTCTGGAGGGTTGAGGGAGTGGCGGGTGAGCGCGTCCGGATCCCAGTTCCCAGGGTTCTTGGGTGGCTCCTCAGAGTCAGAGCTTTGGGTGGCTAACCCTGCTGAGGACGACCCAGGCCCGAGAGCCGGAGGCGCTGTGCTCATTGATACCCGCATTTGGCCATGTTCTCTTTCCAGCCGCTGTATATGGAAAATACCATTATCCCCAGATCGCAGTGTGAAGCTAGAACGAGGCGTGTGCCCTTTGAACTTCCAGTGCACAGGATTCTGGCCTTGGCTCTGCCTTCCTAAACTTTCCTTGTGTTACTGCATCTGACTCTCGGGTCCAGTGCTCCTGCAGCTCCTCAACACGCCCAGCTTCTTCTGGCATCTCTCTGGTTACACTTCCGTACAAACCTCGTGATCTCCTCGTCCTTAAAGGGCCGAGTTAAATGACAGCTCAGAGAAACCTTCCCAGACTCTCCCAGGTGTGAGTCACTCCTCCTCTTTAGAGTTGTTTTCCCTCTTATTTAGTTACATTATGCATGTTTTAAGTGTTGTTGTTTTTTGTCTGTGTATTTACTTGAAAGACGGAGAGGATCTGGAGCAATGGTTCAATTGGCTAATCCTTACCTTGCAAGTTCTGGGATTCCATGTGGGCACCGATTCCTGTCCCAGCTGCTCCACATTCTATCCAGCTTCTTGCTTAAAGTCTGGGAAGTCAATAGAGGATGACCCAAAGCCTTGGGTCACAGCACCACTTGGGAGGATGGGAAGACGCTCTTGGATCCAAGCTTTAGCTCGGCTTAGCTCTGGCCCGTACAGACATCTAGGAAGTGAATCAGTGGATGGCAGATCTTTGTCTCTCCTTTCTGTAAATTTGCCTTTCCAATAAAAATAAATCTAAAAAGGAGGGAAAGAAGGAGGAGTAGGAAGGAAGGAAAGAGACAGAAAACGAGGGAGCAGTCTCTTGTATGCTAATTCACTTCCCAAATGCCCAGAACAGGTGGTATTGGGCCATACTGGAGGTCAGAACTAGGAACTCAGTCGAGACCGGGCATGTGGGTGCGAGGGACCCTACTATTTGAACCTTCATCTCTACTTAAGCTATGCATCAGAAGAAACAGGAATCTAGAGCCAGCTGTTGAATGCAAGGACAACAATGTGGTTAAAAGACATTTAAAAAAATATTTCCTTATTTGAAAGGCAGAGTAACTGAGAGTGATTTTCCACCTACTGGTTGATGCTCCCATAATAGCAGGGCTGAGTCAGGATGAAGCCAGGAGGCAGGAACTTCAGCTGGATCTCCCGTGTGGTTGCAGGGGCCCGAGGACTTCCCCTGACACTAGCAGGTGACTGGATGGGTTGTGGAGCAGCCAGGACTGGAACTGCTGCCTGTTAAGAATGTCTGTGACACAAGTGGAGGCTTAATGTGCTGTGCCAGAGTGTCAGCCGGAACAAAGACATCTTAACGACTAGGGTAACAACCTGCCACACATTACATGTTTAATACATCATACATGTGAATCATGTATTGGCATATCTGTCCCTGTGTGTTCTTCTATACACATAACAGACCTTTCACATACAGCAAGGACATGTTTCTCAGATGCATTTGTGCCAAACTGTCTCCTTTAATGGTCTGATTTGCAGACTGAGAGAGGTCCTATAGATAGAGAAAAGCTGGAAGAACAAGCCACACTGCCCTCCCCCGCAACTTCTGAATTTAATTTTCCTTCTTTGGTACCCAGAGTCCTTGTTGCTGCCAGAAATTCCCTTCTAGATCTCAGTTTTGTTATAATCACTAAAAAACCAGACTTGGGCTCGGTGCAATGGCTCAGTGACTGTATCCTCCCTTTGTAAGTGCCAATTCATCATAGTCTCTGATTTTATTTATTTATTTTTAAAAATTCATTTCTTTTCATTGGAAAGATAGATTTACAGAAAGAAGGAGAGACAGATCTTCCATCTGCTGATTTGCTCCCCAAATGACCACAATGGCCAGAGCCTGGTTGATCTGAAGCTAGAAGCCAGGAGCTTCTTTGGGTCTCCCGCATGGGTGCAGTGTCCCAAAGCCTTAGATCAACCTCTGTTGCTTTCCCAGACTAAACAGGGAGCTGGATGGAAAGTGGAACAGCCAGGGCATGAACTGGCACCCATATGGGATCCCGCTGCTTGTAAGGAGATGATTAGGCAATTGAGCCATCACGCTGAACTCAGTCTCAGATCTTAAACTCAGGCAACATTTGCAGATAAAGTGCTTTCCTGGAAGGGTGTTTCACTGTGATTGGCTTTTGCCATTCTACAAGCACTTACGTCAGGTGCTTCTTTCTTTGTATGCCCTCTGTTTCTCCAACTCCTAACATGTAACACTGTGTGTGTTATGTCTGTCAGGTTTTCCGTTGAATGAGTTTGATGCCAACCTGCCGACACCGAAAGAGCCTTCATACATAATTTATTGCATGCCTCTACCTCTTCATCAAGCACAGTAGCATGCTGTGTGTGTCATCTTAAGCCTGTTACCCACCCACCCCATCCCACTATAATTCCATTCCTTTCATGGTTGATCCTAAGACAATTACCAACATTTTTTCAGATAGCATCTTTTTTAAACTCTCCTTATTTCTCTGTCTGGGCCTCTATCAAGCTTGTTAGCACCAACAGTGTTCAAAATCCCCATAGCACATGAGAGATGCTCCCCATGGGCCGTCTTCCTAGCTGTCCTTCCCATCCAGAAACCAGGGGGTTATCTTATCACTGCCCTGACTTGTAACCTCTCTGGTTAATTTGACATACTTTTTTGTTTTGTGTAACTGGGAAAATACAATATGAGCTCTTCTGGAATTGGCTTCATATTTAGCATCACATTATTTTGTGATGTTCATCCATATCAATGAGAATTGAGGTTTTGTTTTTTATTTGTTTGTTTAAGTCATTACTGTTTAGTAATCCTGTGGATAAATGTAGTAATTTGTCATGGGTATAACTTACTTTTCTTTGAAGATGTATCTTATTTGTTCGAAAGGCAGTGTGTTATTTATCTGTTATTCACTCCCCAAGTGACCATGATGGCCAGGACTGGAGCAGGCTGAGACCCACCGACAGGAACTCCAGCCAGGTCTCCTCTGTGGGTGGTAGAAGTCTAAGTAGTTGGGCCGTCCACTGCCTTCACAAACGCATTAGCAGGAGCTGGATGGGAAGTGGAGCAGCCTTGGACTAGAGCATGCTGTGGTAGTGACAGCTTCACCTGCTAAGCCAGAGTGCCAGCTCTTGAGTGCAATTTGTGCATTTTACTGTTGGAAGATGTTTGAGTAGTTTCCATCTCAGGCACAGAGTTGTAATGAGGCTTGCACTCTTGGGGTTCTGCAGCTCGTCAAGTGAGAGGCTGTGATGACAGCATCCTGTTGGGCCTGCAACCGGTTAGGTCGGAAGTCCCCGTTCCACATATACACATTGCTGTTCACACAAACCATACTGCTTTCCACCACCATCTGGCCACCTGCTTCCTTCTAAGTTTGGCAATTTTTTTTTTTTTAATCTACAGTCCTTTACTCAAGGGGCCAGCACGTTGGCTCAACTGTCTCATCCTCCATCTCCAAGTGCCAGCAACACATTTGGGCATCTCTTTATGTCCCAGCTGCTCCACTTCCCATCCAGCTCCCTGCTTGTGGCCTGGGAAAGCAGTCGAGGATGGCCTGAAACCTTGTGGGACTCTGCATCAACATGGGAAACCTAGAGGAAACTCCTGACTCCCTTACTTCGGATCAGCATAGCTCTGGCCATTGCTGTCATCTGGGGAGTGAACCAACAGATGCAAGATCTTTCTTTCTGTCTCTCCTCTCTATAAATCTACCTTTCCAATGAAAATAAATAAGTCTTTTAAAATTTTGAGAAAAATGCATCTAAAAACTTTTAATTTGAAAGGCAGAGATTAGCAGACATCCTGCATCTACTGGCTCACTCCCCAGATGCCAGCAACAACCCAGACTGGACCAGACCAAAGCCAGAAAGCTAGAATCCTGTCAGATCTCCCACATGGTTGGCAAGGACCGAAACACTTGCCTTCACTTGCTCCCACCCAGGGTGCACATTAGCAGGAAACTGTGATTGAGTGGAGCCAGCACTCAAACCCAGGCACTCTGATACCGGATGTTGGTGTCCACGTGACATCTTAACTTCCTAACCAAATACCTCTCTCTGTCAGTTTTGTTATTTTTTGTTTTGTTTTCGTTTTGAAGATTTATTTATTTGCTTAAAATACAGAGTCACACAGAGAGATCCCACCTACTGGTTTACTTCCAAAATGACCATAATGATGGGCTGGGCTGTGTTGAAACCAGTAATCTGGAGCTTCTTCTGGATTTCCACATGGGTATAGGGGTCCAAGGAGTTGGATCGTCTGCTGCTTTCCCAGTCATATAAGCAGGGAGTTGGATTGAAAGTGGAGCACCTGGGACTCAAACCATTGTCCTTGTGGGATACCAGTGCCATGGACTATCACAGACGGTACTGTTGCCTGCTACACCACAACACCAGCCCCCAATCAAATTTTTGAAGAAAGAATTTAAATTTTGAAGTCGATCTTTATGTATTGGGCTTTTGTTCTATATTAATACACCCAAAGATACAGGAAATAGTGCAACACTCCAAAAATGAGCCCTAATTTTTTCCTTCAGTTTTAGACTGGTATAACCAAATATCACTGACAGCACTACAGAAATTTTTAAGGGCCATTTTAAATTTAAAATGAAGACTAGGAAGACCAGGAATCTAGAGAATGGTAGTCGAGCAAGCAACCTAAGGCCTCCTTGTTTCCTTATATCTGCCCTTTTCATATCCAAGCCATCAATAAGCTCTCTTTGCTTACTAATGGTTTGCAATTCAAATATTTTTTATGAGATATATTTATTTGGAAGGCAGAAGAAGATATTTGGGTTCACTCCTCAAATCCCCAATGCTAAGGCCAGGCCAAAGCCAAGAGCCAGGAACTCTGTCCAGGCCTACCACATGGGTCACAGGGACCTGCATGCTTGAGCATCATCTACTCCTTTCCAAGCACATTACAAGACCTGGATGGAAAGCAGAGCAGCTGAAACTAGAACCAGCATCAAAGACAGCAGCTTAACCTGCTCCATCACAGCGCCAGCCAGTTTCCTTCCTGCCTTTCCTTTTTCCTTCCTGCCTGCTTTGCTTTGCTTTTACGATTTATTTCTTTACTTGAAAGGCAGAGTTACAGAAAGAAGTTTTCCATCCACTTATTCACTCCCCAAATGGCCGCAATAACCAGAGCTGAGCTGGTCTGATGCTAGAAGCTTCTTCATTGTCTCCCACTGGATACAGGGGCCTGAGTACTTGAGTCATCTGCCACTGGTTTCCAGGGACATTATCAGGGTGCTGGATTGGAAGTGGAGCAGGTAGGACAAGACCAATGCCCATTTGGGATGCCAGCCACAGGGGCAGCAGTTTTACCCACTATACCAGAACCTAAGTGATGGATCTTAAGAAAGGGTCATTGTGATTTTCAGTATACTGGAGTATGTAGCTACAAATTTGGTTGGTTGCATGGTGTGAATGTCATCTCCAAAGTGCTATCTATAAGGAAAAGACATAAACCTGTTTTAGCAGGTACACTAACCAACATGGAAGATAATATGTTATCAGGGAACTTACTTAAATACTATTGTTACAAATTTAGGTTTTGACAAAAAAATACTGTGGTGCTCTTAGATGTCTAAAGCATGAGGGCTGCCTTCTTCGCTTTGGAGACACAACCACCATCTACAACACAGGAGCCATGAGAGTGAAGTATGTAATAAATGATAGACATGCAGGGCTGTGAATATTAGGGAAGAAAGTGGACGATGTCAGCCAGAGGACTTGCTGAAACAATGACAGCCACTCATGACGTACCCACCCATGTTTAGTTGCAGGACCAGCTCTGCCCCCAAATTACAAAAGCAGTAGTTCAGATTCATCAGACAGCGATGAGGACAGCAGCTCTTTGTCTGAAGAAGGAAATCAAGAATCTGAGGATGAAGACTCTGGTCCAACTGCAAGGTCAGTCACTTCAATGGCAAACCAAGCTTCAGACCCTGTGAAGTTGACTGGAGCAGAGAGCTAGTAAGAGGCTGTCACATCTGCATTTGTACAGCACAGCAAGAAATCAGATAAGATGGCATATTATGAACAGTGCTGTCTACAATGAAGTTTATTGTAGTAGATTACTATATCAGCATCTAGTCTTTCAGTGAAAAAAAAAAGAAAAATAAGATTTATTTATTTCCATTGGAAAGACAAACTTTCAGAGAGAAGCAGAGACAAAGATCTTGCATGTCCTGGTTCACTCTCCAAATGACCACTATAGCCAGAGCTGAGCTGATCCGAATCCAGGAGCCAGGAGCTTCTTCCAGGTCTCCCAGGCAGGTACAGGGTGCCAAGGACTTGAGTCAATGTCCACTGCTTTCAAAGGTATAAACAGAAGCTGGATGGGAAGTGAGGGAGCCAGAAAGGAACCAGTGCCCAGATGGGATGCCACCCTTAGAAGTAGAGGATTGGCCAGTTAAACTATTGTGGCAGCCCCTCAGTAAATTTTTATATAAAGTACCTTTATTTTTCTGTTGTTATTGAAATCAATTCTAAATAAGCCATCAAATTTCATTTTAAAATAATATATGCAGTATGTGTCTTATTTATAATACTTTCCTTGTAATCTAGTCTCACCCTGCATGGGGCCATATAAATAGGCAATTGAATCTTAGTTAGATGATAGGGTTTTCTGATACATTTTATAGATTATGAAAAATAGCAACTTAAAGCCCTTCCTCAAAGGAGACTGCGAGTCAAAGTCAGAAACGTCTCCGGAGAAGCATCTGACAGACAGTGGGCACTTCAGTGAGTTGAACATTTAATACCACAGAAGACAGAGAAGAGTGAAATGTTACATCTATAAAGAAGTAACTAACCTCTAACAGTTTGGGATAAAAATAGAATTCCAGATTTCCACTACTAATCTTACTGCTTTTAGAATTAAATTTTGTCTTTATGAAAAATAATTTAGTGGGCCCAGCACGGTAGCCTAGTATCTAAAATCCTCGCCATGCATGCTCCATGATCCCATGTGGGTGCTAGTTTGTGTCCCGGTGGCTCAGCTTCCCGTCCAGCTCCCTGCTTGTGGCCTGGGAAAGCAGTGGAGGACGGCTCAAAGCCTTGGGACCCTGCACCCATACAGGAGACCTGGAGGAAGTTCCTGGCTCCTGGCTTCGGACTGGCTCGGCTCCAGCCATTGGGGCCACTTGGGGAGTGAATCAGTGGACGGAAGATCTTCCTCTCTGTCTCTTCTATCTGTATATCTGGTTTTGTGATAAAAATAAATGAATCTTTTTTAAAAATGGAAGAAAAAGGAAAAATAATTCGGCATATATACTGATCAACTTTATACTATGATCTTTTCAGAAAACAGGGGAGATATGAAGATGATGATGATGATGATGATGGATTTTTTGGACCAGCCCTTCCTCCTGGATTTAAAAAGCAGGATGATTCTCCTCCAAGGTAACACTCATTCCAGGCCAGTTGTTTTCATATATTTCCAATGCTTTCCCTTGGTAAAGAGTTGTCTGAAAATTTTTTTTAAGATTTATTTTATTTTTATTGGAAAGTCAGATATGCAGAGGAAGAGACAGAGAGGAAGATCTTCCATCCGCTGATTCACTTCCCAAGTGGCCACTTTGGCAGTGCCGATCTGAGGCTAGGAGCCAGGGGCCTCTTCCGGGTCTCCCATGTGGGTGCAGGGTCCCAAGGCGTTGGGCCGTCCTCAACTGCTTTCCCAAGCCACAAGCAGGGAGCTGGATGGGAAGTGGGACTGCCAGGATTAGAACTGGCACCTATATGGGATCCAGAGCATGCAAGGCAAGAACTTGAGCCTCTAGGCTACCATGCCGGGCCCTGAACTTGTTTTTCTAAATTATTTGCAATTGGACATTCATAGGGAAAAATACTTATTCCCTATAATACAAATAATTATTTGCATGTTTATGACACTTTTCACGGTTCACAAACACACCACATCTCTTTTGATACTCAAACAAAGCATTTTATAGTAGGCTGTGTAGACCCAACAGCCTCTTCCCTTCTTTTTGTTTATTTATATTTGAGAGACAGACAGACTGGAGCTATCACTGGTTCATTTTCCAAATGCCTAGAGCCAGGAGGGCTGAAGGCAGGTGCTGGGGGATCTCAGCCCAGCTGAGTAGCAGGAGCTTAGCTAATTCGGCCAACGCTGCTGCCTTCCAGGCTCCACATGAGCAGGAAGCTGGAATGATAAACGGGAACCAGGAATTGAACCCGGGAACTCCCACAGGAGATGCAGTAGCCCTTCTGGCATCTTTACAATGAAGCGAAATGCCAGCCCTTTCGCAGCATGCAACAGCAAGTAGAAAAAGTTACTGTTTATTTTATGTTTAAAATTTATTGTTATATTTAGCAGTGAATGATTTCCCTGTAACCATGGTGCTTTTAGAGGGCCTGTTGCCTATTTTTTTAGGAGACCCCAAGCTAAGAATGGTTCTTCTGTTTTTAAGAAAAATTATAAACACAAAGAGAGATATGTCCAGAAACACATCCAGTGCTTTCAAAGTCTAAAATTTATCATTTTAGGGCTGACATTTGGCACAGCGTTGAACATGCTGGTTGAAACACTTGTGTACTGTATTGAAGTGCCTAGTTCGAGTCCCACCTCCTCCACTTCCAGTTAGTTTCTTGCTGAAGCATACCCTCGGAAGCAAGAAATGATGGCTCCAGTCCTTGAGTCCATTCCACCAGCAGGGCCCAGCCCGAGTTCCAAGCTCCTAGCTTCCCCCTGGTCATGATGGATAGTTGAGCCAGTGGATGGAAGATCTCCATCTCTGCCTCTTTGTCCCCTGCCTTTTAAATAAAGTGGAAACAAATACATTTTTAAAATTCATGATCTTATTCCTTACAGGATGCACGCTGACCCCCTGGGATATAACACCGCTTTAAGAAAACATGTTACAGGAACAGGTGTTTGGTGGAGCAATTAGGCTGGTACAAGTTCATCCTGTGTCAGAGTTTCTGTGTTTGAGTCCCAGCCCTACTCTCCATCCAAGCCTCCTGCTGATATGCTGGGATACAGCACATATGGCTCATGTGTTTGGATCCCTGCCATCTGTGTGAGAGGCCCACAATGAATTCCTAGTTCAGCTCCTGGTTTTGGCCTACACCCAGGCTCTTCACTGGCATTAGGAGAGTAAACCAGTAGATGGGAACATATTTCCTTTTCTCTCTCTTTGTTTCAAATAAATAAAATGAATTTAAAACTTTTTTAGAAATATATATGTATTGAGCTCTCTAATCGAAAATTCAAAATACCCCCAGAATTTTAAAAAATAGTAAAGATAGATAAGCTCAGGCCCAGCTTGGTAGCCTATCTGCTAAAGTCCTCATCTTGCATGCACTGGGATCCCATATGGGAACCAGTTCATGTCCCAGCCACCCCACTTCTGATCGAGTGCTCTGCTTGTGGCCTGGGAAGGCAATAGAGGATGGCCCAAAGCCTTGGGATTCTACAACTGCATGGGAGACCCAGAAGAAGCTCCTGGTTCCTGGCTTCTAATGGGTTCAGCTCCGGCTGTTGCGGCCACTTGGGGAGTGAACCAGTGGATGGAGGATTTTCCTCTCTGTCTCTCCTCCTCTCAGTATGTCTGACTTTCCAATGAAAATAAATAAATTTGAAAAAAATAGATAAGCTGAACATTTTATTTTATCTGAAATACACACACACGGAACTCTCACTGGTTCAAATGCTTCCCCCAGTAGCAGAACTCAGTCCAAGTCCCCACACAGTTAGTGGGAACTCATTCACTTGAACAATTACTGCTGCTTTCCAGGGTCTATTTTAACAGGAAGTTGGAGTTAGGAATGATTGTGGAGTTGAACATGGGTACTCCAGTATGAGATGCAGGTATCTTAACTGCTGGACGGAACACCTGCACCCTGAAGCTTTGAGAGAAGCGTGTCTGACAGTTCCTATGTACACAAACTTTGTTTCCTACACAAATTTATCAAACGTGTTGTAGGAAATGATCTTCAAGCTATGTGTATAAGATATATGTGAAACAACAACAACAAAATATATACATATATGTATGTATGTATATTCCATGTTTGAAGTTGGCATCATCTCCAAAGTATCTCATAGTGTGTGTGCAGATATCCCAAAATCTGAAACACTTAATGGTTCTAAAGATTCCGGATGAGGTGTATGTACCTGGGCTTAGATGTATAGCAACATATTTTTAAAGGCTGTATTTATTTATTTGAAGGGCTGAGTTACAGAGAAAAAAGATCTTCCATCTGTTGGTTCACTCCCCAAATGCTCACAAAGGCCAGGGCTGGGCCAGATTGAAGCTAGAAGCTTCACTTGGGTCTCCCATGTGGGTACAGACACAAGTACTTCAACCATCTTCCACTGTTTTCCTGGGCAGATTAGCAAGGAGCTGGATTAAAAGTGGAGCAGCTGAGACATGAAACAGTATCCATTTGGGATGCTGGCTTTGCAGGCAACAGCTCAACCCACTGTACCACAACACCACCCCCAGGGATATGTTGAAAAAAAATTTTTTTTTGAGAATTTTTGAGAATTACGTTTCAGTTAAAAAAATGAACATATACAAAATAAATAGCTGATGCTGCATATTGGATTCAGAAACCTTTTCTACAACCACAGCATGCCATGGTTGTATTCCTTTGCTGTGTTTTAAGTTTTCAAGTATCCAGGAGTTTTATCTTTGGAAATCCCCGGAATCCAGAAAGTTGAGCATTTGTAGATCTGCTAAAAATTATACTCAGAAAAAAACATGTGGTACTCTCTTGTAAATGATAGATGATAGGTAATTGGATCTTTCTAACAATGCCAAACTTCCCCGTCTCTCATTAACAACATTGTTCTGCTGAATGAGGTTTCAGAAGCTGAGATGAGATGATTCTACAGTCAAGAAGAAACCGGGCCTTCTGCCTCTCAGGGCAGCTTTTCCTCTGTGAGGAAGGCTGCCTCTCAGACTCTGATAGAGTGCTCCAACAGTGCATCCTAGAAATTTCAGCCTAGGACTTCAGTGCTACCTGCATGGGCACAGTGATGGCCAAGGAAAAAACCGTGTTGCAAAAACAAAGGTGGGGCCCCACACAGTAGCCTAGTGGCTAAAGTCCTCGCCTTGCACATGCTGGGATCCCATATGGGTGCCAATTCAAATCTTGGCTGCTCTATTTGCCTTCTAGCTCCCTGTTTATGGGAAAGCAGTGTAGGAAGGCCCAAAGCCTTGGGACCCTGCAACTGCATGGGAGACCCGGAAGAGGCTCCTGGCTCCTGGCTTTGGATCGGCTCAGCTCCAATCGTTGCAGCCACTGGGGGAGTGAATCAGTGGATGGAAGATCTTCCTTTGTCTTTCCTCTTCTCTGTATATCTGACTTTCCAATGAAAAGAATAGATAAATTAAAAAAAAAAAAGGTAAAAAACTTAATCAGAGACAAGAAAGCATCTTTTCTCTCCTTCCTCTCCTTCCCCTACCCCTCACCCCAACAAAAGTAAGGCTGTTTCTTCTCAAGACTCAGAATTCAGGAAATTCTCTCTTCCACGCTGGTGACAGTTCCCTCATGATGTGGCAGAGTAGAGCGTCTCACATGAACATTGGTGCCTTGGGTTCAAACTCTAGCTCAGGAACTTTCTATTTGTGCTGACCTTTGGCATTATTTTGCTACTCTGAAGTGGGATGAGTTACATAGGGTGATTTTAAACAACAGAAAGGTACGTGGATAGAAATGTGCTTAGCACAGCACCTTCTCCTCTTTCTGTGGGTCTCAGTGAACTCCCTGCATGCTTCTGCATCATTCCTGGATTAGTGTGTAGACAGACACCAGCGTTTTATACCACCATACCTGCTGTAAATAGATTGCTGGCATCTGTTATAAGTGTATGCTATATGCATATCCTTAGAAGAGCTCATTTCCTTCTTTAGTAGTTGTGACTGTAATAATAATGCCCTCAAGAGATGTTTTGTTAGTGGGTAGTGAATATAAAGCTGAAGGAACACCAAAGCACAAAATAAAAAAAAGACCTTCTTAGATTTTTGTATGTGATAGGAACTTTGATGATTATTTTTACTAATATAAATAGTTGTTTTTAGGAAGTGGGCATACTTCAGTGTCACATAGATTTAGAATTCTTAGTTTATTATCTAATAATTAACAAGTATAAAGATAGAATGTAAAAATTAGGCTTTTTTGAAAAGTCCTAGGCAGGGACTGGAGTTGTGGCTCAGTGGATTGAGCTTCTGATGCCAGCATCTCATCTGAGCACCAGTTCAAGCCTCAACTGCTCTGCTTCCTATCTAGCTCCCTGCTAATGTGCCCGGAAAGGCAGCAGAGGATGGCCCAACTACTTGGGCCTCTTCCAGGTATGTGGGAGACCCAGATGGGGTTCTGGGCTCCTGACTTCTGCCTGGCCCAACCCTGGCTGTTAGAGCCACAGGAGAAGAAACCAGCAAAGGAAGCACCTGTCTCTGTCTCTCTTTTTCTCTCTATCTTTCTTTGTAACTGCCTTTCAAATAAATAGATTCAACTTTAAAAAGAAAAAAAAACTAGGTGATACTAGCAAAAATAAGCTCTCACTTTCAACATTTCTTATTTTCTGACTTTATAATCTTGTGCACTTTTTGATTCTGGAGATGACTTTTTTGTATTAGGGTGAATGATAAAGATACATCTTACTTTTCAGGCCCATCATAGGTCCTGCATTGCCACCTGGCTTCATTAAATCTACCCAGAAAAGAGACAGAGGCAGAGATGGTCCAAGAAAACCAGCATCGTCACATCTCAATTCTGAGGTTTGGAAAGTTTTCATTTAAAGAATCAAGTATAACAAGCTCAGAACTTTGTGAAGATGATCATTTAACAGATTAACTTGCATGGTGACATAAGTAGATGAGATCAAAAGTTGTTCAAAAACCTGGGAATCTTTTAGAAAAAATAACAAGGTTGAGTGGGTGTTACCTGAAAAGGCTATTTATCTTTGAAGGGATGCCGTAAAGTGTCAGAAAAACCGAACAAGATGAACAACTTAAGGAATTTAGTCTAGAGAGAAAGCTGTGGTTTCTGCCCTGGTACCCAGCTGTGTACCTACATTGTAACAAGTGCACTGGGTGGATGAGTGATTTGTTAAAAAGATGAAATGATTTGGAGATAAAGTGTGAAAGCTCTTCTCCCTAGCTGTGTATTTTCCCATCTGTTTTTATCTTCTTGCAGCCTCATAAAATATAAGATATCTGCATCTTACAGATGCAAAACACCAAAGTCAGGTGACTTACCCAGGACTGGATAAAGTTTACTTAGCAAAACCTTGGTGGAGACCCAGTTTTTATAACTCTAATTGTCTGCTCATCCTCCAGTGGCTTCCTGCATGTGAATTCATCTGGAGCAGGAGACCAGTGTTGCTCTCCACTGCAAATTCAGCATTTACACTGAGGTTGCTGAAAGGAAGTACAGTTTAGCAGTTAAGATCACGAACTTCAGACTTGGCCCAAGCAACCGTGTTTCACTCCTTTGATTGGTTCTTCCTGTTTCTGATAGCCCTTTCCCCGTTCTTCCTCCTAGCACAGCAGCTACAGTGGCCTAAGTGACATGAAGTCCTGTTACTAACCTTCAGAACCACCAAATCACCGCTCTTGTCTCTGCCTAGAAGCCAGGGTCCTTACGGAGGCCGCTGCTATCTGACCTCGTTGGCACTCTTGAGTTTCTGTTTGGCTTTGACGCAACCACACTGAACTCTTTGCTGTTCCTCCTCAGAGGAGTCAGACCCTGAGGCCTGCCCCTTGAAAGTTTCTGTCTGCCGTCCAGTTCGATTCCAAATGGCCTTGCCCTCAGTATCCATGTGGATGACCTCTTAGACCTTCAGAACTTTTTAAAAATATTTATTTATTTTTATTGGAATGGCATATACACAGAGAGGAGAGACAGAGAGGAAGATCTTCCGTCTGATGATTCACTCCCCAAGTGGCTGTAATGGCCGGAGCTGAGCTGATCCCGAAGCCAGGAGCCAGGAACCTCTTCCAGGTCTCCCACGCGGGTGCAGGGTCCCAATGCCTTGGGCCGTCCTCGACTGCTTTCCCAGGCCACAAGCAGGGAGCTGGATGGGAAGTGGAGCTGCCAGGATTAGAACCGGCGCCCATATGGGATCCTGGCACATGCAAGGCAAGGACTTTAGCCGCTAGGCCTATGCGTCAGGCCCAGACCTTCAAAATTTTTGCGGAAATATCATCTTCCCCATAAGGTCATCTCTGGGCTCCTAATTTACATTTTTGTAAGCACTCCTCTCTTTACTCTTTACTTCCTCTTCTCCTTTAATTCTGCTTTCTCTATAACACTTACCACCAACAAGGAATGCATTGATTTTACTACTGCTTGTTCCTATTGCTCCCTGTCCACTAGAATATGTATCCCAGAGCCCAATGCCTGACACATAGCAAATATTCAGAAATAGTCGCTACAACAGTTACTGCAGAGTAGGGAATACAGACTGCTCACCCTCCAGTCCCCTGGTTCTGCATGCTTGGATTCCACCCATTACAGACTGAAAATACAGCAAAATTGTGTCTGGACTGAACCTGTTCAGCTTTCTATTCTGCTTTATCCCCTAAAAAATACAGTAACTATTTACACAGAATTTATGTTGTAGCAAGTAGTGTAAGTAATCTAGAGATGGTGTAAAGCGGCTGGAGGATGTGCCTGAGTGATATGCAAATCCCAGGCCATTTTGTTTGAGGGGATTGAGCACTCGCCATGTGGTGTCCACAGGGGGGCACTGGAACTCAGCCTTTTGCCAATAGTGCCTGATGCCCATACAGCCAGGCTGGGAGTATCCAGCCCTGGCAATCACAGGTAGGCCTAGAAATTCAATAAATGAAAGCAGGCTAATATTTTAAAGATTTGTTTACTTTTACTTGGAAGTCAGAGCTACAGAAAGAAAGAGGCAGACCTTCCATCTGCTGGTTCACTCCCCAAACAGCTGGACCTGGACTGGCCTGAAGTTGAGAGCCAAGAGCTAGCTGGTTCTGGGACTCCCACGTGGGTGCAGGGGCCTAAGGACTTGGCCAGTCTCTGCTGCGTTCCCAGGCCATTCACAGAAGCTGGATCAAAAATGGAGCAGCCAGGACACAAACTAGTGCCTGTATGGGATGCTGGTGCCACGGGCTGCCACGCCAGCCCCTAGCAGGCTAATTTTTCAGTGGGTAGTTTTGAATCATGCTGTGCCTATCCAGATGACCCTTGGCAGACTACAGGTTCCTCACCTCTGCAGTAAATCCAATGGTATGAGCATTTCACAGGATGAGAAGTATGAATAGAAACCTGGCAGGAGAACCAAAACTAATCTGAAGAAATGAGAAAAGATTTTTTTTTTTCTCTTAGAGAACCTCTGAGCTACAATTGATTAGTTGGAGACAATTCAGGAAGAAGGAGTGGCTGATCGTTCCAGAGGGTGTGTTGTATGTAGCCTATTTGTAGGTAAAAAAAATACGGAGAGGAAGAAAGGTAGGGGTTAAAAAGTCTGGTGAAGTCCAACAAAGATGTTAAATACAAGAATACAGGCTGAGCTGACATCATCAGGTAAGGCTGTCCCAGCCACAAACGCAAAAACTTGCTGGCAGGAGTAGTGGAGGAGGGCTGCAGAATGGCAATAGTTAGAATAAGCCCCAAAGGAGGAAACACTGAGAGAATTCAAAGCCAGAGCTCAAGTTTACATGGTAGGGGACCTGTGATAAGCTGTAAGAGATTTTTCACCTGGCTTCTGGCTCACTCAGGCGGAAGAGAATAAATTGAGTCTCTTTTATATAGACCACAGCCACAAAACCCTGCTGTCTGTGAAAAAAAGAGGACTTACTGGAGAACTGTAAGCCACTGCCAGGAAACAGGGAGGAGGGCTTGCTTCCATCTAGGGCCTTATCACGCTGTCTGTAATCTGCTTTCAAAGGGTTGGAAAAAGAAGTGTGGCTGGCTGTCTCATGGGGGCGTAGGGCGGACGGAGAACAGAAGGGTGGATGTGCAGATGGATGGCTGTTCAGTGTATGGCACTGTTCTGAATTTTAAAATTTTCAAAATAAAAGGTTGGGAGAATTTTTTTTCAAAGATTTACTATAATCCTGCTTTCTTCATGCTTGGAATTTTGTCCTAACCCACCTGCTCAGCAAGTGAGTGGTGTATATGATTGCCTGGCTGGTACACATTCTGTGTATGTACCCATCAGCTTCCCTTAACACATGAGAGGTGAGGGTAGGGGAGGAATTACACCGCAGTGTTAAAGACATTCAGTTTTCAGATTCTGTTTCTCAAAGAGGGGCTTCTGTTAGTCTCTTATTCACAGCACATACTTCCAAATTAAGACATACACGCTAGTACTGACCGTTAACACCTCTTGAGCATTCACCACAGGCCAGACACTGCAGTGCACAGCACCAACATAAATTTAAACAAATCCAAGCAGCAGTCCTGAGAAGTACTGGATCGGGTGGAATGTTCTCAACTAAAAATGTCAGAAACCGCAAACTCTGTCTTAATCTACTTAGCTGAATGCATGAGTTGTTGGTATAAGTTCCCTGGTGATACATATCCTATAGTCTCAAACTCAGAAACTGTGTTGCACATGTTGGGAAGTAAGATCATTCTGGAGTTAATTCAACAATCTAATGATGCCATCAAGGACTTAAGCTTTTTTCCATCTTTCTGCTCTACTCTATGGTATGTGAATTACTCTGACTGCCTTCATCATACCAAGAAGCATACCGGAAATCTGAGATTCACAAACAGGTGGCATTGTCTGAACACATAAAGAGCCATGTTGCTTTTCTGGGTTCCACTTTTAGAAAGAGGAAAGTCTGGGGCTGGCACCATGGTGTGATGGGCTACGCCTCTACCTGTGGTGCTAAGCATCCCCATGGGCACCAGTTCGTGCCCCAGCTGCTTTTGCACTTCAGATCCATGCTTAGGACCTGGAAAAGCAACAGAAACTGGCCTAAATCCATGTGCCCCTGAGCCCATATGGGAGACCCAGAGGAGACTCCTGGCTCCTGGCTTCAGATTGGCTCATTTGCAGCCATTATGGCTATGTGGGGAGTGAACAGCAGATGGAAGATCTCTGTCTCTCTCTATGTCTGTCTGTCTCTGTCTCTCTCTCTCTGTAAATCTGCCTTTTAAATAAAAATAAAATAAATCTTTTAAAAAGTAATTCTTAGGAAAAAAAAAAAAAGGCAGGGGCAAGAGGGTGTTATGGAGTACAGCCAGTGATAGACATTGGGCAAATGAAATTTGGCTGTGTCCCCTACCCTCTGTATAATTCCATCCTCAACCACTCCCCACCACGCCCTAATTTAGCCAGATAAGTCCAGTTAGTCTAGGTGTTTTTAGCTACAAGCCCAGTTCTTGTTCCTGCCCATCCCAGTGAGCACTAATCAACTCCTTAGCGCACAACACTTAGGTATTCACTTCTGCCCACCTGTGACTCACCTATCAACTGAGAGGGAACGGTATTGCCTTGTTGTGTAACCACTCCCCTCACAAGCCCCTTTAAAAGGCCCATGAAGTGGGAACTCTGTCTCTTTCTGGCCAGGTGCTTCCATTACTCTGGCACCACGACTCTTGGCTTACCCAGGATAGGTAATCCCCTGAGCATGGTCACTGTGTACTGCTTAGATGGGACAATGGATATAATAATGTTTCTGGTTTGTGAGCTGTCAGGAGTTCCAGGAGAGGTAAGGCCTAGCAGTAGTGGAATGTGGGCAGAGAAGCCAGGGAAAGGTGAATGCCTGCAACTTTGTAAGTGTGTCCAGGTTATTCATTGCATGCCTCTTAGAATAACTTACGTTGTTGGGGAAGCTGGGACATAGGTCTTCGGCTTAATGGATGAACTTAAGGATAATTACCATTTGTTCCTTTTGGGATTATGATTGGTTGGATTATGATTGGTTGGATTGCCGTATGGACTTGTGATTTGCTATTTTGCTCTATTATCACCAAGCTTGGTTAATACAGACTCGTTAAAAACCTTAGACATGTCTGGTGTGATCTCGCTCACACCCCACAACAAGGGGAATCTTCCCAGAAGGTTTCCTGTAGACTTCCCTTCATGTTTGACCAAAACCAGGCTCATACATAAGCAGCTGGTTGAGCAAGAAGAATGAAAGTTATGGGCTTAGCATTGTCAACACTTTCCCCAGGAATCAGAGAAGCTTCCAGTTTCCTAAGAAGGAAGTGACTCCAAGATGAACAAAATGCAGGGATCTCATGGCATGAGAGTAGCAATTGGCAGGAGTCGTACTCGCCATTCCAAAGACAAGAGAAGCCTTACTAGGAAAGAAGAACTCACTTAGAACACCATCATTGTTCAATATTGTGAATGAGTTTTGGCATAGGATTCCGATTTCTTTCTAGTTTTGAGTTAGTATGCCTTTCCATTGCCCCATTTAATTTGTGTCCTGACATCTTGAGTGATCTTGATTTCGAAGTTTCCAGTATCATCCCATCAAGACGTGCTGAAATTCTACCTTTCATAAAACTTTTTCTTATTAGATGAAAGTAAAAGGTTCAGTATGTCTTCTGTATTTGCTATTTTATGTCAGCAAATGTTTGTGTTGGGAATTACAGATTCAAAGAGCTTACTAATATAGAAATAAGTTCTAAACACTTAAATCACTAACAGGCTGAAATTAAAAAAAAAGAGAGGATTTCTATCAGGTAAGTAGAAAGATTACTGGTCTTGACCTTAGGACAATTGATTCTTAGATACTGATTTTAGAACCTCAGGCAAGCTGTGGAACTAACTTACTTTCAGGCCAGTATTTTGGTTTTGTTTGTTTGTTTTGTTTTGTTTTGTTTTCCAGCATTTTTATACAGCATTTTTGTTCCAGTGGCCTCAACTGAATTCTGAAGACCAGTAGAGCTTCCAAGAATGTATATAACACATCTATATTCTAAAGGGTTTTATGAGTATTAGGAATGAAAACGATTTGCACTGTACCATCACTGACTGATACTAAAGCCCTCCAGTTCTGTGCTGATAAGAACTCTGGAGCCACATTTGTGTCCATCAGGAAGGGAACTGATTTGGTGAAATCTATGATGGACCTAAGAGGGCACCTGGCAGAGTCCACACACTGTGGAGCTGGGATTTGTGTATTGTGCACTTGAGGAAGGTCAAGACAGGGTCCGTGTTTTTTCAGTGATGGACTGTGTTGGTTTTGGTTTCTTTTTGTTGTCCATGGGTAAACAATTGCAGTTAAATATAAGGAATTTACAGTTGTTTTCTATCACTTATACCACTGCTCTTGGTTTAACAAAATGTCTTATTATTTTAAAAGGAAACAGATAACAGTGACAAGGAGGACATTATTGGACCAATGCCTGCAAAAGGACCAGTTAACTACAATATATCAACAGAGTTTGAAAAAAGGGCCCAGAGAATGAAAGAAAAACTGACCAGAGGAGATGATGTAAGTCTTTTTTTTTTTTTAAGATTTATTTTATTTTATTGCAAAGTCAGATGTACAGAGAGGAAGGTCTTCTGACCGCTGATTCACTCCCCAAGTGACTGCAACAGCTGGAGCTGCGCCAATCTGAAGCCAGTAACCCGGAGCCTCCTCTGGGTTTCCCACATGGGTGCAAGGTCCCAAGGCCTTGGGTCTCCTCGACTGCCTTCCCAGGTCACAGGCAGGGAGCTGGATGGGAAGTGGGGTGGCTGGGATTAGAACTGATGTCCATACAAGATCCCGGCACATGCAAGGCTGGGCTAGATGCTAGGCTACTGGACTGTGCCCGATGATGTAAGTCTTTTTTTTTTTAAAGATTTATTTTATTTTTATTAAAACATTAAAAGGCCATCCTTTGCTGCTTTGTTAGTCTACTAGCAGGGAGCTGGAGGAGAAGAGAAGTAGCCAGGACCAAAGCTAGCACCTATGCAGAATGTTGGCACTGCAATTGGATGATTACCGTGCTAAGCCACCACTCACTGGCTCCTGTTAAGTAACTAAAACCTCAATTGATAAAGATAGCATTTACATAATATTTTATATATGTACATAGTATATAATTCATGTTTTCTATATACATACAAAGTATAATATACACATGTTTCTAAGTATATAATGTTTTCATGTTCCTTTTTTTTCCCCCCTTTCATTTCTCCTAAAGGATTCCTCTAAACCAGTTACGAGAGAGTCGTGGATGACTGAGCTTCCTGCAGAAATGAAAGACTTTGGCCTTGGGCCTCGGACTTTCAAGAGGAGAGCTGAGGACAAATCAGGGGACCGATCCGTGTGGACGGACACTCCAGCTGACCGAGAAAGGAAAGCAAGGGTGAGATGTTACATTGGCTATTTGGTTGGTTGGTTGGTTGGCTCAAGTTTTTTGAAAAGTAACCAAAAAAGAAAAAAAAAGAGCTGTTTAAAGGATGTGCTACATTTTAAAATGATGATTCTGAAGGGAAAAAAGTATAGATTTTCTCCTGAAAGAAGGTATAGGGAAGGCAAGTAGCACTGTTTGCCTGCTGTTTCCCAGTGAATTGCTACGTTTTAACCTCAGAAAATTCAGACACATGAAGTAAACTTAGGTTTATTGACCCTGCTCTTGAGTGGAGGAAGTTAATTTCTCACTAAGGTGACAGCACTGGTAAGTAGTCAACAAGAATCCCATGCTAGACCTTTCTAAAGCAAATTCTGTAAACTCCATACAACATCACTGTATTCGTAAGAGTGTAACTTTTAAATTATCTTGGTGGGGAGGGAAGCCTCTAGACAACCTAACAAATGAAATGATATGTGGAGACTGTTTCTTAAAATAACCATGTCCCAGTTGGGCTCGTTTGCATGTTACTGTCAGGATAGGCTTAAAGTGAGGTCCATGTTGTGACTCTGCAGGGTAAGGTGCCACTTCCTGTACCAGCATCCCTGCTAATGCACCTTGTACTTGAGCCATTGTCTGCTGCTTCCTGGATGCATTAACTATATACTTTTGGAGAAGGTTTATGTTTTTTGTTGCTCTGTTTTGTTTTAAGATTTATTTATTTTTATTTGAAAAGCATTGTTAGAAAGAAAGGCAGAAAGAGACTGTCCATCCACTGGTTGACTCCCCAAATGGCCACACTGGCTGCAGCCGAATCAGGTCAAAGCCAGGAGCCAGGAGCTTTATCCAAGTCTCCTACGTGGGTGGCACTTCTATCTTTCAAATAAATAAATGCATCTTTGAAAAAATATTTCATTACTACATTTTGTCACTGTTGGAACTCATTCTCCATTCAATAAATAAATGATTTCTTCTGGTTAGTTGATAGAGTCAGGTATCACCCCTCACCTTTCTTTAGATGTATTTATTTATTCATTTGGAAGGTAGATTGAACAGCAGCGTAAGAGAGAGAGTTATAGAGACAAGACCAGTTCATCCACTGGTCTACTCTCTAAATGGCTAAAGGAAATCCATCGGGGCCCGGGCGCTTGGACTATCATCCAGTGCTTCCCAAAACATGCTGGCAGGCAGCTGGGTCAGAAGCAGAGCTGAGGCTTGAGCCTGCGCTGTGATGGGAATGCAGGCAAGCCGCAGCTGAAACCACCGTGACTTTGTTTTCTTATGTGTAGGAAACTCCTTGGCTTCAGTATTAACTGATCCCTTATCGAGAATATTAGCATTTCTAACCAGAAGGAATTCAACAACCCTGGCTTTAAGTACTTTTTCATGACTTCACTTAAGTAAAAATAGCAGCATTTCTTTTTTATCTTATTTATGTGGTTCATTAATTTGTTACCTGTCATTACTCTTCAGGAGACACAGGAAGCAAGGAAGTCATTCAGCAAGAAGGATGACAAAGAACGTGAGTTGTCAGGAAGGGATAAGAGATTGGCTGAGCAGGTGTCCTCATACAATGTGAGTAAGGAAATAAAATCAATAACTTTATAGATGTAACTACTGTGTATTTTTTCTATAGTTTGAGTTGTCATTTTTTTTTTCTGTTTCTTGTTTTTCTTTCTTTCATATATCTGCCTCTCTATCCCAGGTATTTTGTATGTATCAGTCCTGAAAAATATTCAGTTTTGTTGTTTATTTATATAATATCCTTCTGTGCATCTCGTATAGTATTTCAAGCATGTGTTTTACTGAAGCCAGATATCAGAAATCCAGTTACTAAATATAGGTAGCACTTGATCAAAAATAAGAGCCATAATAACTCGTAGAGATAGATCCTCAGCTCGTAAGTTTTTAAATTACAAGTGGATTTGGAATACTTGATGAAAAGATTTAAATATGAAAAGATTTAAAAATATGGTTCACTCTAAATTTATGAACAGTTCAGTCTTCACTTTGGTGAATTGTCAGCTTTTAATAAATTCAACACTGTCTTAGCATACTACCATGAAAAGAAAATAAAAAGCAGTCAACTAAAGAACATGTGTTCTGAAGAACTGTTAGAAGCCCATCTCTTTAAAAATAAAGTAATTCCTAGTTCCTGGTTTGGGTCTGGCCTAGTTCCAACTGTCGCAGCTACCTGGGGGATAAAACAGCAAGTGGAACATCTGTTTTTCTCACTCTCTCTTCCTCTACTCCTGTTCCTCTCCACGTCCCCTAATCCCTCAGTCTAGTTTTCAAGTAAATAAGAAATTATAAGTAAACATGACAGGGGTCAGCAGTGTGGCACAGTAGGTCAAGCTGCTTAAGGATGTCAGTATCCAGTGCTCGCTTTGGCAGCACATACACTAAAAATAGGATGTCAGTATCCTGTGTTGGAGTGCCAGGTTGAAATCAGGTACTGAGATTCTGATACAGCTGCCTGCCATGTTCCTGGAAAGGCAGTAAAAGCTGGCACAGTAACTGAGGCCCCTGCTGTCCATGGGAAAATGTGGCAAATCAGCAACTGGATCATTTAGCAAATTCCTCGCTATAAGAATTGACTTTCAGTTTAGAATTTATAATGAGTTGGTTACTTCAAGGTGTTTTCTGTAATCTTTAAATAATTCAGTACCAAAATGATCTTGTACATCACAATATGCAAATTGTATGGAACCAGACTGACGGTAGTCCACCTGAAATAACTGATATTAAAGTTCTTTTCTTTTACCATCATAAATTTAAACTAATCTGTTTGAATTGATTATGATAGTCTAATTATTTCATTTTGCCTCTGATACAGATTCGCTTCACAGAGGCTGTCTTAGATTTGGGGAGACCTGCTGGCTTTGTAAATAACCCTCTTACACTTTTGCTACTGGTGATTGTCTAAGGATTATGTTCTGTTAGTCTATATAAGCCATGGTTCTCATTTTTGCTCTTCTGCTCTCTCTAGGAATCAAGAAGATCAGAATCTCTTATGGACATTCATCACAAAAAATTAAAGAATAAGGCTGCTGAAGATAAAAACAGGTCCCAAGAGAGAACACCATTTGACCGTGATAAGGATCTCAAGGTTAATCGGTTTGATGAAGCCCAGAAAAAAGCCCTAATAAAGAAATCTAGAGAACTAAACAGCAGATTTTCACATGGCAAAGGCAGTATGTTTTTATAAGTAAGTACATTTCAGTGAACTGTATTTTCATAGTGACCCATTTGAACTTTCTAAGTACTCTGGTGTCTATAATGCTGGCTTTAAAAAAAAAAGTGATTTCTTTAAAATAAAGTGGATTGCAAATCTCCATTTTTAAAAAGTGAACTGATTTTTGAAGGTCAGCCTTGATGGATTAAAAACAGTGTGGTTTACTGGAAAATGGGCATGTCCTTCTAATAAACTAATAGAGTTCTAACCCCAGCAGCTCCACTTCCCATCCAGCTCCCTGCTGTGGCCTGGGAAAGCAGTCAAGGACGGCCCAAAGCTTTGGGACCCTGCACCCGCATGGGAGACCTGGAAGAGGTTCCTGGTTCCCGGCATCGGATCGGCGCAGCACCGGCCATTGCGGCTCAGTTGGGGAGTGAAACATTGGATGGAAGATCTTCCTCTCTGTCTCTCCTCCTCTCTGTATATCCAGCTTTCCAATAATAATAAATCTTTAAAAAAAAGAAAAGAAAAGAAAAAAGCAAATCAAAGGGCACCATTTGGGGCCAGCGCATCCCATATGGGGACCTATTTGTGTCCTGACTGCACAATTTCCCATCCAGCTCCCTGTTTATGTCCTGGGAAAGCAGCAGAAGATGGTCCAAGGCTTTGGACCCCGAACCCACACAGGGATCTCAGGAGAAGCTCCTGGCTCCGAGCTTTGGATCACCTCAGTTCTGGAAAGTCACCAGAGGATGGAAGACCTCTCTGTCTTTCCTTCTGTCTTCGTAAAAATCTGCCTTTCAAATGAAAATAAATAAATTTTAAAAGAAAAAAGGTAAATGGTACCATTTTTCTTTAGCTATAATGCATTGACATGGTTAAACACCTAGGGTCCCCACTTATTTAGAGACGGTTTCAGAGCCTGCAATCTATCATCACTTAGAAAAGCACCTTACACTTAGTAGTAGTTTAAATTGAGAAATAAAACTTATATATTTAAATTTTAACCTTCTAATCCCATTTCCGTACAAACTTTGTGTAGTCCTCTGGCAATTAACATGATATTACGCAGCAAATGAACCTAGAAGTGTAGCCATTCTTCATTTTAACTGAGTTCTTGATAGTTTTCTAAATTGGTCTCTTTTTCTTCCAGTAGCCTGTCGCAGTTAATAAAATTGTAATATTTGAAAACCGGGGTTCTTAGAGTTTAATGTGTTTTCAGTGAAATCACATTTATCAAGAAAGAAGATTAAAATTCTGAACCTATCAATTTATAAAATGTGAATCAATCTATTATACTACCTTACCTCAAAGGATATGACATGAAAAGATGGGTTCAGAATATTCTACCTGGAAGTCATAAGAGTCTTTAAAATCGCATGCAGGGTAAGGGAAGATGAATGTCACGTTTATCATCTTTATATTGAGTACATAGAACACACAGTAAGTCTACACCTTTATTCAGCATTTGCCAGAATAAATGACAGTTGAACAAGATTACTGTAGGCCAATATTCTTGAAAAACAAACAAACCAAAACCTTTAAATCACTGTTTTTGGACCGCTGATGTCACCTCAATCCCTTGGAAACTCTTGAGAGCTGTCGAGAAGCTTAGCACCAGAGATTTTAGATTTTGTTCCTATGGGTTTGAGGTTGGACCCAGACATATATTTTTTGGCATTGTGCCCAGGTAATCCTAATGCACTCTAGAGTGTGAGGACCAAGCTTTATTGTTTAAATATATTAGTGTTTCTAGAATCAGAGAGATAAGGTTGTTGTCAGGTTGCAACCACAGAGCCTCATGTCTCAAAGGCGCACAAGTCATTTTCCCAGACTTCCCTGCTGGTGAAGGACAGATGTGCTACCAATCAGAAGCACCCACAGGGGCTGAAGATTCCAAGAGAAGAGAGAACAGGCATTCCCAAAATCATCTAGTAGGTGTAGTGGTGGGGTTGTCTGGATAACCAATAATAAAGTGCTTGTGGCACCCAGTTCCAGGCAGCACTGTGCTTGTGAGATCTGTAACACGGCAGAGTGCTGGAAAGGGGTGGCCTGAGCTTCACAACAGATGCCTGCTTTTGTAACTGCCAGACCTGCCTGAGCGCATCAGAAAATGCTAACTTTGCAAGAAGAGGCTAATGTAGGGGAGTTACTTATACCAAAAGCGAAAAACTTGGGAGAAGTTAAACTAGCTGTGTAAATTTAAGTTTTCTAACTTGTCTCAACTGTGACTTCTTTATCTTAATAATATCTTATTACTAATATTTCTCCATGTGTTATGAGGAATACATGATGTGGCATATTTAAGCTGCACAAGATCCAGCAATAAGCGATAGTTATGAGTGTAGTTCCTCAGTTAACAGGTCCACTCAGACAACTTTTATACACAGGCTTACTCATTTCTTAGGACCTCAGAAAATTCCTGTATCCAGCCTCTTAGCAGCAAGCAGTAGAAATCCAACTATAACCAGCTTAATCACAAAAGGAGAATGTTGGGCCTGGCCAGAAGCCCAGCGGCTAAAGTCCTCGCCTCGAACACGCCGGCATGCCATATGGGCGCTGGTTCTAATCCCGGCGGCTCCACTTCTCATCCAGTTCCCTGCTTGTGGCTGGGAAAGCAGGCAAGGACGGCCCGAAGCCTTGGGACCTTGCATGGGAGACCCAAAAGAAGCTCCTGGCTTCAGCTCAGCTCAGCTCCAACCATTGCAGCCACTCGGGAGTGAACCTGCAGATAGACAATCTTTGTGTCTCTCTTCCTTTCTGTATATCTCACTTTGCAATAAATAAATACATAAAATGTTTTTTTTAAAAAAAGGAGAATGCATTCACTCATGTAATGGAAACTCCATGGGTTAGTCCTGGCTTTAGGTACTGTGGGATCTAGATGCCCAAACTATGTCATCAGAACTCTGTGTGCTTTAGTTTATTTTTCCACTGTGGACATGAGCTTGAGTATCCACAGGGAATTAAGATTCCAAAAGGAAAAGAGAAAAAGAGCAGACAGTCCCAGCATCATCTAGTTGGCACAGTGATGGTGGGCTCCCAAGCTGGTCACCAGTGTGGTTAACACAGCCTAGCCACTTATGGAAAAGAAAGCTGCTGTTTCCCACAACTCCAGCCGAAGTCCAAAAACTAATGCTGGCTGGCCTCAAGGATCATCTTCGGCGACCTGTTGACCCCTGGACCCATCACATGGTCAGAAGAAACCACAACTTACAGCTCAGCTGGTCCATATCCCCACACTGGAGCCAAAGAGTGGGTGACATCCTGTCTAAACCCCATGGACTGAGAAATAGGCAGGCTAGCTCTCTGAGAGAAAGGAAATGCTATCACTGGGAACAAGGATAGCCCACACTGACTATAAAGGCATAAACATCCAATAGCTCATCTTACCTTAGATTCCCACTTAGTTGCTAAGGAAAATATTTTGATTGCCAAAACGTTTACCTGTTTACCAAATCCCCAGTTCCCATGTCAGTTCACTTGTTGCTATTTTGAATCCCCTTTTCATTACACGTTGGCATTCGCTTCTCATGGTTATGTCTCTGTGTGGATGGGGCCTGGAAGGAGGGGCCTGGAGGAGCGTGGGCATTCTAACATGCATTAGGGACAGCCAGAGCAGGGCAGGTTCTGCCCAGGGAGAAGGCGCCATGTCTTAACCACCAGCATATTCCCTAGTCAGCGTATTCCCATCAGATTCTCTGACATCAAGAATGATGTTTTGTACAAAGTAGAAGAGAAAGGAGGCTGTCATATTTGTTTACCTCATTCCGCTGCCATTTATGAATCAACGGTGCAATTCAAAACGATTTGTTTAGTCTTTCTATCAACACATAAGAAGAGACAATAAAAGGAAACACAATGTACTCGAATGAAGGCTCACCAGCTCCAAGTGATCATCAATCTCCAGGAAGCCCACCCAACTTTGACCTTGAATCATGTCTCCAGTGGAAGGAGAAGTCCAGTGACTGGGAGACCTTGGAGAGACGTCAGCCAAAGCAGGAAGTGTCTTCACCCTCACTGCAAGCCCAGGTGGGGCTTACCATAGCAGCTCCCAGCTGACCACATCCCGAGCCAGGACACTGGCAGGCCACTGAGTTCCTCTGCCGATTTCTAGCCTCTGTACACCATTCTGCTGCTCTGAAGGAAATGGAAGAGAATTGTTCCTGGGCAGCTGAGAAAACCCTGCAACCAATCAATAATAATAATAAAAACACCCTAACATGAAGGAGTGGGAAATAGATTATTTTTAAGTATTGTCAAGTAATGGTAGTTCTTACTAGACAGTTGTTTATTGTTAGCTATTAAGTATGTTCCCATAGTCCCACTGTTCTACACATAATAGATAATTTGTAAATGTATCAGTCTAAAGACCAACAAAAGATGGTTTTTTTAATTCTTTTACCAAGGTACCTGTTCCTAAATGGACTTTGTTTATCCTACCTGGCGAGCAGTTGAATTTCACTGTGGGCAGTATTGACATTAATTTAGGCATCAATAATACATACACTTGTTTGGCTACTAATTTTGAGTTCTCACTTATGATTCAGAACAAACTTTCAAGAGTCATTTAGATAAACTCAGTGTATAATAATAGTCAAAACAAGAAAAGGAAAAAAACACTAGTAGAATGTTTTATAATAAAATAAAGGAAATTGGGAGAACATTATGCTATGCTTAGATAAACCTATCGGTTGTCTACCTGCAAAACTTTTTCCTGTCCTAGTATCTACAACTCAAGTGGAAAAAAGGTCTAAAAAAGAACAACTAAATTGATTAGTTCCTGTCCACAAATGTTTATCTCACTCCCACCAGGTGCAAGACACTGGTCTGAGGATACAGAAATAAATGAGAAATTCTTCTCAACTTCACAATCTGCTGAAGGGGACAGATGAACAGCACCAGCTGCAGCCATGCAATGCAGCAACGGCAGAACCAAGATAGGCACAGAACGTCAAGATGACAGACATCAGGCACCAGGGATACCTAAAGCGAAGATGAGAATAAAACCAGGAAAAAAGTGAGAGGTCTACAAAGTGACTTGGAGTGATGTTGTTTCTGTTATTGTTTGGATGTTTAGCAATGAGAGATACCAGCTTGAAAAAAAGGAGCAATGGGGGGCTAGCAAACTAATCCTCCATCTATGGTGCCAGCATCCCATAAGGGTGCCAGCTCAAGTCCCTGCTGCTCTACTTCTATTTCAATACCCTCCTGATGGCCTGGGAAAGCAGTTGAGGATGACCCAAAGCCTTTGGACCCTACACACACAAGGGAGACCCAGAAGAAGTTTCTGGCTCCTGACTTCAGATCAACCCAGCTCTAGCTCTTACGGCCATTTGGGGTGTGATCCAGCAGATGGAGGATCTCCCTATGTGTCTCTTTCCTTTTCTTTCTCTCTACAACTCTGACCTTCAAATAAAATAAACAATTCTTAAAAACAAAACAAAAAAAACCTTGTCCCAGTGCAGCCTCATAGGGGCCTGAGGGTATGGGCTTGCCAGAGTCTTGGAGGTTGGCACTGGTGTGGACATGCAGGAACGTGGGGGCTCACATCCAGGCAGGCAGAGCAAGTTTGGGGATTTCCTCCACATGCTTGGTCCTGAGCGGTAAGGGACGGGGAGGGGAGTGGAAACCCCTAAGTTAGCATGCTGACCTGGTATGCTGGATGACCGGGCTTGGGGAACTTTGAATGGGCTTCGATCTTGGGTGGGTGAAGGGGTAAGGTCCCAGGCCAGAACAGATGCCAGCAGCTTGGGGTCCTAGTGGGCAGAAAGAGCTGGCCAGGACAATATCCCACTAAAAGACTGGACTTCGGAAGACTGGGCTGGGGAACCCATGTGCTCTTGGGTGTAGGTACTGTGGATTGCTCAAGGAAGTGGGTATGGGGATGTGCGGGAGGGAAGACTGCTGAAGGAGTATGTTGCAGGTGAGGAATGATTTCTGAGGGACTTCCATTGACAAGAACATTGTACTTGCAGGTAAGCAAGGGGGCTGAGACCAAGTGGTGTGGAGGAGGGAAGCTAGAGACGTTTATGGGTAGGATTGAAGTGCCTGCCACATGGGAAACCTGAGCTGGGCTAGTTAGGATGGAACATTGCTGACTGCCACTCACTGGCACATACTAAACCTAGGACTGGGGCCCGGCGGCATGGCCTAGCGGCTAAAGTCCTCGCCTTGAAAGCCCCGGGATCCCATATGGGCGCCGGTTCTAATCCCGGCAGCTCCACTTCCCATCCGGCTCCCTGCTTGTGGCCTGGGAAAGCAGTTGAGGACGGCCCAAAGCTTTGGGACCCTGCACCCGCGTGGGAGACCTGGAAGAGGTTCCTGGTTCCCGGCTTCGGATCGGCGCGCATCGGCCCGTTGCGGCTCAGTTGGGGAGTGAATCATCGGACGGAAGATCTTCCTCTCTGTCTCTCCTCCTCTGTGTATATCTGGCTGTAATAAAAATGAATAAATCTTTAAAAAAAAAAACCTAGGACTGGAGCCTGCCTTGCAGGGCTTGATCACAGTACCCACTGGTGAGTGTCAGAACAGGGGATGGGTAGTGTTAGACTGGGCTATGACATTAACAAGTATGTGAGAGAACCAGGTCTGGAGGCAGATTCTGTGGGGGATAGGTGGGCTCACACCTGTGGAACTGCAATTTCCACTAAATTGCTTAAGAGCTGAGGGTAGTGAAGTGCTAAATTAGGCATGATCATGGAACCCTCTGACACCCTTGAGTACTGGGGTTTGGAACAGGCTGGGCTGATCCATGCTACAGCACCCACAGGCACACCCAAGAATAAAAGTGTGAGACAGGCTGGGTCAAAGCATCCACCAGCTCATACAAAGTCCAAGACAGAGGGGGCAGACTAAACCAGATAAGGGCCTAGCACCCACTGGCACATGTGAGATTTGGGTCTGGAAGTGGGCCTGGTAGGGGTACTTGGGAAACTCCCCTGGTGGGTCATAGCTCTTCTTGTTGAGCATGTGATTCAGGCATGGGTGTTGGTCAGGCCAGACAAGGCAGCTCCACCCATCGGAGATGTGTGGGTTCGTTGTGGGGAGGAGTGGGCAGGGGTGTTGGCAGACCAGGCAGGGCTGGGCCAAACCTTAGCACACTGGCATGGGCAAGAGCCAGGCTGGAGTGTGGGTCATGCTGTGCTACACTACCACACCTATCAGTTTGCACTCTGCCAACTGGGGGCAGAGTGGGCAGGGCTGGGGGCAGGCTGGGGCAAACCAGGCTGCAGCAGCCAAAGGCAAAGACCAAGACAGGAGATGGGCTATGCTGAGCTGTGTCAGCACAACCATTGGATTATGCAAGATCTGTGGCTGGGAGCAGGCCTGGTTGGGAGCTAAGGGGACACCTGGCTGGGTCATGGTTCCTACTGGTTAGGGTGAGAACCAGAATGGGAATGACAAACTGGGCTGGACACAACTGCAGTATCCTTTGGTATGGGTGTGGCATGGGTCTGGACTGACTGAGCTAGACTCTAGCACTTGCTGGTACTCATGAGAGCCAAGGCTGGTGTAGGATGGGCTAGACTAGGTCTCAGTACCTGCTGAACCACACAAGGGCTGGGTCTGGGCACAGACTAGGTGTGGCTGAGCTTTCTTTTTTTTAAAGATTTATTTATTTTTATTGCAAAGTCAGATATATATATATAGAGAGAGAAGGAGAGACAGAGAGGAAGATCTTCCTCTGATGATTCACTCCCCAAGTGACCACAATGGCCGGTGCTGTGCTGATCCAAAGCCAGGAGCCAGGGGCCTCTTCCAGGTCTCCCACACAGGTGCAGGGTCCCAAGGCTTTGGGCCGTCCTCAACTGCTTTCCCAGGCCACAAGCAGGGAGCCGGATGGGAAGCAGGGCTGCGGGATTAGAACCAGTGACCATATGGGATCCTGGCATGTTCAAGGCGAGGACTTTAGCTGCTAGGCCACGGCACCAAGCCCAAGGTGTGGCTGAGTTTTAGCACCCAACAATAACCACCAGAATCAGAGTAGGCTGGTTGGGCAAGGCCACTGTTCCCACCAGGACAGGAGGAGAACTAAGTCAGTGTGGGCCAAGGATCCGCTGGTGTGCACGATATCTGCCACTAGGAGGACGCCTGATAGAAGAGCTTGGGGAACTCCTCTGTCAGGGCACAGTCCCTGAAGGCAAGTGCAAGAACCAAGGCAAGGAGCAGCCCAAGCCAGGTTACAGTACCTGTCCACACACGTGTAGCTCAAGTCTGGGGCTGGCCAAGCTGTGCCAGTTCATAACACCCATCGGCAGCTCTGAGAAACAGAATGGGATGCAGGAGGGGCCACAACACCAGCCAGTTCACATCAGGGCCGGAACTGGGGGCTGTCTGGGTTGGGCTAGGCTGGAGCACCAACCAGCATTGGCTGGAAACGGGTGCAAACTAGACTGAGTCAGCCAATACTGAGGTGAGGCAGACCATGCCAGACTGGGCTGCAGCACCTACCAGCACACATGAGATCAGGAGGTGGTGGGGTTCAGACCTAGTAGGGGGGCAGCATGGGCCCACATGCTGGACCATTGCTCCTGCTGGTGAGTGTGAAAATTGGACTGGAGACAGACCAGGCCAGGCAGGGGTGCACAACACCTGTTGGCCTACTTTTGGACTAGATTAGGGGGAGAGCCAGGCTAGGCTAACTGACTGTATTCACTAGTCCAGGCATGAGCCTGAATATGTGTAGACTGGTTTGGCTTTGCTGTAGTATCAGCTGGCAAGTGCTGGGAATGGGGAAGAGCCCTGTCAAGCTAGGCTGCAAAACCACCTTGAGATGCAAGATCTGTAACTGAGAGTGGGCCCAGTAGCGAAACTGTGAGCACTTTTCTGATGGACTGTAGTTGCCACTGGTGAGCGTAAGAACCTGGACTAGGGGCAGATCTAGATGGACAGGTGGTGACACCTGCTGGCACAAGTGTGGGCTGCAGGGTAGAGTTGGTTGGTTTAAGTTAGGCTTTAATGTCCAATGATGTGTATAAATGGGATGTGTACAAATGGAATGAAGGACCAATCCATTGCACATGCTGGCAAGCACAGGAACCAGAGTTGGGGGGGGGGTCAGGTCCAGTGGGGGTAATCGGGGATGCTCTGACTGGGCTGCAGCTGCCCCTGGTGTATGTGAGGGCCAAGTGTGTGGTTGGCAGGGCTGGACTGGGCCACAGCACCTATTGGTTTGCAGAGGAAGGAAGGTAGAACAAATTGATCAACTACCCCAGTGAAGCTTGACAGCAGATTTCTGGGCAAATGGAGACTCTAAGGTGGACTATGTCAGCCAGTTGACCTTGGAAGGTGTTCCTCATTCTTGGAGAAGTGATATCAACAGAATCTCAGAACTTGAGAAACACTTAAGCAGAACCCTTAGAACATCAAGGACCCTGGGATGACATTGGGTGACCGTTCCCTATCCTGGTGTGCTGAAGTAGTTAGGAGGCTGGGTGTGGTTTCTCCTTTTGTATGCCCCCTCCTCCAGATACAGGAAGAAGAAAATAGGTAAAAAATAGTCTTGCCTACTTTCCTCTGATCCTCCATCCTTCCTACTTTGGTCAATTATGTAAACATAATCAAAAATAAAATTTAAAGAAATAAAAGGATTTGTTTACTTTTCATGGAAAGGCAGGGTTACAGAGAAAGAAGGAGAGATCTTTCATCTTCTAGTTCACTCCCCAAATGAATGCAACATCCAGAGCTAAGCTGTTCTGAAACCAGGAACCAGGAGCTCCCTTCAGATCTCCCGTGTGGGTGCAGGGTCCCAAGCACCTGGGCCATCTTCTTCTTTTTTTTTTTTTTAATTTAAAAAAATTTTTTTTTCTGGGCCATCTTCTGCTGCTTTCCCAGGTCACAAGCAGAGAGCTGGATCAGAAATGGAATAGCAGGGACTCAAACTGCTGCCCATATGGAGGATTAACGTGACACACCACTGCATCACCTGCATCCATGAGCTTTTTGAATGTTCATTGTATAAGCTAGGGAAGAGGCTACCTGACACTATGCAAGAAAAAATAAAACCTTGTTGAGGTGAGTACACCAGTCAGCTCTCAGTTCTGTCACTAATGCCTGTGATCCAACTGTCTCTGTGCTGCTGCCTCCAGGATTCCTCCTGGGCCACTTGCCCTTTTCCCTTGACATTCGGATGTGCTCCAGTCTCTCCCATATTTGAAAACAAAACGATGAGTCTTCTTTCAAAGACAAGGTTGGTATGGAATTAAAGCTTATCTGGCATAGAGAATTCTGAAATAAACACAAGTACACAGGTGGCATTCCAAACCAGTGAAAGAAAAACACTCAGTGAAGGGTGTTGAGGCTGTTGGGTAGACACATAGAGAAAAATACAGGTTGGATTTCTGTCTCAGATTAAATTCTGGGTAGCTTAAATCTTCCCAAATGATTTCCACAGCCACAACCAGGACAAGTCCAAACTGGGACTTAAGAATTCCATTCAGGTCTCCCATAGAGCAGTAGGGATGCAATAGCCATAAGCTGTTCCACCCCAGGTTGCAGCTTAACAGGAAGCTAGAACTGAAAATAGAGGTGGGAATGAAATCCACATGGGATGCCAGTGTCCCATGTGGCATCGCAACCACTAAACCAGACACTTCGCTCCCCCGGCAACCCCCGCCAGAGATATCTTAAATACGTAAAAAGAAATTCAACCTTACTTGGAAAAAAGAAGTGGAAATTAAAACAACAATGAGTCAGGGCCCTAAAGGAAGTCTTGGCTAATGTCTGGGAGGCAACAAATGATGATCCAAATACTTGGGCCCCTGTTAACCATATGGGAGACCCAGATGAAGCTCCTGGCTTCCAGCAGTGGTTTGGCCTCGCCCTGACTGTTGCAGGCATTTGAGGAGTGAGCCATTGAATAAAAAACATTCTCGGGCCCAGTACAGTAGCCTAGTGGCTAAAGTCCTCACCTTGAATGTGCTTGCATATGAGTCCTGGTTCATATCCCAGTTGCTCTACTTCCTATCCAGCTCCTTGCTTGTGGCCTGGGAAAGCAGTAGAGGACGGCCCAAAGCCTTGGGTCCCTGCACTCATGTGGGAGACCTGAAAGAAGCTCCTGACTCCTGGCTTTGAATCAGCTCAGCTCCAGCTGTTGTGACCACTTGGGTGATGAACCAGCAGATGGAAGATCCTTTTCTCTGTAAACTTGACTTTCCAATATAAATAAATAAATCTTTAAAAAAAATTTTTAATAAAATACCCTCTCCCTCCCTCTGTCACTCTGCCTTTCAAATAAATAAGTCTTAAAACAATTATGAAAACCATTTTTCACTTAGTATAAAAAATTTAGATTTATTCATTTGTATTTGAAAAGCAGATTAACAGAGAGAGAGAGACAGAGGTTTTCCACCCACTGCTTCACTCCCCAAAAGGCCACAACCACCAGAGCTGAGCTAATCCAAAGCCAGGAGCCAGGAGCTTCCTCTAGGTTTCCCATGTGGGTTCAAGAGCCCAAGGCCTTGAGCCATCTTCCACTGCTTTTCCAGACCATGAAGAGAGAGAGAACTGGATTGGAAATGGAACAGCCAGGACACAAACCAATGCCCATATGGGATGTTGGCACCACAGGGTACAGGATTATAGCCAGTTGAGTTACAGCACTGGCCCAATGATTAAAAAAAAAAAAGATTAAATGCTCTGTGTTGGAAAGGCTGTTGAGAAACTGGTTCTGTCATGTATTAGGAGTAGGAATGTATATTGGTGTACCAACTTGGCAATATCCACAAAATTATATATAATACAACTCTTACCCCTCTGCCAGAAATTTACATTGCAGATATACTCAAACAAGCATAAAATTACATATTTTTAATTGAACACTCTTCTTAAGAGCAAGAGATTAGGAATAACCAGGACATACCAGGTGAAATCAGTGATGTGCAGAATCATGTGTTACTAAAAGGGAATGGAGGGTAAGGGAAGGAAGGGGAGGACGAGCGAAGCTGGGGTGTGTGTGTGTCTGTAAGAGTGATGGCCTCTGGAGCTATGAAGAGTAAAACTGAGTAACTAAGGGGCTGCTCAAATGAAAGGCAGGCTTATTTTCATCTTTCAATCTTGGGAAACAGAATCATTGAACACCCATCTCAAAAATGCCCCCTAGGGCCCGGCACGATAACCTAATGGTTAAGGTCCTGGCCTTGACCACGCCAGGATCCCATATGAGTGCCAGTTCTAATCCCGGCAGCTCTACTTCCCATCCAGCTCCCTGCTCGTGGCCTGGAAAAGCAGTCGAGGATGGCCCAAAGCCTTGGGACCCTGCACCCGCGTGGGAGACCTGGAAAGAAATTCCTGGCTCCTGGCTTTGGATTGGTGCAGCACTGTCCGTTGCGGCCACTTGGGGAGTGAATCATCAGAGGAAGATCTTCCTCTCTGTCTCTCCTCCTCTGTGTATATCTGCCTTTCCAATAAAATAAATAAAAAATATTTTTAAAAACATGCCCCCTGGTTCAATGGTTCCCACAGCTTCTCCAGACAGTGGATCTTCTGTATTGTCACGCTTCTCTTAACTGTTGGGTGGGACTCCAGAAATGTTGCTTGTTTTGTTTCCTACCCTTAATGAAATTGTGAACTCGATAAAGATAATATCCTTTCTTTTTATCAGTGTTGCTTCCAAGGACCAGTTCAGACACTATGGGCTTTCAGTAACCTTGTGGGAAAAATGAAGGAAGGAGAGCAAACAGAAGCAAGGAAGGATCAACAAATGGCGAACAATTATTTCTGCTCCTTAAATATGAGCAGCAAAAGCAAGTTCTTTTGTAGAAGGTGGGCTAAAGTGGAAAACATTAAGAATACCACAAAGAGGCGCTAGCGTTCCACATGCATTCTCTCTGCCAAGATAAGCCAGACCCGATAAGAGGCCTGACCTGGATTGGTACCTTATAACAGATGCCTGACTGTGAGTGAGCCAAAAAGCAAGGTTTGGAATGAGGATTGTGTGATGCCAAGAGGCTGCATCTCTGGTGTTGCCTTGATGGACAGTTCCTCTTGGTCTCTGGACAAGCCACCTGTCCAAACAGTGACATGCTATTCCCTCCCCTCAGACTTACTCCTCTCCTAACTGAGCAAAATCCTTGGGCTCATCCTGTCCATCATCACAAGACTTCTCTGTTGAGTTGTTTCTGCTTCGTTCCGTGGCACATTACAATCATCACAAATATTATTACCTCACTTTCCCTTTCTGCTTCCCAAGAGGTCACTGAAACTTTCACCCCAAGTCTTTGAACCCTAGATATCTGTGTAATCAGGCGATAAAGAAAAAAAAATCCTTTTAAATTTCAAATTTGTGTCTCACTCCTGTGAAGAACCAGGAAATGTAGCCATGGAAACCGGAGCATGAGTGTAACCATGGAGACCCATTTAAACCAGCTGGGCTGTTAGCACCCAGAATCTGGTAGGTTGGGGCTGTTAGGAGGATGCTTAGCCCTGTTGATGATAGTCAAGAGATGTCAATTGTTTAGGTGAGTGCATTACAGACATTTAAGTAATTTCTGAGCACTGCCAGTACTTTTATTTTTATTTCTTTATTTTCATTTTGCTTGAAAAGCTGAAACACGCACAGAGGAGGGAGAGAGAGGAGGAGGGAGAGATCTTCCATCTAGAGTTCACTCTCCAAATGCCCATGACAGCTGGAGCTGGGCCACTCTAAAGACAGGAACCCAGTACAGCATCCAGGCTTGCCACATCACATGGGTGGCAGGGAACCAACCTCTTCAGCCAGTCATCATCTACTGCCTCTGAGGGTGTGCATGTACTGGAAGCTTGATCAGAAACATAGAAACTGGGATTTGAACCTAGGCCCTCCAGTGCTAAGTACAGGCACCTCACATTGCTGCTTAAATCGTGCCCATCACCTGCCCATACTTTAACATGTTAAGAAGAACACCTTATCCCTGGAGTTCCTCTGTTAGGCTATGTCTGTAAGATTTCCCCAGCTTTTGCTCCCTGCCCCCTCATCACACTTCAGGAGTCATTATTCTCTCACTCAGTAGACACCCTCACCGCCTTGCTGCACAGGACACTGTGCCACATCCTGACATGTCTATGCTTCAAGTAAATTGCACTATTTGTCACAGTAGCCTTCATCCTGAGACACTGGGTGACTTCTCTGTGAATAGAGGCATTAAACCCAGACATCCAGTCAAACTAACCACCCATGTGAGTGTCTGTGACATGCCAACGATTACATTAGTGCTATAATGAATAGATGGGAATAAATGCTCCCCAGTTTTTAGATCAAAGATGAATAAAGTTAAAGACCATCTAGATAATGAGACTGGGGTGGGTAAGTAAAAAGGAGACAGCTCCATCTATTCAGTTACCACTTGTTAAGGCCCATGCTATGAGCTATAGGATGACGATGGAAGCCACGGAGCCATGTGAGGCAGACAGACGTGCAAAGACTAGGGAAAGAGAGCTGTGATCAGCTCTGCCTGGAGGGGAACCATAGCACAGGTGTCAACGATTTTCCTGGCCATGACATTCCATTCAGTTTGACACTTGAGGGAACTAACGGGTATTTTCAAGTGCAGAAAGGAGAGTTCCTCGCCAAGGGAACAGAATGAACAAAAAGCACGTTGCGTTTGAAGCTGTGGCACCTTGGAAACCATTTATTTTTCTCGAGGTCTGAAACAGCAGCAGCTGAGCTATGGTTCAGGGAGCACCTGTCTCTGCACCTGTCTAGCATCATATGTACCATCTGGGCAGGGATGAGCAGCTTTTGGGGGCTAAATCACCAGATGCAGAGGGAGAAGTGGAGAGATGTAGCAAAGAAAAATCATATTTTAATCTTTCTTCTCTGCCTCAACCCATATCTGACCTAGAATAGAAGTAGGTTAATATCTGATGTTCTGAACAGCCTTGTGGGTAGTCCGTATCCATGTGCATCTCACAGGTAGCTCACCGTGTCCTCTACTTCTCCCCCTGAGGGGGTGTTGATAACTGACTCATTAAAAAAAAAGACTCTTTTTTAAAATTGAAAAGTTAGATTTACAGAGAGAAGGAGAGACAGGGAGAAAGATCTGGCCACTGGTTCACTCCCCAAGTGACTGTAACAGCTGGAGCTGAGCCTATCTGAACCCAAGGGTCAAGGGATTCCTCAGGTTTCCCATGTGGTTGTAGGGTCCCAAGGCTTTGGGCCATCCTCTACTGCTTGCTTTCCCAGGCCACAAGCAGGGAGCTGGACAGGAAGTGGGACTGCCGGGGACATGAACCAGTATGCATATGGGACTCTGGCGAGGATTTAGCTACTAGGATACTGCGCTGGGCCTCAGGATTATGATTCTTACCACCTCCTGATAGCCAGGAAGTGTTGGGGACAGCATTTTTTCCCTGGAGGCTATTCTCTGCCAGGCCAGCATCAGAGACTAAACATACATGGTGTCCTGTTCTCAGTCAGTTTCTACCAGCCCAGTGGCACTCCCTGGGCAATGAGGCCTCCTTGAGCAGTCCGCAGAAACAAAACAGTAAACTTCCTTCAGGACTAGGGAGGCACAGGCTAGATGGATACACCCACCCCAGCACTGTCTAGAAGGTGGGTGTTTGGAAGAAGTAGGTGTCAATATTTGAAGCATACTGGTATTAAAAAGTTATTCATTGTTGATCTAAAATCCAAATGCAACTGCATATCTGGAATCTTATCTTGCCATCCCTGCAGGGGTATCTTTTCTACACTACACCACACTTGTCCCAAGCTGGACTGAACATGTTCAAGCGCAAAATCCGTATGCCCAGGACAACGGCCTGGCTGTCAGATCCCAGTTTGAATTCCAAAGACTGACAACTCCCCAGCCCTTCTCTCTGCTTTTCTCCCAAAGCCAATTGTCATTTCCTGCAGTTTGACACATGTCTAGAGTCAAGGAAGGTAAAGGTTTATGTCCTTGGGAAAGCAAAGGAGTGAAGCACATTGAAATGTAAAAATGAGAAAAAGCTTAGCCAGTTGCAATAAGAAAAAATAGAGCATGTGGAACTGAAAGATTGCATGAATTTTATATACTAGGTCTTCTCAAATTCTAGGATCTCAAGTTCACCATGACTCCCACATAGCAGAACTTCCATGGGAAGCAAAACTACAACATAATGAGACAAATTTTCATGTGTGTCGTATGGAAATGAGTCGGGATGAGTCACAGCTCCTGGTGCTCTCACCTCCCACTTGCTAGGGCGGAGCCATCACAGTTGTTGATCTGTTCCTTTCATGTAGAACAGTAAATGGGCTTCTTTCCAAACCACTGACCAACCATAACTCAGTGTGTTGTGGGCCAAACTGACGGCACTCCTTCTTTCTTTCTTTTTTTTAAATGATTTATTTATTTTTATGGGAAAGTCAGATATACATACAGGAGGAGAGACAGAGAGGAAGACCTTCTATCCGTTGATTCACTCCCCAAGTGACCGCAACAGCCAGTGCTGTGCTGATCTGAAGCCAGGAGCCAAGGAAAGCAGTCGAGGACGGCCCAAAGCCTTGGGACCCTTCACCCACATGGGAGACCCAGAAGAGGATCCTGGCTCCTGGTTTTGACTTGGTTCAGCTCTGATCTTTGCAGCTGCTTGGGAAGTGAATCAACAAATGGAAGATCTTTCTGTCTCTCCTCCTCTCTCTATATCTGCCTTTCCAATAAAAAAAAAAAAGATTTATTTATTTTTATTGGAAAGGCAGATTTACAGAGAGAAAGAGAGATATTCCATCCACTGATTCACTCCCCCACAATGGTCAGAGCTGATCCCATCCAAAGCCAGGAACCAGGAGCTTTTTCCAGGTCTTCCACGCAGGTGCAGAGTCCCAAGGTCTTGGGTCATCCTCAGCCGCTTTCCCAGGCCAGACATGGAATAGCCAGGGCACAAACCGGTACTCATAGGAGATACTGACACTGGAAGATGGAGGATTAAACAGTTCATCTGTCTCACCAGCCCCGAATGGTAGCTTTGGAAGCCTGCACACATGTTGAGATACACTGTCCTACAGCAACCAGCCTCAAGTCCTTAGAAGACAGCCAATGTTAGAAATGTCCTCAAAATAGACCTTTCTGCATTTCTGCAAGCATATCTTGTTCCTCCCACTTTGGGACCTGTGTGTTGCTCTTTCAATAGCCTCTTGCTTGCTTCATCTGGCTAGCCCTCTCAGAACTCTGCTCAAAATCACCTCTTCAAGAAAAAGCCAATTTCAAGGACCAGAGCTATAGTGAAGTGGTAAAGCCAAAGGGCAGTGGCACTGCCACCCCATATGGTGCCAGTTTGAGTGCCAGCTGTTCCACTTCTGAGCCAGCTCCCTGCTAATGTATTTGGGAATGCAGCAGAAGATGGCCCAAATGCTTGAGGCCCTAAACTCATTTGGGAGACCTGGAAGAAGCTCCTGGATTTGGATCAGTCCAGCTCTGTCTGCCCAGCCATTTGGAGAGTAAACCAGTGGATGGATGATCTCTCTCTGTAACTCTGCATTTCAAATAAATCAATCCTTTTTTCTTTTTTTTTTTTAATTATTTATTATTTAACTTCAGTAGTTACATTGTATTATGTGACACAGTTACATAGATACTTGGGTTCTCCCCACCCCTCCCCAAACCCTCCCACCATGGTGGATTCCTCCACCTTGTTGCATAACCACAGCTCAAGTTCAGTTGAGATTTCCCCATTGCAAGCGTATACCAAACATAGAGTCCAGCATCTTATTGTCCCGTCAAGTTCAACGGCTTCTTAGGTATACCCTCTCTGGTCTGATGTTTCTTTTTTTTTTAAAGATTTATTTATTTCAGGCCCGGCACGATAACATAATAGTTAAGGTCCTTGCCTTGAACGTGCTGAGATCCCATATGGGCACTGGTTCTAATCCTGGCAGCTCCACTTCCCATCCAGCTCCCTGCTTGTGGCCTGGGAAAGCAAGCAAGGACAGCCCAAGGCATTGGGACCCTGCATCTGCATGGGAGACCCAGAAAGAAGTTCCTGGCTCCTGGCATCGGATCAGCACAGCACCGACCGTTGCGGTCACTTGGGAAGTGAATCATTGGACGGAACATCTTCCTCTCTGTCTCTCCTCCTCTCTGTACATCTGCCTTTCCAATAAAATAAATCAATCGTAAACAGGACTAGAACCAGTGTGTATATGGGATCCAGGCAGGTTCAAGGCAAGGACTTTAGCCACTAGGTTACCCCGCCGGGCCCCAATCCTTTTTTCTTTAAAGCTAGTTTTCTGAACCTCCAGCCCCCTGTACCACCCATGATTGGATTAGGATCTCTCATCTGTATGCTCTCAGAGTTCATCCTGACATTCTTTCATAGCTTGACAAAGACATAGTCCTGTGACTGGGGATACTGTCTATCTCCTTGTCTTCTCTAACAATGGAACTTTTAGCTGGGTATGACACTTCCCAACTTGCCCTGCAGCCAGGTGTGGTCATATGGCTAGTTTGTATATAGTCCTTGGAGGGAAAGGAGCACACCTTCTCCTTTGATCTTTCTGCCTGCTGGCAAATGCAGTGATAGAACGAGAAAAGGACAAGGAAGCAGAACAACAAAAGAAGTCTGGGTGTCCACCATCAGGCCATGAGGCCAGCCCTCCACTTGCTATCCACATTGCTAGCTTGAGATCGAGTCACTCTGCTTCCCTGTTGAAGCTGCCTTAGTGAGTCTATTATACAAAGCAGCTTATATCCAGTGAAGCCAGATGGAACCAGGAGCAGCTTGACACCAGATGCCAAGCCCTGAAGCACCACAATGTGACCCTACATCCCAGGTCACAGGTCAGCTGGGACACATTGGTGTGGAGGCGGGGCTGACTTCACACTTACATCCCAGTAAGAATAAAATATGCCATCCTCCAAGAATGTTTCCCCATACTTTGTCCTTCTCAGCTTTCACGAATGTTTTTAACTCCAAGAATCTCTCTCTTAAGGTCCCGAGGACCACACTGATTTCTGATTTTATAAATAAATCATTCGGTTTCTGACACACTAGTCAGCAGCTCCCCACCCCACTCCTACCCGCCGTCACAGCCAGTTAAAAGGGAAGCTGACCGTGATCACACTCTTGATCTCTCTTGGAGATCAGTGATACTTAAGATAGTTCCATCCCTTTGCCATTATTAAAATCTGAGTTTCAAAGGTTATGGGGTCAAAGCTAATAACCAGCCTGCTTGCAAGTAGTTAACATTTTTGACGTTTCTTTAACTTAAATTTTTTCTATGTCACATAAACTTTTATGCATATCACAAATACTTTGTTACTTGAAGATAATTATTTTTTGATGCATCCCCCTCTCCCTTTCTTCCTCATCTTCCTCCACACTTGACACCAGCCACTGCTTTACTAGCACACGCCACCCGGACCACCAGTCAAATAAGCATTCACTCTTGTTTCTTTCTGGGTTCACAAAAATCATGTGTATAGATTTGCGGAAATCTCTCCCAGTCTGTTGGCTTAGGTTTAATTAATTCTTTTTAATGGCTGAATAACAGCTCCCAATGTTGGTACATCATAAATGATTCATTCATTTGCATCTTGTCACCACGAGTGAATCTGCCATAGCATGCGTATATGTGTGTCTATATGCTATTGGTTTTATCTCTGTGGGATAGACTCCCAGGCTTGCACCTGCTGGGGCAAAAGACTCATGAATTTTTCATTGTAATAAATGGATTGTCAGTTGCTTCCCTAGAGCCATCCCTCTTTTCCTCCTAACTCCCTACTATCCTTCTCTTTTCCCTCATTCTCCTGCTCCCTCTTTCCCCTGCTTTGTTTTACATAATTAAAAGGCTGAAATGTTATGTTACAAACCTGTATAGGTAGATTTGGTCTTAGTTGTGCTCATCCATAAAAACGCAAGAATGTACATTGTTGTAAAAGAATCAGAAGAAGCCCCCTTCTGCAAGGGACCAAATTCAGAAGGTGACTATGGGTGTGGAGCATGACACCTGTTCTCTCCTGTCTGTGTTTAATCAAGATATATGTTCACAAACTCTCGAGCACCATGGCAACTGACATCTTCAGCAGCAGATTTGTAATCGCCTGCCAATGTTTCCTAGGTAATTCATTACAAGAGGTACTGCTTTCCTGGGGCGCGCTCTGCCCCTAACACCCACTCCAAGGACTAATCATTCACTTGATGAATATCTACAGAGAAATAACCAGATGCCAGTCATTATACACTAGGTGGTAGATGTGTAGTAGCAAGTTAGAATAACAAAGTCCTACTCTCACACGGCTTACTGAGAAGCTGAAGAGAAAAATGTTAAACAACTGATTATATATGACTTTTTTTAGTGTGATAAAATATGCATAACACCAATATGTCATCTTAATCATTTTAAGTGCATAATTCAGGGGGCATATAGCTTAGTTACATTGTATTACAACCAGTCTCTCTCTCCATCTCCACACTCATTGAAACAATATCTTGGTGGGGGTTGCCCCAGCCAGGCTGACCCAATGCTGGGGACTCAGGCCATAATCACTGCCAAAGGGCAGTGACTGAGTTGTGGCTTTGGGCTGCCTGCTGGCCACCCAGCAGCAAACTCTGGGGCTTTTAGGATATGTTATTCCTGCCTAGGGACACCCATGGATAAGGCCAGTGTGAGTGTAGGTGAGGGATGAATTCTGGATGATTCCTAGCAATGGGGTCACAGAACTTTCTGGCAAGCATGGGGAATGACACCTGGTGGTTTGGAGGGGAGAGTCCATAAGTCTATTTGGGCCAGACTGATTCACTAGCCTAAGTGGGAAGCCTGAGATGGGCATAGAGCATCACTGACTGCCACACACCAGTCCACACCAAAGCTATGGATAGGGGCCTGTCTGGCAGGGCTAGGTACCAGTACCTGACTGAGTGGTGGAATAGTGGATGGGTCACACTTGTCAGGGTCAAAACACTAACCAGCATGCAAGAGAACCAGATCCGGAGTAGATTCTGTGGGAGAAAGTATGATCCAAACCCTGTGGAAATACAAGTCCTGTTGGTTAGCTTGTGAGCTGGGGTGGTGATGGGCCAAGCTAGGTGTGACCATGAAACCTGCCATCACTTATAGGTAAAGGAACCGACAATAGTCTGGGCAGGTCAAGGCAGCAGCACCCAAAAGTGCATCCTAAAATAGGATGTGGGGCGGACCAGGCATGGTTGAGCAAACCTCCACTCACAAGGAAGAACAGAAATCAGGATGGAGCACAGGTCACGCTAAACTAGGCTCTTATACACACTGGTCTGCATGAGCCAGGGATACTAGGCCACAGCATCGAAGGCAAAGGCTGAGACAGGTGAGGGGCTAAGCCAACTGGGTCAGAGCAACCACTGGCTCACACGCGCATAATCTAGGGTTGAGAATAGGCTCACTTGGGGAGCTGTGAGAGTATACCCTTGCTGGGTTGGGGTTCCCACGGGAGAGTGCGGGGGCCTGGGTGGGGGCTGCATTCTAGTCTGGATGTGGCTGCAATCTCCCTTGGCACAAGTGTGAACTGGGGCTGGATACACCTAGCCAGGCTAGATGCCAGCACCATCTGGTGTTCTGGAGGACCTGGGTAGATGTAGGACGGACTAGACTAGGTCTCTGTCCCTACCTAGCCATGTGTGAGCAGTGTCTGGGTATGGACAAGCCTTGGCTGGGATGGAATATTCAACAGTAAGAACCAGAATGGATTGAAGGCCAGCAAGGAGGGCTGGCCCATGGACCCAACAGTATGCACAAGATCTGTCATAGAGAGAGGTTTTGGTGGAGGAGTTTGGGAAACTCTGTTGGGACACAATCCCTGCAGGTGAGTGCAAGAACCACAATAGGGAGCAACCCAGACCAGGCCAGAGAAAGATACCCACTGGCATACATTTGGCATAGGTTGGGGGAAGACCAGGCTGTACCAGTTCACATCACCCACTGGCGAAGCCGAGCACCAGAATAGAGTGTGGGTCAGGCCAGATTCAGTCGCGACACAAACCAGTGCACATTACAGAATGCCAAGGTGAGGTGAGCTGTACCAGATGTGGTCGCAGCGCCCAAAAGGCACACATGAGAACCTGAAGGGAGGAGGCAAAGCCGGCAGGGGGAATGTGGACTCCCCTGTTGGACAACCACCCCCACTGGAGAGCATGAGTTGGGATGGGGGCAGACAAGACCAGGCAGGGCTACAACACTTGTGGGCCTCATGTGAGCCAGATCAGGGAAAAGCCAGGTTGTGCTGACTGTACCAACTGGTGCAAGAAAAATTAGAGTGGGTGAGAGCTGATTGGGCTTTGCTGCAGCATCAGCTGGCAACCATGACGAGACTATGTCAGCCAGTGGATTCTGAAGAGATTTCATCGTGCTTGGAATGGCGAAATTGGCAGCAATTCAGAACTGCTGGACTATCAAAACTGCTTTAGCAGGACCCTCAGAGCATGCCCAATATTGGGGACCTGGGATTGGTGGGAGGTTGGGTGGGGCTTCTCCTTTGTTTCTCCCCTTACCCCAGATACAGGGGGGAAAATAATATTAGAGTGGAAACAATGGTCATACCCACGTTCCGGTAACCCTTGACCCTTCGTACCCTAATCAACTATGTAAGATTATAAAAAAAAGAAAGAAGCAATAACTCTACTATTTCTTTTAAAAATATTTCCTTATTTTGCCACTTGAAAGGCAGAGAGAGAAGGAGGGAGAGCAAAAGAGAAATAGAGCCAAAATCAGTGGTTCACTCCCCAAATGCCAACAACAGTGAGATCTGGGCCATGAACTCCATTGGGTCCCCATGTGGATGCCAGGGGCACAAGAACTTGGGCATCATTTCTTCCCTCCCGGAATACATAAAGAGAAACCTGGATTGAAGTTTGAGAAGACAGGACTGGAACCTGCACTCTGATACTGTGTACAGATGTTCCTAGTGGCAACTTAATCGACTGTGCCACAACACCCACCTCCATTTCTGTCTCTCTCACCCCATTGGCAACTACCTTTCTATTTTCTACATTTAAGCAGACCCATACAGTATTTATCCTTTTATTTCACTTAGTCTAATGTTATCAAGTTTTATTTGTGTTGTAATATGTATCAAATTCTCTTTCCTTTTCAAAGCTGAATAATATTTCAACGTGTGTGTGTGTGTGCCTGTGCATATCACATTTTGTTTAACCATTCATCTGTCAAGGTACACTGAGTTTCTTCTACCTTCTAAATAACACTTGTCTTACTTTTTTTTTTTTTTAAAGATTTATTTGTTGTATTACAGAGTCAGATATACAGAGAGGAGGAGAGACAGAGAGGAAGATCTTCTGTCTGATGATTCACTCCCCAAGTGAGCCGCAACGGGCCGGTGCGCGCCGATCCGAAGCCAGGAACCTGGAACCTCTTCCGGGTCTCCCACATGGGTGCAGGGTCCCAATGCATTGGGCCGTCCTCAACTGCTTTCCCAGGCTACAAGCAGGGAGCTGGATGGGAAGTGGAGCTGCCGGGATTAGAACTGGCGCCCATATGGGATCCCGGGGCGTTCAAGGCGAGGACTTTAGCCGCTAGGCCACGCCGCCGGGCCCATTGTCTTACTTTTTGAAAAAAAAAAAAGATTATTAGGAGGCAGAGATACAGAGACTAAAGCATGCAGAGAGGTAGCGGATAATTCACTCCTTATTTTCCCATGACAGCCGGGACTGGGTTGGACAGAATTTGGCGACTAAGAACTCAATCCAGCTCTCACACATGGGTGGCAAGAACTCAGTTACTAGAATAATCACCATGTCCTTCCAGTCTCTACATTAACAGGAAGCCAAAATCAGGTGCTGGCACTAGGACTTGAACGTAGTCAATAAAATATGAGTTAATCAGTGGCTTGACCACTTGCCTGCTTTGGACAATATTTTTAATTAAAAAAAAATGTTTTCTCCTAAAGAGACTTACTTATCAAGCCAATGAAGACTAGTTAATTAATTCTTTCACACAACTTGTAACTACACATTCTCAGAGAGTAAATCTATGAGTGCGTTTAAACTACAGTCTTAAAGATATTGACCAGTGCGTTCTATTTCCTTAACTCCTGTTGTGTTCTCATTTCAATAGTGAGGCTGTGTTCATTGTCCCAGATGTGAATTTGCGGGATTAATGGCTTTTCCAAGGTTCTCCACGGCTCTTACAGATCAATAGCCTAGGTGCTCAAAGAAACAGAAATAAATAGGACTTTAGAATGGCTTAGTGGACTAATACTCTGCCTGCATGTACTGGCATCTCATATGGGTACCACTTCATGTCCCAACTGTTCTACTTCCCATTCAGTTTCCATGGCATGGGAAAGCAGTAGAGGATGGGCCAAAGCCTTAAGACCCTGCACCTGTGTGGGAGACCCGGAAGAGGCTTCTGGTTCCTAGTGTTGGATCAGCTCAACTCTGGCCATTGAGTCCACTTGGGGAGCGAACCAGTGGATAGAAGATTTGTCTTTCTGTCTCTCCTTCTCTGTGTAAATTTGCTTTTCCAATAAAAATAATCTTTTTTAATGGGTGTTTTTGTTATAAATTCCTTTTTTAAAGATTTATTTATTTTCATTGGAATGTCATATTTACAGAGAGAAGGAGATACAAAGAGGAAGGTCTTCTATCTGCTGGTTCACTCCCCAAGTGGCCACAATGGCTGGAGCTGAGCCCATTCGAAACAAGGAGCCAGGAGCTTCTTTAAGTCTCCCACGTGAGTACAGGCTTTGGGCCATCCTCTACTGCTTTCCCAGGCCACAGACAGGGAGATGTATGGGAACTGGAGCAGCTGGGACATTAACTGACACCCATGTGGAACTCTGGTGCATGTAAGGTGAGGATTTAGCCAATTGAACCATTGAAGAGGACTCTGTTGCTGCCTTTTTTCAATAGAATTGGGAAAAGTAAATCAAGTTTTCTTTCTTGCTCACCCAAGGGGTAAACTCAGAGCCCTCCCTTGCTCTGCTAATGATTTCATTACCTTAGTATTGCACACTGTGAAAGAAGGAGTGGTGTCCAACGGAGCCTATGCTGGTGGGGATCAGACCTGAATGGGTGAAAGAGTCTATGGGTAATCAAGTTCAATAAATATGCATTGAGATCTCAAGAACAGATATGAAATAACTTGATAAAGGCAAGTACTTGATGAAGTCACATCTCATCCCATATTGTGAGCAATAGCATTCCTATGCTCTCTCCACCCAAAATACATTCTCTACCATTGTTTTGTTACCTGAAAAATTCGTCCAGCTTCTCTTGGAAAAGTCTTAATTTCCATTTTTTTAAAAAAGAATGTATTTATTTATTTGAAAGTCAGAGTTACAGAGAAAGGGAAAAATATAAAAAGAGATCTTCCATGTCCTGGTTCCTTCTCCAAATGTTCACAGTCACAGTGACCAGGAATGGCCCAGGCTAAAACCAGGAGCCTGGAACTCTATTTGGGTCTCCCACGTGGGTAGTAATGGTCCCCAAGTACTTGGCCCATCTTCTATTGGTTTCCCAGGTATATTTGCAGTAAGTTGGGTTGGAAGTGAAACAGCCAGAACTCCAAGTGGTACTCAGATGGGATATCAGTACTTCAAGCAGCAGCCTCTCCAATTACTATCAGCAATTTCTTAAAGTTTAATTTACCTAAGCAAGAAACCGAATAACACAAACAGGTGGAGAGATCTTCTGTCTGCTGGATCACTCCCAAGATGACCTGGTAAAGAAGCCAGAAGCCAGAAATTCCATGCATGACTCCTCTGTGGATGGTCCAGGTCCAGGCACTTGAGCCATCTTCCACTGCCTTCCCAGGAGCATTAGCAAGGAGTTGGATTGGAAGGAGAAGAGTAGGGATGGAAATCCTCACTCTGATAAGGATGCTGGCATCATAAACTGTGATTTTACCCACTGTGCCACAATGCCAACCCCTTGCCAGCGCTATTGAGCACCGTGTGGAGATCAACATTTTCTAGGAGTTCTTCCCTGAGAATTCCTTAGGTGTCTGAAGTTGCCATCTTGCTGTCTACAGCATGTCTGCTAACCAGCTGAACATTCGTCATATGACACAGTGATTTTAACTCAAATATTTTTTCCTTAATAGTTGTCACATTCAAGCCGAACACTCCATCTCTCCCCATACAAAGCAATCATGCTGAGAAGCAAATAAAGGAAACATATTTTCCTACATCGTTAATTACTCCATTTTTAAGCAGACACAAATGCTTTTTCTCTTTGGCTTTGGACCAGCTACTATGGCTGCCAACTGGGGCTCCCAGGGGCTTGAAGAACATTAATCATCAGAAAAAGCTTTGTTCTTTTTGAAGGAAAATTAGTATAAATTAAAGGCATACCCAGATATCCCCCCAACACTCACATTAGACTAGGGACACAATTTGGTGATTAATTTTTCAATATCTGCTAGTGATGTTTTTTCAGTGACTATAATTTTGGTTAATTGGCAATGAAACATGGGCAAATTGTATATTTTTACATATATAAATATATATAACTGATTTCTGCTATATCATTATAATAGTACAGTCCTTCATAAGCAGTCATATGCCCATCAGTCTGCTATTTAAGTGTATCCTGACAATGCAGGTATGGATAATGGCAGAGTCCAACCAACCATTTTCTGAGCTCCAAACTCACATAATCAATTACCTAACCAGTATCTCCTTCTTTTAACCATGTCAGGGGCATCTCAAGGTAAAAACGTTCAAAACTGAGTTCTGTTCCAAAAATATTAACATACTTTATGTGAAAGAGAGAGAGAGAGAGAGAGAATGAGAGAGAGAGAGAGAACGATCTTCTATCCATTGGTTCACTCCCCAAGTTTTGGACTGAAGGAATTCTCAGAGCCTGTGATTTAAGGGACCCGTGATTACAGTGCCCGGGAGGAGATGTGAATGTGATTTTATGCAACAAGTTAAACTGCACAACCCTTATTTCACCAAATGTCTTTCAACATGAGTATTTGTGAACCATTTGGGAGAAATTCTAGCAATTGAAAATTATCTGGCATTTAATAGGTGCTCCTACTTAAAATACTTATTTAAGTTCTGTGACCATTATCTGAGCCTTTTTGCATCATCGTAACTACTTTCACAAGATCTCTAAGTTCTACATGATCTATAGAGTATCAAACGGCTGTGAGGCCAATGCGATGGTGCTGCAGGCTAATCCTCCACCCCATGATGCCTGCATCCCATGTGTACAACGGTTCACATCCCAGTTGCTCCACTTCCAATACAGCTCCCTGTTTGTGGGCTAGAAAAGCAGCAGAGGACAGCCCAAGTCCTTGGGATCCTTCACCCATGTGGAAGACCCAGAAGAAACTCCTGAATCATGCTTTGAGATCAGCTCAGCTTTGGCCGTTGCAGTCATTTGGGGAATGAACCAGCAGATAGAAGACCTCTCTCTATCTCTGCATCTTTCTTTTTTTTTTTTTTTTTTTTTTTTTTTTTTTTTTATTGTTAATTATTTTGCATTATGTGACAGTTTCATAGGCTCTGGGAATCCCCCCCTCCCTCCCCCTCCCCTCCCCCCTTCTATCTCTATAAAATCTGCCTTTCAAATAAATTTTTTTGAAAAGCATCTTGCTTTTGGAATTGATGTAGGAGGGGAGGTAGCTAGAGAGAGACCTAAGGTTTGACAACCAGGGCTCATCGAGCGACGCATGATAGCTCCAGGTGACACACACATGATCTGTGGATCCAGCCTGTCCAAGCAAAAGTGCTTCCTGGCTGATGCAGCCACTGCAGCCAGCCCCCATCTAGCAGTCTAGCCTGCCCCATATGACAGAGCAGCTTGCACCGTTCAAATGTACATCTCTGTATCTCTGTGCTCTACCCAAACCAGCCATCTCTGCAACCCCAGCCTCTGTATTTACCTGTAGTGGAAACTGCCAGTGCCACAATGTTGCAAACATACAACCAGTGCCATCTAGAAATAGCCAATATGGCTGCAAGATATGGCCTTGTGATGACCTTCATGTCATTATAAAAATTACTATGGCGGGCACCCCTACTCCCATCATGCACCTCTGGTACTTCCAGAAAAGGGCACCAGAACTGTTGGTACTGAAGCCCTGACCTAAGCTCCACCCTCTTTTGAATATTCAATTGAGCTCTACCCCAGATACCATCCCCTAGGACTCCTGTTAGTATAAAATGGCTGCAAGAATCTTCTTGAAGGAGTCCTGTATGTGTTTTGGCATTTTGTTCTTTCCCTCTTGCTCTCTCAAACTTGCCTACACTTTTCCTGGGCTTTGAATAAATCCTGTTTCCCTGTGTATCTCCATCCTGAATTCTTTCACGGCTGAAGGGAAAAGTCCTGGAATAAGCCCAGTTAGGGGCCCCATTGTCCAAAATTGAATTATGATGTAAATCTAGTTATTTTGAAGTGAGGTCTGAGTTCTTCATTACACTGCAATGCAACCTCTCGAAAATGTATCTTCTCCAATATCTGCACATGGAATGTTCCCAGGAGACAGCCGCAGTAAAACTACAAGGCAGTCTGACATGCCGAGTTTTCTCATGTTATTTGTTGTCTGGGCGTGTAGGAGATCTCCATTGTTGTCTCACAACTTGCCACAAACTTAGCTACTTAAAATCACATTCATTCCTGAGCTCAGGGTATTAGTGGCCCCAGGTTCTTTGAGTCACTTACAAATAGAAATTGACAAGAGGCCAATGTGCAAAGCAGGCAAGATTGATTTGAGGGCTTATGTTGAAACAGAAGGGAGACAGTGTGTGGGAAGCAGCTCTGTCCACTGGCTCTCCAACAAGAGCTGAACAGGTGTTTTTATAAGCTTGGGGAGGTATGCTGCTTTCCCCAGGGCACACATTGCTCCAATCTGTACCCAGCCTGCAGGTCTGGCTCCCCCTCTGGATACAATGCTCCAGGTTGCAGGCAGCTCAGGGCTCTATGCAGGCACCACAGGGTTTTGTATGTTTGTTCAGCACACAACATGCTCCAAGTAGCTATGGTGTTTAGTACTAGCACTCTATAAAACTTGTGTATTGATGACATTTAGCTGTTTTGGTCTGTGTGTGGGTTGCGAAGGCCCCAATAGGGCAATAGGGGGTCTTTTGCAGTTAGGGACCAGCTGGTTAGGAGACAGAGAGAGGCACTTGTGAGGTCAGGAGATGTTTGATTTAGTGAGCTCAATTCTTCTTCTTTTTTTTAATTAAAGACTCATTTATTTTTACTGGAAAGGCAGATTTATAGAGAGAAGGAGAGACAGGAGGATCTTCCTTCCACTGGTTCACTCCCTAAGTGGTTGCAACAGTTGGATCTGAGCTGATCCAAAGCCAAGAACCAAGAGCTTCTTCTGGGTCTCCCACGCAAGCTTTTATACTCATGCAAGCACGATACTCATTGCCCATGAATGTGCTGGAGACCTCTGCGTCGTCTTCTCTAGGTCGTAAATCAATCAAAGGCAAAGCCCGTGTTTTGTTTTTGTGACTTTTCTGTCAGTACCCAGCATCCAGACACTAACAACATTTTTAGATGGTTGGTTATTGCCACCCAGACATTGAATTGGTGCCATTGACGTGATGCCAGCCCTGCAAGCTGAGCCTCAGCCTACTACACCACAATGTCAGCCCCTCGTTTTGCTGTGATGCCTTTCAAAACAAAGACTAGAGAAGTTGAGTGATGAGATTCATTTTCTACCTTTTTCAGTAATTACTGGGAACTTTGGTTCAAAACTGTAAGACATTGGGAAGAGAGTTTCCAATTTCAATGGATTTTATAGAAGGTAGCTATGGATCTAGAAAACTCCATAATTTCTTTCTTTGTTTATTTCACGGTAAGGATGTCAGGAGATGTACTATTGTTTCAGTTACATTCATGACAAGTTTCTCTTGAGTAGATAAAATATGCTAAAATGAACTTAAGATCATAAACACTGAATATGTGTTACAACTAGCAGAGGGGTACATGTGGTACTTCCTGGATGACTCCAGCCAGGAAGTCTGGGGCCGACAACTGGATCCTTTTAGTTCCAAACTGTAGCTGTTCCTGTATTGTGATCAAGTGGCTCTCATCCCTGAATGACCCGCCTTCTCAGAAGTACTTTTCAGGACAAGAGTGTCCTTATTTGATGTGCAAAGGACCATCAGTCCCCAGCAATGGATTTTGAGAACAGGAAAAATCTGATACATCATTGTTATTATTAGTAGTAGTATTTTGCAAGTTTAAAGAGCTACATGGAAACTGCTGAGCTCTTACACTCGCAGCCTGTAGCTGCGGATCATACCCAGCCACATTCTTTTTTATAGTGCAAAAAGTGAGAGAGGAACGGAGACACATCACAAGGATAGCTCTCAACTATGACTAGGGCAGGTGAAGACGTAAGAAAAACGAATGGAGACCCTGAAGATGTAACTGCAAATTTGCATCCCATCCATCAAAGATCCCTGGTGCTCTTGAAACTCAGTTTCTCTGCTGTACCAACCAGCCTAATCCCGTCTCTACTCCCTCACATTTACCTGGGTCCTCCTAGTACCGTCTCCTTTTACTGGAAATAAATACGCTTTCCCGCAAAGACTAGTGGCACAGCTCGGTCTAGAATTAAGCCTCCCAACTCCCGACTCTGATAGCCTTGCCTTGTCTCAAGCCTTGGCTATAGCCTGAGCCATAGTCACTTCTTCTCAAAGCCAATGCAAGCTAAGGTGGACATTTTCAGGTTTACTCAATTCCTGGGGACTCAGGTCTATTTATGTTCTGCAAAGGAATGATGAAGAACATGAACTCTCAGGGAGTATATAGGAAAAAAGGAATTCGTGAAACCCGTGGAATAAGATAAGCAGAGAAAAACCAGTTTTAAAATGTTCAAGCTTTGGGTCTGGCATCCTGGCATAGCAGGTAAAGCCTGCTTCCTCCTGTGGCACAGGCATCCCACTGGGAACCAGTTCATGTCCCAGTGGCTCTAATTCCGATCTAACTACCTGCATATCTTGTGGGAAAGCAACGGAATATGGCCAAAAGCCTTGAGACCCTGTACTCATGTGGGAGACCTGAAAAGAGCTCCTAGCTTTGGATCAACTAAGCTATGGTCATAGAAACCATTTTGAGAGTAAACCAGTGAATGGAAGATCTTTCTCTGTATTTTTCTTTCTGCAACTCTTCCTTTCCAGTAAAAATTTTAAAAATCTTAAAAAAAAAAAAAAAAAAAAAAGCCTGGAACGGAATTGTACAATAATGGTCAACAGGAAAGGATAAGCTGAAGATGTAAAAGAAGAAGTGCAGAGTGACTGAGAAGGGAGGAGGTGGGTGACCTGCACAACAGGAAGACAGCCCAGCCCTGCATGGCACAATCATCAGCAGTCAAGCACGGAAGATGAAAGTCAGGCTTTAGTTGAAAGACTTAAAGAGGGTCAGACTAGTAATGCATCTTCCAATGAATAGGCATCTAGGAAGATATTAAAAGAATGATTAAACCAGAGGAGGCCAGTAGTACTAGGTGGAGGTATATTGGTTATCAGACAACATAGAACCAGAGTTCTATTTCCTATCCACTCTGGGCAGAGTCCCCATGCCCAAAGCCCTTCTCTCGTCCTGATATTTCCTCCTGCACTGACTGACTCTCGCCTGTGGTTATTACCCTGTTGTACTTCTGTTACGGACAATAACTGCATTGCGTTCTAATTGCGTGTTCACTTGCCTATCTCGCCTAAAAGACCGTGACAGCAATTAGTACAATCTTTGCATAAATTGTTGGTATATTTTTCTTTTCTTGCTTCTTAGATCTGCCAGCTAGTAATTATGAGGGCAAACTTTATGCAAAATCTTTTATTATGGAAATTTGTTTAAAAAGATTTTATTATTATTGGAAAGCCGGATATACAGAGAGGAGGAGAGACAGAGAGGAAGATCTTCCATCTGATGTTTCACTCCCCAAGTGAGCCGCAACGGGCCGATTCGCGCCGATCCGATACTGGGAACCAGGAACCTCTTCCGGGTCTCCCACGCGGGTGCAGGGTCCCAATGCATTGGGCCGTCCTCGAATGCCTTCCCAGGCCACAAGCAGGGAGCTGGATGGGAAGTGGATCTGCTGGGATTAGAACCGGCGCACACATGGGAAACCCCGGGGCTTTCAAGGCGAGGACTTCAGCCGCTAGGCCACGTCGCCGGGCCCGAAATGACATGATTTCTGTGACACGCTTTAAAAGAATCAGTGGAGTGGAGTGGGTAGAAGCACAGACGAAGGAGAACTGGCCATGAATTTATAATTATTAAATCTGCAGGGTGAGTCCATTCTGCTTTTGTAGGTGTTTAAAATTTTCCAAAATAGGGCCCGGCGGCGTGGCCTAGCGGCTAAAGTCCTCGCCTTGAAAGCCCCAGGATCCCATATGGGCGCCGGTTCTAATCCCGGCAGCTCCACTTCCCATCCAGCTCCCTGCTTGTGGCCTGGGAAAGCAGTTGAGGATGGCCCAAACCTTTGGGACCCTGCACCCATGTGGGAGACCCGGAAGAGGTTCCTGGTTCTCGGCATCGGATCGGCGCGCACCGGCCGTTGCGGCTCACTTGGGGAGTGAAACATCGGATGGAAGATCTTCCTGAACTCTGTCTCTCCTCCTCTCTGTATGCCCGGCTTTCCAATAATAATAAAAATCTTAAAAAAAAAAAAAAGAAATCATGTTATTTCATCTGAAATCTTCAAAAAGCTAATTCTGTTTTTGATACCATAATCATGACTCCATTGCCACATACATGAAATTAGCAATTCCTTCATATCATCAAATATGAAGTGAATGTTCCGGTGTGCTCAACTAGCTTACACAACTTTTTAGAGAATCATTACGATTGACTGATGTAGCTCCGAAATTTCCTTTAATCTATAGAATCCCTCTCCTGCTGTTTTAGTTTTCCGTGCAATTTTGTAAAAACTGCACTATTTGTTCTCTAAAGTTTTCCAAATTTTGAATTTTTAAAGGCTTACTTTATTTATTTGAAGATCAGAGTGACAGAGAGAGAGAGAGGGAGATCAATCTTCCACCCTGTGGTTCACTCTCCAAATGGCTGCGATGGCTAGGGCTACGCCAGGCCTAAAGCCAACAGCCTGAAGTCCATCAAGTGCCCTACATTAATTTAGCAAGTACTTACCAGGTGCTTGGTCCATCTTCCACAGCTTTCCCAGGAGCACTGGCAGGGAGCTGGATTGGAAGCAGAACAGCCAGGACTAAAACCGACACTGGTACAAGATGCTAGCATCACAGGCGGTAGCTTACCATGCTGCACCACAATACAGGTCCACATTTGCATTTTTGATGCTCGAATCCCCATTGTGTAATTTTATGTGTTTTTTTTTTAAGAGATCTGTTTCTTTAAAAATATAGCTCACCCTGCTACAATGGTCAATTTAGTCCTCATACTGTAATTATTGACTTGTTATCCTAGTATCCTGTGACTGAGAATCACAAGAACCAAAGTAAGCTATCTTGGCCACTGTAACAAAAATGCAATGGACAACTTCAACAACAAACACTTATTTGTCACAGTTTTGGACACTGGGGAAGTCCAAAGTCAAAAATAGAGCAGATCCAGTGTCTGGTGAAGACACTTCCTGGTTTATTGTCTCCCACATCCTCACAGAGCAGAGAGCCAAAAGCAAGCAACCTCTTTACCGACTCTCCTTAGGAGACCAATGCCATCACTACAGCATCACCCTCATGGCCTAAGGTCCCGCCGTCACATAGAATCACTTGGGAACTAGGGTTTCACAGCCAGGAATGAACAATTAAAATACAAATTCTGATGGCACTGAATGCTGTAGAGAAAAACAAAGCTTGGGCAGGGAGAGGGAGGCGAAGCTGCATGATTAAATGGAGTGGGCCGGGAAAGCAGAGGGCTAAGAGAAGTGTCATTTACATGACATATGGAAGGAGGGAGTGGGCTTCGTGAAGCAGTCTGGGGGAAGATTGTTCCGAGCCGAAAAACAAGAAAACAAACACATGAGCCAAAACCAAATGCCGAAAACAAATGCATGTAAGAAACAAGAAAACAAAATGACGGGTCACACTCGAAGACATCAATGAAGACTAAAAGCTGAAAGAAGATAGAACGTCAACAACAGTTACACATTCGGGAATGTCAATGAAACTAAAGCTCTCCTTCCTTAAAAGAGGACTGACAAAGCCTATCAAAGAGAACAACAGGCAAGAAGCAACTAAATCATCACGTGGGAGAAGTAATTCCCAACACAGCAAAATTTAAGATAGCAGAAGGAAGAAGAGTACTTGACAATCTAATTAAGTTTCTAAAAAGAAAAGCACATTATGCCAAAAATTATACCAACAGGAAAAGACACTTGAAGAGATTAAAAACCTGTAAAGAAACTGACTTGATGACAGAGCACATCTTCTACCTTGTCCTCAACAAACCCAGCTTTGTTTCCAGTAGTTGCACTGTAAAGTTTTGACAATTTTTGAAGAATGCATTATAGCCTTCTTACATAATAAGTCATTGCAAGAAATAGAAAAAGAGGGACAGTTTCACTTCTTGAAGCTGGTAAAACTTTGATTTCTAACCCAGACAGTGTCATGAGAGGAAAAAAGAAATGATCGTCCCTTTGTACTGCTGAACTTGGGTGCTCAGATCTAAAGAAAATGCTAGCTACCTGAATCCAACAGCGCATTCCAAATCAAATACATCAGATTCAAATAGGGTTTATGCTATGAAGGCGAGGATGGGGCAGGATTAAGACTGTCAGTGGGGGACCGTAACTGCTCAGTAAGTACCAGGGGTCTTCTAAAAGTTAACAAAAAGGTCATGTTTTATGTTGCTTCCAAAATGTTTTATACCAAAATAAACTTATAATCACTTGTTACAATCTGTCTGAAAAGGATCTAATTGGAAGTACTTAGAAGGATTAGATGTCATCAAGAAGAGCAGTATGGATTCTGCTAAAATTGAAGCCAAGACAGCCATTACATGTATAATAGTGCAGCCTCACTGAAGGACTGGTGAAATTGTCACTTTATGAGAAGCCGATGTGGAGGATGTCCCAAAGAAGTCACAGGGATGGACACTGTGTGACACAGCCTACATTCCTTATTAGAGTACCTATTCCAGGACTGGCTATTCCACTTCTGATCCAGCTTCCTGTCAATGCCCCCGGGAGTCAGTGGTTGATGGCTCAAGCAATTGAGACTTGAATGAATTTCTAGGCTTCTGGCTTCAGCCTGGCTCAGTTTCAGTTATTGTAGGCATTTAGGGAGTGTGTGAGCAGATGGAAGATCTCTCCTCTCTGTAACTGTAACTGTGCCTTCCAAATCAATCAATCAGTCGATCAGTCAATCTGCAAAGAAAAAAAGAAATCAGAAGTTCACAAATGGGGAACTGACTTTAAAAAGGGATGGAGCAGTGTTGAAGATGAATCGCACAGAGGCACAACATTCACATCCATTTCCCAGGAAAACACTTAATGTTATTTGTATCTTAACTGAATAGAAGTGATGATTAGTAGCAGAAAAAGGACAACACCATAGAAATTATAATTGGCTCAGCTTGTACAATTATGCTTGTCTGTTTCATTTTACTTTTTTCTGAGGCAAAGAGACAGATATAGAGAGCAACCAGGCATTGTTTCACTCTCCCATATGTACATAATGGCCAGGACTGTGTCAGGTTAAAGTCAAAATCAAGAGCTGGGAACTCAGTCTGAGTCTCAGTGCCAGTTTTGTGGCACAGTGGGTAAAATTGCCACCTATAATGCCAGAAGCCCATGTGGGCTCTGTTTCCAGTTTCAGCTGATCCCTATCTGGTCCAGATATCCTGTACTGCCCTGGGAAAAGCAACAGAAGATGTCCCAAGAATTTGGGCAACTGTATCCATGTAGGAGACCCATGTGAAGCTCGTATCTCCTAGCTTCTGCCTGGCCCAGCGCTGGTTAGTGCAGCCATATAGGGAGTGAACCGGCTGGATGAAAGATCTCTTTCTCTCTCACTTTGACTGTGTGTAACTCTGACTTTCAAAATAAATAAATCTTTTTTAAAAATCTGGTTCTCAGCACTTGAGACATCCTCTGATGTTCCCCAAGGTGCACATTAATAGGAAACAGATCACAAGAGGAGTTAGGACCCAAAGTCAGAGACTTTGATGTGAGTTGCAGGTATACCAAGTGGCATTTTTATTTAAAAAGATTTATTTTTGTTAGAAAGGCAGATTTACGGAGACAAGGAGACACAGAAAAAGGAAGATCTTCCATCCATTGGTTTACTCTCCAAATGGCCTTAATAGTAGGAGCTGAGCTGAGCTGAGCTGAAGCCAGGACCCAGGAGCCTCTTCCAGGTCTCCCACATGAGTACATAGTCCAGGACTTTGGGTCATCCCCCATTGCTTTGCCAGGCAACAAGCAGGGAGCTGAATGGGAAGTGGAGCAGTACCCATATGGGATTCCAGTGTTTGAAGGGGAAGGATTAGCCAATTGAGCTATTGCACTGGACCCTACTGTGTGGATTCTATATTGAGAACACAAATGGACGGAAGACAAGCAGGACAATGTAATAGGGTCAGGATGTGAAAGGTTTTGAATATCAGTCACTTGAGTGATCATAGGAAGTTTAAACCTGAAAGCTGGTGGAACATAGGAATGTTGCAATATCAAGCATAGTTTAGAATCAGAAATCCAACAGCAGTATGGAGGACTAAGCAGGAGTATAATTGCTAAAGTTCAGTGTCTAAAAAAAAAAAAAAAAGATTGATGACAGAAATCAGTTTTTGAATTTATTCTGGTATTCGACTTAATTGGTATTTATTGGCAAATATCTGAAAGAAAAAATCAGAGAAGTTGTTAAGCAATCACTGCCTTTGGCCGGTAAGCACTCCGTTTATTCACAGAAACCTCCTCCTCACCACCTGCAGAACAGAAGGCAGAACAGTGCACCGTCACCCCAGCATTGTTGGAGGACATCACAAACAAGGAGTATACAGAGAAGTTTCAGCAGGCTGCCCAAGGCAGAGGCAGCCTGACACGCTGCATTTACAGACTGCGCACGCACAGCAGATGCTCCAAAGGTTAAGTAACACAGGCAAGCGCCTCTAAGCAAGACACTCACAGTATTTCCCTGTCTTTGTTCTGTAAGGATGCTTTCATCCTAATCCATTGATGAGGCACCTTTCTGTGTGTTACTCTTGCTGCACTGAGCAAATCTGATGAACATGTGGTTTCAACAAGGGTTCAGGGCCCAATGAACTATCCAAAGATACTTTTCATAGAGACATGCAATCCATGTATGTATGAACTCTTCTTTTAGTGCATTTTCATTTAAGCAAACTTCACCATTTGTGTGCTTGCTGGGGTAGAGCTTGATTTCATTGTACAATCCTAAGTAGCTGAGGCACTGCCAGGTTTCGTAAAAGAAACAATAACCAGAGCGAGAACAGCACAGCCTTGGGTGGGCGTAAGGAGGAGGCAGTGGAGGTCCTTTGTGCACCACCTTGGCCCTTCAGCATATGTGGAAGGCTAGTGTGGAAGGCTAGAATAGACCTCCTCCAGGCTTGTTCCACAGTCTTTGTTTCTACCTGTCTTGGCAGAAGGGCACCCTCTTCCTTGCATAGTCAGGAAATTCAAGAAACAAAGACTGGAATGTTGAAACTGGATCCACCTTTCTTCTCAGCTCCCTGCTGTTAGGATGAGCAGATGAGAAGCTTGGAAATTCTCTCTTGTAAGAGCAAAACCTGCTCCTGCCAGAGCTTTGCCTGAAGGAAAAATCCTCAAGGACTCCTAGGGCCCTGAGATGAGGTCCAGAATGGTTGTCTGGCTCAGGGAGCTTTGCTGAGCTGGACCCATCTCCACAGACACCTGCTGTCTCTCAGTTGCTTCCCAAGGGGCTGTTCCTATCAGGGTCCCTCCCCACCCCTGTGGGCTTTCAATCAGGCCTGTGCCTCTTTCTTTCTCTTTTCTTTTCTTTTCTTCTTTCTTTCTTAAAGATTCCTTCATTTTTAAATAAGATTTATTTATTTTTATTGGAAAGGCAGCTATAAAGAGAGAAGGAAAGATAGAAAAGATAGAAATAAACAGAGAAATACCTTTTTGGCTCACTCCCCAAGTGGCTGCAATGGCTGGAGTTGAGCCAATCTAAAGCCAGGAACCAGGAACCCCCTCTGAGTCTCCCACATGGGTGCGGGGTCCCAAGGCCTTTACTGCTTTCCCAGGCCACAAGCAGGGATCTGGATAGGAAGTGGAGCAGCTGGGACATGAACCAGCACCCATATGAACAGTACAGGGGCCCCTGCTCATGCAAGGTTAAGATTTAGCCACTAGGCTATCACACCAGGCCCTCATTCATTTGTTTGAAAGCCAATGTTATAGACATGTGCAATGTTATAGACATGCACGCACACACAACCCCCACACACAGCATTTCCATCTGCCGGTTCACTCCCCCAGATGATCACAATAATCAGAGCTGGGGCAAACCAAAGACCGGGAGCCATAGCTTCACCCAGATCTTCCAGATACTTGCACTGTCTCTGCTGCTTTCTTACGAGCATTAGCAGTCAGCTGGATGGTAAGTGGAGCAGTCGGCTCTTGAACAAGCACCAACCTGGGATGCTGGCATTGTAAATGGTGGCTTAATCCACTATATCCAATGCTAGCTCATCTGTACCTTTCCTTCCCTGTTCCTTTCACCCTCATCTGCTGGGTGCTCTTCCTAAACAGGCCTTAGATACATGCACCCTCTCATAAGGCTGGATTTCTCAACAACAGCTCACTGGCATTTGCCTTTTCCTCTCCCTTTTTCTCACTCTTATGTTTAATTTTTGTTTGTTTTATTTGAGAGGTGAAGAGAGAGACATGGCCCAATACAGAGTGTGTCCATCCCCTGATCAGTCAGCAACTGCTTGCGGTAGACAGGGTTAGGAAGGGTCAAAGGAAGAAGCCAGGAACTCTACCCAGAGCTCCCTAGACTTCAGGAATCCAAGTACTTAAGCCACCATCACCGTCTCCCAGAGTCTGCATTAGCAGGAAGGTGAGGTTGGAAGGTGAAGCTGGAGCTGGGGTTTGAATCTAGTTATTTTGGTGTAAGACCTTGGCATCTTATAACTTTTTTTAAAAGATTCATTTATCTTTTTTGGAAAGGCATATTCACAGAGAGAAGGAGATACAGAGAGGAAGATCTTCCATCTGCTGGTTGAGTCCTCAAGTAGCCACAACGGCCAGAGCTGAGCTGATCCGAAGCCAAGAACCAGGAGCCTCTTTTAGGTCCCCCACAGAAGTGCGGGGTCCCAAGGGCCATTTTTTACTGCTTTCCAGGCAGACCACAACCAGGGAGCTAGGTGGGAAGTGGAGCAACCAGGACATGAACCCATGTCCATATGGGATCCTGATACTTGAAGGGAGAGTATTAGCCGATTGAGCTATTGTGCTGGGACTTTAACCAACATCTTACTAGCTAAACGAAATGTCCATTCCAACTCCTGACCCTTTCAGTGGGTCAGTTATTTGCCTGTGTGTGAGGGTCATCTTGTAGGGATGCAGCAGCAACTGCCTTTACCTACTTGGATGCCAGGAGCATACCCCTCCAGAACGGACAAGCAAAATGTCTCTAGCCATTGTCACCTGTTCCTTGGAAGCAATTTGTGCCAGTTGGAAACCACCATTCTGAGGCACTACCTAATTTTCCTTTCTCTCTTTTCCCTTTTCTTTCTTTCTTTCTTTTTTACTTGTTCTCTCTCTCTCCCTCCCCCCCTCTCCTTTTCTCACTCATACACTCTCAATGTAAGAGATGAACAGAGAGAGTTCATAAATATTGGCTTACTTCCCAAATATTTGCAACACCCAGGGCTGGACCAGGCTAAAGCCAGGAGCTAGGAATCCAATCCAGGTCTGTGACATGTGTGTTAAGACTCCAACCACCTGAGGTATTGCATACATTGGGGCCAATTGCAGTCCAGTTATCTGCATTTCCTTGCTCTAAATAAATATGTAAGTGCAGCTTTCTTGGGACAGGTGTTTGGCCTAGAGATGAAGATTCTGGCATCCTATATTGAAGAGTCTGGGTTCAATTCCCAGCTCCAAGTTTGATTTCTGCTTCCTGCCAACCAGGTCCTGGGAGGCAGCTAGCGATGCCTCAAGTAGTTAGGTCCCAACCACCCACATGGGAGTCCTGGATGAGTTCCCTGCAGTAGATGAGTTCCCTGCAAGTACTAGTCTTGCCTAGTCCTGGCTATTACAGGAATTTAGAGAATGAACCAGTGGGCGGCAGTTCTTTGTGTTCTCTGTCCCTCTGCCTCTCAAGTTAAAAATGCAGCTAATCGTGGTCTGACCTTGCTTTCATGCCACTAAGCCACCATTCTGTTGGTGACAGAAAACACTTGTTCTTGCTCATTTCAGGTCTCTTATTCGCTTCTGGCTTAAAACTTTCTATTGTGTAAAATATGAAAAGTTCCCTCTCCGAATTTCGATTTCATCTTTACTCATGAGAGCTGCTGTTTTCAAAAGTCGTTTATTTCTGGGTCGATGGTAAGTTGACCTCTGAGAACATAAAGGTCCTAAAGTTTTATTTTGTTCTGTGTGTCAGCAGCAGTGGGAGGGAATGAGCTGGAGCCTTATAAAGTGGCAGATGAAAAGGCCAGGCTGTGGGGTTAGTGGGGGGGGGGTCACCATTTCTGACCCTCCCTCAGTCTAGATCTGGTTACAGCATGCCCTCTGAGCAGGGTGTCAGACTGAGCATCTTTCTAAGGAATTTTCTATCATTGCAAACATGGGAACCTATCCCTGATCCACTTTCTCTGTGATCTCCCCCAAACATTTTTGCTTGTTTAAAATCTCTCCTTATGACTCTGAGGTGGACTATGTCAATCAGTGGATTCTGCAGCGATTTCATCATGCTTGGAACAGCGAGATTGGCAGCACTTCATACCTGCTGAATTATCAGATGAGATCGGGCGCGTTCAGGGTGGTATGGCCACAGACAACTGTTGAGTTATCAAAACCACTTGAGCAAGATCCTTGGAGCATGCCCCACATCAGGGACCTGGGATGAGTGGCAGACTGGGTGGGCTTCTCCCTTCATCTCCCTCTTTATCACAGATACTGAAAAAAAAAGTAATACTGTGGAAACAATAGTCTTACCCACTTTACTGCAGCCCTTGACCTTTTGTGCCCCAATCAACTATGTAAAGATTGTAAAAATAAAGAAAAAAAAAATCTCTCCTTATCCCGCAAGTCTGAGGAGGAAGCATGTGTGGGTTGCTCCCTATGCCTTATTCTTTCTCTGCATGCCCTCTTAGAAAAAACTGGAATCTTTTTCTCCTTCCCTGCCTATCTGGAAGGAATGTGTTACCCAGGGTCCAACCCCTCCCTTTTCAAAACTCCATTCTCTGTCTCGTTTTCCTGTAGCTCTGTGCTAGAAATGGCTGCAGTGAACGAAACCAGCTCACTGACCAGGAATATTTCCAAAGCACTGTCTCTTGATATATTCCTCAGACAAGATTTAATCACCGATTTCTTCATTTGTGGCCCCAGCACAGTAGAACTGTGCTTGCTTTTCAAGTCAGTGTATCCCCAGCCCTTAACTTAGGGCTATGGAATGAGTTACCAGGATCACCTAAGCTTGGGAAAACCTGTTTATTATGTGCAGTGAGTTTGGGTGGAGGTAGATCCACTCACTACTCAGGGGCTCACAAAGCTGCAATCAGGTGTCAGCCTCAATTGAGGCTCAAGGTCTTCCTCCAACCATCCAAGACTGTTGTTAGAATTCATTTCCTTGCAGTTGCAAAGCTCAGGGTGGCTCCCTGAGGATTTTTTTCTGATACCTTAAGACTTTCATGTAATATAGGCCTACCCAGGATCATTTCCCATTTGGTATAGTATGTATTAATTTTCAAAATCCTTTAAACTTGTCGTACGACAAGGACCACAGCCATCATGTTGATAGGGTCACATTCAAAGCAAGTCAATTATCCAAGGGCATGGAGTCCATGAGGAGTTATCTTAAAATTCTACCACCAAAAAACTTTTTTGAAAGAATGAAGTTATGCAATTGCTTGTGCTCATGCAAGAACCCTCGGCATAGTATTAGTTTAATTTACAGTGAAAGATAATCAATGTCAGAGACTGCAAATGATTTGTCTTTCTTTATTCAGAGGGAGAATAGCATGACCCACAGTCTAGGCTGAGGTTGGAATCCTTAGCCCTCAAATCCAGCATCCCTCCTAAACTCTAGGCTACCATGCTATACTTAATCAATGTTCTGACCTAAGGAGGCTTGGCTTTTCTGTTTCCTGTCAGTTGGCAAGGAGGAGACAGAGACCTCTGGGGCCAGGTGGTGCTCATCCTCCAGCAGGTGCAATCTCCAGAAACTTGGTTCCAGACCCCAAAGGCCATTCCTGGGTATGGTAGGGCTCCAACGGAGAGCCAGGAAGGAGCAACCTGCTCCGAGTACAGATTATACCTTCTGGTCCATCCTTAGATGCATTAACACTGTGTGACCACTCCCAGGATGGGGAAGGTGAAGACTGTGAGCCGTTTCTTTTAGTTTACACATTCCTCTGAGTATGTGGGTGGAGTGGACGGTGAAAGTTTCTTGGGGTTTTGACCTGCCAGCAGTGCCCCGAGGTCACTGAGGGTGGGGCAACAGTGCTCTTAGGTCACAGAAAACACCAGGAACAAGCTGGTGAGGAATGTCCATTTATTCAGTCCAAGTTCCAGGTTTATAAAGGTCTAAGAAAAGCAAGGTAAGAGGGCGTTTTCAAATAGTTCCTTCACCCAGCGATGACACTGTGATTGGATGAAAGGCATGCCTAATCCTGTTGACCTTCCAATCATATCAGATATCATGTTCTATATACAGGATTGGAAGTCACACCCTAGATCAGGGCATGCACGCTCTAGATCATGCCCACCAGGTAGCAATCAGAGACCTGGGGATGATTTCCCACAATAGTCAAGTCCAGACACGGAAAGGCAAGACTCCTGGGAAGCCCTGGCTGAGGTGTGGGAGCCAGTTTGAGCAGTAATGACAGCATTTCACACCGGGTCAAAAAGATCTGTTAGACCAGAGTCACAGATGAGGCTTCTCCAACTTGCTTCCAAATACCCCTTGCTATGTCTCTGGTTATACATGAGTTCTTCTTGTTGCATGCACCTGGCATACAATGGCTTATTTTTCCTGTCTGATTTTGATTTATCCCACTCTAGTTTTTATTTTAAATAAGCAATCCTGTTCAACTGTCTTTGTGTCGGTGGGTTTGCAGTTTTATCGAAGGGAAACTCCATCTTACACATGAAAGTCCCTCCATTCTAGCAGAATATGCATAATGCCAGCCCTATGCTCCTACAGTTTCACAGCATGCTAGCTGCAAATCCAAGACAGAGGATATTTGCTCGTATGTTTTCATACTCCTCTTGAAACATTAATTGCAAGGAGTCAATAAAAGAAAGATACAACTACTGGCATTTTTATCATCCACTAAAAGTTGAGGATTGCCATTGAAATTCATACAGTTCCTTCCATCAACAACTGCTCCTCAGCCAGCCGAGAGCATCCAAAACGAATTATCTGTGCCCTTAGGAAGATCTAGCTCATTCTGCCCTCCTTCTTTCTCCTGAGACACAAACAACAAAACCTTCAGGATATTTATGTGCTCAGAGGCAAACTTATCATTGGCTCAAAAAGTGAACAACTTTTTAGAGCAGCTACTCATTAGTCATGAGTAAATCTAAAATCAACTTTTGAAGAAGAACTGTTCACGTGTCATGTAAATAAACTTTCTAATTGAAAATTTATTTCTAATTGAAAACTAAATAGCAAAAAAAAAAAAAAAAAAAAAAAAAAAAAAAAAAAAAAAACCTTCCAGAGCTTAAACTGTCCAAAAGAAGTTTTTATAGATCTAAAAAAAAAAAAAAAAAAAGGAACATTTGGAACCAGAGCGTCTGTTCCCATTGTCTAAACCCACTCCTGGTAATCACTCCTTCCTATTGATTTCCCTTCTAGCACTTAATGAATTAAAACCAGAAGGGGGAACTACGTGGAGACATGGGAAAACCTTTCATTTTGGAGATGAAAGTAAATAATTGCAATTTGAGATCAGAGGCGATGGTGGCTGCCAGCACTGAAAAGAGAATTGGAGACATGATCCATCCAGGGTCTTTCACTAAGAAATTTGGGTTCTGTCCCAGGGGCCCTTCCTCCCAGGGAGCACTCTCTGTAGTGAAATGAATAGCCTCTCTGCAAAAGCTGTGGAAGCTTTTCTTCCACCCACCTTCTTCCCTACCCCCACTCGGGACCTCCCAATCCTAAGCAGTAGTCCACAAGGGTCCACAATCACCTCACTCTTATGATAAACATTAAAAAATTAAATTTAAAAGACATGTCCACACCCTAACCCCCAGAGCCTGTGGTGTGACTTTATTTGGAAAGAGGATCTTCCGTGTCTCATGAATTTAGGAAAGGAGATCATCCTGGGTTATCCAGGCTGACCCTTCATCCAGATGACCAGTGCCTTGCAAGAGACAGAAGAAGAGGTAAATACACCATGTGAGGAGGGAGGCAGCGATGGGAGGGAAGGGGTTCCAGCCCGAGGAAGCTAGCAAGCTTCAGACACTGTGACAGGTAGCGGGGTCTCTTCTAGAAGCTCCCGTAGAAGCACTGCCCTGCTCACGTCCTGACTTCTAGATCAGGGAGGGAATAACTTCCTGTTGTTGAAAGCCACCCAGTTTGTGGTCCTCTGTTGCTGTGGCTCTTGGAAACACACACACCCTTCCACACTCTGGCCTTTCTTTGGTGTTGGGTTCTTTATGAAGGCTCCTTGACCATCCCAGGTAGAGGGAGGTAAGGCCCTTTTTGTCTCTCTCTTATTAAAGATGTATTTATTTGGGGCTGGTACAGTGGCTCAACAGGCTAATTCTCAGCCTGTAGTGCTCTCTCTCCCTTTGTAGCTCTGACTTTCCAATAAAATTTTTAAAAATTAAAGAAATTTGTTTATTTATTATTGGAAAGGCAGAGTTATATAGAAAAAGGAGAGAGAGAGAGAGATTCAATCTGCTGTTTCACTCCCCAAATGGCCACAATGGCCAGAACTGGGCCAGACCAAAGGTGGGAGCCAGGAACTTCTTCCAGGTCTCTCACATGGGTTCAGAAACCCAAGGCCTTGAGTTAACCTCTTCTGCTTTCCCAGGCCATAAACATGGAGTTGAATAGGAACTGGAGCAGTTAGAACTTGGATCAATACCCCTATGGAATGCTGCAGGGTTTAGCTTGCTAAGCCACTATGTGATTCTTCTTCCCCACTGTCTTGCCCAAAGGTCTTCCACATTGGCTACAAACCTTTGCTGTACTGTTTCTGCTACTGCATTTGATGGTGACAACCAGCTGTCCACGGTCTTCTCTTTGGTACAGAGTCTAAACCCTACAGGGACTGTTGTCAAGGGTCCCTAGCTCCCTTGGCAAAGACTTGAATAAAAGCTTGGAACTTAGCTCCCGTTTACACAATTCCCTGCCTCCTTTTATCTATTTGCCTGGATTCTTGATGTGAGAGTAAAACCAGATTTAGATCTGTTACCTGCAAGTGTATCTAGAGCCAGACTTCTAATTAGCTCTCTTACCCAACAGGGGCAACGTCTCCTTACCTTCCACACATCTCACTGTCAGAAAGTGGCTCTCCTGGTGTCTCCTGGCTGCGCTGCAACAGCTTGTGAAAGCTGTACAGCTGCCTTCCCGGGAGGAAGGCCAGAACTAATCATCTCACAGTCTCTAAATGAGAGGTTAAGTACATATCCGAGGCACAAGGACACAGAATGAATTTCTGTGAACTACAGGGAATGCTGCACTTGCCTCCACAACTCCAATCCACTGCCGCTGGGACTGGGGTTTCTCTCTCTCTCTCTGTGCTTTCACCTCTTAAGTTCTGGGTCACTGGCATCCAGAGTCCGTCTTTCAGACTGTCCACCCTGAGTGCCAGTGTCAAACACGCTGCAACACGGAAGATGCTGTCTCCAGCTTTGTTCTGAAATGCAAGTTCTGAAAACAAAGAGGCCCATCTTCCTCAAGGAGCTCCTCACCAGAGCACTCCCATGTGATATCTGTTACCCACCCCAGCAGCTGACTCCCTGAATTTGACACAAACTTAGAGAGCGCTTTCCTTTTTCTTTTTTTAAAAAGACTGCAAACACACACAAGAATCAGGTCTGGGATCACCTCAGATGAGGTTTCTTTGGGGACCCCCCACTGAACTCAGAACTCCAACCACGGGGAAAATTGCAGGGTCCATGGTCTGACCATGGAGTGCTTGTGTTAGAACTGGGCCTCCTCAGTGGCTTAGATGAAACAGTGAACAGCATGGCCAGTTGCACATGGGGGGATACGATGGTACATTAGAACCTGCAGAGGACAGAGAATGGAGGACAGAACAAATTGATCAACTACCCCAGCCAAGTGTTGGCAGTGAAAATCTAGGCAAATGGAGATGCTAAGGTGGACTATGTCAACCAGTGGATTCTGGAGAGATTTCATCGTGCTTGGAATGGCAAGATCAGCAGCAATTCAAAACTGTTGAACTATCAAAACCACTTGAGCAGGACCCTTGAAGCATGCCCTGCATGGGGACCATGGAACAGGTGGTGGGAGGCTGGGTGTGGCTTCTCTGTTTATCTCCCCCTTTGCCCCAGATACAGAAAAAAAATGATATTAGTGTGGAAACAATAGTGTTACCCACTTTCCTGTAGCCCTTGACCCTTGTCACCCTAATCAACTATGTAACAAGATCATCAAAAATTAAAAAAATTTAAAGTTTTTAAATTTTCTTTACTTATCTGAAAGGTAGAATTACAGACAGATAAAGGCAGAGGCAGAGAGATCTTTCATCTGCTGGTTCATTTCCCAAATGTCTTATACCAGCCAGGGTTGGGCCAGGGCGAAGCCTTGAGCCAGGAGCTTCATCCAGATCTTCAATGTGGATACAGCAGCCCCGGGACTTGGGCCATCTTCCACTGCTTTCTAAGGCACATAAGCAGGAAGCTGGATAGAAAGTGGAGCAGCTGGGACTTGGACAAGCACCTAATTGAGATGCCAGCGCTGAAGGCTACAGCTTAATTCATTGTGCCACAGTACTGGCTACAAAAAGTGCTTTTCTTAGTAGCTCAAGGGAAAGAAAATTTTCATCTCTTGGAACAGAGAACTTCTATAACTAAAAAAAAAGTAAATAACATAAGGAAAATATAATGTGTATCACTTCTGACAGAAGTCTTTGGCATGGCTATTGTGAGCTTCAAGATTGGGAGCTTTCTTTCTCTTATCATCTCTGTCCCCGCATTTCAAACAAAATTAGTAAACACTTTTTTTAAAAAGATTTATTTATTTTATTACAAAGTCAGATATACAGAGAGGAGGAGAGACAGAGAGGAAGATCTTCCGTCCGATGATTCACTCCCCAAGAGAGCCGCAATGGCCGATGCGCGCCGATCCGATGCCGGGAAACAGGATCCTCCTCCGGGTCTCCCACGCGGGTGCAGGGTCCCAAAGCATTGGGCCGTCCTCAACTGCTTTCCCAGGCCACAAGCAGGGAGCTGGATGGGAAGTGGAGCTGCCGGGATTAGAACTGGCGCCCATATGGGATCTCGGCGCATTCAAGGCGAGGATTTTAGCCGCTAGGCCACGCCGCTGGGCCCAGTAAACACTTTTTAAAAGTGTAAATAACATTCTTATATTTTCTTAAGATTAATTTATTTTTATTAGAAAGATATACAGAGAGAAGGAGAGATAGAGAGAAAGATCCATGCGATGATTCTCTCCCCGGTTGGCCCCAATAGCTACAGCTGAGCCAATTCAAAGCCGAGAGCCAGCAGAAGCTTCTTCCAGGTCTCCCAAGCAGGTGCAAGGTCCCAAGCTTTGGGCCATCCTTTACTGCCTTCCCATGCCACAGCAGGAAGTGAAGCGGCACATGCAAGGTGAGGACTTGAGCCACCATGGTTCCACACCAGGTCACCATACCAGGCCCTCCACTACTGTCTTAAAAAAAGAAAAAATTCCATGGAAAAATCTTCAGAAGTGTTGACTGTAGCCAGGACAAATCATGCCTTGGGAATGTGTGTTCTGATGTGAAGGAATATTTACTCTTCACCTGGGTCGGTTTATAAATCACTACAGTCAGGGGAGCAAAGGGAGTACTGCTCCCCTGCATGCCAGTATGCATCTGATCTTAAAAACTGTCATGGCATGTGCTTACCAGGGTAAGAGTTAGTCAAATACCACAGTCTTAAGCCAATCCGAGAGTCAGCCATAGCAGCTGTTTTTCAACATGTTCAGCCTTGGCCCTGTCCAAGAAGTCAAGGTCCACGGAGAGGTGTGACTTGGGGAGCATACCCGACACTGGGCAGAAGGGGACCAAGCCTCCTGCTGTCCCAGGTAGGTAGGCTGGCGTGGGTCTGAGTCATTCCTAACTCCTCAGCCTCAATCAAACTCTCAAGTCCCAGGCCAAGCACCATAGACTAGCAGCCAAAGTCCTCACCTTGCATGCGCCAGGATCCCATATAGGCGCTGCTTCTAATCCCAGTGGCCTCGCTTCCCATCCAGCTCCATGCCTGTGGCCTGGGAAAGCAGTAGAGGACAGCCCAAAGCCTTGGAAGCCTGCACCTGCATGGGAGACCTGCAAGAAGCTCCTGGCTCTTAGCTTCGGATCTGATCGGTTCAGTTCCAGCCATTGCGGTCACTTGGGGAGTGAATCAGAGGATAGAAGATCTTCCTCTCTGTCTCTCCTTTCTGTATATCTGACATTCCAATAAAAATAAATAAATCTTTAAAACAAATAAATCTTTAAAGCAATTATGTCCAAAATGTCAAGTCCCTCCAATCTGTATTCCACTTTTTTTTTTTTTTTGCTTTTTAAAGATTTATTTTTTTGAAAAGCAGAATGATAGAGAGAGATCTTCTGTCTGGTGGCACACCCCCCAAATGGAAGCAATAGCTAGGTCTGGGTCAGACAGAAGCTGGGAGCCTGGAACTCCATCCAGATAGCAAAACATGGGTGGCAGAGATGCAACTACTTTGTGCTGCTGTCTCAGGCACTTTAACAGGAAGCTGGATTGGAAGCAGAGCAAGCAGGGCTTGAACCAACACTCCTTTATGACATGCTAACATCACAGGGGTAGCCTTCAGATGGATCTTTTTTTTTTTAATGTAAATCTAATCATGCCACTCCTTCACATAGCAAACTAACACCTCCCCACTTAGGAGACATACACAAACCTTAGCTCCAGCATAAAGATTGAGCTTATATCAAGCCTGACTTCCTCTCCCTTCTGATTTCCTGTAACCCCGTTTCTCACCCAATGCCCATTGTCCCTTCTTTTAATTTCTTGAATGTGTGCAGTTGCCCCAGCCATTCCTCCACCTCCACCTAAACTTAATTCCTGCTATTGCTCCAGATACATCCTCAAGGCTTCTCTTCATCTTTTCCGGGTTTTACATCACAATTTAACTTTTTCCAAAGTCCATATCACCACTGCAATGATATTGGTTTTCTTTTTTTAAGATTTATGTTATTTTTATTTAGAAGAGAGATCCTACATTAGCTGCTTTACTCTCCAAATGGCTACAAGATCCAGCGCCAAGCTGATCCGAAGCAAGGAGTGTCTTTTAGGTCTCCGTTGGTGGTTGCAGGGTCCTAAGGCATTGAATCATTCTCTGCTGCTATCCCAGGCCAGAAGCAGAGAGCTGGATGGGAAGCGGGCAGCCAGGACAAAAAACGGTGCCCATATGGGATCTCGGCACCTCCTGGTGGAGGCTTACTCTACTATGCTCCAATTGTATTGTTTTCAAGATACTTCTTGATGATGTTTAGGAAAGAATTGTTTTAATGTATGTATGTATATATGTATGTATGTATTTACTTGAAAAACAGAGTAACAGAAAAGCACACAGAGTTCTCTGTCTTCTGGTTCATTCTTCAAATGCCCCTGAAAACACTATGGTTGGATCAGGCTGAAGTCAGGAGCCAGGAACTCCATCTTGCTCTGTCACATGGGTGACAGGAACCCAAGCTCTGGGTCCATCCTGCTGCTTCCCAGGCTCATCTGCAGGAGGCTGGACCAGAAATGTGGAGAAGCTAGGACTCAAACCAACCCCAGCATGAGATTCAAGTATCCCAAGCAACAGCTTAACCCACTGCACCGCAACACCTGCTCTGTAAGATTACATGTATTCCGTTTGTGCCATGTATATGCACAGTGCAAGAAATGTATCAGATGTTCAATAATACAACCCTCTTAATTTCCTTTCTGGCTGATCATTTAGGTCTGTTTACCAGGTTGCTATTCCCACAGGGAATGCCTATTATCCAGCCAGTTTTTTTCCACTGCAGATAAATAAATCCAACTTCAATTTTATAAAGCAAGTGGAGAATTTTGGTTGTAATGAGTCAGTTCCCCAAAGCCCAGTCACGTAGGCCCTTGCAATGTTCAATTTGTTTCTTGACGGTCCCTGCCACAAATCACCACAAAAACAACACATTTATTCTCTTGTAGTTCTGGAAACCAGAACACTGAAATCGAGGTGTCAGCAGGGCTGTGCTCCCACTAAAGTCCTCGGGGAAGGAGACTTCCCTCTGTCTTCTGAACTCCTGGGGATTGCTCACAGCCTTTGGCTTGAAGACACATTGCAACTTTGTGACATCCTAGTCACCTAAAAGAACCTCACTTTGACTAGCAACACCTCTAAAGACCTTATTTTCAAATAAGGTCATGTACTGAGGTTCCAAGGGATAGATTTGGGGACACTAATCACCCTAGAACAAATATTCATTAAGTCATTATTAAATACAACTCATGCAAAGTGTTATTAATATACTTACAGCTAAAGCGGAGATAAACAAGGGATCACCCGTGAGATAATAAGAGAGGTTAAATTATGGACTGAATCTCAAAGAAAACTAAACTCTCCTTTTAAAGTGACACCCTAGGGGGTATCATCGCAGCGCCATAAAATAAGCTACCACCTGCAATGCTGCTATCCCATATGATATGAGCTCTGGTTCCCATCCAGCAGCTCACGTAAGCTCTCAGGAAAGTAGCAGAAGAGGATTCAAGTGCTTGGGGCCCTGCCGCCCTTTGGCAGACTCAGATGGAGTTCCAAGCTCCTGGCTTTGGGGTCTGTCCCTGGTTGTTGTGACTATCTGCAGGAAGAACCGGCTGATGAAATGTATCGTTCTATCTCTCCTGCCTCCACTTTCAATTCCAGCTTCCTGCTAACATGTAGCAGGGGAAGCAGATAATGATGGCTCAAGCACTTCAATCCCTGATACCCATAGATGACATGAAGTTCTAGCTCTTGACTTTGGCCTGGCCCAGCCCCAGCTGCTATGAGTATTTGGGGAGTAAGCCAGTGGATGGAGGATCTCTCTTTCTTTTTGTCTTTCTATGTTCAAATTGAATGAAATATATACATATACACATATAAAAGTGACAGCCTAGACCAAGAGTTCAGCCTAATGGTCAACATACCTTTTAGGACACCCTTGCCCCAAGTCAGAGTACCTGGGATCAATGCCTGGCTTTAACAATACAGACACTGGGAGGCAACAGTGATGGTGCAAAGAGTTGGATTTCTGTCATCCACATGGAGACCTGGATTGAGTTCCATCCTCTGGCTTTGATTCATGCCCAGTCTGGACTATGTCAGGGTATTTGGGAAATGAATTAATGGATGGAATGCTTTCTCTTTCAAGTAAATATGTAAATATTTTAAAACAAACACGTAAAATAGAAGTAATAGTGTTTGTATTTTGCTGACATAAAATAATGTTATTTTTTAAAAATGTGTTTTGAAAGTCAGAGTTTACAGAGATAGAGGGAAGACATGAGGTCTTCTATCTGCTGGTTCACTCTCTAAATGGCCATGATGGCTAAGGCTGGGCCAGCCAAAGCCAGGAGCCAAGAGTTTCATCCTGCTCTCTGACATGGGTGGAAAGAGTCCATGCACTTGGGCCATCTTCCACTGCTTTTCCCATGCCCTTAGCAGGCAAATGAATCAGAAGTGGACCAGTTGGAACTCTAACTGGTGCCCACATAGGATGCCAGTGTCACAGGTGGTGGCTTTTACCATTACATCACAATACTGGCTCCCTAAAAAGGTTCTCATTGTCCATCCAGGCTGCACTAACAAAAGACTTAGAAACTTACGAACAAATGGAAATTTGTCGTTCACAGTTCTGGAAAATGCAAAGCCTGATGTCAAGGCACGTACCCAGAATTGGTGTTTGGTGAAGTCTCATTTATTTCAAAGGTGATGCCTTGCTTCAATGTCACATGGCATGAAGGTCACACAGGTTCCAGTCAGTCTCTTCTCAAGGGCACCAATCCCATCATGAGAATGCCACCCTCATGACCTAGTTGCCTCCCAAAGTTCCTAGTTCCCAATACCCCGGCACCTGGCATTAAGTGGCAAAATAGGAATTCTGGAGTGATGCAAGCATTCAGATCCTAGCAAATGCTCATACAGTGTTGTTTGGTGTTTGTTTTCCTGTATTGGAGCAGAAAGGCCACTCCTACAACACTCGGATCTGCAAATATCAGGTTGTTCCATTGCTGTGTGCTTTAGCCTATGTCATCTCATGAACTTTTACCTGCTGCCAATGCTATAGAGAAAACAGTGAAAGGAAAAATTTTAAAATAAAACCAATGTTTTCAGACTGCAAACTTTTCTCCCTTTAGGTAATATTCACGATCTAATTACTTGTGACTTGAAGTTTTGCTTGCTTTTACATGTAACTTGTTATATTTAATACTTTATAAATGATCGGTGGTGAGCTTATTCTCACAGTACCTGGGTATCAGATTCTTTCTTATTTGTATTGCAAAAGGGAAAGCTAGAACTCAGAGAGGCAGTGATGTGAGGACACAGGGCAATTAAACAAGGCCCAGAGACAAGCCTAGACAATCCAGTTCTAAGTCACCCACAATCCTGTTCTGCTTCAGAGTGCGGAGGACTCTTGCTCCTGAAATAAGAATAACCCTTGAGCCCTTGGAACCTGTCAAATATCTCTTCTTGACAGAATCCTAAGGTCAGTGTTAGACTGGGCCTTTCTCACTACCGCATGGCCATTCCATATAATGCAGATTTTTGAGATAACAAAGGAGGCTGTAGGAGACATAGCACCAGTTTCAATTTTAGCTTTTTAAATGAGTTGGGTTTGGGGATATTAACTATAAAAGATATTTCTGAAGCATTTAGGGAAAACTGAAAGTGAGTATTAGATAACACTAAAATGTATTGTTAATTCTAAGGTGACAATATTGTTTCAGCTATGCCCTTAAATTTTCAATGATGCAGCCTGAAATAAACAAATGTATTTTAAGCCATATTTTGAAATTCTAAAAACTTTTTTAAAATAAAATGTTTAGCAGGTTACTTACGGTCAAGAGGTTGAAGGAAACAATTGTTTTTCTATGGACACATTTCAGTTGTCTGAATTCTTCCCATCATTTGTGTAATGCTTGGCCACTTTAGATTTTAAGTAAATATACTCCTTGGCTATATATGTAAGTGTGCATATGTATTTATGTATGTGAGTGTTAGTTATAGAGTCACATCCCAGTAATGCCATTTCGTGTAAGAACAGATTGCATACACAACAGTGATCCCATGAGATTCTAATGGAACTGAAAAATTTCTGCTACCTAGCACTTTCATGGTAACTTTTCTACGTTTCCATATACAAATACCATTGTGTTACAACTTCCTGCAATAATTGCCATTCACATTGGTAAGGTTAGAGCAACAGGTCACACGATATTACTTAGGCGTAAAGTGGGCCACACCATTCAGGCTTGTATTAGTATACTCTATGGTGTGCAAAGAAAGACATAGTCATCCCAAAAGAGTATTAAAACACATCCTTATTATAAAATGATACATGACGATAAATATACTGATGCTCATACATGCATACATACATACATACATACATACATACTTAAAAATGTGTAGAAAATGGAATTAAAAAGTAGGTTTGTTTTTGTGTTGTTACTTTTTAAAAACTTTTACATCTACTTATTTTTTATTTTATTTAAAAAAAGAAATGCGTAGAAATCTTTATTCCACCGGTTCATTCCCCCAAATGCCAGCAGCAAGGTCTGGATCAGACCAAAACCAGGAGCCAGGGGCTTTACCTGGGTCACACACATGAGTGGCAGGACCCAACTCCTTGACCCATCACCTACAGCTTCTCAGGATGGGCTTTAGTAGGAAGCTGGGATGGAAAGTAAGGCCAGGACTCACATCCAATCATTCCAATATAAGAATATAGCATCTAAGTAGCTTTTAAAATTATTATTATTTGTTATTGGAAGGGAGAGACAAAGAAGAAGATCTTCTGACCTCTGGTTCACTACGTAAGTGGCCACAATGGCAGCAGCTGAGCCATCCCATAGCCAGGGACCAGGAGTTTCTTCTGGGTCTCCCAAGCAAGTGCAGGGCCCAAGACTGTGGGCCATCCTCCTCTGCTTTCCCAGGCCACAAGCAGGGAGATGGCTGGGAAGCAGAGAAGCTGGCACACAAGCTCTACCTATATGAGATCCCGACGGTTTCAAGACAAGAATTTAGTGGCTATGCCACCATGCCGGGTCCCTAAGTAGCTTTTCAAAATTTAACTTGATCAATCAATTTATTTGAAATGCAGAGGTAAAGAGATTGAGCAAGAACTCCATCCAGCTTCTCCCATATATGTGATAGGGACCCTAGTCATCTTCCATTGCTTTTCCAGCACAATTAGTAGAGAGCTGGATCAGAAATGAAGCAGCTGGGATTCAAACCGGTGCCCATATGGGATGCTGGCATTGCAGGAGGTTGCTTAACCCACTGAGCAACAATTCTAGCCCCCAAGTGGCATTTTCAGTGCTGCACTAAATGCCTGCCTTACAAAAACAACTTTTCAGAAGAACAAAAACAGGATACAAAACCCTAGTCTCCTGAGTCAAACCCAGGTCAACCGAAGAGTTTGGTTTGCCAGTGTAGTAGCAGCTACCCCTGTCAGGACTAGGACATTTCAGACCAGGAAAGGCGCCACCACAGCTGCTGTCTGACTACGCCGCCTCTGCCATTCTCGAAAGCCGAGAGATGGCTAGAGCCTACCTTGCTCTCCAGAGTGTTCCAGGCGAGTTCATCCAATAGGAGATGAACCACCGCTGCACAGGAATCGGAGAATGTCATGTTTCCTTTTCCAGGCCATGTTACAGGGAAAGCCATACAGGAAGATGGCTGTGATGAGAGCGAAGGAAACCAATATCTTCAATAGCCCCCTTTGGAAGCTGTTTACTTTGCTTATATTGCCAAACAACCAAAGCTACTCAACACAGAAAAACAGTTCTCTGTACAATAGCTCTCTGCATCTCCCAAAAATGGGAAGCCCAAAGTCACATGAGTCCCGGAGTCTATCTCAAGGAGAGCTACATTCCTCGGCAGGAACAGTTACATCCATTCTTGATATCCTGGATCCTGCAAAATAAAGCAAAATTTAAACAAAATCAATGTGTATATAAAGAAAAGGGAAGAAGGGGAGGGTGCAAAGATGAGGAAACCTGCAGTTTATTATAGGAAACTATACACTGGCAGGTAGAGCTGGCTGAATGTTACTACACTCAATCTTAGCCAAAAGGCTGATGGGCAATTGATTTAACGTTTAGTGGCCAAGTGTTAAAACAAATTATTTGGTAAAGACAAGTTCAAAGTCAAATCCTACTATCACAGAACAAATCTTTGGAATGTGAATGTAAATCTGAAATGTTATTGTAACACTGCTTTTACCAGTATAAATTTTTGTTGACTTATTTAAAAATTATAGTGCGGAATTGGGCTCAGTTTCATTGGCTCAACTGGAACCTTCAAGCTCTGGGATCCCATATGGGCACCCGTTTATGTCCTGGCTGCTCCACTTCCCAGCCAGCTCCCAGCTTGTGGCCTGGGAAAGCAGAGGAGGATGGCCCAAGGTATTGGGACTTCGCACCTGCATGGGAGACCTGCAAGGGGCTCCTGCCTTCGAATCAGCTCAGCTCTGGCCATTGTGGCCATGTGGGGAGTGAGCTAGCAAATGGAAAATATTTCTCTCTGTCTTTCCTTCTCTCTGAAAATTCTATTCCAATAAAAATAAACACATCTTTTTAAAATTTTATTTTTCATGATGTTTAGATAATTGGTAAGGGTGGGAAAGGTTGAGGATTAGGGGAAAGTGGGTGAGACCATTGTTTCCAAATTTTCCTTTTCTTCTTTCTGTATCTGGGGAAAGGGAGGAGATTAGCGGAGAAACTGCACCCAGTCTCCCATCTGCCTTAGTACCTGGGGATGGAGATCCTTGTACCTGCTGATGTCATCCCAGCCTCCCCAATGTGAAGCATGCTCTGAGATTTCTGCTCAAATAGCTTTGATAGTTCTGAGATGTGTTGATTTTGCCACTCCAAGGATGAAGAAATCCTTCCAAGGCCAATTGGTTGACACAGTCAACCTTAGAGTGTCCATTTGCCAAGATATTTGCTGTCAATGCTTGGCTTAAGTAGCTGACCAATTTGTTCGGTCCTCATTATCTGTTATGATACCAGATGTCCTCTGCAGCCCCCAATAGATTGCAATATCCTCCATGTGCATTTGGGCATACTATCCATTGCTCCATCTTTGCCACTGAGTATACCCAACTCTGACACAAGCATTCCACCATGGTCAGATCACAGCTCCTGTGACTCTCCCAATGGTTGGAGCTCTGTGTCAAGGGGTTCAATTGGGTAGATTCCCAAAGAAACCTATTCTGAAGTAATATCAGACCTGACTTTTGTGTGTTTGCCAGAATGGATCCAGCTCTGTCCATCATCTACTTCAGCCTACACACACATTGGTAGTTAAATTGCTGTGTCAGTTCTTCTTTCAGCCCCATCTCTTACCTAAACTAATAGATGCTGCAGTCCAGTCCAACCCTGCCCACCACACACTCGGCCCTCATATACAGCAGGAGCAGCTGCAGCCCAGTCAGAGTGCCCCCAGTTACCCCCACTGGACACGCCCCCAGCCCTATTTCTCTGCTTGCTCATATGTGCAGCAAACTGGTCCAGTCTGTTCCACATCCCATTCAGCTTTTGCACACATCAGTGGGCACTGAAGCCTATCTCAACCCAACAGGCCCTACTATCCAGCCTAAATTCATACCAGTGGGTGCCACTGCCTGTCTAGCTAGTCCTGCCCCCCAAGACCTGGTTCTCTCTCTCTCTCTCTCTTTTTAAGATTTATTTATTTTTTTTTATTACAAAGTCAGATATACAGAGAGGAGGAGAGACAGAGAGGAAGATCTTCCTCTGATGATTCACTCCCCAAGTGACCACAATGGCTGGAGTTGCGCTAATCCGCAGCCAGGAGCCAGGAACTTCCTCCAGGTCTCCCACACAGGTGCAGGGTCCCAAGGTTTTGGGCCGTCCTCGACTGCTTTCCCAGGCCACAAGCAGGGAGCTGGATGGGAAGTGGAGCTGCCGGGATTAGAACTGGCAACCATATGGGATCCCAGCGCATTCAAGGCGAGGACTTTAGCCTCTAGGCCACGCCGCCGGGCCCCAGACCTGGTTCTCATTCTCACCAGTGAGAGTTGCAACCCACCAGAGAGGTGCCCATAATTTCCTGACTGGGTCCACTGCCAGCTCTGGATTTCTCCAGGTACTTCTGGTCTGGCTTGACAGGGCTTGCCCCCATTCCCAGCACTTGCCAGCTGATGCTGTGGCAAAGCCCAACCAGCCTGCCTGGCCTGGTCTGCACCCCCTCACTCCCTGTCCCAGTACTCAAGCTCGCCAGTGGGGGCAGTTGCCCAACAGAGGAGTCCCCCACAGGCCCCTATAAGTGGAACTTCCCCACTTCACACTCACGTGTGCTGGTGGGTACTGGAACCCAGTCAGGCATGGCCCGCCTTACCTCGGCATTTGCTGGTGAGTGCTGTAACCTGGCCCAGCCCGGTCTGCTCTCAGCTGCAGCTCATGCTGGTGGGTGCTCCAGCCTAGCCCAATCCAGACAGCCCCAATCCCAGCCCTAATGTGAACAGGCTGGTGTTGCAGCCTGATCCAACCTGCCCTGCACCCCATCCTGGTTCTCAGAGCTGCTAGTGGGTGTTATGAACTGGCCCAGCCTGGCCTGCCCCAGACCTGAGCTATGCATGTGCTTGTGGATACTGTAACCCAGTCTGGGCTGTCCCCAGCCTTGGTTCTTGTGCTCACCTGCAGAGACTGTGCCCTGACAGAGGAGTTCCCCAAGCTCTTCTATCAGGCCTCCTCCCAGTGGCAGATGTCGTGCACACCAGTAGGTCCTTGGCCCAGACTGGCTCAGTTCTCCTCCTGTCCTGGAAGGAACAGTGGCCAATCTGGTTCTTACTGTGTTGTTGTTTTGTTTGTTTTTAATTATACTGCAGAACTGCATCAGCCTTGGGTTGCTCCAAACCATGCATTAATGCTACTCAATTGTTGCTTTTAAAGAGAAGTTGTAAGGGCAGCAAAACATTTGTCTAATTCTGCCAAGAGAGTCTTTGGCTAATGGTGATGTTGCCAGTGCAAAACATGACTTTTTCTCTGTTTGTAACTAACCAACATAAAGACCTATTTTCAACTCTGGGTCTTGACGATGAATCGATCATGATAATACAATTTCAGTACTCAGCCTCACACTGTGAAGCTCTTGACACTGCAGAAAATGTTCTCTGCGTATGTCAGAGACAGATTTAAGACTACAAAAACAATTTGGGCTCTTTCTATTTTAATTTTTTTGCTTACTCTTGCTATGTGGTTATAATGTTTACTCAATCATGTTCTTTTGTACTTATTATGTGGAAGAGGATTCTGAGAATCTTAACTAAATAGTCCAGTGCTTTCCCTTAGGTTCCTTTTCTTTTTGTGACTATTTAGGTCTCTGTCTTTCAAGTTGGGACCTTCGTTAAAGATTCAGTGATCTCTTGGGCCTGGCGTGATGGCTCATTGGCTTAATCCTTGTCTTGCAATTGCTGAAATTTCATATGATGTCTGGTTCATGTCCTGGATGCTCCACTTCCCATCCAGTTCCCTGCTTGTGGCCTGGAAAAGCCTTGGGATCCTCTACCCATGCGGAAGACCAAGAGGAAACTCCTGGCTCCTGGCTGCAGATCAGCTCAGCATTGGCCATCGCAGCCACTTGGGGAGCGAACCAAAGAACGGAGGATCTTTCTGTCTGTCTCTCCTCTCTATAAATTGCCTTTCCAATAAAAATAAGTAAATCTTAAAGAGATATAATGATCTCAGTCTGTTCATTCAGGTTAAAGAATTAATCACTAAAAATTGCAGTCCTTTTTCCTGCTTCCAGATAGAGTAGAATAATCGTGATTTCATTGCTCTTCTATTTCAAAGAAACACAAAACCAGAAAAATACATTCAGTATCAAATAATACTGAGAATAGGAAAGCTAACAATGTAAATGCTATCTTAGCTCACTGGACTGAGCAATGTTACAGACACAAGATCAGCATCAAGAAATCAACTGTGTCTGTGTATATTGGTTCTGATCAGAAGTTGAAATAAAAACACTGTTTGTAGTGACATCACAAATATTAAATGCCTAAGAATATACAAGAACTGTATGCTGAAAATTCAAACTATTGACCAGAAAAATGAAAGACACAAACAAATGGAGGCATATACATTGAGAAGATTCAACATCATGAAGAGAACTCCTTCCAAATTCATCTTTGGAGTCCATGGAACTCTATTAAAAATCCTAATAAGTTTTGTTTTATTTTGCTTTTTTCAGAGTTTGGTAAGCTGTTGCTAAAATTCATATTGAAATATAAAGGACCTAGAATTACCAAAGCAATTTTGTAAAAGAACACAGTTAGATAACTTACACATTACCTAATTCTAAGACTTACAATAAACGATGGTTATCACAGCAGTGAGGTAGTTTAAAGACAAGATATTGGTGCTATATGAAACACTTGGTCAATTGATTTTTGACAGAGGTGTTCAAAGGAGAAAATATTTTTTCCCAATTAATTGTGCTGAAATAATAAGATTACCATATGCAAAACAAAAAGCAATAAACACCTTTAGCTAACATCAAAAATTAGCACATGTCTACATGAGAGTTAAAATAACGTTTCTAAAAGCAAACATGACAGGGTCCCAATATCCCTATATGGGTAAAGGATAAAGTAGGAATTACAAGATAAAGTTTCGATAAATTGGATTTCATCATAATGAAAGATTTTGCTCTTCAAAAGGCACCATTAAGAGAATGAAAAAGCAGCATATAGACCAAGAGATAATATTCACAAAACCCGTACTTGACAAAGAATAATGGTAGATAGAATTCTTATATGTCAAGAACTCTTTACAACTCAATATTACAAAACAAACAATCCAATTAAAAATGGGCAAAATATTTGAACAAGCACTTTACAAAAAAAGATGCTTGGGTGACAGATAAGTGCATGAAAAGATGTTCAACATCATTAGTCACTAGGAAAATGCACATTAAAATCACAATGAAATATCATTATACACTCACTTGAACAGTTCGAGGACAAAAGCTAATCATATCAAGTGTTGGAAGGACGCAGAATAATTGAAACTTTAATACAATGTTGGAAGGAAGACAAAATTAAGCAACTACTTTTGGAAGCAGTTTGTCAGTTTCTTTAAAAGTTGGATATATTAGCATATTCACCATTTGATTCAGTCATTTCAAATCGTGGGTATTTGTTCAAGGGAAACGAAAGTGTACATTCTCTTAAAGACTTGTATGTGAGTGTTAATAACATTTTATTTTCAATATTCCAAATATTTATCTATTGGGGCTTTTATAGACAAATCGTACTATACCTGTAGAGCAAAACAATACCTAGCAATGTACAGGAAGGAAAAAAAAAGAGAGAATATAGAAACGGTGATCTCACCCATCTTGACCTTTATCACCCTAATCAACTACGTGAAAAATCATCAATAATAATAAATAAAAACCTAAAAAAAACACCACTTACCAATGGATTGGATAACAAAAGACTAAGATAAAACATTTCAGGGTAACTCAAATGTTCATGACCTTGACAGTGACTTTGGTCTTATAAGTCTGTATATATACAAAAATAATTAAATTGTGAAATTTACATGTGTGCAACACATTGTCCATCACTTATACCTCACTAAAGTTGCTTTTTAAAAAAAATCCAAGTTAATTGAGTACTCTATAGGGGCAGGAGGAGTCAGGGACTCACTTTTGAACACTCTTTAGGGGTTTTTCTCCTAGAGAGAAATACTCATGTTTACTTGCATTTTGTCTAACCCAAATATTTTAACATTTAAACAATACTGTGCCTTTAAACATTCACACATGATTTATGTAACTGATGAATCAGTCGTAATTTTACAAACGAGTGTTTCCAAGCACCCAACACTAATCACAAATCTAACCAATTACATTCTTTTAAGTTTAATGCCTTACATTCCTTTAAACACAGTGCTTATTTTACAACCAAGCAAAACATTTATATACTTCAATTGTTATAAACTTGATCCTAATACTCATCATAAACAGATGAAGTATGGATTCACTTAGTACAAGTATAAATATATATATTTTTGCTTATGTGTATTCATTCTCCTTCATATTGCAACCTATCACTGTTTATTTTTACTTCTTCTGAGGAGTAGGGATTTAATTGTTTGGCTCAAGAAAGCAAGGCTTGCATTCAGACAGGCCAAGGTTGTGGATTTGGGCAGACAACTGGCCTCCCAGAACTAGGGACAGAGTAACTGCACGGTTCTGGCAAATTATTCAGTTTGTCACTCAGACACTCGGGTCCCTTAAAGGTTGCTGCATCTGCTGTTTGGCAATGATCAGCCCTGACCAACAGAGAGCAGTTGCTTTCTTTCACTCTGGAAAAAACGCCTTCTCCTGAACACCTTCTCCTGAGCAGACTTTATTGAAATTCATGTTCATTAGTTTGTTTCTAATTTAATTCAAAGGCAGCTAGAGACAGAGATTTAGATTTCCTCACTCTCTAAGTGCCTGCAGTGGCCAGCACTCTGCTGGGCTGAAGCCAGAAGCCAAGAACTCAATCCAGGTCTCTCTTGTGAGTGGCAGGCAACCAGATATTTGAACTACCACCACTGTCTCCCAAAGCGCACATTAGCAGAAAGCTGAAGTCAGGAGTAGGAACCGGAAGTAGAACAGAAGCACTCTATCTTAAAGCTGAATTTAAAAGCCTAGCTCACACGTGCTTGTTGCAAAATGAGGCCTGGTTGGCTTTAATAAAATCTTAAGCCTTTGGTCACTTCATTGTCCCTTAAGACTGAATGAGGATAAGGTCCGGCCTGATGGATCAATTGGATCAAAAGCCTGGTCTTCCCTTGCAAGTGCCAGGATCCCACATGGGTGCCGGTTCGTGTCCCAGCTGCTCCACTTCCCTTCCTGCTTTGATTGTGGTCTAGGAAAGCAGTAGAAGAGGGCCCAAAGCCTTGGGACCCTGCAACTATGTGGGAGATGCTGGCTCCTGGCTTCAAATTGGCTCAGCTCAGGTCATTGCAACTAACTGGGAGTGAATCAGCAAATGGAAAATCTTTCTGTCCCTTCTCTCTGTAAATCTGCCTTTCCAATAAAAATAAGCAATCTTTGAAGAAAGATTTCATTACGATATTAATGTCAGACAGTAACAGGAAAATCTGTTCCTTTGTCCAGGACAGGACACACTGGCCCCCTGATAGAAGCTATACCCAGCAGCTGGCAGGTGCTGGGCAATGCCCTCAGTGTACCACAATGCCACAGGCAAGTTCCCTCCTTTCAGACTGGATCGTCTCAGTTCTTCCCTCTGCACAATCCAGTATCACCTGATTTGGAGCATCTTCACTTGACATTTCCCTGGGAAATAATTCCTGCCTCCATAAAAGCAAGGGAGGGATAAAGTGCAGCTGGCAGGGTAGGGGTTGTGAGAAATGAGCAGCAAAGGTATTTGTCTGCCTTGATAATAGGTTCTTAACAAATTGCAAGGGTTTCACCCTGTTCCTCACCCTCCCTCCCACCATACCCGATGACTTTCAGGCAAATCACTCTCCTTGGGTCTTAACTGCCAACACTATCAGATACCATCATGTTAGATATCTGGTGTAGCCTCTTCCTTGCTCATAGGACATGAGTTATTACTTATTTTACTTGAAACACGGAACTACAGAGAAAGAGAGTGAAGGAGAAAGAGAGGGAAGGAGAAAGGGGGCTGAAGGATGGAGATCTTCTGTTCCCTGGCTCACCCCTTAAAACACTTCAGTGGCTGGACCTGGGCCAGTCTGAAGCCAGGAGCCTGGAACTCCATACAGTTCTCCCTTGGGGGTGACAAAGGTACAAGCACTTGGGTCATCTGCTGCTCTCCAAGACACATTAGCTTAAAACTATATCGTAAGTATAGCAAATAGGACTATAACAAGTACCTATATGGAATACTGACATCACAGGCAGGGGCTTAACCAACTATGCTATGTAGCCAGCCCCCATATGTTTATTTAATTTTATTATTATTTTTAAAGATTTGTTTATTTTTATTGGAAAGGCAGACTTACAGAGAGAAGGAGAAACAGAAAGAGCCTCCATCCTCTAGCCCACTCCCCATGTAGCCACCATGGCCAGAGCTGAATCAAACCAAAGTCAGGAGCCAATAGCCTCCTCTGGGTCTCCCACATGGGTGCAGGGTCCCCTTGCTTTGGGCCATTCTCCACTGCTTTCCCAAATCACTAGCAGGGATCTAGGTGGGAAGTGGAGCAGCCAAGACACAAACCGGTGCCCATATGATATGCTGGCACATGCAAGGCAAGGATTTAGCCACTGAGCTATCGTGTCCCCTCCACCTCCATCATTTCTTTTTAAAGTAGGCAAGGGCCCAGCCTCAGATGGGGTACTTCCTTCCTCAGACCACTTGGAACCATGAGAGAGCATATCTAATCATTTGTGTCCCTTAATGGAAGGATTCGGCTTGGCATGGCTGCAGCCATTTTGGGTATAACTGTCATAGTGCCCTTCAGGTAGCGTTGACAGTCATCTCAAACCCCATGGTCAAGTAAACATAAGCAAAGGATAACCTTCCAGGTCCTGAATGTCCCTTGTCTAATTCCTGGATTTTTTTTTTGTAAGTCAAGGTATGCTTAAGTTAGCCTGACATAAATCCCTGACTGCTGACAGGAAGCAAGGGGATCCGTTTGGCTCATGACCACCTAAGACCACACTGCTCTCTCTCCCCCTTCCTGTCCCAGTGAATTACACTTTGTGTACTCTTGGGTTTGGCCACTTCTTCAGCCCTGTGGCCCCTTCCACCTTTGTTGGCCAGTCCTCGGACATTGAATTTTCGCAAAGCAACAGAGAACTAAGCAGAAGTCTGCTGGAGAGACTTAGAACATATCTATTTTCTCAATAAGAAGGGGTGGATGTGACTGCCATGAGCCTTCCCCTTTATCTATTCTTTCTTGAACACAGAGATAATATCTGGGGCTGCAGGGAGCAACTTGGGACCTTGAGGTAAACAGAAGTCAACAAGCTAAAAATCTCAAGGCTCAAAGACAGAGCCTGGCGTGAGTGAATAGTTGAATCAGCTCTGGCATTTGCTTCCCCCTGAACCTCCTGGGATCTGAGAAAAACAAATCCTTCTCCACAGAAGTTTCTGTTTATTATGCACTACTTGCAGCTGAACACATTCTAAATGGAGGGAGAAGTCTTCTTCCCCAGGCAGTGAGACTGCACCTGTCTCCTCACGGTTAAATCTGTTTCTACTCTCCTGCTTGCTGCCTTTGAAAATGCTGCAGAAGTTTCTTATGTTGTTATATTTCTACACTACTCTCTTGATTCTTTTTGATATATTGAAATCCTGTCAGTGGTCATTTGGGGAAATTAGAAAGGATTGTGCAGTTGATTTACTGCCTGCACCTCCTAGTCCTTCCATGACCTCCCTGTTCCTGCTCCTTCATACCTGCTCCACGTGCTACTTTAAGTCTCTCTAAAGAACAAATCTTACATCTGCTTACAAGTGCTTACATCTGCTTACAAGTGAAAGTCTGTTTACATCCACATGCATTTGTTAAGAGATTTAGCATGTGGGGAGAAAGAAGACAGTGTGGTGGCTTAACTGGCTAATCCTCTACCTCTAAGTGTTGGGATCCCCACATGGGCACTGGTTCATGTCCCAGGTGCCCCACTTCCCATACAGCTCCTTGCTTGTGGCTTGAGTAAGCGGTAGAGGATGACCCACAGCCTTGGGGTCCTGTAGCCACATAGGAGACGCAGAAGAAGCTCCTGGCTTTGGATCGACTCAGTTCCAGCTGTTACAGCCACTTGGGGAGTGAGCCAGCAGATGGAGGCTCCTTCTCTGTCTCTTTTTCTCTGCCTTCCCAATAAAAATAAGTAAATCTTTAAAGAAAAAAAAAAGGAAAAAGAAGTAGTAGCAAGATTGTGGAAGCCGCTATAATAGGATACAGCAGGATTACCTGAACTAAACAAAGGCCAGGTCTGTTCCCATGGCAGCCCAGATGCAATAATGGAGAATATCTCAACTCAAGCAATTAAAATATCACAAGCTGGGTAACTTAAACAACAGACATTTCTTTACTTACTATCCTAGAGGCTGAAATCCAAGTTCAGGGTGTTAGAATGACTGGGTTTTTGATGAGGGTTCCATTTCTGGTTTGCACACAGCCACTTTACTATGTTCTTAGATATTATGTTCTTAGATATATATATTCCTTTAAAAAAAAAGATGTATTTATTTTTATGAAAAAGGCAGATCAGATTTATGGAAAGGAGAGACAGAGAGAACGATCTTCCATCTGCTGGTTCACTGCCCAAGTAGCCACAAGGGCTGGAACTGAGGTCTATCTGAAGCCAGGAGCCTGGAGCTTCCTCAGAATTTCCCATGTGGGTGTAAGATCCCAAGGCTTTGGACTGTCCTCAACTGCTTTTCCAGGCCACAAGCAGAGAGCTGGATGGAAAGTGGAGCAGCTGGGACACAAACTAGCCAGAGCCTGTAAGGCGAGGATTTAAGCCACTAGGCTATCGTGCCGGGGACTTCTTATTATTATTATTATTCTTTTTAAAGATTTATTTATTTTTTTCCTTTTATTATTATTATTATTATTATTAATTACATTGCATTATGTGGCACAGTCCCATATGCCCTGGGATTCCCCCCACCCCTCTCCAAACCCTCCCCCCCATGGTGGATTCCTCCACCTTGTTGCATTATCACAGTTCAAATTCAGTTGAGATTCTTTCATTGCAAGCATCTACCAGGCAAAAAGTCCAGCATCTTGTTGTCCAATATAGATCATCAGTTTCTTGGGGAAGCCATCTCTGATCTGAAGGTAGAGCCGGCAGAGTGGTTTTGTTAGTTCCACAGAACTGTATTGCTGCCACTCTTACCACTCCAGGCACGATGTGGTCTTTGGAAAATCCACAGACTGATATAGTCCATCATATAGTCTCCAGTTGCTCTGTCTTTTCATTGCCAACATATAGCTGAGGTAGTTGCTTGACTTGTTCTGTCCTCTGTCATTTGATGTTTAGCGTTCGGAGACCGAAAGCTCGATTGGGGGGAATCCCAGAAGAAACTTTGTGTGAGATGTTCCCAGACCAGATTCCTGTATGCACCAGCAGGCACAGGGCCCGGCACAGTCCATTGCCCCTATCAGCTGGTGGTTGCAGTTGCTGGGTTGGTTCCGCTTCCATCCCTGTTTCCACTGGAACTGATGGGTGTTTGCAGTCCAGCCTGGTTCTAACCATCACTTAAGATTTATTTAATTTTTGAAAGTCAGAGTTATACAGAGAGAAAAAGAGACACAGAAAGATCTTGCATCTGCTTGTTTGCCCCGCAAATGACCACAATGACTGAGGTTGATCTAGGCTGAAGCCAGGAGCCAGGAACTTCATCTCAGACTCCTACAAGGATGCAGAAGACCAAGCACATGGTCATCGCCACTGCTTCCCAAGCCATACTAATAGGGAGCTGGATTGGAAGTGGCAGCTCTGGAACTTGAAGCAACAGCTCTATGGGATGCCTAGCTGCAGGTGGTGGCTTAACTCAATGTGCCACAACACTAACCCCTTTTCTTTGTCTTAAGAAGGCATTAACCTAATCATAGGGACCCCATTGCCATGACCTTATCTAACCTACTTACTTCTCAGAGAGCCCCATCTCCAAATAGCATCACAGCAGGAATAGGATTTTAACATATGAGTGTTGGTGGGACATAAACATACAGTTCGTAACACAAGAAGAAGCGAAAGCTTGTCTTATTCAAGACAATCCTGTAGGAATGTTCTGGCCTCAGAGCAGATCGCCATATGGTTGGCCAAGGTGATTGTTGGGCCTGCACTCATTTAGACCTCAACCCTTCCCTCTTCAATTGCTTCCTTCTCTTTCCCTCCAGGAGTGCCAGTCCCTGGGGCCCTTACTACATTGCTGGTGGCCAACTTCCTTCACGTTTGTGCCCTAGGGGAATATTCATACCAGCCACAATCATTAAAATTTAGCTTGCAATTCACAGGTAGCTTTTGAAAACCTGTTCTCAGTATCCTCTTTAAGTCTTAGAACAACATTGCAAGATATTACAATTACTGTTATTTTGTTTTAGAAAAAATAAAACTGGGCACAGAGAGGATATTTGCACAGGGTCATACAGCTTGTTAGAAGCAAGGCTAGTATTTGGTCTTGGTCTCCTGACTCTGACTTTAAGGGGGTGGGCAGTTCTGTAAAAACAACATAACAAAACAAAAACACAAAACAAAGCAGGCCTGTGCCACATGCTGGATCAGAGAATTTGGATTCCAAAGCTGAGCTTGGATGCCTCTGTTTTCTGTAACAAAGCTTTATTGTCATTTCTAGAAGCATATTCTCATTTAGATGCCAACATTTTCACAAGTTACACTCTAAGGCCAGCGGCACACAAAACATTAAAGAGACCAGCAGAATCTTAAAATGTTGGCTACCTAATGACTTTTTGCTTTTCCTCTCTGGGAGAGTTAACAAGCAAAGCCGCTCTAATTCTTTCCAAGCAATGGGGCACCTAGGATGCAGAGATGCCAACAGTCTCCTTAGCAACCATCCCAAATCAGCTTGCTGGAAGATGAAATCCCCATCTCTATTCATGCAGAAGATCACATGGGGTCAGGTACTGTTTATCACTCTAGCTTTAGAAACCACTGAACACTGGGATTTTAACTGCATCGTTAAGATCAGTGGAAAAAGAAAAGTAAAAAGTAGGGACTGAAGAAATGAGAGCAGTTACTAATGAGCATATCGCCAACAAAAAGCATTCAGCCAGCTTCTTTGCAGCATGTGCTTTTGCAAATTGTGCTTCAGAAGCCACAGTGCCTGCTCTGTCTGTTTCACCAGAGGATGCTTACTCTTCATTATAATCTTGAGCTCACAAATCAAGCTCATTATAATTAGGTGCATGTGTGTTTGCTTGAGGAGGAATTTCCGGTCGCAAAGCTATTTGGCCTTATAAATGTGTCTGATTCAGCATTGCTTTTCAGCAATCTTGCCTTCTAAAAGGCCATAATGCTAACCCATCATGGATGCCAACGAAACCAAAGGCAGTAAATTAATGTCATCATTTTAGCTAGAACAGCTTTACTGAAGCAGAGGTGGTAAAGGGTCACCAAACCAATTGCCGGGGCCTCGACACACAGGGGTCTAAATGATATTTTCTATTGCTTTCCTGGAAGCTATTTATTATTTTAACACATATTTGTTGATATGTCTTTGATGTTAATACATGTCAAGTGCTCATGGAAAGTATCTGCACAGCCGTGTAATTAGTTAACAATGCTTGTTCACCCACAAGTCACTTAAAGTACCTGATTTAGCCACATTTATGTAAATTTTTGGTGCTAGAGATGTCCCTGGAAGACTAGCATCCTGCCTCTCATCCGCATAAAGCTTAATTTTATTGTAAGAACTCATAAAGGCGTGAGTTGTAAAATCCACATAGTCTTTCGTCTTATAAACCAATTTTGCCTTCAGCTTTTGAAAGCAATTGCTCTGAGAAAATCTAACCTCTCAGGGAAATGAAATGACATTTTAACATAATAGCTTTGGTTTGGCCTTCACTGGCTGCTAAATGAAGGAGCTAGACCAAAGACAGGTAGCCTGGTACACCTGGTGCCTCTGAACAGGCAGGTACAAGCAGCCAGCTCAGCCTGGTGGGATGTGACTGCTTGCTCTTTTCTTACTTTGTAGCTTTTTTTTTTTTCATCTTTCATTCTCTTCCCCATATTTTTTTCTGCCTAAGGGTTTGTTAATAAGATTTTTTAAAGGTTTCTGGTGGCAGGTATCAGCAGGTATAAGCTCACATAACTGGAGTTAAACCTCTATTACTTTTTCTAACGTACCCCATTGGCTGTTGTTAGAGAAACCTTGTACTTGTCAAATTGGGAAGTTACAACGGGACATACCAGACATGCTGTCAGAATCTCACTGTTTCTAAAATACTGCAGAATTTCCCAGGGATTTGTGGAGTAATTTTGGAAGTCAAGTCAATGAACCTCAGAATGCTTAGAGGGGGATTTTGTGGCAAGCTGCCAGTGGTGATTTAATGTGAGGATATGTTCTTTCACTCAGTCTTTGAAAAAAGATTTATTTATTTGAAATACAGAGTTACAAAGAGAGAGAGAGGCAGGGACATTTTCCATCTGCCGGTTCATTCCACAAACGACATCAGCAACCAGCATGAAGCCAGAAAGACTATTCCGGTCTCCCATGTGGATGATAGGGACCACAGCACTTTGGACCATCTGCTGCTGCTTTTCCAGGCTTGTTAGTAGGGAGCTGGATTGAAAGTAGAGCTGTCAGGACTTGAAGCTCTTGATCATATAGGATAATCACTTAACCTGC